>NC_048604.1:118329757-118929757 GCF_003668045.3 Cricetulus griseus | reverse complement strand
AGGACCAAGGAATCAGACACATGGAGAATTGGCAAAGCCTTTCCCCTGAGTCAAGGTTCAGAAAAGCAAAGCCTTCCTCTGTTCAAGGACTGGTATTTACCAGCGATTGACTGGTGTGTGCAAAAACTAGCAACTGCAGCTCCTGTTTTAGGCTGTAAACTTCTGGGAGGGAGAAGCTGCAGTTGCTAGTTTTCGCACACACTGGTCAATCGCTGGACACATAGTTAACTCCTCCCCTGTACTGTATATAATGAATGCACTGAGCTTCCGGGATGTTGCAGTAGTTGGTGCCACTCCAACAGAACCCGAACAGTCTATCGGACCCCACCTTTTCTGTCTGTGAGTATGTGTGTCTCTCCTTCATTGCCTCCCCATCCAAATCAGGTTTCCAGACCCAAGCTTCAAGGGTCAAGGCAGTAAACGGCTTGCCTTGGATGCTAGAAGCCATGGGTTCTGAGTACACACCCATGTTGTAGAATATGAGTTGAAGATGTGTTACATTCATTTATGCTGTGGAACATTTGTTTACTGATGCAAAGATGTGTTGCATTCTTTTATGTTGCACTTGTTTAACTCTGTGAGGCTATGTCACTTCGCCTGTCTGTAACACCTGATTGGGCTAATAAAGAGCTGAACAGTCAGTAGCCAGGCAGGAGAAAGGATAGGTGGGGCTGCTAGGCAGAGAAAACAAATAGGAGAAATCTAAGGAAGAAGAGTGGGGAGTGAGAAAAGGAGGAGAGGAGGACTCCAGGGGCCAGCCACACAGTCACACGGCCAGCCACAGAGTAAGAAGGGAAGAAAGATATATAGAATAAAGAAAGGTAAAAGGCCCAGAGGCAAAACATAGTTCAGGAGAAATGGGATAATTTAAGTTTGGAAAGCTGGCTAGAAACAAGCCAAACTAAGGCTGGGCATTCATTAGTAAGAATCAGTCTCCGTGTATTTATTGGGAAGTCAGGTGGCAGGCCCCAAAGAAAAAAAAAAACAACCAACTACACAACTGTATGCACACACACTTCAAAGTTGGATAGATAGATAGATAGATAGATATAGATAGATATAGATAAATAGATATTTCTCCAATGAAAAGTCTTCCCACGTGTTTTGCATAAAGAAAAAAAGGAAGTTATCAAAAAATGGTAGGAGTATGCTAGAAGAGCAGTGGAGCCCACCTGAAGGAACTCCCAGACATCAAATTAGAACAATGTGAACAACTACATAGAAAACATATTGGATCAAAATCTCCAGAATGAAATAAATAGCTATGCACCCCTACTGATTTAAAAAGGAATAAACCTGGGTGCGGTAGCACAGGCCTTTAATCCCAGCACTTGGGAGGCAGAAGCAGGCAGATCTCGATGAGGTCAAGGCCAGCTTGGTCTACATCAGTGGTTCTCAACCTTCATAATGCTGCCACTCTGTATTAACAGTTCCTCATGCTGTGCTGACCTCCAACCATAAAACGATTTTCATGACTACTTCATAACTGTAATTTTGCTACTGTTATGAATTGTAATGTAGATACCTGATATGCAGGAGATCTGATATGTGACTCCTTTATAAGGGTCATTCAACCCCCAAAGGGGTCAACCCTCAGGTTGAGAACCACTGGTCTACAAAGTGAGTTCCACAACAGCCAGGGATATGTAAAGAAACCATGTCTCAAAAAACAAAACAAACAAAACTAACCAAAGGCTGGCAAGATGTCTCACTTGCTGCCAAACCTGATAACCTGAGTTTGATTCCCTAGGACGCACATGGTAGAATGAGAGAGTAACTCCTGCAAGTTGTATGCTGATCTACACACACACACACACACACACACACACACACACACACACACACACACCACCTTCCAAAAAATGATTGGACAAGGATTTGGCTTATTCTATGAGCTACTTGGCACAAAAGCATGAGCATCTGAGTTCAATCCCCAGTGTTCACAGAACTGGCCAGGCAGAGAGAGGAAGATCCCTGGCTCACTAGCCAGCCAGCCTAGCCTCAGGTCCTAGTCACAGACCCTATCCTAAAACCCAAAGTGGACTGCTCCTGAGGAGCAATACTGGACAGTAGCCTCAATACACAATCACACGTGTGTGCATGCATATTCACACCCGGGAACATGCACACACATCTGCACATTCACACACACAAATAAATAATTCAATAAATAGCTGAGTGGTATAATCCCACATTGGGAGGCGGAGGCAGTAGGATTACAAGTTTGAATCCAGCACAGGACAAAGTGAGAGCCTGTCTCACAAAGGGAGTGCATGGGGGCTGAAAACAGAAGTAAATGATGGTGGATGGACAGGTAGCAAACACAGGAGTGAGCATCTACAGTCATAGCACCCTAAACACGCCCAGTGTTGTCTGATCTCAGAAGCTAAGTAGGGACGGGCCTAGTTAAGTGCTTAAATGGGAGGAGTGAGGGACATACAGATAACAAAGACCTCCTTATGTAATGGGGTGTGGTGGTTCCCACCTGGCATCCCAGCACTGAGGAGATGGAGACAAGAGGATTGCTATGAGCTCAAGACTAGCCTGGGCTAACTATTGAGTTCTAGGCCTGCCTGGGCTACAGTGTGAGACATTGCCTCTAAAACAAAACAAAACAATAAAGAAATCTGCTGAACTGGGTGGGGTAGCACAGGCCTTTAATCCCAGCACTCGGGAGGCAGAGGCAGGTAGATCTCGATGAGGTCAAGGCCAGGCTGGTCTTGAAATCGAGTTCCAGAACAGGCTCCAAATCTACACAGAGAAACCCCGTCTCAAAAATAAATAAATAAATAAACAAATAAATAAATAAATAAATCTGATTTTGCTCAAATCAGTAGGCCACAATTTGAAAAGAAATAGGATCTATTCTCCAAGGAATTATGTTCTTAATTTATTCTTTCACAATGGCACACATATATAAGTACTTGATCCAATTCCCTATTACCCTCTCTCTTCCCCTCCTTTCCCCTCCCCCTGGACCCCTTCTTCCCAATAAGTCATCCTCTTACCTTTCTGTGTTTTCTTTGTTCTGTTTTGTTTTTTTGTGGCCACTGCACTTAATTTTAGGCTTGCCTAGATGAACATGAGTCAGGGTTATTTACTAGAACAAAGGGAACTTAGTGATGACTGAGGACTACACTTCCCCCTCTCCATCAAACTTCAACAGGCAATAGCTCCTCAAGGAGGGGAGGGGCACTGTGAGACCCTCCCCCATCTGTGACGGGAGCTTCATAGACCTGTTCTTGCACAGGTCTGCACTGTACAAGTGCAGGTGTGTCATGCCTGCCATGCCCAGGGAATAGAAGGCTTTGTTTTATTTGTTTGTTATTGAGTGTTGTTTTAGTTAGGGTTTCTATGGCTTTGAAGAGACACCATGACCACAGCAACTCTTATAATTGGGTGGCTTACAGTTCAGAGATTTAGTCCATTATCATCATGGTGGGATACGTAACATGCAGGCAGATATGGTGCTGGAGAGGTAGCTGAGAGTTCTACATCCTGATCAGCAGGCAACAGGAAGTGAACTAAGACACTGGGCAGTATCTTGATCATATATGAGACCTCAAAGCCCTCCTTCCTGGTGACATACTTCCTCCAACAAGGCTACACCCACTCCAACAAAGCCATACCTCTCATGACTGCCACTCCCTGTGGGGACCATTTTCTTTCAAACCACAATTGTTTTGACTTTTGAGGCAGGCTCTCTCTACATAATCCCTAGCTGTCCTGGAACTCACTCTGTAGACCAGGATGACCTTGAACTCACAGAAGTCTGTCTCTGCCTCCCAATACTGGAATTAAAGGCATGTGCCGCCACTCAGCCAAATGACCAAGATCAACATCACTAGTCTGCCATCCAAGCATTTGGGAGGCTAGAGTAGAAAGGATTGCCTGGAGTTTGAAGTGGGCCTGGGCTACATAGTAAATTCCAAGCCTGTCTGGGGCTACATGAAACCTTGTCTCAGAGAGAGGGGAGAGAGAAACAGACACTACTGGTAGCATCCCACTGTAACTACTGATGATTTAAAAAATACATCATTTCTGTGATCATTTTTATATTTTAGTTATTTTTATTTATTCTTATTTTATATGTAAGTGGTTTTGCCTTTGTGTATGTCTGTACACCTCTTGGATGTTTGGTGCCCATGGAAGCCAGAAAACAGTGTCAGATTTCCTGGAACTGGAATTACAGATGCCTGTGAGTTGCCATGAGGGTGCTGGGAATCAAATCTAGCTCCTTTCCATAGCAGCAAGTACTCTGTGGTGGTTTGAAAGAAAATGGCCCCTAAAAGGAGGGGTGGCCTTCTTGGAATAGGTGTGGCCTTATTGAAGTGTGTCACTGTGGGAGTGGGTTTTCAGGTATCCTGTGCTTAGTCTGTATCCAGTGAAACAGATCACTTCCTGTTGCCTGCTGATCAAGATGTAGAACTCTCAGCTCCTTCTCCAGCACCATGTCTGCTTGCTTGCTGTCGTGCTACTTGTCATGATGGTAATGGACTGAACCTCTGAAAACTGTAAGCCACGCTAATTAAATGTTTTCCTTTATAAGAGTTGCTGTGATCATGTTGTCTCTTCACAGCAATAGAAACCCTAACTAAAACATACTCTTAACTGCTGAGCCCTCTCTCCAGCCTCATTTCTGTAGTATTTTGTCAAGAATGCCTAACCTCATCTAGTCACAAAAAAAAACAAACAAAAAAACAAAACAAAACAAAACAAACAAAAAAAAAACATCATCAGAAAGACCTCAACTTAGTCAGGTGATTGTGGCACATGCCTTTAATCCCAGCACTCAGGAGGCAGAGGCAGGTGGATCTTTGTGAGTTTGAGGCTAACCTGGTCTACAGTGTGAGTCCCAGAATGGCCAGGCTGTTACGCAACTATTGGCAAAAAAAAAAAAAAAGGCCCCAACTTATATACACCACAAAATACCGGAGCATACACTTCCAAAGTGTCACAAAAAGAAAAATGAGGTGCTGTCAGGAATTAGAGGAGAGCAAGGGGATGAAGCAAAGCGAAATCCTGGCCTGGATCCTGACGCACAGAGCATTATTTTCATCCCATAGCCCTGTTAAAGTCCCCTTTCTGCTTAGTGGACTTTGGCTGTGTATGGCATGAAATGACGGGGAAACAAAGCAAAGGAATGAGCAGCTTCAAAGGTGCTAAGGAAGTAGGGAAGCTGAGCCAAGGCTGCACTGGGAGTCTGTATGGATTGGGTAAATGAGAATTCAAAACAAAAGTTGCACTTGGATTCTGCTTAGGATAGACTAAAGACATTCTGCTTCTCTCACTACAGTGTACCTAAGAATCCAGGTACTGCTCAGTGGTTCAGTCCTTGTAGTGATAAATTGTTTATGATTTATTAAAGCCACTGGAGATGAAAATGGCAAAGCAGTCAAACTAATTAGCCATAGAAGTCAGGCACACATCTTTAATCTCAGGACTAAAGACTAACAGGTAGACTGATCTCTGTTAGTTCAAGGCCACACTGAGCTACATGAAATTGATCCAGTCCTAAAAGAAACAGCTCTTACAAAGGTGGTCTCAGAGCCTGGGATCACACACCTTTAATCCCAGCACTAGGGAGGTGCAGACAGAAGGATATGGTAGAGCAGAGAAAGGAATGAAAGGAGGATTTGTGGAGACAGGATTGCCATTTCAGCTGGGTAGAGGTTAAGAGCTACTGGCTTGACTGTTTCGCTTCTCTGATCTCCAGCTTGAAGCTTGAACCCCAATATCTGTCTCTGGGTCTTTTATTTTTCATGTTACAAGTCCTTGCTTAGCATGCTAAAGGCCCTGGGATCGATCTCCAGCATGGAAAAGGTGCAGAAAGAGAGACAGGCACACACAGAGGCAGAGAGAGACACATGGAGACAGGTGGGGAAATCCTGGGTGGGATGCTTGGGGAGCTTGTCTGGGGACTCTCAGAAGTACCTGGTACCCTCCGACCAATCCAGCCATGAGATTCCTCATTGTGTAGTCACTTGTCTCCTGCCTGAATCCAAAGACTGGATTGTGCACAGGTGGGGACAGAAGGATCTCCAAGCTAAACATGCTCTCTCTGGTCTAATGTATGCAAAGGGGCAACTGGGGGTCAGAAAAATGAACCAGAAAAATGAACGGTAAGATGTACCCTAACCTCCACATGCACACCATGAAAAGTGCACGCTCCCTCAGAAATAGACAACAATTCAAAGAAAAAGAAAAAAAACTATACAATTAGATTCAATTTTAAAACCCAACAGATGCCAGGGTCCCTGGAAAACTCACAGGGGCAGTAAGTTGCATCTAAACCAAGTTTGAGGCCAGGTTCATTACTGTTTTGTGATATGTGATATCTCTGCCTCATGGCGTTATTCTAGTTATTTATACAAAATTGTGGTCAAAATGATGTAAGGAATGTGGAAAGAACTCAAAGAAGTATACAATTAAACAATAAAAGAACTCAGCAGAAGCCTAAGGATATAACTCAGTTAGTTATCATGTACAGGGCCCTGGGTCCCACCTCCACCACTACAAAACATTTCTGAAAGTGACAAGACCTCTGTTGCTTGCGTCTGTCTGAACATGTATGGATTTGTGGTTTATCCCCAAAAAATATGGTCCAGCAAGTATTTGCAGAGCAGTGGCATTGTATGAGTGTGGTAAGTCACCTAGAAATGATGTAACAGAAGGATGCCTGTGAGTTCTATGCAAATACAGTACCACTTTATACAGGGCTTTGGGCGTCTGTGGGTTCTGACAGGGTTCCCATCCCTGAGATACTGAGAGACAGCTGAAATCAATAGAGTAAGTGACTGGAAAATCAGCAACAATGTGGAAGAACTAGGGAACGACCATCAAGCAACTGGTTCTAGCCATCCATTGCAGGACACTGTTCAACAGCATGGCAGTGTGTCTGGACATTGTTTGTTTGGGTTTTTGTTTGTTTGTTTTGTTTTTGTTTTTGTTTTTGTTTGGTTTTTCGAGACAGGGTTTCTCTATATTGCTTTTGGAGGCTGTCCTGGAACTCACTTTGTAGACCAAACTGACCTCGAACTCCCAGAAATCCACCTGCCTCTGCCTCCAGAGTGCTGGGATTAAAGGCATGCGCCACCAACGCCCGGCTTGTTTGGGGGTTTTATTTGCATGATTTTTGAAGCCGGGTCTCTTGTAGCCTACGCTGGCCTAGCACTACTTTCCTAGCCAAGGATGACTCAAACATCTATATTCCTGCCTCCTAAGCATTTCCCCAGTGCTTAAGATAACAAGTGATCATCAGCACACCACCTTTTATGTGCTTTTCAAGTGTATGGAGGTCACCAAAACAAAACCTTTATTTCACTTTAATTTTTCAGTGTGGGGGACTGAATCCAGAGTCTCTATTGTTAGAATCTAAGGTCTGTACTGCTCCTGTCTCTAAACCAGAAATTAGAGGAAGCAGATTTATTCAAGTTCAAGAGTTCTCTTTCTCCACCTCTGTGTGTTGAGAAAGAGAGAAAATGTGTGGTTGTGTATGGTGCTCGTGTGTGTGTGTGTGTGTGTGTGTGTGTGTGTGTGTGTGTGTGTGTGTGTAGTGGGATCTGTATGGCGTCTGAGAGTGTGTGTGTGTGTGTGTGTATGTACGTATGGGGAGTGGGGGTGTATATGATGTCTGAAAGTGTGTGTGTGTGTGTGTGTGTGTGTGTGTGTGTGTGTGTGTGTGGTGTATGTGAGTGTAGTATGTGTGGTGTATGCAAGAGTGTGTGGTGTGTGGGGAGGGATGAGAGTGTGTGTAGTGTGTTTGTGTGAGTGTGGGGGTGTATGAGAGTGTGTGTGTAGTGTGTAGTATTATAGTGTGTGTGGTGTGTAGTATATAGTGTGTGTGTGATATAAAGGGATTTTTGGACACCAAGAAATTCAAGCGATGAAAGGGGCAGAGGCAGCCACCTTGAGTCTTTCTCCCCAGAGTTTTACCTTCTTTTCCAAAGTCAGTGTGGACCTGGGACCTTGGCTTCCAAAGCCAGCATCTGTGTTTCTTTCCAGATGAACATAGGATTTTTCTGCAAGTCAGCCCATGTGAGCTAAGGAGAGATGGAGGCTATACAGAGCTATTTTCCAAATTTAGAATATTGGGTGAAAGGAGTGGATAATGTCAGAGGGAGAAGAAAGGTGACAATTCCATCCACTCTGTTCTCTCTCTCTCTCTCTCTCTCTCTCTCTCTCTCTCTCTCTCTCTCTCTCTCTCCTTTTCTTTCTTTCTGGGGGTGGGGGGTTTCTTTGTGTAGCCTGGGCTGTCCTGGAACTAGCTCTGTAGACCAGGATGGCCTCAAACTCACAAAGTTGCCTCTTTCTGCTTCCCAAGTTCTGGGATTAACGGTGTGTGCCACCACAGCCTGACATCCATCCACTCAGTTAAAGCACCACAGAGTTATACATGCAGACCCTAGCCCAGCATTGGTGGTGCATGCCTTTAATCCCAACACTCAGGAGGCAGAGGCAGGTGGATCTCTGTGAGTTCGAGGCCAGCCTGGTCTACAAGAGCTAGTTCCAGGACAAGCTCCAAAGCCACAGAGAAACCCTGTCTGGAAACACAAAAAACAAAAACAAAAAAATACATGCAGCCCCTAAAACAGAACTCATTCTGTCTTGTGAAACACAGTCTAGGACTGGTATCAAATGGATTTTTATTTTTTGAGTATCCAAACTGTCCTCAAACTATGTAGAGCAGAGGATGACATTGAACCTCTGATCCTCCTGAGTTGACCTCTCAAGTGCTGGTTTTACAGGTAGAAGACATGGCATTTGGTTTATGCTATGCTGAGGGTTGAACCCGAGGCTGGCTTTGTGCATGCCAGACAAATGCTTTACCCACTGAGAAATATCCATAACAGCCCAAAATGTATTATTCATCTACAATATAAACTAAAAATCAATGGTGCCTAAGTGCTAGGATTAAAGGTGTGTGCCACCACCACACAGCTAGAAAACTCTCAAATATTTATAAATTAAACTGCACATGTTAAAATTATTCATAGGAGCTGGGCAGTAGTAGCGAACACCTTTAGTCCCAGCACTCGGGAGGCAGAGGCAGAGTTCGAGACCAGTCTGGTCTGCAAGAGCTAGTTCCAGGACAGCCTCCAAAGCCACAGAGAAACCCTGTCTAGAAAAAAAACACAAAAAAGATTCATAGGTTAAAAAGAAATTAGGCTGGATATGGTAGTTCATACTGTAGGTCATCTCAATACTTTGGAGGGTGAGACAGTAAATCACAGAGTTTTGAGGTCAGCTTAAACTACACAGTGAGTTCCAGTGCAGCCTGGACTACTAATTGAGACACTCTCAAAAAGACAGGGAGAATATTTGGTTTATCTTTGTTTTTTTATTACTAGAGATAGTATTCAAGGCCTTACACTGGTTCAAAAAAAAGTGTTCTACTACTGAGCCATACCCTCAGTCTTAGAAAACATTTTGAATTAAAGTAAGACAAATTATAGTCTACTAAAATGTGCAGGATACAGGTAAGTGCAGTGCTTTTAGGGAACTGTATAGCATTAAATGCTTACATTAGAAAAGAAGAAAGGTCTTAATTCAATGACCTCAGCTTCTGTCCAGGCTAGTTTTATGTCAGCTTGACACTAGAGTTATCAGAGAGGAGGGAACCTCAATTGAGAAAGTCCTCTATAAGATAGAACTATAGGCAAGGCAGTAAGGCATTTTCTTAATTAGTAATTGATGGGAGAAGGCCCAGTCCATTGTGAATGGTGCCATCCCTGGGCCGGTGGTCCTGGGTTCTGTAAGAAAACAGGCTGAGCAAGCCATGTGGAGCAATCCAGTGAGAAGCATTGCTCCATGGCCTCTGCACCAGCTCCTGCTTCCAGGTTCCTGCCCTGTGTGAGTTCCTGTCCTGACTTCCCTCAGTGAGGGACTAGAAGCTGTAAACTGAAATAACCCCTTTCCTCCCTAGGGTTGCTTTCAATCACAGCAATAGAATGCAAACTTAAGACAGCTACTGTGCTAAATAGAAAAGGGGGTAGAATAAACCCAGAGCAAGAAGGAAATAATAAAGACAGAAACCAATGGCATGAAAACAGAAAGGCCATCAGCATGAAAGCAAAAGCTAGCTCTCTGAAAGGATCAATAAAACTGAGGAGCCTCTAACCACACTGACCGAGAGAGAAATGACCAACAGCAAGATAATGTGTGACCTCCACAGAGCTTCTGCAGAAAATAAGTGTATTAAGGACAACTGGGTAAAAAACCATAGACCACCAAGACATCACAGGTAGGTTAAACAGGGCTTCTAACAACCACATTGAAGTAGTTAATCTCAGCACTCAGGAGGTAGAGGCAGGTGGATCTCTGTGAGTTCAAAGCCAGCCTGGTCTACAGAGTGAGTTCCAGGACAGCCATAGCTGTTACACAGAGAAACCCTATCTGGAAACACACACACACACACACACACACACACACACACACACACACACACACACACACACGCGCGCGCGCGCGGTAAGAGAAAGAGAGAAACACCATGTAACAGAGGGAAGGGGAGTGGGAAAAGGAGGAGGGAAGGGTGAGATTGGCCTCTGAAGACAGGAGCAGCAGAAGAAAAGGAGAAGGGAGAGACAGGCAGAGAGAGAAAGAAAAGGAAAGATGGGAAGTGGGCAAGGCCCACCTTTAAAGGTACCATAGTGAATATGCACAGGTGGTGCTCCTAGTGGCTGCAGCTGAGGGTATATCCTGTCAGGACCCCAAGGGCAGGCCAGTACAGATGCCTGAATACTAACTCTAGGTTCAATTCCCAGTAAGGATACTAGGCATGTTGTGGGCAGGATTGCTAAAAGTTCTAGGATGCCTGGGCTACATAGCACCCTGTCTCAAAAACGAGAGAAAGAGCTGGGTGGTGCTGTACACCTTTAATCCCAGCACTTGGAGGCAGAAGCAGGTGTATCTCTGTGAGTTTGAGGTCAGCCTAGTCCAGGACAGCCAGGACTACACAAAGAAATCCTGTCTTGGAAAAAAAAGAAAGAGAGAAACTAAGCTACAGGCAGAGAGTAAAGAAGTATAAATCATGTGACTAGAAAGGATTTATATCCAGAATATATATATATATATATATATATATATATATATATATATTTTATACACACTACACATATATACTACACACACTCTCTCATACACCCCCCACACTCACACACAATATATCTCCCACCAATTTTAAAAAGAAATTTGGAGTTTTGTTTTGTTTTGTTTTGTTAAACAGGGTCTTACTCTGTAGGTCTAAACTGGCCTAGAACTCATTATGTAATCCAGATTGGCCTGAAACTCTTGGCAATCCTCTTGCATCAGCCTCCCAAGTGTTAGGAATCTAGGCATGACCACCACAACCAGTGTACAAACCTTTTTTGTATTGGAGATTGAACCTAAGGCCTCATATTTACTAGGCCAGCAGCCTCTTGATGAATTACAGTCCTAGCCCTACAAGCCATGTGAGAGCAGGCACCATAGAGGCCAGAAGAAGCTGTCAGATCTCCTAAAGGCAGGCAGTTATAAGCTGCCCAACATGGCTTCTGGGAACTGAACTTGAGTTGTCTGAGCAGCAAATGATCTTAAACACCAAGTCATCTCTCAAGGCCCCTCCCTCTTTTGAGACTAGATTTTCCTAAATTGTCTAGGTGTGATTTGCAATCCTCCTACACCAGCCCCCCGAGACTGTGCCACCAAGCCCAGTTCACTTTGGTAATTCCTTTTTGTTTTTTAATTTTTTATTAGTTCAAATTAGGAACAAGCTTGTTTCACATGTCAATCCCTTCTCCCTCTCCCTCCCCTCACCTCCATCCCCCACCCCCGACCTACCCTCCACCCCATCCACCCTGCACACCCCAGGCAGGGTAGGGCCCTCAATGGGGGCTCCGCAAAGTCCACCACATCATTCTGGGCCTTCACTTTGGTAATTTATTTTTTTTTTGAGACAGGGTTTCTCTGTGGCTTTGGAGGCTGTCCTGGAACTAGCTCTTGTAGACCAGGCTGGCCTCGAACTCACAGAGATCCACCTGCCTCTGCCTCCTGAGTGCTGGGATTAAAGGTGTGAGCCACCACCGCCCAGCTGGTAATTTCTTGAAACATTAAATATGTTATAACCATGTGACCCAACCTAAGCTATCTTCATAGCCATGCAGAGGATTGAACTCAGGGCCCTGCACATGCTAGGCAGGTACTCTGTCACTGAGCTTTTGCCCCAGCGATTGTTTCTTTTGTTTCAGTTATGTTTTTTTTTGTTGCAGGATAAATAAAAGACTCAGAGACAGATATTTGGGTTCAAATTTGAAGCTGAAGATCAGAAAAGCAGAGCAGCCAGTCACTAGCTTTTCACCTCTACCTCAGGCTGAAAGGGATGATCCTGTCTCTGTGAGCTCTCACCAAGCCTCAGACTGCTGCCTCTCCTCAGCATAAATGGAGAATCAATGCCTTCCTATCTTCAACGTGGCTGGAGAATGAATGCCAGCTCTGAGATCTTGCTCCTGTCTTATATACCACCCCCAATGCTGGCATTAAAGGCGTGTGATCCCAAGGTGTTGGGACCAAAGGCATGAGCTCTATTACTCTTCACTCTTGTGTAGGCCATAGTGGCCTTGAACTAACAGAGATCCATCTACCTCTTAATCCTGAGTCCTGGAATTAAAAATGTGTATCTGGTTTCTATGGCTTGTGGCTGACTTTGCTTTCTGAATCCTCAGGCAAGCTTTAATAAATCATCAATAATATATCACCACAATTTTTTATTTCTCTGTTTTGGTCTTTTGATACAGGGTCTCACTATGTAGTCCAGGCTGGCCTCAATGTAGACAAGCTGTCCTAACCCTGTGGTGATCCCTCCTGTCTCTACCTCCCTGATGCTGGAATTACTGATGATGTTCAGTACCACATTTGGCTTGCTGTATTTAAACAAACATCTTGGTACTGTAGAGTTGGTTTAATTGGAACATGGAACATGCCTAACTTGCCCTTTCGACAGCTCACTCTGATTTTGGACCAGGTAACAGAATTAAGGTTGAAAACATGGAAATAGCTGGCTCAGTTGAAAGGCTGTTGGAGCATTTCCTCTCTAGTGCTGGGATTAAAGGCGTGTCATCCCAAGTGCTGGGATCAAAGTTGTGAGCTCCATTTCTCTTTTAGACTGATTCACTCTCCTGTAGACCAGGCTGGCCTTGAACTCACAGAGATCCACCAGCCTCTGCCTCCTGAGTGCTGGGATTAAGGGTGTGTGCCACTACTGCCAGGCAAGAATAAATAAATCTTTAAAAAAAAAAAAAGAATTTAGCCCTTTCCACTAACCGACCCAGGAACTAGGTGAGTGAGTCTCTGCCCTTACCCAACTCCTGTCCAAAACATCACTCACCCCAACCCCCCCCCACCTGCGCCTGCCGGCCAACCCAGGAAAGAGGTGAGTGAGCCTCTGCCCTTACCCAACCCCCACCCAAACCATCATGCACCCCGACCACACTGGGCCTGCGCCTGCCTGCTTGGGGTAGACACGCACAGACAAGGAGGAGCTCCCTGAATCTGGAAACACCCCACTCTTCCATCTCTTTCTGCCAACCGATCCACAACGAGTGAGGAGACTATCAGGAGAGGCAAGACCATCCAGAGTTGTGGACATTGAATTCCTGGCCCCCACACAGCACTGGGTCACAAGAGGAGATAGAGAGACCCCACCTGCACCCACTAAAAGAAGATATGGGAAGAAGAATAAGATTTCACTCAACAACAGAAAGACCAATATGACACCACCAGAATCTAGGGACTCTACTCCAGCAAGATCTGAAAAGCCCAACACAGAACATGAAGATGAGATGGACCTCAAAAATTATCTCAGCAAGATGATAGAGACCTTTAAAGAAGAAACAAGAAAATCCCTTAAAGAAATAGAAGAAAAAGCAAACAAAAAATTACACGAAATGGAGGAAAAGACAAACCAAAAAAATTCAAGAAATAAACAAATCTCTTAAAGAATCTAAAGAAACCCAAGAAAAAACATCCAAACAAGTGAAGGAAGTTCTTGAAACAGTTCAAAGCATGAAAGCTGAAATAGGCACAATAAAGAAAACACAGAATGAGGCGATGCTGGAAATGGAAAGGCTGAATAAGGGATCAGGAACTAAAGATGTGAGTATAACCAATAGAATTCAAGAGATGGAAGAGAGAATCTCAGCTATTGAAGACTCGCTAGAGGATATACATTCATCAACCAAAGAAAACCTCAAGTCCAACAAATCCCTAACACAAAATATCCAGGAAATATGGGACACCGTGAAAAGACCAAACCTAAGAATAATAGGTGTAAAAGAAGGTGAAGAAACACTGCTCAAAGGTACAGAAAACATATTCAACAAAATCATAGAAGAAAACTTCCCCAACCTACAGAAGGATATGCCTATGAAAGTACAAGAAGCTTACAGGACACCAAATAGACTGGACCACAAAAAGAAGTCCCCCCCCCAACACATAATAATCAAAACACCAAATCTACAGAATAAAGAGAAAATATTAAGAGCAGCAAAGGAAAAAGGCCAAGTAACATATAAAGGCAAACCAATCAGAATCACACCCGACTTCTCAATGGAAACTCTGAAAGCCAGAAGGTCTTGGATAGATACCCTACAAGCACTAAGGGAGCATGGATGTCAACCCAGACTACTGTACCCAGCAAAACTTTCAATCACTATAGATGGAGAAAACAAGATATTCCATGACAAAAACAGATTTAAACAATACATATCCACAAATCCAACACTACAGAAGGTTGTGGAAGGAAAACTCCAACCCAACGAACATAACTACACTCACAAAAACACTGGCAACAGATAATCTAATTTTACCAAACACAAAAAGAAACAGGAGGGCGAAATCCACACGCAATGACACCACCAACAATAAATCCAAAACAAAGAAGAACCAATGAACAATGGACATTAATATCCCTAAATGTCAATGGTCTTAACTTACCCATAAAAAGATATAGGCTAACAGAATGGATACGAAGACAGAATCCATCCTTCTGCTGTTTACAAGAAACACACCTCAATTTCAAAGACAGGCGATACCTCAGAGTAAAAGGATGGGAAAAAATTTCCCAATCAAATGGGCTCAAGAAACAAGCTGGTGTAGCAATACTAATATCTAACAAATTAGACTTTAAACTAAAATCAATCAAAAGAGATGAAGAAGGGCATTTCATACTCATCACAGGAAAAGTCCATCAAGATGAAGTCTCAATCCTGAACATCTATGCCCCAATACGAAAGCACCCACATTTGTAAAAGAAACATTACTAAAGCTCAAACCACACATAAAACCACACACACTTATAGTAGGAGACTTCAACACCCCCCTTACACCACTAGACAGGACCACCAGACAGAAACTTAACAAAGAAACAAAGGATCTGACAGAAGTTATGACCCAACTGGGTTTAACAGATATCTATAGAACATTCCATCCAAACACAAAAGAATATACCTTCTTCTCAGCGCCACATGGAACCTTCTCAAAAATTGACCACATAGTTGGCAGCAAAGCAAACCTCCACAGTTACAAAAGAATTGAAATAACCCCCTGTATCTTATCAGAACACCATGCATTAAAGCTAGAATTCAACAGCAATATGAATTGCAGAAAACCTACATTCACATGGAAAATGATTAACACCCAATTGCACCATTCCTGGGTTGAGGAAGAAATAAAAAAAAAAGAAATTAAAGACTTCCTAGAATTTAATGAGAATGTAGACACAACATACCCAAACTTATGGGACACTCTGAAAGCAGTGCTAAGAGGGAAGTTCATAGCACTAAGTGCCCACATGAAGAAACTGGAGGAAAGTCACATTAGAGAATTGACAGAACAACTGAAAGCTTTAGAGCAAAAAGAAGCAAACACACCAAGGAGGAGTAGACACCAGGAAATAATCAACCTGAGAGCCGAAATCAACAAAGTAGAAACTAGGAAAATGTTACAAAGAATCAATGAAACAGAGTTGGTTCTTTGAGAAGATCAATAAGACAGACAAACCTCTATCCAAACTAACCTAAAGGCAGAGAGAGAGCATGCTAATTAACAAAATCAGAAATGAAAAGGGGGATATAACAACGGACACTGAGAAAATCCAGAGAATCTTCAGGTCATACTTTGAAAACCTGTACTCCACAAAATTGGAAAATCTAAAGGAAATGGACAGCTTTCTGGATAAATATCACTTACCAAAATTAAATCAAGATCAGATAAACAGTTTAAATCGACCTATAACCCCTAATGAAATAGAAGCAGTCATCAAAAGCCTCCCAACCAAAAAAAGCCCAGGGCCAGATGGCTTCACTGCAGAATTCTACCAGAAATTCAAACAAAAGCTAATTCCAGTACTCCTCAAACTGCTCCGCACAACAGAAGCAGATGGGATATTGCCAAACTCTTTCTACAAGGCTACAATCACTTTGATACCCAAGCCACACAAAGATATGACTAAGAGAACTACAGACCGATATCCCTCATGAACATCGATGCTAAAATACTCAATAAAATATTGGCGAACCGAATCCAAGAACATATCAGAAAAATCATCCACCATGATCAAGTAGGCTTCATCCCAGGGATGCAAGGATGGTTCAACATACGAAAATCCATCAATGTAATCCACCATATAAACAAACTGAAAAAGAAAAACCACATGATCATCTCACTAGATGCTGAAAAAGCCTTTGACAAAATCCAACATCCCTTCATGATAAAGATCTTGGAGAGAACAGGAATAACAGGAACATATCTAAACATGATAAACACAATATACACCAAACCAATAGCCAACATCAAACTAAATGGAGAGAAACTCAAAGCGTTTCCTCTAAAATCAGGAACAAGACAAGGCTGTCCACTCTCTCCATATCTCTTCAATATTGTACTTGAAGTTCTGGCTAGAGCAGTAAGACAAGAAAAGGGGATCAAAGGGATACAAATTGGAAAGGATGAAGTCAAACTTTCACTATTTGCAGACGACATGATAGTCTACATTAATGACCCGAAAAACTCTACCAGGGAACTCCTACAGCTGATAAATACCTTCAGCAAGGTAGCAGGATACAAAATTAACTAAAAAAATCAGTAGCCCTACTATATGCAGATGTTAAATCCAATGAGAAAGAAATCAGGGAAACATCACCTTTCACAATATCCACAAGCAACATAAAATATCTTGGGGTAACACTAACCAAAAAAGTGAAAGACCTGTACAATAAGAACTTTGAGACTTTAAAGAAAGAAATTAAAGAAGATACCAGAAAATGGAAAGATCTCCCATGCTCTTGGATAGGTAGAATTAACATAGTAAAAATGGCAATCCTGCCAAAAGCAATCTACAGATTCAATGCAATCCCCATCAAAATCCCAACACAGTTTTTCACAGACATTGAAAGAACAATACTCAACTTTATATGGAAAAATAAAAAACCCAGGATAGCCAAAACAACTCTTTACAATAAAGGATCTTCTGGAGGCATCACCATCCCCGACTTCAAGCTCTACTATAGAGCCATAGTTCTGAAAACAGCTTGGTATTGGCACAAAAATAGACAGATAGACCAATGGAATCGAATTGAAAACCCTGATATTGACCCACGCACCTACGAATACCTTATTTTTGACAAAGGTGCTAAATCTATACAATGGAAAAAAGATAGCATCTTCAACAAATGGTCCTGGTACAATTGGATTCAGACATACAGAAAATTGCAGACAGATCCATACCTGTCTCCATGCACAAAGCTTAAGTGCAAATAAATCAAAGATCTCAGCATAAATCCAGCCACACTGAATCTTCTAGAAGAGAAAGTGGGAATTACCCTTGAACAAATTGGCACAGGAGACCGCTTCCTGAACATTGCGCCAGGTGTTTAGACAGGCAAAGTAACACAGCTTCACAGAGTTAAACGAATGCAACACATCCTTGCATCATTAAGCAAATATTCCACAGCATAAACAAGTTAACACATCTTCAACTAATATTGCACAACACACCAGCATTAGCATGCACCCACACCCCCACAAACACACATACACATAATTAAAAATATTTTTTAATGGCAAGTGTGGTGGTTTGAAAGAAAATGGACCCCAAAGGGAGTGGCACTATTGGGAGGTGAGGCCTTGTTGGAATAGGTGTGGTCTTGTTAGAGGAAGTGTGTCACTGTGGAGGAGGGCTTTGAGGTATTATATAAGGAAGGTCAAGATACTGCCCAGTGTCTCAGACTACTTCCTGTTGCTTTCTGATCAAGATGTAACCAGCACCATGTCTGCCTGCATGCCGCAATGTGGAGCCATGATGATAATGGACTGAACCTCTGAAAATGTAAGCCACCCCACTAAGCAATAGAATCCATAACTAAGACAGTAAGTTATCTGTTTTTCGTGTGTGTGTGTGTGTCTAGGCTCGAAGGCTAATTCTGGGATTCTTCCTGGATTGCTCTTCACCTTCTTCATTGAGAGTACCTAGAGGTTCCTGATTGGCTAGTCTGGCTTGCCAGCTTGCCCCAGCCAGCTCCACTGCACTCCCACAGCATTTTTGGGGGTTCTTGGAATCTGGAATCCAGCTTTCCCCCACAGGGCCATTTCTACAGACCAGTGATAGTTATCCTTGCGTTTTCTTTTCCTTTTTCCTCTGTTCTAGGGTACCAGGGCCTCATGTGTGCTAGGCAAGTGCTCGACGCAGAACTATAGCCCCAGCCCTCTTTTTATTTTTAGTTTCTTGATTTTGAAACTAGATGTCACTAAACTGCCCAGGCTGGCCTTAAATTCGCAGGTAGGCCTTGAATTTGTAGTTCTCCTGCCTCAGCCGCCTAAGTCACACCTGAGCTAACAGACCAGGTTTTTTTGTTTTTTTGTTGTTGTTTTTGTTTTTTTGGTTGTTTTTTTTTTTTTTTTTTTTTTTTTTTGGTTTTTCGAGACAGGGTTTCTCTGTGGCTTTGGAGGATGTCCTGGAACTAGCTCTTCTAGACCAGGCTGGTCTCGAACTCTCAGAGATCCGCCTGCCTCTGCCTCCCGAGTGCTGGGATTAAAGGCGTGCGCCACCAACGCCTGACGTGTTTTGTTTATTTTTGTTTGTTATTTTAATAGGGTTTCATTCTGTAGCCCAGGCTGGCCTATAATTGTGTCAATGCTCCTGCCTCAGACACCCAAGTGCTAAGATAATATACATGAGCCGCCATTCCAGGCTTGACTTTTTTTTTGGGGGGGGGCACACTGAGACAGGGTCTCATGTAGCTAGAACTGGTCTCAAATTCCCTATGTAGTGGAAGGTGATGAATTTCTGATCCTTCTGCAACCACGTCCTAAGTGCTGGGATTACAAATGGGAGGCACTCTGGCTTCTTTGAATTTTGATTGTCTGTTATTGGCCTTTCCCTGTAATGGGTTCTACCCTATCACAACAGCGTCCTTGATGCCAGATGTTGTCCATATCCCTGAGAGGACTGTGTGTACATGTCACACATGTTTTGTCTTTTTGTTTGTTTGTTTTTGTTTGTTTTTTTCGAGACAAGGTTTCTCTGTGGTTTTGGAGGCTGTCCTAGAACTAGCTCTTGTAGACCAGGCTGGTCTTGAACTCACAGAGATCCTCCTGCCTCTGTCTCCCGAGTGCTGGGACTAAAGGCGTGAGCCATCACCACCCTGCTGTGTTTTTCTTCTTTAACTGGGAAAATTAAAGCATAAAGTTGTGTGACTCCCCTGCAGGCTTTACAACAGGCGGGGGGGGGGGGGGGCAATCCATGAAGAGACAAGAATGAAACTCAGAACCAGGCATGGTGGTGCACACCTTTGAATCCCAGTACTAAGAAGGCAGAGGCAGGCGGATCTCTGAGTTCCAGGCCAGCCTGGTCTACAAAGTCAGTTCCAGGACAGCCAGGGCTACACAGAGAAACCCTGTCTTGTAATAGGCACTGGACCAAGACTTCTAGATTCTGGTCCAGGTCGTTTTACTTTAGTCATATGTAAGCAAGCACAGCACAATTTTGGAAAAAGGTATTCAGATAACAATTAACTCGGCCCCAAGTGCACAATTTTAGATGTGTTTACATTGAGATTCTTTACAAAGTACATCAGGCTTCTTGCACAAGAATGGGTACTGTCGACTCAGAGATAGTGCCCAAGATTTAGGGTCTGGGAGCTTGACTGAGGTAAACATAATGCCTGTAGTGTCAGGATTGGCCCGGCCCTAAGATAACATAGAAGTGGCTTAGGCTAAATTCTGGGAGATACAGGCAGAGCCTATTTTATCAGACAGCAAAGGATCACCAGGTTGTGTAGACTACGTCATTCCAGGAAGAACAGCTACGCACCTGATTCCATTGAAGAGGCAAACTGTGTTTAACTTTCCTGACTTCTCCAGTGCTCCTTTATGTGCACAAGACTTTTTGCCCTTTACATCAAGTCAGAGTTGATTTTGTGTGAGTATTTGCACTCGTATGTGGAGGCCAGAAGTCAGCCTTAGATGTTGCTCCTAAGGAACTGTCCACCTTGTTTTTTTTTAAGACAAGGTCTCTCATTCAGCCTGAAACTTGCTGTTGAGGTAAGACTGGCTGGCCGGTGAGCCCAAGGATCCTCCTGTCTCCATCTCCCTAGGGATGGGATAGCAAGCACTTGTCACCATGCCTGGTTTTGTTGGTTTTTTTTTCGAGACAGAGTTTCTCTGTGTAACCCTGGCTGTCCTGGAATTCGCTCTGTAGATCAGGCTGCTCTCGAACTCACAGAGATCCACCTGCCTCTGCCTCCTGAGAGCTGGGATTAAAGGCATGTGCCACCACTGCCTGCACTCTGCTCTCCACTCTTTCTGTTCTCAGGCCTTGCAGCAGACAGGTTCCTGCACTCCAGGGTGTCACACACTTGATGGTCTAGGTGAAGAAAAAAAAAAAGTAGATCGCACAGCTTTTCACAAGGGTTTGCTTAGGCCATAGCCCTTCTTCGAAGTTTGCAGCTGCTTCTTGTTCACTTCAACTGGGAAGCAGCACTCCCAGTTAAGGAGCTGAGTATTCTCCAGGCAGCACATTGTCATCCAGAAATAAGGGCTCCGTTGGGAAGGCAGAGGAGAAACGGAGGCACAGGCAGCTGTTCCGCAGTCTACACTGAGGCTGAAGGGGAGAAAAGAAACAGTAGATTTGAGCACTCTTCAGAAAAATGAGGAACTCAGCTAGTGGAGAGAGTGATGCAATGGGAATTGTTGGAGGGGCTCTCTGCTTACACCCTGGTGGCATGGAAGTACGAGGGAAGGGGAGAGTTAGCTTTTGTGACAATCTACTATTACACATCTATAGGAACCATGGAATCACCAAATGACACTAAATAGATTATTTAATTGTAACTCCTTAATTTGTCTCTTTCTTTCTTTTTTCCTTTCTTTCTTTCTTTCTTTCTTTCTTTCTTTCTTTCTTTCTTTCTTTCTTTCTTTCTTCCAAAGACAGAGTTTCTCTGTGTAACAGTCCCGGCTGTCCTGGAACTTACTCTGTAGACCAGGCTGGCCTCAAACTCATCTGCCTGCCTCTGCCTCCCAAGTGCTAGGACTAAAAGTGTGTGCCACCACACCCAGCTTAACTCTTTAATTGTTCCCAGAGTTAAGAATTCTTACTTCAAAGGAAAGAAAACAATGGCTGTGAAGGCTGCCATCAGTACGGTATTGCTCTTTTGCTCATGGATGAAGACATTTTCACCAACACAAACAAAAAGTGGCTTCAGGCTGTAGGTCCTTTCAGGGCAGGAAGACAGTTGGTGAGAATGTTGGCAATATACCTATGTTGAGGGACCAAGAAACACTCGTCTCCTTGCAGTGTACTGCATCCACTTGACCAGGAGAGTGGATACTCTCTGTGACCTGCCCCTCATATGCTACAGTGGCCTAAGAAGAATCGGGAGCCTCCGCTCATGCTCAGCTCCCGTAGGAAAGAGACTAGCCCACAGCCCTACCAGGAGACGAATGTCTTTTTCTTCGTCATTTGTTGAGACAGGGTCTCCCTGTAGGCCAGGCTGGCATTGAGTTCAGCAATCCTCCTGCCTCAGCTTACTGTACCACCACAGCAGCAAACGTCTTTTCTTTTGGCACTGTCTAGGACCTTTGTACTTATGGTAGCTAGCAATTTCCAAGCCAGCCAATGCAACATAGTAAGACCCTGTCTCTAAATAAAGAACTACTTTAAATAAAATGGAAGATACCCTAATTATAATACTAAGAAAATTATCTAATAACAATCTTTATATAAAATACAATAAAGAATTTTTATGTGTGTGACAGAGTCTCACTCACTTTTCAGTCCATGAACTCATAGCAATCCTCCTGCCTCAGCCTCCCAAGTGCAAGGATTGCAAGTGGGAATACAAAGTTAATCATTCAGGGCAGTATTATTGGTGACAGGAGAGTATGGAAAAAAGAAAAATATGGAAAACTTGTATGTACATCAGTAGATTATGAACACGACACACAAAGTATTCAGGTGACACAACTACAAATAATTCTATGTAATTGATATACAGATATCTCCAAGATATGCTGTTTTATTTAAGACAGAGTCTCTCTCCCTCTTGACCAGGCTGGCCTCAAACTCACAGAGATCTGCCTGCCTCCACCTCCCAAGTACAGGGATTAAAGACATATGTCACCTCTCTCAACATATGCTTTATAGTATATTAACTTTCGTATGAAGTGGGAAAATAGATTCATGGAAACTTCCATTTTCATAGGGACACTGACTGGCAGGGCTTGAAGTAACTAATCCATGGTTATTGATTGGGGTGGGGTGGGTATGAATGGGATGGACAGGAACAAGATGCAGGGAAGGGGGAAGTCCAGGCAGTGTGAGCTCATGGAACTCTTAAGACCAAATCATGTCAGCCGGGATGTGTTTGTTCAGTGGCAAGTGGTACCAAATGTCGTGGGAAGGCACAAGTGGTGGTGACTTCCACAAGAGCCACTTCAGTGGTTGATGACAAGAAAGGCTGATTAGAATAAAAGAAAAATAAAAGAAGCAAAGAAGTAGACTGCAAATTTGAGGTTTTGCAGGAGCGGAGGAGGGTGGTTCAGAAAAATGGAGAGGCAAACCAGAGAGGGACATGAGGTCAAAAGTGCTTTGAGATGGGTGGGATTAAGGGCCAGAGCAGGAAGAGAGAAGAATACGGACAATACAGTGATGAAGGAAGCTGACCATAAGTACAAGTCAGAAAGACACAGATAGATTTGGCCATAACTGGGAGCCTTCTCCATGCCTTGAGAGCATGAAAAGTGCCAAGTGGCCTGAGTAATGCCACTTCTCCATTTACTTGGGGCCTTGTGTCTTCAAACAGGGTCGTTGTGGAAATATTTAACTATGTGAAGGTGAGTTACATTTGTTTACGCTGCATTTGTTTAATTATGTAAAGATGTGTTACTGTTTCACCTTGCCTGCCTAAGGCACCTGACTGGTCTAATAAAAAGCTGAATGGCCAGTAACTAGGCAGAAGAGGGATAGGCAGGGCTGGCAGGCAGAGAGAATAAATAGAAGGAACAAAAAGAACAAGAGGAAGAAGAATGAGAGGAGAGAAGGAAGAAGAAATAGAGATACCCAGGGCCAGCCAGCCACACATGGAAGCAGCAGGAAAAGTAGGATATAAAGAAAGACAAGCTCTAAGGCAAAGCGTAGATGAAGAGAAACAGGTTAAATTATAAGAGCTAACAAAAAAAAGAACTAAGCTAGGCTGAGCATTCATAACTAATGGTAAGTCTCTATGACATGATTTGGGAGCTAGTTGGTGGCCCAAAAGAAAGGCCTGGTACAGGTTAGTCTCAAACTCAAAGGACCTATGGAGCCCAGGATGAGCTTTAACTCCAGGTTCTCCGGCCGCCACTCCACAAACTGCTGGGATTATAGGCACTGGCCACCAAGCTCTGCCAGGACTATTTTGAAATGGGGCAGAGGAGGTGGGTTGTTAAAAGGCATGGGGGGAGGAGGATAATTCTTCTCTAAACTTGGGGCAGTGCAGCAACGCACTATTTGTTTCTTGCTTCAGAACTGAGATGCTGTTGTTAGGTTTTATCCAGTGCTTTAGGGAAGCTGGTGTGCTCCTACGGCAATGCCCTAAGCATGGCTTCTACATAAGTAAAACAATAGGCAAGCATTGAGTGAGCTACATCCCTAGCAAGATTCTGTATAAAGAAAAGCCTACCCTAAAATTTACAAAGAAAGGCAAAGTAAGTAGAAGAGTGAAAAGAACAGTTCTGAAAAACTTATGAGGAATTACCTAGTCAGCTGTAAACTGTTAAAAACTGGAAAGAAAGCCAGGCAGTGCTGGTGCACTCCTTTAATCCCAGAGGCAGGCAGATCTCTGAGTTTGAGGACAGCCTGGTCTACAGAGCGAGTTCCGGGACAGCCAAGGCTACACAGAGAAGCCCTGTCTCAAAAAATCAAAAGGAACAGCCCAATGTCTTTCTTTCACCAGATGGACAAATACTTTAAGACCCGAAGATCCACATTGCTCAGTAGTGAGTAAAAAGGAACAATCTACAACAATCTGATCAAGAGTATTATGCTGAGTGAAAGTCAGCCAAGCTCAAAAGGTCACATACTCCATTATGTAACAATTGTGAACTAACATTTTAAAGATGTCTAAACAAATGAGAGGATGCCAGAGGTTAGAGACAAGGAAGATGAGAGGAAGTAGGCAGATGCAACTATAAATACAAGATACTGCACGGAAAAAGATCGTGACATTTAGCATTTCTCTGGAGTCCCACAAATGTACATGTGGAAAACTACATAGAGCTCCACACACAAGTATAGGTAACACACAAAAACAAGCCAAAGGATGAAGCAAGGCTGCTCTGGAATTTTTCCCTTGGTGCTTCTCTTTGCACCACGAAATTGAGAAACACAAGAGGGAGAATTAACCTCTTGCAATTGATGGGTAATGTGAATTCACACCCTTCTCCACTGGGCCAGACAGCAAGTTAATGAACTCGGTTCTCAACCTGTAGGTCTCGCCCCCTTAATAAGGGTTGGACTATTTCACATGGGGTTGTTTATAATTCATAACAGCAGCAAAACTAGTTATGAAATAGCAACAAAATAATTTTAGGGGGGGCCACGGGGGAGGGCACAACATGAGGAACTATATTAGAGGGTGGTAGTGTTAGGAAGGTTGAGAACCACTGCCCTAAATGAACCTCCAGCACTTAAAGACCCTCAGATACCTGGGATGAGTGGAAGTTCATCCACATAACTCTAGCCAGGGTAGATGTGTCACAGTAGTCATGTCACATGCTCACGTAAGATCCCTTAAAAGGGAGAATCGGGGATGTAGCTTGATCTCCCAGATTATAGTATTCCTCATCTACTAGTTGTGTGGGAGAGGGAGGGAAGAAACATGAATATGGTGCTGTACACCCACCTGTAACTCAAGCACTCAAAGTCTAAGGCCCCAGGGCTGAAGAGACAGCTCAGCAGTTAAGACCACTGGACCAGGGTTCAATCCCACATCACCATGGTAGCTCACAACTATCTGTAACTGCAAGATCTGACCCCTCATACATGCAGGCAAAACACCAAGGCAACAAAACACCAAAACACCTGGTGGTGTGTGGTATAGCTTTTAATTTCAGTACTTGAGGTAGAAACCTGAATGAGGCCAAAAATTAACCAAGAAAACATGGTTTGATTTTTCAGTTCAGATTCTCATAACACCTGTACTAACATTAGGGGCCTGTAACAATTGGACTACAGCAGCTCTCGTCCCAAGTAGATTTAACTGTAACCCATTAGATTAATACACCTGACTTTTTTTTACCCAACTCATCCTTGCACTATTCAGCTACCTTACCTATCAAGAGACTCACATTGGTGGCACATGCCTTTAATTCTACCACCTGGGAAGGGAGCTCTGGAGATCTAGGTCAGCCTGGTCTACAGAGCTGGCTGTAAAAAAAAAAGCCTTTCCTGTCTTGAAAAACAGCACCATCTGTGATAGCTGCAAGCCCTTAATCCCACCTTTTGTAAATTAGAGGCAGAATCCAGGGCTATACTGAGAAATCCTGTCTCCAAAAAGAAAATTGCCTAACAGTACAAACCACATGCATATTCCACCACTGTAGTCATTCTGTCTCCAAGAGGCATTTTAAGAAATGGACAACCAAATGACACATTACAATTCAGGCAAGAGCACAACTTTATTTTCACCTCTAAAGTAAACCACAATTAACAACAACAAAGGAGACTGTGCAGTTCAACTTTTTATTTTAATAAAACCAGAATATGCACAGCACATGCAGTGCTAGCATCTAAACTAATACAATAAGCAACTACTAAAGCTACAGTGACTTGAGGGTCAATCTCTACATTCAGCAAGTTTAAACCCATTCTTATTTTTGAAACATAACTGAAAATATTGCTTACTGATATAACTTGCTCAAATGCTATTGCTGAATGTACAAGTCACTGAATATGCCAATACAACAAAGATAACCACATGTTTGAGGATTGCAATGTGCCAGACATTCACTGAAAAAAAATACAACTAAACAAAACTCACACAACAAACATCTGAGAATCTGGACACTTTGTATCAGTGTTTTGAAGTGTTTCATTAATATCTTAAGACAAGTGTATCAAAACCTTGGCATGATTTAGTTTCAAGTCGCCAATTTTGTTTTTACTAACATCAGAAAGTTATGGCTACACCGCCAATGCCGGGTCTGCTTAATTTGACTTAAGAGTTTATTATGACTTAACATTAAAAGCTCACACTACCCCGAAATATATAATTTCACGCATACGGTGACATTCAACATTCAAGTGCCAGTGTTTTTGTACTGTCTTTTGGTCAAGTTTCTTTAAACTTTCAAAGAATCACTTTTAGGCTTACAAAAATAAATATTTGTCAAAATGTTCAATAAATATTACATAAAACTAGCAGCAAAAAGTATCTAGAAATCTGTCGTGTGCAAAGTTTTCTTCCCAACTATCATTCCCATGGTCCCAAATAAATTTTAGAATCTAGTCCCATCCCTTTCCTAGACAAGCTGCGTTCAACAATCTCCAAGAGACAAAATAAGATTGGAAGTTTAAGGACACGCACACAAGACATATATATAAAATTCTCTGAATGTGCAATAAAAGAAGTACTTTGTAAAAAGTTATGGGCAAAATGTACAAGGGCCTAAACCTAGACTAATTGAAATAGCACCATAACAAATGACCTCAATACTGTCAAGTGCACCTACTTAATAAAAGTTTTAGAACAAGGCACAATACACTTGAAAATCTATTGCACTTTAGGAAATTTTTGCCGTCTTCCTATGCCACTACAAAAAGATTGAGCGTTTTGATCACTGCATTCTGGTCACAAAATTAGCCCAGAATTCCAAGTGGCATAGGCATTTTAGTGGTGGACAATGCTCGTCTTTGGCCAGATTTAGCATAAACAGACTATAAATACAATGGAAACCTATGCAACTAAAACTGACTAAACTGCACTGTAGAGCAGAATTGACACCTTGTGCAGTTATGTACATATTTCCAACCTGTGTGATCTCAGATTTCAGTTTTTTACTCTTCTGGAGCCATTTTTTACAAAGTCTATAGTAAGCCAGTTTAACATCTCAACGCAGCTTGAACAGAGTAATGTGAATCGGCATTTAAAATAAAGCCTGCTGCATAATTCTTCCTGTTCATCCCCTCTTGACCAAAAAACATCAACACTAGCATGCGTTATTAGACCAAAAATCATCCAGAGCCCTATATGAGGGCTGGTCATTGCTGTGGTCAGCCATTCTACCATTTCAATTTCTTTTATGGCAGGCATTTAAAAAGTCTAAGTAGATGAATTCTCCTAAAAACCTATTTCAAGTTATCAGACCTTTAAACTTTCCCTGTAATAACATGCCCACATTTGGCTAGCTCATAGTTAACGATCTGCCTAAACATTGAAAGAGGAATTGCTGTATTTACTTGCATTAACTTTGAGAACAGTGCTTTGAATGTATGCATGTATTCATACATCACCTCATCATGACTGGAATGGCTTGTTTAAAGACTATTATCAGGTTCTAAATACCTATCCAGGATAGAGTGAGCAAATCAGAACTTTAACTTAATACAGTTTGCCACATTAGAAACTAATTCCATTAATATGCTTCAAGACGTTTGTTGTTTGTTTTTCCCCAATCTGCAAGTATCAAAGCCTTAATGCAGGCTACCACTTTTCTTTATATTTATGGATGAATCGATGATTCCTGTTAAGTTGTATCACACCTGTGTGCCAAGGTTTGATTTTAGCCCAAGTTCAGTAAATTTATTTTGTCAAAAACAATTGGTATCTTGAGCATTACTGAGCCAACAGGACATCAAAATAAAAAGTTGTCTAAAGTTAAAGGCACAGTACATTAACAAACAAATGATCCTCAGTCACAAATTATAAATGCAGTTTGGGATAAGGGGTAGGCGGGAGGGGAGTTAATCCAAACTACAGCAATGAAGTCTTCAAACCACCTTCGAACAGGGCTGCTGATTGTTCCTTTCATCTTTACTTGTGACCTTGAGCTCCCTTAAAAAAAAAATTCAGTGGAGAATCACAGCTGGTAATGTACTGCGAGTTCTTGAAGCTACACAAGGTATAGTCTGGCTAAGTTACATGTGGTTTCCATATTAGCTTGTGTTTGGCAGGGAGACCTACTGCAAAGTAGGCTCAGTTACCCCACCAGTCAACCCCCTGGGAGTTATAATTTCCTCCATATCCATCACTGTTGTAAAAGCCTCCATAGCCACCTAGTGAGAGATTTAAAAAGAAAAAAAGAAATTAATTAAATCATTTATGGAAGCAATCTATAATGCTGAATTTCCCTGAATGCTCTTAATTGGGTTTAACATAGACTTTACAAAAATTACATGAGATTTAAAAACAAATACTAAATACTACCTCCACCAAATCCTCTGCTGCTGCCATGGCCACCTCCACCACTGCGACTGCTGCTGGAGCGGCTGCTGCTGAAGCTGGAACTGCTGGCACCACTACTTTGTCGATAGTCTCTGGCACCAAACCCTCCACTAAATCGACTGCTGCAAGGGACAGGATAGACAGATTGATGCTGGTTGACAGGAAGGAAGGTATCCAACCCAACTCCTGTCACACTTCCTAATAACTTCTAATTCTCATACTTACAAACTCCTTATCCAGCCATACTTTTCCCAATAGTGTTTTTTTTTAAGATTTTATTATGTATACAATATTCTGCTTCTATGTATATCTGCACACCAGAAGAGGGCACCAGATCTCATAATGGATGGTTGTGAGCCCTGGAAGAACAGTGCTCTTAACCTCTGAGCCAACTCTCCAGACCCCCAATAGTGTTTTCAAAGTTGTAAGCTCTGATGGGCTGACACTAATGTATTTTAAACAAGTTTTAAAATACTGGTATGCATCATATATATATGCACAGATACACACGAGCACGTGCACACCCGTTACCTCTTAGAACGTCCACGACTGCTACCCTTGTAGTGGTGTTCAAAAGCCATGTTTTCTAACCAAGATGGCACTTCTTGTTTTGCCTCAACAAGAAGATCCAATAAATCCTTGGTAATATTTATGTTCCTTTCATTAAAGAATGAAGTGGCAAGACCTAAAACAGTTCCAAAAGGAAAAAGTAAAGATCTTCCAGAAAGGTAGCTTACCATTCTTACTTTTCTCATCAGCTAATAAAAAGAAATTACTATCAGCCAGTTAACCAATTAATACTGACTGCATTTTTTTGAAAATAGGGTAATATTTAAAGGACTATAACCTTATAGGTGGGTATGCGTAATTATGAAACACCTGTAATTCAGCACTGAGGGCAGAGGTAGGCATATTTAAGTTTGCACATAACAATGAAAAATAACAATCAAGACAGCTGGTAACCAAACACTTACCAAGGTTTCCAACACGCCCAGTACGGCCTATGCGATGTACATATTCTTCAATATCACTAGGCAGGTCAAAATTAATAACATGTTTCACATTTGAAATATCCAGTCCTCTTGCTGCTACCTGAAATAATAACTTTTGTTATATATGGCCCACTAAAAACAAGTATTTGGACACAATAAACAAGAATAAAAATTATACATACTGCCGTAGCCACTAGAATTGGGCTTTTTCCTGAGCGGAACTGGTGAAGGGCCTCTTCTCTATCTCTCTGAGAACGGTCTCCATGGATACTGGTACAGGCATATCCTTCATGATATAAGAAATCCTCCAGAGAATCCGCACCCTTTTTGGTCTCCACAAATACTAGGGTCAGGGAATCCTTGCCTGAATTAGAAAATAATGTTTATCACTATTAATAACTTAATACTTAGGACATTTGACAATGTTTTGAATGGGGAGGAAAATGATGCAAAGGGACCCTCGTTACATAGGCAGTCTAGAGAGCTACAACTGTTCCTAATTTTACCTGTTGCATTTAGGAGGTCAAGCAGAAATGACCGTTTGTCCATTTCCTCCACCCAAACCACTTTTTGTGTGATGTTCTCCGAAGTAGACCCAACTCTTCCTACAGCCAGAAAAATGTACTCATCCAAGAAATCACGGGCCAGCATCTGAAGAAAAAAAAGTCATTCTTTAATTTTGTAGTTTTACTGCATGTATTTGTGGAAGTGTTCATGTCAAAAGGAGGAACTGGTTCTTTTTCCTTCATGTGGGTTCTAGGTACTGAATTCAGGTAGCAAACAATTTTACTCATTGAGCCATTTTGCAAGCTCTCCCAAAACTATTGTCACACACCCACCCCAACCTCTCTCTTTGGTCAAGTGTGGTGACATAATCCTTTAATCCTAGCACCAGGAGGGTCAGAGGACAGCCTGGTCTATAACAAAACCCTGAAAATACCTATTGAAATAGGGAAATCTTTAAGCAAGTGAAATTGTATAATAGTACCTGTATCTCCTTAGGAAAAGTAGCACTAAACATCATAGTGTGGCGGACACCTTTTGGAGGCATAGTATCTTGTTCAACTATCCTGCGAATCTGAGGTTCAAATCCCATATCTAACATCCGGTCAGCTTCATCTAACACCAAGTATCTATCATGAAAAACATTAAGATTTTGAAAAGAAATCAAGGTAATTTATGGATTTATCCGTTAATTAACTTAAATGATATAATCAGTATAGCTAATGTTTAACACTACATTTAATAGTTATGCAGCAAACAAATGATTCTTGCTAAGAGTTTAAGTCATCCAAGGTCAGAGTTATTTTGTGTGTACACACACATGTATGTGAAACAGGACAATCACGAAGGAGTAAATTTTCTTCCACCATGTTGGTTCCAGCAATTAAGTCATCAGACTTGGCAGCAAGCACCTGCTAATCTATCCATCTTGCTGGTCCCTACTTTGTCCTTGGAACTAGTTACTAGCCTCTAATATGTTAGCTGACTTTTCAACACTGATTGGAATTATGATGGATTAACTTTCTATAAGCCACTTCTTAATCTTCATATATTTAGACAGTGCTAATAGATACATACTTGCAGAAGTCTAATCCAATCTTTCCCCTCTCCATCATATCCACTAGGCGTCCCGGAGTAGCAACTAACAAGTGGCATCCACGTTCTAAGTCTCGAATCTGTTGACCAATTTCAGCACCGCCATAAACCACACAAGGACGAACTCTAGATCGGTATGAGAACTATAAACAAAATAAAAACTATTAAATTCAATGTCAAGATTTTTACATGGCCATAAAATATATTTCATTAGAACCAATGGAAAAGTTATGAATCACTAAAATGCATACTTTTCTTGCTTCCTCATAAATCTGCACTGCCAATTCTCTCGTTGGTGCCAGTACCAAGGAGATTGGGTATTGTTTGCGACGCCCATATCTTCCATTTTCCTAAGAAATAAAAATGTGTTAATCTGCTTACAACTTATCACTTAATTTAATCTATAAATTTAAATTACCCTTTTAAAAAGTTCATTTTCTTTAGTAATTTATACAGGACACCATAAAACTTCATTAGACTGGTCTTAAGCACCATTTGGAATGCTCAATGGCTTCTTACAAGTTTCACAGTAACTCATTTTTATAAAGAAACATTGTAAATGGGCATACAGCTCAGTGACAGAACACTTGCTCAGCATACAAAATCCTCCTAGGCCCCACTCCCAGTACTGAGGAATTAATTACCTTCATGGCCCTCAGAGCCTCTCCCGGACCATCAGCATAAATCTGACTCAAGATGGGCAGGAGAAATGCTGCAGTTTTTCCAGAGCCTGTTTTAAGAGAAAGCATGTTCAATTGACCACAATAAAATCCTGTTTACTACTTCTGAATCAACATTGGGAGTTAACTACTAGTTTTACTTTATGACTAAACTTCCCAAAAATTTCAAACCTCTTTAGCTGACTAAAACAAGAGTCAACAAATTTAAGAACTGCTATTTTCTAAAAAGGATTTACAGAAAACAATTGCAACAGTTTATATATTACCTATGGCTTCTCTGAAACTACAAACAACAGAATTGAGTATTGTCAAATGTTCAATGGCACACAAACGTACAAATATCTATATCTGCTTCTTTATTGGAAAAAAACCCACAACATTTACTGTTAACCAATGAACTTACCTGTTTGGGCACAAGCCATCAAGTCTCTTTTCTCTTTGATAATAGGAATAGCATGCTTCTGTACTGGAGTTGGGCGAGTATAACGAGTAAGCTCAATGTTTCCCATAATAATTTCTCCCATTTCAACATCACTGAACTGTCAAGAAATTCAATGATATGAAATAAATAGAAATGTTACCTGAAGGCATCCTGTTTTACACTAATATGTAAATGACAACAAACAGCAAAAATTTAACTTATATAACTACTTAAGTTTGGGCTTTTATGTTTGACATTTCCTATTTCAGACAGTGAATTACTTAATAAATGATAACTAAACTCAACCAATGTTTCCCTTTCCACAAACTCTAATATATAGTTATACTTCTCTGTAGTTTAATAAAATACTTACACTTTCAATATGTGGAGGACAGTTGTTGCCTGTTGCTTCGACTGGAATGTCATCATATTTCTCAAAATTAATCCCAGTATTGCCTCCAGAAAAGAGTTCCCTAAAATAAAAAATTGGTAAATTCACATGCAAAACCAGTGAGAAAGGCTTCATCAAAATTACATGCCTCAAAAACTTACTGTTCCAAACGTTCACTTGGAGGGAGTGGTTTTGACCAGTCATCTTCATCTGATTTGTCACACCAGCGACTGTTCCCACCTCTTTCAAATTTGCCAAAGCCACTTCTGTCTCCACGGCTGCCAATGCCATCATAGTCTCCCCGTCCACGATCATCAAACCTAAGCATCAAAAAGTAATAAATTAGAATCTTAACCATTATCAGATCATATTACCACTCCAGAAAAACTACCTCATATAGATTAATGACAAAATGTCAACAGTTTATCCTTACTGATAAGATTAGTTATCAAACTATCATTTTTAAAAATCATTATCTTCCTTTATTCCTACAGTCATAGAGCCCAATCTTGCCTCATAAATTCTACCATTAAGAATTAAGGCTGGCCGGGCGTTGGTGGCGTGAGCCTTTAATCCCAGCACTCTTGGGAGGCAGAGGTAGTGAATCTCTGCGAGTTCAAAGCCAGCCTTGTCTACAGAGGGAGTGCCAGGACAGACTCTAAAGCAATACAGAGAAACCCTGTCCCCCCACCACCACCCCCCCCCAAAAAAAAAAAGAAAAAAAAAGAACTAAGGCTTTACTGCCCTTTCCTGAAGACAAAGGAGGAGTGGATATGGAAGGAAAGAGGGGAGATGGAGAGTAAAGACTGGAAGAAGAGGAGGGAGGGGAAACTGCTCAGGAAATAAAAACAAAAACCAAATAAATAAAAAGAATTAAGGCTTTAATGGTGTCAAACGCCTGTAATTCCAGCACTTGTGAGGCAGAGACAGACAGGTCCTCTTGTGAGTTTGAGGCCAGCCTGGTCTAGAGAGAAACCATGTCCTCAGAAAAATAAAATAGTTTAAATTGGTATGTACAGCATACCTTCAAAATGTTTGTCAAAATATATTTAGTAGTAAAGATTAAAAAAAAAATAGCACCCCAAACGTCAATTGTTCAGGTTATACTATGAAGCCATTTAAGGGATAATTCACGTGTGACAGCTTTTTAATTAAATAAAAGGTTTAAAAATAATTCCTTACCTGAATAAAGATGTTTAGGTTTAGGTCTTTTTGCCAAAAATCTGGATACAGGAGACTAACCACAGTTATTAGGCACATGGGGTCAGTTCGCCATACTTGTATAATCAAAAACATAAGGTGTTTTTAAACATGCCATTAAGAGTCCACCAAAGAGCTCAAGCAAATTAGGCCATTCACTATATGAAATTACCTTTTAGATACAGAACATAAAACTAGAGAAATAGAAAAACTGACTACATTTTTGGCCTTGTATTTTTGTATTTCTATGTAATAGGTTTAATCCTTCAGTTAAGAAAATGTAGTAAGTAGACAAAATGCCTGAAATCTACTTCTGACAATCAGGGTATAGATGTCAAATCAATGATCAATTCCTAAGTGACTAATGTATACATGTGAAGTGATTTCACTTACCTTCCCCTTGATCCACTTCCACGATCACCGAAGAAACTAGACTTCCCTCTTGAATCACCCCGGGACCCAAAACTGCTGTATGCATCCTTATCCTTACTAGAACTCCACCCTGAACTGTCTTTATCGTAGAATCCTAAAATAAAAAACAAACCCACCACAAACTCAAAAGAATCCTATTAACAGAGGCTCCATCTTTCTGAATTTGAAGCCCATGGGCTCTTTTATCTCTCTGGTATCAAACACCAATAAAAACAGTCTAATGGTGGCAAAAGAAAATAAGACATAACAAGTATACTTAAGCCGGTTATACAGTCTCCAGTTCTCTCCACCAGAAAGTACCAGGATCATTAAATCTGACAGGCTAAGAATATTTTGAATGAATACCACTCTAAGAGGTCAACAACTTTGTTTTTATCAAGATGATGATGGTACTATCTTTCTATCTTATAACTGTTTTAACTCCCATTCACTTTACGGGTGTGAATGAATTTACAAAGAAACAGCCATCAGTTTGATTTGGTTATTTTTCAGGTCCAACAGCAAAAGTATAGGAATGATGCTTTGTACACATAAACCACTCTAAATGTTATGTATCATTTTAGTGGTTTATTTACAAGCTTAATGATATCAATACTCAAACGTTCTCCCTTACATGCTCCCAATATGTCAAATGTAAACATTTAACTAAATGGGGATACTCAAGGACAGGCAGATTTGAGACAAGTAGGGTTGACTAACTAGCTTCAATGACATCTTATTAGTCAGAGACATTTACAAGTTACTTTCCATCTGCCTTTGTCTCTACCATTACAGAGTCATGTGCTTTCACTAGCAATCAAGAATTTAATTGCTTCTGCAGGTCTCTTCCACTTGTAAAATTTAAGATCCTGCTTGTTTTAATTTCTTTCTACAATTAGACAATCACTCCCAAATCACTAAAATGTGCCTGATACATCTTGTGGTACGTCGATCTTCATTCTGTCATATATGCCATGACAAAAACAAATTATTTCCATGTAGTTTGTATTACACAGCATGGTGCAACTATTTTTTCAAATTAAAATCAAGACGTGACTAATTATAACAGATTAAGAAAGAGACCAATAAATCATATAAAAACCATGACACCGAAGATAATTGTCCATGGTGTGACATCAGTTAAGGCTTTTAAAAGTTAATAAAACCCAGTGTTTTAAATCAATCCTGGTAGAAATTTATAGGTTTCCTAAGCTGTTTTGTTTTCCCTAAGTTTTGATTCATTTCTAAATGAATCAAGAATTGGATTTACCAAAGTGGTATTAAGGACTCACCTTTAGTAGCTTCTCTGTTCCTTAAATGAGGAGGGATATAGCGCCCTTCTGAAAGAACATACAATTAGTACAAACGTCAAATACCTTCACAGTAAAGCTTTCAACAAAATCCCTATAAAAAAAAAAAAACACTCCTAACAAATATAATGGGCTGGTGAACAAGATTTGATTTTAAACTAGGCATATGCCTATAATCCTAGCCAAGGCAGGGTAGGAAGATTACCTCTAGTTTAAGGCTAGCCTAGCTACATAAACTTGTCTCCAAAGGGAAAAGTCACTTTAAACCTAATAGACTGGGTGTGGTGGTGCACGCCTTTAGTCCCAGCAGAGGCAGGTGGATCTCTGGATGAGGCCAGAGTGATCTACATGGAGAAAGAATATCAAGATATCCGGGGCTTTGTAGAGAACCTTCGTCAAAACAAATGAGGGGTGACCCTAGCATTTAACTGGCTAGCAGCAGCTTTTTAGCCTAATTTTCATTGTACTTCTGGATGAAATAGTTGAAATTTTTGTTGGAATTATTAAAAAGTATTCGACAGGCAGTGGCAGCAAATGCCTTCAATCCGAGCACATGGGAGGCAGAGGCAGGTGGATCTCTGAGTTTGAGACCAGCCTCATCTACAAGAGCTAGTTCCAAGACAGCCTCCAAAGCCACAGAGAAACACTGTCTCAAAAAAAAAACAAAAAAACAAAAAAAAAACACCCACGAAATGTAGCAAGGTAAACTTTCACCATTGTTTAAAAATACATATACATAGTATTGTTTACTGGGTGAATAGAAACCTAAACTGAAACAGTCTGGGAAATAAACCAGACAGCTACCTCAATACTTAACTAAAAGTACCAGACTCAAGAAACAGTATATATATATGTACATCTAAATATTACAGAGCACCTCTGTACACACATGCATAAAATGTTTCCTGTGCCAACTAAAAGTATTCTTTTGGCAGTAATAGAGATGAAACATAGGGCCTTACATATGCTATTCATGGAAGGACTTGATCACTGACCTGTATCATTTAACTTCTAGCCAGTGAAAACACATTCTAACAGTGTTCTTTATTTACATTTTAACATCTAAGAAAACTAAAGATATCAAGTTCTGATATTCAATATATCCATAAAATGTTTTACTTACTGCTTGCTGTACTTCCTCCAGTCTGATTATCTGAGGAGTTCAGGTCTAGGCCAGCAAACTAGAAGAAAATCAGATTGCTTTTAGTCTTCATGTTGAATGAAATACACTAAAGAAGCCAATTGTGCCTTCTATTCCATTTTCTAGTCCCACATTCAAAGTTGCCCCACGGAGCCCACAGCTATTAAGAAAATTTAGAATGTGACCAAAAAAGTGGCTAAAACAGGGCTATCAAGAACTCAACTGCAGTTCCAGATCACTGCTCTCTTCTGGCCCCCATGCCATGAGTTTTAATCCCTAGAACCACATAAACCAAGTTCAATGCCTAGAGTCCCAGTATCAGAGAAGTGGAGGCAGAGAGATCAGGACTTCAAAGCCATTCTCAGCAATATAGGGATTTTCCAGGCTACCCTGGGCTATATCAGACCCTGCTTAAAAACAAAACAAAACAAAAAAAAACACATTAAATGAGTATAGGATTTTTTAGTCATTTTGATATTACTTTAAACCTAAAAGCACAAAGACAAATCTTGAAACTATTCTTTAGTTCCTTTATTCTCAAATACAGCAAATATATTAAATTGGAATAGCACTGCATAAAAAACAATTTTGGCAATACACTCACCACTTAGCACTGTGGTGGAGTAAAACTGAAACAATTCCTATTCTCCCATTTAACTGTAAGTTCACAGAACTAGTCATGAATAGTGTTTGATGTTCTTACTAAAGAACATTTTACTAGCTTCAACCTTCCAAGTCTACCCATACTGGTAAGTCAAAAGCATCAAGATTCTACAAAAATGCTCCATGTTATCTTCATGGGCTTTTAAAAAAATTGTGTACATGTATGTATATGTGTATGCCTTACAGAGTTCTGGAGTGGGGTAGACAATCTAACTATGTAGCCTTGGCTAACCTCAAAAGCACTATATAGACCAGGCTGGTCTTGAAGTCAAATCCTCCTGCCTATGCTGGGTCATCAGGCTTGGTGGCAGTCACCTTTACCTACTGAACCCTACTGTCAATGTAATTAATCTACTTAGGGCATAAACCACAAATGAAAAATAATCCTGCCCCCCAAAAGCCATGAAAGACTGAACTAGTACATGTTTACGAAATGTTCATAAATTTCTGGTTAAAAGTTGAGTGATAATGCCAAACACTATCACTACAGTCGTCACTGAAAATTGAAATTGGTTGTAACCTCATTGCTATTAGCAAAAAATGTTCTCATGCTTTGTCCCAGTACTTACCATTTAAAGCTGCACTTAGTACCATTCCAGGTGTTTTTAAATTTATTATTTGGCAACATTAAAGTTGACAAATGCACTATTGGTTGGTACTCGTCAAACTTATTAGTTGAACGACCTTAAATTCCTAGATTTTCAGAGTTAAATACAGTACAAATTTATGAGGCTCTTGAGAATATAATCATTTAGATGGGAAGTGTTAAAACTGGGGAGAACCTCTGCCCTTGAGACCAGGCAGTGCTCGGTTTTTTTTTTTCTTTTTTATGTATGCAGCACAAGTTAAAGTGTCACACGAGGGAAGATTTACTGTAGTGGGTCACTGGCCCGAGAGTAGGAGGATGGATGGATGGATGGATGGATGGATGGATGGATGGATGGATGGCTCATCTCTTCTGCCTCTAAACCTAGAAAGGGAATCTAGATGAAGGAATCAGATACCAGGCTTGATCTATATTCCCAGTTTGCTTCAATGGCGGCAACAAGTCAATAACAAAACTGTTGCCATATTCCGGGCATTTTGCCTCTAGACGACTCCGATTGGGCACGCAGTCCTTCCCTGAGCCCAGGAAAAAGCCGGCGTGCCGAGTTCGGGGCTCCGTGGTCGGATTCTCGCCGAAGGCTAAAGGGCCGCGCCGGGTGGCTCGCGTCACCGCCAAGCTCGGCGCCAGTGCGCACGCAGCGGCCACGGCCTCCCTTCCCCTCCTCCCCCCCCCCGCCCAATCCGCCCTGAAATTTCTGCGTCACAAAACTTTCCACTCGGGAACCGCGGCGTCCCATGCCGCGCCGCACCGGGCCCGCGGTGGCGAAGAAACCTGGATGAAATGCGCGCGAGCCCGCTGGCGGGCAGGCGGGGGGGAGGGGGGAGAGGTTGCGCGCCACAGCCAGCCTGCGCCACACAAAGGAGGCTGCCGCCATTAGCCCGCGCTGAGGCCAGCCCCCTCCCCCCATGGGGCGCCCCCTCCCACATTCCAGTGCTGCGCGGCCACTCTGCTAACGCGCGGCGGCACTGCCGCCGCCGCCGCCGCCGCCTCCAGGGGTTAAAAAGCAGGAGCACGGGAGGCATGGAACACGAAAGCCCCAGAAACCCGGGGCCAAAACTACCGACCTCAGGCAAGGTACCGCCACGCCGTGCAATCCCCTCCCCCCCACCCCCTGCCGGTCACTAATCAACTAGGATGCGCGTGCGCGCGCGCGCTCCCGAAAGAGCGCTCCCCTCCCCCTCCACTCGCCTGCGCACACACACAAAAGCCGCCATTGTGCTCTGGCCGGGGACAATACCTCAAACCGAGCCGGGCCGGAGGGGCAAGCGGCACTAGCACTCTCTGCAAGCATCCAGTCCCTCTACAGCCCCCAGACAGTGATACCCGAAGGCCCGAGCCCTCGGGGAAACGGGAAGGAAAAGACAGAACTTAGAGCTGCGCCACAAAGCAGGTTAGGACAGGGGAGAGATGGATGGAAGAGCATTGCAGCTCACCTGCTGGTCCAGCCCGAGCGCATTTTCCACTGCCACATGACTCATCCCTGAAGAATACCGAAAAGTCGGAGTCTTCCGCTGCTGAGCAAGAGCTAGCTCTACCGCAATGACCCTCTCACGGGAGAACTGCGGCTTTGAAGCGCACCGCGCGGCCACCGAGTTTATATACCGACTCGGAGGGCTGCTACGTAAGCACGTAAGACGTAAGCCCTCCTCTCAGGAGGTTGTCCCCCGCCGCTAGGATTTCTGCCTAGCTACGGCGCGTATCTCGTCTTGTTCTCGTGAGAGTTCCTAGTCGGTTCACTCAGCCTTTCGTTGTGCATGCATAGAGAACTCCGCATTAAATGCTGTTCTGCTTCTCTTGCATTTGGTTTCCCCTGTTCGTGTTAATGCCTTAGTCTTAATGTTTGCTCGAGATCTCGCGAGAAATCATCTCCCTGCGTCCTCTAGCAATGGGGCTGGCCCTGAGATTTAAACTAGGCCTATTTTGCTGCGTCTTTTTCCCTATGCACCCAGTTTTCATCTTTCTTTCTGGCACTCTTCCTTTTCTCTCAGTCCCCGGCCTTGATAATGATGTAGTGCACTTTGTCTGGCCTCATGCGCCTTCTCTCTTGCCGGTGCATCTTTTCCATATAGCAGACAAAATGAGGACGGGGGGGGGGGGGGTCACGTGATCGTGGGTGTCCGGCGCGGTGGCCATTTTGTGAAGAAGGGAAACTGCTTTGAATACTGCTGGGAATGGGAGGGAGGGGTGAGAAGACTAGTGGGGGGAAGGGGGGAGGGAACGAGTAATAAGAGGAAGGGAAGCTGAATGGGGAAAGGAAAAAGGCTGGATGGTGACACTCGGGGCCGCCTGAACAGGGAGTGTAAGAGACATGCCTTTAGCTGGAGGCTTCACAGCGCCGTTGCCTGGGTAGCGGGTACGCCACCCACACTCACCCGCTCGGAAGGAACAATGAGACTATCTCACGCGAATCTAGAGCCGGCAGTCTGGGACCCTCCCAGGACTCTGAGCCTCCGCGAGTGTGCGCGTCATTGCAGAGACCTGTGTCCTTCCGCGCGGCACTCCGGGACCCGGGCCTTTGATTGCTGGCACAGCAAGGGACTCCAGAGGTTTCGAACAACTTTCCTAGGACCCCGGAGAGTCGAGGGTGTGTGACTGGGTACAATCTGTACCTGCTGGAGGAGCTGGGATGGGGTCACCTGCCTGAGGTGATCCGCCCCCCCAGGTTACTGCATTTGACAGGGAATAGGAAGAAAAGGGGATATATCAGCCGAGGGGCCTCTTCTTGTGGACCCCCTCTTCTAGGAGGACCACCCCCCAAGTCTCAGCTTCAAAAACACAGACCCTTAAACAGCATAACCAAAAAAAATAGTCCTCAGCTTTCAGGCAATGACTACACATACAGGTTACCTAAAACCTACCCCCTTCTGACCTCAACTTACAAAAAACGCAGGACACTCCACCATCCCCCAAGGGGCCTTCTAATGCCAGAATTCAAATAACTAGTTCTTATCACATGATTTAGAACACACACAATTCCTCTACTTTGCAAGTTTTTAAAATTGAAACCAAATTTCTGAAGAGATACAGGAATAATAAAACAATCCCCAGGCAAGTTGCTTTCTGGCTTTGGTTCTCAATTTTTCTTATCTATAAGACAGTCCACTAGAGTACAAAACCCTGTTGTTATTGTTGCTTTTTTTTTTTTTTTTTTTTTTTTTTTCGAGACAGGGTTTCTCTGTGGCTTTAGAGGCTGTCCTGGAACTCGCTCTGGAGACCAGACTGGTCTCAAACTCACAGAGATCCACCTGCCTCTGCCTCTGCCTCTGCCTCTCTGCCTCTGCCTCTCTGCCTCTGCCTCTCTGCCTCTGCCTCCCGAGTGCTGGGACTAAAGGCTTGCGACACCAATGCCCGGCTGTTGTTATTTTAAAAATACTCATTTGTGTAATGATTGGGGGAGGTTTCTTTTGTTCTTGTTGAGTTTGCACTGGCAATATTTTATACTTACAACAATGCTTTGTTTTGTTTCTTACTAACCAATTAGTTTATTGGGTTTACTTAGTGGAGCTGTAACATTTTGTTTGTTTGTTTTTGTTTTTTGTTTTGTGAGACATGGTTTCTCTGTGGCTTTGGAGGCTGTCCTGGAACTAGCTCTTGTAGACCAGGCTGGTCTCAAACTCACAGAGATCCACCTGCCTCTGCCTCCCCAGTGCTGGGATTAAAGGCGTGCGCCACCAACTCTCGACTGAGCTGTAACTTTTTTAACACTTATTTTTTTGTTTGGTTGGTTCGTTTTGGGTTTTAGAAACAGGGTTTCTTGGCACGTGGATCTCTGTGGTCTATAGAATGAGCTCTAGGACAGACTCTAAAGCTACACAGAGAAACCCTGTCTCCAAAAACAACAACAACAAAAAACCAGAAACTTATAACAAGTATTTTTTAATACTTAAAAAAATCATAGGTAATGCAACTAATTCATTACACAGTTTGGAAAAGCATGACTTAACTAATATCCAAACCAAATTTATGAAATAAAACAATGTAATTAAAGTAGGATGGTGGTGGTGCACACCTTTAATCTCAGGACTCAAGAGGCAGAGGCAGGTGGATCCCTCGAGTTTTAGAGCAGCTGGTCTATAGTGGGTTCCAGGACAGCCAGGGAGACACAGAGAAACCCCGTCTGGAAAAGCAAAAACAGTAAATAAATAAATTAAGTTACATATGAAGAGGCAGAGAGACGTTCAAGGGTTAAGAGCAGACCTTCCGGGCTGGAGAGATGGCTCAGAGGTTAAGAGTGCTCTTCCAGAGGTCCTGAGTTCCATTCCCAGCAACCACATAGTGGCTCACAACCATCCATTATGAGATCTGGTGCCCTCTTCTGGTGTGCAGATACACATGGAAGCAGAATGTTGTATACATAATAAATAAATAAATAAATAAAATCTTAAAAAAAAAAAAAAGAGCAGACCTTCCATTCCCACCCTTGCAACTCCAGCTCCACCATTCTGATGCCTTCTGGCCTCCTGGGTACCCACACCCTCATGCACTTACCCCCACAGGACCAGGCGCACACAGAATTTAAATGACATATGCAAAACCAGAGGCATACTGGAGAGATGGCTCCGAGGTTAAGAGAACTGGATGCTCTTGCAGAGAACCTGGGTTCAACTTCCAGCACCCACGTGGTGGCTCACAACCATCCATAACTCTAGTCCCAGGAGATGCACTGCCCTTTTCTGACCTCCTCAGACAACAGGTATGCACATAGTCGTCAGACATGCAGGCAAAACAATCATAATTTTTTTTTTTTATTTGAAAGCCAGTTGTGGTAGTGAACGCCTTTAATCCCAGCACTCCCGAGGCACAGGCCAGGAGATATCTATGAGTTCAAGTCCAGCCTGGTCTACGTAGTCAGATCCAGACTCAAAAAATTAAATAAATACATTTGGTAGTGGTAAGATGGCTCAGCAGTTAAGAGCACTTACTGCTCTTGCAGAGGTCCCAAGTTGGGATCCCAGCAACCACATCTTACTGCTCACAACTGTGTATAACTTTATTTACACGGGGTTCTGTGGGGTTTTTTTTTTTTTTTTTTTTTGGCTTCCAAGAGCACAACGTGCATGTAGTATATGTACAGACAAGGCACACACACACATGTACCTAAATGAAAATGAAAATAAATTAAACTGTAAATTCTCCCCAACTACTGTGCAGCTACAAATGCAAACTAGGCAATTGTGTTGCTTCCACTACTAAAGTACCATGAACAGTGGCATTTTCTCAAAAAGTGAGTTCTTAGTAATATTCTAAACAAAACAGCACCCTCTTCCTTCAATTAATGACAGCAGCTGCAGTTAACAACAGTTTGGTGTATATGGAAACAGCACTTAGATGATGATATAGTTTTGTATTTACATGGATATCCATTGGTTCAATTCTCTCTTGTATGGGACTGATTAGCTTGCATCTAGCATGTCTGGCTCTGCTGACCTCATACCAGTAGCCTTTGCCAGTAGTTTCATCAACTCCAAAATACACACATTTCTACCTCTTTGAAAACTATTAGGCTTAGTGATTCCTATGGTCCTGTAGTGAATGAGAATGACCCCCATAGGTTCATGTTTGAATGCTTGGTCCCCAGTTGGTAGAACTGTTTGGGAAGGATTAGGAGGGATGGCCTTGTTGAGGAGGTATGTCACTGGCAGTGGGCTTAGAGGTTTCCTTGTTGCCAGTCTCTCTCTCTCTCTCTCTCTCTCTCTCTCTCTCTCTCTCTCTCTTTCTCTCTCTCTCTCTCTCTCTCTCTCTCTGTGTGTGTGTGTGTGTGTGTGTGTGTGTGTGTGTGTCTGCCTTCTGCCTGTGTGTGGTTCAACATGTAAATTCTCAGTTGTCCCTGCCACCATGCATTTGCTCTGTCATCGTGTACTCTAACCCTCTGAAAGCATAAGCCCAGTTATAAATGCTTTCTTTCACAAGTTGCCTTGGTCATGGTGTTTTATCACAGCAATAGAAAGAAACTAAGATGGGTCACTTTCTGCTATGAGATTTGATAATTCACAAAACACATTACTGAGATTTGTTGTAAGTTTTGCTTCAAATTCCTTTTCACATAGATCTAGACAAATAGGAGTTCACTATTCAAAAGCTGTAATTCTGAGAGTTATTCATACTGCATGTAACCTAGTGAGATTGGCTAACCTGTTTCTGGGCTTTGTTTTACTTGTGTAGAATACACGTACCGGGCACTGCCATGGAAACACCCCCCCCCAATCAAATATACAGCAGTTTCCTATTTTCAATTAGCCCTGACTCAGAGGAATTCTCAGTTCAAACTACTAGGGTGGTTTGTTAATAAGTTATTGTTGGAGTATCAAATATATAGGAAATGGGGTGCTAGAGGAATGGCTTAGTGGTTAAGAGCATGTGCTGTCCTTTAAGGACGAAAGACAGATTTCCTGCACCCACCTCAGGCTGCTCCCAACCTCCAGTAACTGCAGCCCCAGTGGATCCCATGGTCCGTTCTGGCCTCTGTAAGCACCTCCACGAATGTGCACGTAAACATACATGCACACATAAACAAATAAATAAATAATCTATTTTAAATGTACAAGAAATGGGGAAACACAAACATTTGTCTTCAAACATATTCACTCTGAAAAGGAGTGGCATACAGGCTTACAACAGCTAAATTTGGGGCCTTTCCCTGACCCAAATGACTGTCTTCATTAAGGAGTGATTTACAAAGTATACAGTCAGTAGCTATTATAGTGTCCTATTGCTGTGAAGAGACACCATGACCACAGCAACTTTTATAAAGGAAAACCCTTAATTGGGGCTGGCTTACAGAGGTTTAGTTCATTATCATCATGGCAGGACCCATGGCAGCATGCAGGCAGACATGGTGCTGGAGAAAGAAGAAGCTGAGAGTTCTACATCTTGACCTACAGGCAGCAAGAAGGGAACTGGGCTTGGCATAGACTTTTGAACCCTCAAAGCCCACCCCAAGTGACACACTTCTCCCAACAAGGCCACACCTCCTAATCCTTCTAATCCTATCAAGTTGTTCCACTCCCTGGTGACTAAACACTCAAATATATGAGCCTCTAGGGCCATTCTTATTCAAGCCACTACAATAGCCTAAAAGGGTCAGAAATCACTGAAACCAGAGACTTTTCCTACTCACTTTCCTACATTCACAGGCATTTTAAGTTAACAGCCTGTATTGAAGCAAATATATTATCTGTACCACACCCCAGAAACCCAGACCTGAAGATACCCTTTGAGGGAGGAAGGGGAGAGAGCCTGAAAATATGGTTCTAGAATAAGCAATTACCTCCCTGTTGTAGGGTTTCTAAGCCTTGTGAGTGGGGGCAACTCATTTGACATCTCTGTTTTGGGAGTATCTACAGAGTTGGAGTAAAAGCAGTTTCTAGGGGCTGGAAAGATGGTTCAACAGTCAAAAGTGCTTGCTGTCTTTCCAGAGGAACATGGGTGGTTCTTAGCACCTACATTGGGTGACTCACAATCACCTGTAATTCCTGCTACAGGGGATCAAATGCCCTCTTCTGGCCTGTGCAGACACACAAACACACACACACACACACACACACACACACACACACACACACACACACACACACACACACACACACACCATATAATCACCCAGAAATACACACATATACATAAATAGAAATAAATATTTTTATGTGCATTGGTGTAAGGGTTTCAGATCCCCTGGAACTGGAGTTACAGACAGTTGTGAGCTGCCATGGGGTTGCTGGGAATTGAACCTGGGTCCTTTGGAAGGACAGCCAGTGCTCTTAACCACTGAGCCATTTCTCCAGCCCCTGAAGTAAATACTTATTTTTTTTTTGGGGGGGGTTCGAGACAGGGTTTCTCTGTGGCTTTGGAGGCTGTCCTGGAACTAGTTCTTGTTGACCAGGCTGGTCTTGAACTCACAGAGATCTGCCTGCCTCTGCTGGCATCAAAGGCCTGCGCTACCACCGCCTGGCTGGAATAAATACTTTTTAAAAAGCAGTTTCTACCTCAAGCAATGGTCGAGATTCACAGTCTCATGGAGAGAAGGAGACAAAGCTTGGTCTGTGGTAGCTGTATAAAACCACCCCTGTAACTGGCTTCCCCAGCAGGATGGGTTGTTGTGGGCAGTACACACACAATCTCACTGGTAAAACCTCCACTGTAACACCACCTGGCATGACCATTCTTTGTGAAGACAGAGACAGGTTGGAAGTTGTTACATCTCCCTGTGCAAGGTTCAACACTCAGATTCCTAACACATGTTGAATGGTGGTTAGACAGTGCAAGTACCTGTCCTGGGCCAGTCATAATGTAGGACATGGGGAGAGACATACATCCATTGTTTGGCTTCCACAGATGGCTTAAACTTTATTGCCATTCTTTGCACTCAAGTAACCTAAAACCCAGGGCAGAACTAACTGGACTGTTGCGCAGCTGGAAGTTAGTTAAGCAGTAATCAAGGGATTTCCAGAACTGGACACTTCAGGGCCTTTCATGAGCAGTCACACTTCATTTTAGCTTGGATTGGGGATTAAGTTCCAGGAAAGTACAACATGCCTATAATTAAAGGAGAGAGAGAGAGAGAGAGAGAGAGAGAGAGAGAGAGAGAGAGAGAGAGTGTGTGTGTGTGTGTGTGTGTGTGTGTGTGTGTGTGTTGCCAAGGATCAAATCCAGAGCCTTGTACATGCTAGGCATGTACAAGGTAGTTAGTAACTACCACTTAGTTACTTCCCCAGCCCCTTTTTTGTTTTGCTTTGTTTGTTTGTTTGTTTGTCTGTCTGTTTTGAGACAGGTTCTGTGTAGCCCAAGCAAGCCTCAAACTTGAGGTAAGCCTCCATCAGTCTCCCAAGTGCTAAGATTACAGGCCTGAGCTACCACCCCTGACTCAGAGGGATAATTAGAAGTATAGAGGTGCTGGGTGGTCGTGGCAGATGTCTTTAATCTCAGCATTCGGGGGCAGAGACAGAGGGAGCTCTGTGAGTTCGAGGCCAGCCTGAGCAAGTTCCAAGACAGGCTCCAAAGCTACAGAGAAACCCTATCTCAAAAAAAAGAAAGAAAGAAAGAAAGAAAGAACAAAAAAGTATGGAGGTAAAAGTAGTTACCTATGGAGTACCTTTTTATGTGTTTGTGACAAGGTCTTAATGTAGCTGAGGCTGGTCTTGAACTTCAGGGGACCTGCCTCTGCCTGCCAAGTACTGGGATTCCAGTGAAGAACACCATGCCAACCTGGTTCTCCTCTTTATTGGTTTTTGTTGTTGCTTTGTTTTGTTTTTAGGTTTTAGAATCAGGGTCTCACTCTATAGACCAGGCTGGCCTCAAACTCACAGAGATCTACCTGCCTCAGCCTCTCAAGTACTGGGATTAAAGACATGTACCACCATGCCTAGCCCTCCTCTTATGTTTTAAAATTGGATTTTTCGTTGATTGGAGCTTCAAGAAAAACAGATTTATTTCCAATACTGAGTTACAATACTTAGGAGAATGTGATTCGGAGGCTGCTAACAGTAAAGGAGAAAGGAGATTTTAGGGTCAGCAATTATGGTACAGACCTGTAATCCTAGCCCTTGGGAGGCTAAGGAAGAAGGATTTTGAGTTTGGGGCCAGCCTGGGCTACATGATGAGACTGATGGGGCGAAAGGTCTCAACTAACAAAGCTCTTGCCCCAGAAACCTGTCAACCTCAGTTTAATCCATGGAACCCAAGGTAAAAGGGGAGAACCAACTCTCCAAAACTGCCCTCTGACCTCCACATGATGTCCATGGCATGCTTGCCCCTCTTGTGTCACACACACACACACACACACACACACACACACACACCACCACCACCACCACCAACAACAACAACAGCAACAACAACAACAACAACAACAATAATAATAATAATAATAAATTAGGGGGAAGGTCCTGAACTCAGTATAGATGAGCCCTTCCTCCTTCCTATTCAAGTGTGAGGGCTGACACATATAGAACCAGGAACGTTATAGGCAATTCCTAAAATTCTAACCTGAAACCTGCCTTCCTTCTGCAAACTTGGCAAAGCCAAAACAAAATTAGATTGAAGGGTATCTTCTCTGCCATTTAAACTGCTAAAAATATTTTCAGACTAGTAGAATAACCCAGTGACTTCTTCCTTCCATCATGTAAAATGACTGTGCAGTCTGAAGGGTAACAATAGAGAAGTCATGGGCAGCAGCTCTCAACTGGAAGCAAAGAGTAGCCTGGGAAACTTGGAATATAGCTCAGGGACTCACCTGCCTGGAGGATGCAATGTTGCTTATTAAGTCACAGGGCTTTTTTAGCAGATCTTCACGGACGTTGTAGAACTTGAAAACTGGCTGTGCCTGGACTGCCAATCCTGTTTTTGTTTTTGTTTTCTTTTTTTTTTTCCAGGAAGGGTTTCTCTGTGTAGCTTTGAAGCCTGTCCTAGAACTCGCTCTGTAGACCAGGCTGACCTTGAACTCAGAGATCCACCTGCCTCTGCCTCCTGAGTGCTGGGAATAAAGGTGTGCACAATCACCGCCCAGCTGGACTGCCAGTCTTACATTGGAATTACATAGTCTGTCCTTTGGTAAAACTAATTCACTCTTTCCCCTTCTTCCGCCTTAGAGATTATTGCTGTCATTGGTTGACAGACCTTGATGCTTGATGGATAATGGGATATAACACCTTTAAATTTTAAAAACCTTTTCAATGTTTTAACTTTCAATTCTTTGACATGTGGATTCAACATTAAGATGGAAAAAACTTTAGACCCTTTATGAGTTCAAGTCTACTTTATGGTTCTTGCAGAATAAATGAAAGCTTGTGGCTGTACACTTTACACTTTCACTTGAATAATAATTAGATTAGTTAAGTGTTACTTTATGCAAAAATAGAAAAAGTTAGCAATGCTATTTCTTCCACAAGAATTGTTTTATGAAAGGAAAAATGCTGCAGCTCACCAACTGCCACCCACTCTTTCTTGTCTGAAATGTTTTCCAGTCTATTTTAAGTTGCCTTTCACACAGCTTGACCTTGAATATAATAAGAAATGTTACTTACTGTGAGAACCAAAATTTGTACTTCAAATGTTTATGCTCCGCTTCAAAGTTTTGGTCATCCATATACAGTAGCTTGTGTGTTGGAAGCTTAATCCCTACAATCACGATATTAATGATATCTGGAGGTGAGGCCTTTGGAGGGCAATTGGTGTTAGACAAGGTCACAAAGGTGACAGGGCCCTCCATTGATGGCACTGTGGCTTTATAAGAAGAGAACTAGCACATTTGTTCTGTTTCGGCATGAGATGCCTCTACCATTTAACAATGGTAGAAGCAGAAGGACCTGCCAGAGGCCTGACAGATGGGGCCACCTTGTCCTTGGACTTCCCAGACTCTACAACTGTGAGCCAACATTTTTCTACTTCTTATGAATTAGAATTACCCAGTCTCAGGTATTTTGGTATAGCAACACAAAACAGTTATACTAGGGCATGGTTTGTACCTAAGAGAGATCTACAAGTGTTGGCACCATGAACACAAAGTAGTCTTTGGTCTAAAGCTGTTCTGCACACACACACACACATACACACACACACACACACACACACACACACACACACACACACACACACACACACACATTTTTAAAACAGATCTCATGTAGCCAGGCTGGGCTTACACTCCTGATTCTTCTGCCTCCACTTCCCAAGTGCTGGGATTACAAGCACACCACCACACCCACCCTCTTCTATGTCTTGGATGACTAAATCATGATTCACTTGCAGTCTAAAACAGGTTATTTCACCATTCTGTGCCTCTGTTTTTAATTTATAAAGTAAAAAGCATATGTGGTGGTACATGCCTGTGATCCCAGCACTCAAGTTGTTGAAACAGCACTACTGAAAGTCGAAAGTTAGCCTGGCCTTTATAGTGAGATCCTATCTTGAAAAAAACAAACAAAACAAAATAGATGTACTAGCACTCAGGTGACAAAAGGAAGGAAGATTTTAGGAGCTCAAGATCAGCCTTGGCCACATACTGAGTTCCAGACAAGTCTGGACTACATGAGGCTCTGTCTTAAAACGAAACATTAGCTAGGAGCAGTGGTGGACATCTTTAATCCCAGCACTCAGGAAGCAGAGGCAAGTGGATCTCTGTGAGTTTGAGTCCAGCCTGGTCTACAAGAGCTAGTTCCAGGACAGGTACAAAGTGAGACCGTGTTTCAAAAAAAAAAATATGTAATGGTAATAATAGTGATTTTTTTTTATTTTTTGAGACAGGGTTTCTCTGTGGCTTTGGAGGCTGTCCTGGAACTAGCTCTTGTAGACCAGGATGATTATTTTAAAAAAAAAAACATAATATAATAGCTAAGTATATAAGTAAATAAATAAAATGAGATCCCATTGAAGTCAAGAGACATTAGTTGAACAACATACTAAGTCGGGGTCAAAAGAAAGACAGATAAACTTAAAAGATGATTTTTGCTGCCACAGAAGTAGAGAGATAAGACATACATATATACACAAAGATCACAACACAGCATGTGATATTTTCCACCTAGATCATGAGCTCCTGGAAAGCTCATGTTTATAAATGTGGAGAAAATGAATGAATGAATGATACCAAAAATGCAATAGCTGTTCTGAGGAGGAACAGACATAGTGAGATTAGAAGTTCAGGAAGCTGGGCCTGGAGCAATGGCTCAGCAGTTTAAAAGCACTTGCTACTTTTGATAACTCAGATAATCTGAGTTCAGTTCCTAGGCTCACAACTGTCTGTAATTCCAGTTCCAAGGGATATGATATTCTCTTCTGACCTCTGTAGATTCCTGTACTCCTGTGGTACACGTACATACATTCAAGCACACACACACACACAAAGTTAAGGCTGGAAATATGGACAGGATTTAGACAGGAAAGAAGGGGAAAGGCTATTTCTTGGAAGAGTAACTATGGAAATGAGGAGAAAGATACTTCCTGTGCAGAACCCTGATGGTCTGGGAGATAGGAAAGGCTGTGGAGCTCAGGGAAGCAGTGACTTCAGGAGAAAGTGGTTGAAGGGAATGAGTCATTCCTTCACTTAGCAAACCCCACAAAATAGTGCCTTAATTTATAGTTGGGAATACATTCCTGTGGTGGTGTGAATGAGAGTGAGAGTGCCCTCCAATAGCTCATAGATTTGAATGCTTGGTCTCCAGTCTGTGAAACTATTTGAGAAGGATTAGAAGGTGTGGCTTTGGAGGTTTGAAAAGTCCAAACCATTCCCAGTTAGTGCTTTCTCTCTCTCTCTCTCTCTCTCTCTCTCTCTCTCTCTCTCTCTCTCTCTCTCTCTTTCTGTGTGTGTGTGTGTGTCTGTCTGTCTGTCTGTCTGTCTCTGTCTCTCTCTCTCTGCCTCATGACTGAATCAGGATGTAAGCTCTCAGCTACTTCTCCAGCACCACACTCGCCTGCCTGTTGCCATGCTCTGCTCCAGGATGATTATGGACTTTAACCCTCTGGAACCATGAGCCCCAATAAACATTTTATAAGTTGCCTTGGTCATAATATCTTATCATGGCAATAGAAAAGTAACTAAGACAGTGATGAAGAAGGCACATGTCTTTATCTCATAGGAATGACTGTTCATTGGCCATAGTGTTTATTTTATATTTATTTATTGAAATACACTCGCATTATGTTGCCTAGGCACAAGAAATCTTCCTACCTCAGCCTCACTAGTAGCTGGGACTACAGGTAGTGACACTGGGTCTACTGGCTGTAGTATTTAGAATGTGTGATAAATTGAGGCTGACCTATGGGAATGAAGTATTTGGGCTTTATTTTGGAAACAACAGAAAGTGAGGAGCAGACAGGCATTCCCTAAAGGCAACAGTGGATGGACAGACATTCCCCCAGGACAACAAAGGAGTATCTTCATTAGACACAGGAAGAAAAAGCATAGTCATGCTGAGCTTGTGTGTGGGCTTGTAATCTCATTGTTCCAGGAAGATGAGACCAAGAGGATCACAGTTTCAAGTCGTACTTGGGCTGCAGAGCTAGGTCAACGCCAGCCTAGGCAACTTAGCCAGACCCTGTCTGGAAGTTTAAAAGGGGCTTGGTACATAGATTACCTACCATGTACAAGGCCCTAAATTCTACCCCCAGCATGGGGGGGGAGCATTCTTACATTTTGAAGCTCAAATATTAAAGTATTTTGAAAACAATATTTTGTATTGTGCTAACCATGGAACCTAGGACTTCATACATGCTAAGCAAGCACTCTACCACTGAGGTACACCTCCAACCTTTATAAATTATTTAATACATGTGGAGATTAGAGTTTACAGGAGTCAGTTCTCTCCTTCCTCCTAGGAATTGAACTCAGGTCTCCAGGCTTGACAGCAAGCACTTTTACCCACTGAGCCATCTTGCCAGACCCAACCCAAACCTTTAAACAGCCTTCTGTATAAGCATGATCAGGCCTTACACTTTCAAAATTTCTTAGAAGACCATAGTGGTCTAAGTCAAAGGTTCTGTCCCATCTTCTCAGTTATTAATCCATGGGCTCCTCCCAAATGTGTCACTTGATGGACTTTTCTAGGTGCCTGGATAAGGGGCAGCCTACTCTACTTGGAATATAAGCCACTGCATATTAAATCTCATCTTGCTTTCCTCAAAGAGTCAGAGTGAAAATGAGGCAGCTTGTCATGTGAGGCAAGTCCTTCAGGAGGCCCAGATGAACATTGCTATATTAGGACCAAGGACTGTTATGCAATGAGACCTAGCTACACCTTTCCTTCATGCCAGGTTTCATTGTAGTTTTTAAAAGAATGATCATTTCTAAAAATGGGTGAGTTCTACTTTACTCTCATAGGATCTCCATTTTGGTAATTGCTATCTGGGGATGTAGGGAAAGAATATTATAATTAAGATGAAAAGAATAGATGGAAATATTTTTATAGAATATACCACACCATATGTGTTCACACACAGAGCATGCACACACATGCACACCCACACACACCTGTAATCCTACCATGGTCCAGGAAGAGGCAGGAAGATTGCTAGTTCCAGACCAACCTGGCTACATAGTGAGATGTTGTCTCAACAAACAGTGAATACTCACATGAAAAAGTCTCTTAAAATATACTCTTACCTATATCTAGCTAGAATACTACTAGGGTTTCAACTGATTCGTAACTGAGAATGAACAACCTTCAACAGCAATCCCAGCCACTGCAGGTGCTCTATTCTGAGCCTGATTTACATCCTTTACTGTACTCCAATAGGAGGCATATGCTTACACATCCCTGTTCCTACAAGACTGTACATATTCTGAATGCAACTGTAGTATATTCATTTCCAGATCACTAGCATCTGATACTAAATCTGGGCCGTAGTCAACAAATTAAGTGGATGAATGGGTGGACAGATGGATGGATGGATGGATGGATGGATGGATGGAATACGTACATGTCATGACAGTGCATGGATTTCAGGACACGGTAGAAGATCACTTTTTAAAAACAATTTAAGATTGAACCATATTCTTTTGGTTAGCTTTCCATCACATGACAAAACACCTGAGATAAACACTTAAAGGAGGAAAGATTTTATTTTGGCTTCATTGTTTCTAGGCCATGGTGAGGCAGAACATCATAGCAGGGAGCATGTGGATAAAAGCTGCTTGCCTGTGACAGCCAGGAACAGAGTGTGCAAGGGGGAAGGAGACAGAACAAAACACACCCTTCAAAGGCATGGGGCCAGTGACTTACTTCCTCCAGCAAGTCCATACTTTCCAATAGCCCATTCATCTGTGAACTCACCAATGAGTGAATGCCTTGACACCTGGGCACCTTGGATATCATCACTTCCCCAAAGCTTTATCTCTGAACATTGCTGCATGGAGACCTTCAACACATGACTCTTTGGGGGGATACTTCCTATCTAAATCAAAGTTTGCTGTCAAAGGCTCCTTTAGAAGGATGAAAAATAAAAACTGGGGAAAATAGTTGACAAAGGACTGATACCTAGAAAATATAAAGAACTCTCAAGTTAGGACTGTAGCTCTAGGTAGCTCATCTGCCAGGCATGCACAAGGCCCAGGGCTCTACCCCCAGCACCACGGAAGGGAAGAAAAGCTCCAAACTCAACAGTAATAAACTCCCTGAATGGAAATTGGCCAGCCAGCCCAGCACTCAGGAAGCAGAGGCAGGTGGATCTCTGTGAATTTGAGACCAGCCTGGTATAGAGGGCCTAGATACCCATCAACAGATGAATGGATAAAGAAAATATGATATACATGCACATGAATTTTACTTGACCATAAAGAATGACATTATGTTGCTTCCAGGAAAAGAGATGAAATTGGAGAACACTGTTACATGAATCTAAAGTCACCATGTTAAGTTAATCTCACAAAGGTAAGCATCACATGTTTTCAGACATGCACGGAAACTAGGGGGGTAAAAAAAAAGATGTGAAATTAAAAGGATTGTGAAGTGGAAAAGAGGAAGGAGAAGGAAGGAATAAGAAGGTGTGCCAGGGGCTGGAGAGATGGCTCAGTGGTTAAGAGCACTGGCTGCTCTTCCAGAGGTCCTGAGTTCAGTTCCCAGCACCACATGGTGGTTCACAAACCATCTATAGTTGGGTCTGATGGCTTCTTCTCTCTGATGCCCTTTTCTGTCAAGAAGGCATACATGAAAATAGAGCACTCATATACATAAAATACATAAATAATACATCTTTAAAAAAAAAAGGTGTGCCAGATATGGTGGTGCCCTCCTTTAATCCTAGCAATCAGGAGGCAGATGTAAGCAGATCTAAGAGTTCTAGGCCAACCCCCTCTACATAGTGAGTTCCAAGCAGCCAGGACTACATAGTGAGACCCTGCTTAAAATTTAAAAAGCAAAGAGATGGTAACACTTGTAATTCAAGCACCTGGGATGCAAACACAGGAAGATCAGTAATTTGAGGCCAGCCTCAGTTGTGAGAGACTGTGTTTCAAAATCAAAGAAAACAACTACAATGCAATATCACGAAGTCAACCTATCAGATTGACAAGAATGAAAAATACTGACAACACTAAATGCTGGAGAAACTGTAGAGAAACTGGGTCATTTTCTGGAGGGCTGTAAAACGATACTGACACTTTAGAAAAATTTGGCAGTTCCGTTTAAGACTGAAAATAGATTTGTGCTATGACCCAGCATCTGTACTTTTGGGCATTTATCCCAGAGAAATAAAACTTATTTTCACACAGATCCTCTTACACAAATGTTTGTAACAGCATTATCTGTAGTAGCCAGAAACTGTAAGTGCCCTTATAATGTCCTTCAATGGACAAACGGTTACACCCCAGCCCACCTCCTACCACCTACTTGGCACATCCATATCATGGATAAAAAGCAGAGAACTGTGTAATTGGGAGTGCTGAGTATGTCTGCAATGTGAACACTGAGGTAGGAGGATTGCCCCAAGTTCAAGACCAGACTGGGATACAGAGGGAAAATGAGATCCAGGCTTTAAAAAAAAAAAAAAAAAAAAAAGCAGTCACCTTTAATCCCAGCACTCCAGAGGCAGAGGCAGGAAGATCTCTGTGAGTTTGAGGCCAGCTTGAGGACAATCCTGGCAGCATGAGCCCCAGAACACATGTGGTAGGAGGGGAGAAGCAACTTCCACAAAGTTACCCTCCGTCCTCTGCACTTATGCTCATGGAGTGCACTCCCACACCCATACACACTTTAATGTAAGAATTTCAAACTCTTTTTAGATTTATCTACTTTTTTTATTTCATGTGCATGGTCATTTTGCCTGAATGTCTGTATGGGTACCTTGTATGGGTACCTTGTATGGGCACCTGTAGAGGTCAGAAGAGGGCACTGGATCCCTGGGACTGAAGTTTTAGATGGCTGTGAAGTACCAGGTGGGTTCTAGGAACTGAACCTACATTCTCTGTGAGAACAAGCGCTTCTTAACCATGGAACCATCTCTCTGGTCCTCATTGCTATTAGTAAATACAACAATATGTACGCATCCCCAAGGGGTCATGCAGAGTGGGGAAACCGAGGCCAACCAGTCTCCAAGGGACACCCATCATACCATCCCACTTCTGTAAGGTTCACCGATGAGCATAGTTCTGGAGATGGAGACCAGATTCATAAGGCCTAGGATTAGTAATGGGGAGAGAGCAGTCACAGAGGGATGGCCTGAGGAAGCCTTGTGACAGAATTCCAGCTTTTAATATGCTTCAAGCTACACTTGACAAAATGACCTGGTGAAATTCTTATCTCCCCCTTCCACCCGCTCCCCCTCCCCCAGAGCTGTGTAGGGTTTCCTCTGAATTGAAACACTCCCCAGTTGTAGGGGGTGTGTGTGTCTTGAGATGCAGTAGATAAACCTCACCTGTCTGAGAAGGCTGGGTTTAAGATTCTGAAAGGCCCCTTCCCAGCTTTCTAGAAACAGCAAACAACTACTGGGGGAGGAGAGTGTGACCAGGGGAGCTGCAAAGCACAGGTCACTCAGACCAGACCTGTGTGATAGATGCCTGTAAGCTGTGTAGAGCTCACTAGGGACACTGCTGTCACGAGTCGTCTCTGGTGAACAGACTTTTCAGTGATGCAGGCACATGCTCCTTTACCCCCACCCAACTCCTGTGGTAATTCTAGTAAAATTTCACTACTTCTCCAAATTGTACAACTGTTACTTTGGTCTGTTCTGAGTTCTCTTTCTGGTAGTTCTCTCTCTCTCTCTTTCTCTCTCTCTCTCTCTCTCTCTCTCTCTCTCTCTCTCTCTCTCTCTCTCTCTCTCTCTCTCTCTCTCTCTGTGTGTGTGTGTGTGTGTGTGTAACTTCCTGGGAAGATGTGACACACTTTTTTTAAAAACTGAACTTTGAAAACATAAAACCACTCAACATTTCTGACTTGCAACTATGTTTTTTTTTAAAAAAAAATTTTTTTTTGTTTTGTTTTTCGAGGCAGGATTTCTCTGTGTAGCTTTGGAGGCTGTCCTGGAACTAGCTCTTGGAGACCAGGATGGCTTCAAATTCACAAAGATTCACCTGCCTCTGCCCCCCCCCCAGTACTGGGATTAAAGGTGTGTGCCACCACTGAGCAGCTAAAAGTTTTTGTATTTATCCACTTATTGGGGACAGGGTCATGCTCATGCCATCATGGCAGTGTAGAGATTAGAGGACAACTTTTGCAAGTTGGATCTCTCCTTCCAGTATTTGTGTCTTTGGAACTGAATTTAGGTGGTCAGGCTTGGCAACAAGCACCTCTGTGCACTTGAGCCGTCTCACTGGCTCTGTTTTAGTTTGGTGTGGAGTATAGAGGTGAACCTCTGGTGTTCCTCAGGAAACCACCCATGTTGTTTCTTGAGATAGGGACTCTCAGTTGGACCTGGAGCTCACCAATTGTAGTAGACTGCCTGGCAGTGAGCGGTAGGAGTCTGCCTGACCCACCATCCCAGCTCTGGAGTTACAAACCCACACCACCAAACCCAGCTTTTTACGTGTGTGCTGGGGACTGAACTCAGGACTTTATTCTTAGACTGCAAGCAGTTTACCAACTGAGCTATGCACCCAGCCCCTAGATTTCTTTTAAAGGCTCAATTCTAATTCGTTCATTCATTCATCCATCCATCCATGCATCCATTCATCCCTCCCTTCCTCCTGTCCTTCCTTCCTTTGGTATGGAAATCATCACTACCTTCTAACTGTCATCAGGTCCTGGGTTCAATCCCCAGCACCAAACAAACAAACAAAACACATGTGATAGTGACTCTTCTTGGTTCTCAACTTGACTATATCTGGAATTAGCTAAAACCAAGCAGAGGGTACACACCTGTGAGGGAATTTTTGGTAATTATATCATTTGAAGTGAGATGGCCCACTTTTTGTTTTGGTTTTTCGAGACAGGGTTTCTCTGTGTAACAGTCCTGGCTGTCCTGGAACTCCCTCTGTAGACCAGGCTGGCCTCGAACTCACAGAAATCCACCTGCCTCTGCCTCCTGAGTGCTGGGATTAAAGGTGTGCACCACCACCATCCGGCTTGAAAAGACCCACTTTTAATTCAGATTTTTGAGGTGGGACGATCCACCTTTAATCTGTATTTTTTGAGGAGGAAAGACCCACCTTAACCCAGATCTTCTGAGGCGGGAAGATCCACCTGTAATCTGGGCCACACCTTCTGCTGTCAGTTTATGTAAAGGACATGGAAGAAACAAGCTTGCTCCCTGCCTGCTTGCTCTTGTTCTCACTAGCAAGTCCATTCCTTCGCTGGCATTAGACACTACTTCTTTGGGATGCCTGTGTATACTGAAGACCAACTGAGACATCCAGCCTCATGGACTAAACTACTGGATTCTTGGACTTTCCATTGGTAGACAACCAATGAACCACAGCCTTTAAGCCATTCTAATAAATCCCCTTTATAGGTAGGTAGGTAGATACATAGATAGACAGATTCATTCTATCAGGTCTGTTCCTCTAGAGAACCCTGACTAATACACACTTCTGACATATGTTGGGATGATGAGCTCCTGGAACATTAGGGTATTCAGAGTGTAAGCTCCTCAACACTGTAGGTAGCAACTTCCCTTTTGGTGTGCCCCTCAAAGGGTTTTGGGCAATTATATTCTTTGTTAACCTGCCATTGATGGCAGGAAAGGCTCCTTGCTTGGTAGTAAATTGACTATCACAACCTCCTTGTCTTATTTCTTTTGCAAGGACACGTAGAAAACATTTCTCAAAAGAAAAATTTCTCCAAGGTCCTTCAGTTTGAGATAATGGAGACAGGATAGCTGTAAGCACCTTCATCCCCTCTAAGTTCCTCCCATGTGGAGCCCCTGGGCAGCACTGACAATAGAGTTGATATTATACATGATTTTACAGAAGGCCTTGGGGGGGTTGGTTTTTGTTTTTTGGGGTTTTTTTTGTTTGGTTTGGTTTGGTTTGGTTTTTGGTTTTTCAAGACAGAATTTCTCTGTATTATTTTGGAGGCTGTCCTGGAACTCCCTCTTGTAGACCAGGCTGGCCTCGAACTCACAGGACTCTGCCTGCTTCTGCCTCCCGAGTGCTGGGACTAAAGGTGTGCTCCACCACCGCCCAGCGGTGGGGGAGGGTGTTTTTGAAACAGGGTCTCCCTTAGCCCAGGCTGGTCTTGAACTCCTGTTCTCCCTGATTCTACCTTCTGGGTGGTGGCATAAGACATATGTGCCAATACACTCAGCCAGGCAGTTTATTTGATTGTGTATTTAATCTGTTTGCTTTGTGACAGTGTCTCACAGTGTGGTCCTGCTGGCCTGAGATTCCTGATCATCTACTCCATCCTCCAGAGTGCCGGGATGACAGGCCTGTGCCATCACACCTGCCTAACAAAAACAATTTGTTATATCCTCTGAGACTGGCTGGACACAGATCAGGAATACCTGATGTTAACATCAAGGACATCTGTAAAGCCTGGAGGTACATATGCTGTAGTGTGCATGTCCATCGGTCCATCTGTTCCCCACCCCCACAGCCACCAAGATGGTCCTGATGGCATTATATATATACACCAAGATGGTCCTGATGGCATTTTATATATATATATATATATATATATATATATATATATATATATATATATTGCCTTTTGCCAGACAGGATGGGGCACCCTATCTAGTTAGCTAGGGCGGAACTCATCACAGCATGAGTGGAGCTGTTTTCAATCTCACTATTTATAAGAGCCCCATGGGCTACCTGACTACAGGCCACTCCATTTAAGGCTTCAGAATCCTAGCCTCACTCACTCATCAGGTAAACTGTGTGAGGACCTTTGCTCAAGCAGTCCAGGTAAGTGAGGAAAACATCCCGTTATCAGTCTCTTAGGAAACCTTCCCCCTGGACAAATTCTGTGTATTTTGTCAGCCCTTCTAAGAAATCACCTGCTCGTCTCTTCTGAGAAAGCAGGAATAAATGGGACTCTCTGGAATGCCTCTGTTGGATTTGTGTGTGTGTGTGTATGACTGTGTGTCCCTGACTCATTTAACCTGTGTGATTGCTCAGCCACAAGCCTTCCAGCGTTGTCATAAGAAACAACACTGGTGCACTGAAAACTCACCAAGTACGTGATGGCTCTGTTCCAGTCACCTTTGTAGCTCAAGGAATCTTAGGCAACAAGCCAGAAGGTCTCTTTGCACAATTCCATAAGTGAGTCTCTGAAAACACCTGTGACTGCTGTAGGCCTCTAGAAGCAACTGCTTCTTGGAAAGGGATTATAGAGAAACATCTAAGAGATTTTAACTAAGAGCAGGTAAACTGTGGACACACAAAACACTGCAAAATGTCAGCTGGGAACTACTTCTGAGGTTCCATCAGAGCTGCCTTCTGGAACGCTACAAGGTGCTAATTGCTACCTTGGTTAACTTAAAGGACCACTCTTTTTCAAAGGTCATGCTCCTTATCACTTCTTTCTTTACTACTGCTTTAATAGTAGTCTCTGGACTTGTAGCCAAAGACCGTGTGGTGGTTGAATGAGAATGGCCCCATGGGCTCATATGTTTGAATACTTGACCCCCCAGTTGGTAGAACTGTTTGGGGAAGATTAGAAAGTATGGTCTTGGCAGAGATATGTCACTGGAAATGGACTTTGAGGTTTCAAAAGACTGGCACCATTCCCAGAATCTCTCTCTGCCTTCTGCTTGCAGATGCAGATGCAAATGCAGATGCAGATGCAGATGCAGATGTAAGCTCTCAGCTGTCCCTGACACCATGCCTTTATTCTGCCATCATGCACCCTCTTTGTAGACCACACTGGCCTGGAACTTGGAGATCCACCTGCTTCTGGTTTTTTGAGACAGGGTTTCTCTGTAGCTTTGGACCTATCCTAGCACTCGCTCTGGAGACCAGGCTGGCCTTGAACTCACAGAGATTCGCCTGCCTCTGCCTCCTGAGTGCTGGGATTAAAGGTGTGTGCCACCAACACCCGGCCCTGCACTTTCTTTTATAAGTGGCAACGGTTATAGTATTTTTATTACAACAATAGAAGATGTGACAATACAGGCCTCGAGTTCTAAAAGCTGAGCATGTTCAAGGCTTTTGGGGTTTGTTTTGTTTTGAGACAGGATCTTACTATGTAGACTTGACTGACCTGGAACTAAGAGATCTCCCTGTCTCCATCTCCTGATAGCTGAAATTAAAAGCATGTCACTATTCCTGGCCTCTGTTCAGACAGTCCTGATGCTCCTTTGGGCTGAGCAGCTTGAGACAGATGAGCACATCCTCATGAAGCAGATGTTTGCTTGGAACTAAAGTAGTGGAGTGTTTGGAAGTAAGCACATTTGGGATTTCATTGGGTTCCAGTTAATCTAGTTCTAGGTAAAAATTCCTTTGTAGTAGTTCTGTTTCTACCACTGGGATAAAACATCCTGACCCAGGTGGCTTACAGAAGGAAGGTTTTGAGCATGTGGTTCCAGAGGGCAGGTGTGGTGGCTGGAGCAGCAAGCTGAGAGCTCCAATCTTAAATCACAAGCTCAAAACAGAGAGCTGACTAGGAATGGCACATGCTGTTGGCTTTTGTGGGGGGAGGGTTCGAGACAGGGTTTCTCTTTAGCTTTGGAGGCTGTTCTGGACCTAGCTCTGTAGATCAGGCTGGCCTTGAACTCACAGACATCTGCCTGCCTCTGGCTCCAGAGTGCTGGGATTAAGGGTGTGCACCACCACTGCCAGCTGGCACATGGCTTTTAAAACCTCCAAGCCAGCTCCCTGTCAGAAACTTCCCCTAACCCTCCTAACTGAGAACAAAGAGTTCAAATGCCTAAGACTATGGGGGGCATCTCATGCAAACCACCACAGCCTCCAAACAGTAATGATTTAAAACAAATTATTTACTATGGTCACAGTTTAGGGATGCTATCAGGCCCAGCTGAGGTCCTAAATTTGCCTGCAGTCAGATGGAGGATAAGGCTGGACTCTGTGGGAATCTTCTGTCACCTAAGCTGGACTGGCTGAAAACCCCTGTAGGACGCCTTGTACACTAAGTATTGAGTACTCATGTTTCTCCCCAACCTGCCCCATCTTACTTCTCCCCTCTCAGTCTCAGTTTTGATTTTTTTGTTTCGTTTTTTCAGGCAAGATCTCACCAGGCTGGTCCCCAACGCATAACAATCCTGCCTCAGTTTAGAGTGGTTTCAGGGGTGAGACACCATTTGTGGGTTGAGAAATTCTTCCTAGCCAGCCTATAGTTCTTCACAAAACTTTCTTCTTTGTTTAAATCCATGGATAAGCCAAATCCCAGCCTACCGTCGTCTCAAGGCACAGTGATGTGATGTTAGTGCCGTAGCTGTCATTAACAAGGTCACAGATTGTGAGGTAAACAAAAAAGAACCATTGACTGCCAGCACTGAACCTTGAGTACTCCCTGTAATGCCTACCAAAATCTTCCCAAATCAGCTGCGTGGCAACCATGCCTCTGCTGAGAGCACTTGGAAGGCTGGAGCAGGAGTGCAAATTCCAGGCCAGGCTGAGCTACACAAAACATTATCCCTAGTCCTACTTGCTGTCCTAAAATTGTTTTATTTATTTAAATTTATTTTATGTGTATGAGCATTTTGCATGTATGTACATCTATGCACAACATGTGAGCCTGATGTCCTCAGAGTTCCGGAGAGGCCATTGGATCACCTAGAACTGGAGTTATGGAAATGGATAGCTGTGAGCCACCATGTGGGTGTTGGGAATTGAACCCAGGTCCTCTGCTAGAACAAGTGCTCTTAAATGCTGAGCCATCTCTCTAGCCTCTATTTTTTTTAAATCATTATTGCAAAATAATAGCTCTCTTTTATTAAAGAGTTAGTAGGAACATGATGGCAAGACTGGGGCTATAGCACAGTTGGTACAGTGCTTACCTGGCACACACAAAGGCTTAGGTTCCATCCCCAGCACAGTATAAACAAGATGCATGCATCAAAAGTTCAAGGTCACCCTTGACTATATAATCAAGTTTGAGACCAGCCTGGGCTACCAACACCCTGTCTCAAAGAGAGAGAGACAGATGGGACAGCAAGGTGGCACAGCAGATTTTTTTTTTTTTTTTTTTTTTTTTTTGGTTTTTTCGAGACAGGGTTTCTCTGTGTAGCTTTGGAGCCTATCCTGGCACTCACTCTGGAGACCAGGCTGGCCTCGAACTCACAGAGACCCTCCTGCCTCTGCCTCCTGAGTACTGGGATTAAAGGTGTGTGTCACCAACGCCCGGCTTGGTACAGCATATTTTTAAAAGCACTGTTACCTGAATCAGTCCCTGGGATCCACAAAGTGGAAGGGAAAAACTGACCCCAAAAAATTCTTCTCTGACTTCTACACATGAACCTACCACACACAAGTAAATAAATACATGTATTTTTTAAAAGATTTAAAGAGAAGGAGAGCTAGACGCGGTGGTGGATGGATGTCTATAATCTCTGCTGCTGAGAAGCTGACTGGGACTGGAGGGTTACTGGGAGTTCAAGGTTATCCAGCTCTATATAGTGAGACCCTGACTTAAAAGAGAGAGAGAAAATTATCCATTTTATAAATTATAAATATGAATTATAGAGAATTTTAAGAGCTAGCTCAGAAATGCAACATTATTCTGGTTTTCTCCAAGGGAAAGAAACAAAACAATCTAAGCTCCAAAATGATATTTACAGACATACCCAGTATGTATCTGACTCTTGCCTGTTCGTTGGCTTCTTTTTCTGTTTGTTTCTAATTTTTTTATGTGCATGTCTATTTTGCCTGGGTGTATGTCTGTGCACAACATGCATGCCTAGTGCCTGCAGAGGTCGAACAAGGGTGTTGGGTCCTCTAGAACTGGAGTTACAGAGAACTGTTACCTGTCACATGGGTATTGGGACTGGAACTCGGGTCCTCTGGAAGAGCAGCCCATGCTCTTAACCATTGAGCCATCTCTTAAACCCTTCATTGGCATCTTTTTATTGAATTATATCAAGCTTGAATTGTGTTAGGTGACACTGAAATATTGATGTTGGTGTGGGGCTTTCCATAATGTTCTGTATGGGTTCAGGATTGTGCAGCTCTCCGTAGGCTGACTACAATAGTTGCAACCTGTAGCCGGAGGGTCAGCCAGACAAGGTGAGAATTTCCCTGCAAGAAATTTCCTACTTAAAAAACAAAACCACTGACTGATCCCAGCTGGGGGAGGTGGTGCATGACTTTTATCCCAGCACTGGACACAGAGGCAGGCAGATCTCTGATCTAAATTCAGGCCTAGCCTGATTTACAGAGCAAGTTCCTCGACACCCAAAGCTACACAGAGAAACCCTGTCCAAAACAAACAAACGAAACAACGATAAAAAGGGGGGGGCAGACAGTGGTGGCGTATGCCTTTAATCTCAGCACTCAAGAGGCAGAGACAGGCAGATCTCAGTGAGTTCGAGACCAGCCTGCTCTACTGAGTGAGTGAGTTCCAGGACAGCCTCCAAAGCTACAGGGAAACCCTGTCTCAAAAAAAAAAAAAAAAAAATCGAACTGATCCACATCAATGGCCAGTTTAGCAATACTGCTGACTGAGTTGGTGACTTCTGGAGTCATTGTCTACATATCTGCTTCCATTCTGTCCTGTCCTTTCAGAAGGTGGTACCCAAAGGCAGACAAGACAGTAGGATACTTGTGATAGCAGCAGTAGGAAGGAAGGCGAATAGGACCAGCCTGTGGTACCCATTACTCCACAGCCCTAGCTAGCATCATAGCAGCAACCAGGGCCTCTGCCACACTCCTCAGTAAAGCCCAGAGGGACTGAGACTCCCTACCCCCACCCTGATGAAAAGCAAACATCCCTCCCTTGGCTCCTAGCATGTTACACACCCTATGTGAGGTAACAATATTAGAGAAGTGAATTAATTAGTAAGTGATTGTAGCATTCCAGCTGGGGAAATGGGATCTGGCAACACAGGTTATTCAGTAACTGTTCAGAGAAAACCACTCTAGTCCTCATCTTTCTTCCCTCTCCCTTCCCTTTTTTTCCCTGATGCTGGAACAGAATCTGGAGCCTCACATATGCTAGGCAAGCACTGCACCACCAGCCTCCTTTTTCTTTTCTTTATTATAGTTATTATTATTGGAGAGAGAGAAAGAGAGAGAGAGAGAGCGTGTGTGTATTGAGATCAGAGGACAACTTTACGGAGTCAGTTTTTTTTTCTTCCAAAGTCACATCATTAGGCCTGCAGACCAAATGCCTTTACCTGCTGAGCCATCTCACAGGCTCTTTTCTTTTTTCTTTTCTTTTTGTTTGTTTGTTTGTTTTTGAGACAGGGTTTCTCTTCATAGTCCTGGCTGTTCTGGAACTTGATTTGTAAACCAGTCTGACTTCAAACTCTAGTGATCCGCCTACCTCTGCCCCCTGGGTGCTGGGTCAAAGGTGTGCACCACCACCCCTGGCTCAGGCTCTCTTTTCTTTTTCTTTCTTTTCATGGTTGAAGTTGATGTGGGAGCAACCTTTAATCCCAGCAATCCTAGGCAGAGGCAGGTGGATCTCTGTGATTACCAGGTCAGCCTGGTCTACATGGCAAGTTCCAGGGTTATGTAGTGAGATCCTGTTTAAAAATAAATAAATAAAACTATAGTAGCAAAAACAAAAAGGAAAATAAGCATTTAAATGATTGAATACGCCGGGTGGTGGTGGTGCATGCCTTTGGTCCCAGCACTCGGGAGGCAGAGGCAGGCAGACCTCTGTGAGTTCGAGACCAGCCTGGTCTGCAAGAGCTAGTTCCAGGACAGCCTCCAAAGCCACAGATAAACCCTGCCTCGAAAAACAAAAAATAAAATTAAATAAATAAATAAACAAATAAATGATTGAATACTATGAAGTCATTAAAATGGAAGAAAGCTGTTCATTGCCTCAGGAAAATGCCTGTGGTTTCTTAAGTAAAAAGAAACAGATCACAAGGGAGCATTGTCTGCAGGTTTCGAGGGATCATGTGCGAGCATTTGCACATAACATATGATGAAGGGATAGTGTCAACATGTTGACATGTGCAGAGACCCTGAGTAAAGAAGTCATCACCCCTAGTCTGGGTGGTTTCTGCCCTGTGAACTTCATCAGTTCCTTGCATATGCTCTGTGGCACTGAGGACCTCCAACCTTCTCTTCTGGCCCTTGGACCACTCTCAGAACAGACAAGGATTATTTATTCCCAGTGGACCAATGGACCCAAGCAGGAACTTTAAATGTGTCTCAGTTTGGATTCTCAGAACATCACCAACTGAGAGTTGTAGCAGAGGAAGATCACAGTGTTCCGGGATGCTCTCTTCAAAGCCAAGCTACTAAGAACTGAGCACACAGGCCACTTCCATAGCTTCCCGATGGCTCTGACCACTTGCTGCTCTACAGGGGACAGGGCAGATATGTTCAGATGGCTGCTATTTGAATGTGGCTAGCATGACCCTTGAGACTGAAAATTAATAGGTAGTCATCACTGAGAAACTTGACTCATTGTAGGAATGAAGCGATGTGATAAGGGCAGAAACTAATAACTGGGGATGGCAAAGCCTCACTCACCAGGTCAGTGTCAGAGACCAGAGCGCACGGTCTGGGAGAGGAAATGAAGGATGTACAGCTTCAAACCATAGTTCTACTGGGTGCAAGAGGCTGAACTTCAGGGAGGTCCTGGACATCTTTCATGTGCAGAGACTGAGCCTGGGAGAGGGAGTTGGGGCCCGTCTGTGAAGATCTGTGGCTCTTGGTCATGCATTGAGAACTACTGGATCACATGATCGAAGGGAGGACCACCAGTGTTACTAAACTGAAAAGTGGTAAGACCTGGGCTGGGGAAGTAGCTCAGTGGTAGAGTGCTTGCTTGACGTACAGAAGACCCTGGGTTCTAGATCCAGCACGGGAAAAAAAAATAAGTGATGCTGAGTTGCTGTGGGAGGCAGTGACTAGAGGTGGGGAGTCCTGAAAGTTGCAGGGCTACTGGAGTGATGGGCCGAGAACAAAGGTAGTGGTTGCATGGTAGGACAGGAAATCTGGAGAGAGATGGGAGAGAGTGGGAAGGGTAGAGGAGCCTGAGTCTTCCAGAAGGTGGCCAGCCTGAGACTATTTGGATGACTCCATTCACCAAGACCACAAATGGATGAGGCAGAACTTTGTGGGAGGACATAATAAGCTATCATGAACTTATTAACCTGAGGAGCATGAAGACATGCCAGTGAGAAAGTCCAGCAAGTGTTGGAAAACAGGGATGAGAAGCAACTAACTAGCCATCTGGTTGACAGATGATGTGAGCACAAGATTCGTTCATAGCTGCCTAATATTTCACCAGGGTTATCTATTTATACCTCATTGGTCTCACTAGCATGGACACATTTTGAGGCTGATGCTAATAACTAAGCTCAATGGGCCCAGAAGGATTAGTGAAGATAGCAGGGGAACTGGAAATCATGCTATAAATACTTTTTAAAAGACAAACAAACAAAAACACTGTTTGTTAGCGTTTCCCAGACAGAATTCAGGGCTGAATGAACTGTGTGTTACAAGATACAAAAAAATGGAAGCCAGAGGGCATGGGGAGATGTCTTAGTCAGTGAAGTTTTTGCTGTGTAAGAATGAGGGCCTCTGTTCAGATCTTCAGTACCCATGTAAAGCCTCTGAGTGATACAGAAAGAGGGTGAAGAAGCTGAGACAGGAAGATTCCTGGAATTCATTTGCTGTCCAACGTAGCTGAATCGATGATCTCCAAATTGAGTTAGAGACCAGCAAATGAATATACCTGACATTGACATCTGGCCTCCACATGCACACACATGAACACATATGTAACACACACACACACACACACACACACACACACACACACACACGCACACACAGTGTCTATAGAGACAACAAGCCACAGTGAATGTGACATTTCAAAGTCAGGTGCCAAGTATGTTCGCTACATCAGACTTGCAAAAGTGGTGTGTAAGGTCTCAGCAGATCAAAGTCCGAGTGTAAGCAGGGAAACGGAGGTGAAGAGACTTGGAGTGAAGGGGTTGCACCCCTATGTGGGGAGGTAATAATAAGGGATTTGGGGTCAAGGCCCACCCTGGTCCTCAAAGCAGAACCTGAGGAAAAGGTTTCCTTGAAGAAATCAGCGGGAGGGACAGAGCAGGAGGGCAAGCTGATCCCGGTGCATCGTTATTGTAGGTTACTGGGGCTTGGCGTCACCTAGGATATTCTGAGGCACCATAGAAATGTGTTTTGGAATTGTTCGCCTAGGTTAGGAATGAAGCTGACAGCAGAACAAATGCTGAGAACACAGAGATCCAGCGAAGAAAACATAATTACCCTCTGTAGGGGAAAGAATGATGTTTACCCAAGGCTCTGACAACAGATCCTTCAAAGATTGCCCTCAAGGTGTTTGCACAAGTGTCCAAGTGTTCCCGCACCCCAGGCCTCGCCCACAAAGAGGCCCCAGGCTAGCCAGAGAGATGTTCACTTGACTGAGGGGAGCACTGTAGTCCCCAGCTCCTTCAGACCCACACTAGAGAAAGTAAAACCAGCTGTGCTCTGAGGTCTGCTCCAAGATGGAGCTGCTGCTTTTGTTTTTCCAAGACAGGGTTTCTCTGTGTAATACCCCAGACTGTACTGGAACTCGCTTTGTAGACCAGGCTGGCCTTGAACTCACAGAGATCCGCCTGCCTCTGCCTCCCAGTTCTGGAATTAAAGGCGTGCGCCACCACCACCCAGTCCAAGATGGAGCTTCTAAAGGGAAAAGGCAGATGGCTAATTACCACGATAGCCAAGACAGAGTGCGCTATACTGGAACCAGGCTAACTCAGAAGGCATAAGAGAAAAGATGTCTGAATGCTTCCTCAGTCTCCACAGGAGACAGCCCCCTTAGGGCCTTCTTAGAAGCTGTCCAAAAGGACTTACAGTGGTGGATGAGGAAGAGACCCAAATATAAGGCTGACAGGCATTCACTGCCCAGTCCTCAGAGACGAGAGAGGCCACGCCCATGCCTTTGTAGCTGAGACTTTGGGGGGAACCCCAGGAATAGGAATCTCTGAAGAACCCATGGAAACTCCCAGGTTCAGCTTCCGACACCTGCAAAGAGAACCACAGTAAAAGAGGCCTGGCCTGACTGGCCCATCCTCCACCCACCTCTCGCTCAAGAACTTGGGGAGCAGGAAGTACAAGTTGTAGAAATAGATAGAAAGCTAGCCACACCCACTTCCTGCTGGAGGATACCAAACCCAAGTGGACCTGAGCCAGAGAGGTGAAAAGTTAGGAAGAATCTCTTGGACGGGCTGTTTTATTGTGGAAGAGGCTGTGTTTGAGACTTTCAGGGCCCTGTTAGAGTGTTTCATGGGGCTAGGGATGTAGCTATCAGCACTTGGCTTCCATCCCCAGAACCACAAAATAAAGTATACCTTACCCCTTGCCTAAGACCAAACTGAAAAGGCATAGTATCTGTCGGAGTAGTTATTGAGGAATGGGGATTATTCATCCAATGTAGAAGCCAAGGTTCCTCGGAGAAATAGAGGCATTAGAATGTGTGTGCATGTGTGAATTGACTCACACACACAACTGTGCAGTCTCACAAGCCCCAAGATTAGTACTGTTCGTTGTGGGACAGTCAGTGACATAGTTCTAACCCAAGTCCAAAGGTCTGAGCTACAAGAAAGTCAGTTGTCTGGTTCCAGTCGCAGGTCCAAAGGTCTGAGACCTGAGGAGCAAATAGCACAGTGCCAGTCCAATTAACAGCAGGCTAGAGACCCAGGGAGAGCCGATGCTTCAGTGTGAGTCTGAAATCAGAAGCAAAATGAAACAAATATACTCCCAGCTCAAAGTCGGAGAGGAGGAGTTGCCTTTTGTCATATGGGGCATGTCAGCCTTTTTGGTGTAGTCAAGCTTTCAACTGATTGGATGAGGTCTACCCACATTGAGGAAGCCAATTTGCTTAATTTAGTCTATTAATTTAAATGATAATAGTATCAAAAAATGCCTTCAGAGAAACACTTAGGATAATGTTGGGCCAAATATCTGAGTACTCCATGGCTCAGCCAAAATTATTACATCCAATTTAAGTCCACTGAATGGATTTTATTTTTATAACACACTGTGTGTGTGAGGGGGGGGGCGAGGGAGGGTGGAAGTCTCCCTCCCGGAGGGAGATCCGGACAATTGGTTCTCTCCTTCCACCTTGTGAGCTCTGGGAATCCAAGGGAAGTTGTCAAGCTTGGCAGCAGCAAGTACCTTTACCTGCTGGGCCATCTTGCCAGCCGACTGAATGGACTTTAATACGAACAATGAAGTCCTGTCTTCATTCTATACAAGTCAAGCATAGGCAGCATCCAGTTACCTTTAAAACTAGCACTTTTACCCTTGCCCATCCTACCCTTAACTTTCACTGTGAGCATGCCTTTGTCTTCTTTAGTGGTGTGTTTTTATAGGCCTGGCTAACATAGGTCTCACAATTCTCCAGCCTCAGCATCCTAGTGCTAGGATTAGAAGTGTGCACCACCACACCCAGCTTCCTTTTCTGTTTTGACACTTGGTTAGTGTCTTCCCAGCTCTCTGTCTGGGGTTCTGCCCTCTAACTACACGAAGCCCTAGAGCAATGCCTCCATACTCATAACTGTATGACTCTGGATGGCCTTGGTGTCAGCTCAAGCAACACTAACTCTCTCCCTGTGGCTGAGAGTGGCAACATCCTCTCCTTAAACAGCCTGGTGATCGCTTTAACATTCAAACAGCAATCAGAGAGGTCCCGGGCTGCATTTTAGTGGCTTAGCTGGCATGTGACAACCCACGGGAACTAGGTCATGTTTTTCGTTTTTCTCCACAGCTTAAACCAAGATTCCAAAAGGCTTTCTTTGTACCCAGTAGCTCCAGCAGTTGCAAATCCTCTCCAGGAGTTCCTTCAAGCCAGAATCGTTTTGGCTTCATCCGTTCCAGGTTGGGGAGAGGAAAGAAATATTTATGAGATTTGGTCTCCGCCTTGGGGAGAAATAAACCCATAATCACTACTCTGTGTTCTGAGACTTGATGATCGAGAGGAACAAAGGGCATGCGTGTGCGCATGTGCGCAGCGCCACCCCTGCCCCCAACATCCCCCCCAAGGGGACACAAACGCCTCCCCCACAGCACAGCCCTAAACTGAGTTCTGCCTGAATGACTGAGGGTGGGCTCTCAGCAGGCTGTTGGAGGCGGGAGAAGCCAGGCAGGGACATGGTTTCTGAGTCCAGACTCAACCTGGTCCCACCAGGAGCTCAGGACTGGACCTTGCGCTCCATTTTTTGGCCGCTCCTGCACGCAACTTCCTGGTGTACTTAGGATTTTGGGCTTTGTGCTCATAAGGAAGTTCAACCAGTTTCTTTCTTTCTAATCTTGTTTGTTATTGTACTTGTCTCGTTTGCATATGTGGGTTCTAATAGCTCCATCAAAAGGAATTGGACAGGAGAGGTGCCCCAGGATATCGTTCTGCCGTGCCACGCCACACCGAGTTGCAGCGGAAGCTGTGCGAGAGAAGTAGTGGGTAGCAAAGTCAAGGAGACCTTGGCTGAAGACAAAGCTGGACGGGATGATGGGAAGGCTAAAAGAGCTCACTATATAGCCCAGGCTAGCCTCAAATTCGTGTTCCTCCTGCCTGCCTTTGTTTCTCCAGTGCTGGAATTACAGGCATGTACCGCCATGCCTTTGTTACTCCATTTCTTTCTTTAAAAAAAAAAAAGCGCGTATGTGATGTGGGGGTGGGGTGGGGGAGGGCATATGGAGATCAAAGAACACAGCTTTGTGCAATCGGTTCTCTCCTTTGTGTGGGTTCCAAAGATGGGACCCAGGTCGTCATGCTCGCACAGTGAGCGTTTTACACACTGAGCTATCTATCCAGCCCTTGATACTCCTTTTCTTACTGCTGTTATTTTATACCCAGAAGATTATCTCTTTTGTCTAGTTTTTCAAATTCACCAGCAGATTGTTCACAACTATCACATGTGCTTTTCCAATCTCTTACAGCGCTTTCTTTTCCGTGGTGCTGACTCCCATCCATCTTATGAGACTAGATCTGCAGGAATGACTTCATGGCCATGCTTGAGAACTCCAGCCTGAACGAGCATGTTGTCCGTTTATTGATAAGACGGGGAAGGGTTTACCACATACAGGGAGGAAGCCACAGTTCTCACGGCTTGTAAAGGACATTTCATTTAGTTCTTTCTCCGACAGGAAACATAAGTCTGCAAAAAATACTGCTTGGTTTTGTCATCGCCTGGCTTATAATGTCCCCCTAGTACTGAATCCAAATTACTTGGCCAGACTCTCAGGATCCTAAGGAATCGGCCCTCCATAAATCACTATCCGGTGTGGAATTTAGAGCTAGCAAGAATTCTGAAGGGAAGGGCGCCCTTCACGGAACGGAGCCTCCAGTGAGCTTCAAAGTGAGAATTAGCCAAGAGGGGTGAATGGCATGCTAATCTGCAAAGCACAGCTGCAGATACAAACAGCAGGAAAGCCCTCAAAGCAATTCTCAACCAGGGATCCTTCTCCCATAGGGGTCACCTAAGACAATTGGAAAACACAGATATTTACGTTACAATTTATAACAGTCGCAAAATTGCAGTTATGAAGTAGCAACGAAAATAATTTTATGTTTGGGGGTCACCACAACCTGAGGAACTGTATTAAAGGGTTGCAGTGTTAATAAGCGGGGAACCACTGTAGAGGAAGAAAGAGCAGTTAGAGCAATTCCAGGGGCCAGGAAAGGATGGCAGAGGACAGAGAGTTTTGGGCGACAGAAACTGCTAGGTGAAATGCAAACATGGCTACACAAAGGCTCTGAGGATAGCAGCACAGCAGGATCCAGAATGGGAGGGGACCATCCGAGAAGCCATTCTCTTCCAAGAGACTCGGAAGGAGAGGGGATATGTCTGCTGGTCCCTTCTGCCTAATAGGAGCTAAACACATCAGAAGTAAACCGGAGATTCTACAAAATTAACTGATGGTCTTTCACATAAAAATACATTCTTGGGGGCTGAAGATGTAGCCCAGGGGCAGAGCTGTGCATATTTTCTTTTGTTTAGTGGTGCTGCCTATCAGTGAGTCAATCACAGGGTCTCACACACACTAATCAAGCTCTCTACCACTGAGCTATACCCCTAGCTCCAAGAATGTGTTCTTATATGAAACATTGTTATTTTTACATCCTGACCACAGTTTCCCCTCTCTCTTCTCTTCCCATCTCCCCTCAGTCTCCCCCCACCTCCTACTGCATTCACTACTCCTCCTTTTCTCTCCAGAAAAGGACAAGCCTCCCAGGGATAGCAACAAACATGGCATATCTAGTTGCAGTAAGACTAGGCACCTCAGCCTGGTGTTGGTGGCACACACCTTTAATCCCAGCACTCAGGAGGCAGAGGCAGGCGGATCGCTGTGAGTTCGAGGCCAGCCTGGTCTCCAGAGCAAGTGCCAGGATAGGCTCCAAAGCTACACAGAGAAACCCTGTCTCGAAAAACAAACAAACAAACAAACAAACAAAAAAGGATAGGCAGGAGGTGCATGCCATGCCTTTGATCCTAGGTGTCAGAAGGTAGAGGCAGGTGGATATCTATCAGTTTTAGGCTAGCCTCGTCTACATAGTGAATTCCAGGCCAACCGGGACTACAGAGTGAGAATTTGTCTCAATAAATAAATAAGATGAAAATAAAAATAAAATAATAGCCAGGCAGTGGTGACACACACCTGTAATCTCAACATTCAGGAGGCAGAGGCAGGAGAATTTCTATGAATTTGAGGCCAGCCTGGTCTACAGAGCAAGGTTACACAGAGAAACCTCATCTCAAAAAGACTAATTAAGTAACTAAAAATAAAATAAGATTATTTAAAGGACTGGAAATGTTGTTCAGTTTGTAGAGCATGTGCTTAGCATGCACCAAGTTTTGGGTTCTCTATGTAGCACCTCATAATTGGATATAGTATGGACACTTGGAAACTGGAGAGCAGGACAAGATCAGCCTCCAGCTACATAATGAGTTTGAGACCAGCTTGTGCTACAAAAGACCTCAAAAGAGAGAGAGAGAGAGAGAGAGAGAGAGAGAGAGAGAGAGAGAGAGAGAGATTAAGTCAAGCAGTGAGTGGCACACGCCTTTAATCCCACCACTCTGGAGGCAGAGGCAGAGGCAGGTGAATTTCTATGAGTTGGAGGCCAGCCTGGTTTACAGAGAGAATTCCAGGACAGGCTCCAAAAGCTACAGAGAAACTCTGTCTCGAAAAACAACAACAAAAAAAGATTAGGTAGATGTCTTAGAGTTTCTATTGATGTGAAGAGATACCATGACCACGGCAACTCTTACAAAGGAAAGGATTTAATTGAGGTATTGGCTTATACTTTCAGAGGTTTAGTTCATTATTATCATGGTGGTACATGGTAGCATGCAGGCAGACGTGCTGGAGAGGTTGCATCATAGGCAACAGGAAGTAGTATGTTTCACTGGGAGTAGCTTGAACATAAGAGACTTCAAAGCCCACCACTACAGTGATACACTTCCTCCAATAAGACCACATCCAACAAAGCCACACCTCTTATTAGTGCCACTCCCTTTGTTGGCCATTTTCCTTCAAACTACCACAATAGATAAAGTGATAGAGGCCCAAAATACTAGCTATCTAGGAGGCTAAGAAAGAATGGGAGAATTGCACATTCAAGGAATGGCAGGGTTAAACAGAAAATTAAAAGCCAACTTATGCAATTTAGTAAGACCAAACAGAAGGGGGACATGGTATGTGGCTCAGTTGTAAACCACTTGCCTAGCAAGAATAAAGAACTAGATTCAGGGGCTGGAGAGATGGCTCAGTAGTTAAGAGCACTGGCTGCTTTTCCAGAGGACTAGGGTTCAATTCCCAGCACCCACATGGCAGCTCACAATTGTCTGTAACTCCAGTTCTAGGTGATCTGACACCTTTACACAAAACATACATAAATGTACGTGAAATCAAAATAAATAAATTATTTAAAAAACTAGATTCAATCCCCAGTACTATATACACAAATACTAAAATGGAAATTTTCACATTTTAATAGTGATAAAAGTTTTTTTAATTATGTATATTTTAACACAATAAGAGACAAAATTTAGGGCTGTGACTATAATCCAGTGGCAGAATGCTTGCCAGGCATGTGTGAGGCCCTAAGTTTCATTTCAACACACATACACACACAAAGAAAAGGAAAAGAAAAACATTTAAGAACTGCATTTTTATTGAGAGTGAGCAATGGTCATTTCCAGGTAGTGGGAGCACAGAGAATATTTCAGATTGTATATTTCCACATTCCTAGGATGTCAGGTAATAAGCATGTAATCTCATAACCATAAAATCATTAGAGATGGAAAAAAACAAGCAGGGAATGGCAGGCAATGGATTAGATGAGAAGTCCTCTGGTTCTGGCTGGAGCGTTTTCCTTCCTTACAGGAAGGAGGGAATCTGCTTTCCCTTCTGCCACCCCCCCCCCCCAGATAACTAAGGGTGAATGTGGAGCAGAGGGAAGAGCACGGCTCTGGGATGCTGACTCCCAGGAGTCTCTAGCAAAGGGAATTTGGGACTAGCAGGCACCAGAGCCACACTCCCTAACCCTTATCCCCACCCCTCCAGCCTGAATCAGGATACTGAGGTGGCCGAGAGCACCGCAGCTAAGACTCACACAAGCAGGGACACCTGACAGAGGGTAAGGACAGTCAGCCGAGCCCGGGGAGGCATGGTAGCTTCCCAACCCAACTGTGATGACCCATCTAGACAGTGTGCCAGTTGGGGAAAGCCAGCATGATGCAGGGGGCTGGGAGGCAACTGGCATCTGAAATGTTTGTTCCTCTGCTTTGCACCCATGTTGCTAGGGTAAAACCCATAAACACAACGCCTGGCTTCCGCACTTCATTACTGATTAATGAGAGCCAGCTTTTGCTTGACAATCCTTGGACCAGACCCAGGCGGTTTCCCTGTTCCTCCTAACAGACGGTTCATAGCTCTCAGCCCTACCCCACCCCTTGTTCCCTCTACAAAGTGGCTAATGGGGGCCTTTTCCTCTCCTCTGGCCTGGTGAACTAGCCTGGACTTGTCACTCAGCTCTCTGAGGTCGCATGTGACTCCACCCAAGTATAGGTCCTTCCAGAAGTGGACTATCTGAGTGGCAGTGTGCGTGCTGGGGTCAGACCTTTGAGTCTCCATTCCATTGGCCTTTCTGATGTTTCATTTGATTTGGCTCTTCTGGTTTTGTTGTTGGTTTTCATGTTGATTTGTAAGTTTTCTGTTGTTTTATTTATTTTTTTTTTTTGAGATGGTCTCATATAGCTCAGGGCTGGTCTCATAACAAAATATCTACACTTGTAACAGCCCTGCCTCTACCTCTTGAGTTCTAGGATTAAAGGGGTGCACTATTTCACCCAGTTTATGAGATACTGGGGCTCGAACCCAGGGCCTCTGACATGCTACTCAAGCACTCTACTAACCCTAGTACAGTCTTAGCCCCCTTAGGCCTTTCTAGATTTCCCAGATCTCTCATGCTTTTTCTCTCTTCTTCACAAGATTCGTCTCCAAAGACTGCAATCCGTATTGGCTATCCATGAAACACTGGCTGAGTGCTCACCATGAAGCCCAGGCTGGCCTCAAAATCATGGCTATTCTCCTGCCTCAGATTCTCCAGTGCCTGGATTATAGGCATGTGCCACATGGCACAACTTGGCCTGTTTTGTTTTGATTTGGGTGCTTGGGATTAAACCTAGAGCTTTGCACATGTGAAGCAAGCAATCTATTGTTTGACTTTATTTTTTATGGATATGTGTGTGTGCTTGGATGTATGTATGTGTACCATGTGTGTGCAGGATCAGGCAGAGATCAGATAAGGGCACCAGGTCCCCTGGAACTGCAGTTACAGGCAGCCGTGAGCTGCCATTTGGGTGCTGGGAATAGAACCTGGGTCTTCTGCAAGAGCTGTAAGTGCTCTTCATAGCTGATATGTCTCTTCAGTCCCTCACGTGTATTGTGTTTCAAAAGCTAATTTTATTAGGAAATGCATTACTTCCTTCCAGACCTATGAGGACATGCCTGTTGCAAAGTATCTCCTTCATCCCTCTCGAGACTAAAAAAGGAAATATAAGTGGCGCCTGGTGCAGAAACCCAACTTCTCCTTACAGATGCAAAATGCCCAGGGTGCCATAAAATCCCTGTCTTCAGCCATGCACAAGGGCAGTCTTGTGTGTTGGCTGCTGCACTGTACTGTCAGCCCACAGAGGGAAAAGCAAGGCTGAGAGTTCCTGCAAGGGCAAAGAACTGAAAGCACCCTCATTCAAGATGAGCGGGAGAGCACCTCAAAAAAACATATTGTGAAGTTGAAAACCACTGCTTCAAATGAGCCAATTTTTAAATATATATTTTGATGAATATGGGTTTTTTTGGGGGGCGTGGTATGGTCTGGTTCTAATTTTGATGATTTTTTTTGTTTGGTCCATTGTTGGTTTCAGTAATCCTAGCACTTGGGAGGCTGAGGTAAGGAGGGACACGAGTACCCCATACCCAACCACTTTCTAATCTTTAAGAATGGGCTAGCCGAAGAGGTGGCTGCTAGGTCACAAGGGCAGAGGTAAAACGAGAGAGCAAAAGAATCCCAGGGACAGAGGCTGATAAGCCTGCAGACTCAAGGGTAGTTCCCAGCCTCCCAGCCAGAATAAGTTTCCCACCATGCAACTGATCAGAGCTCTGTCTGGGAATATCAGGCTTCTGAACTGATAATGGAGCCCGGGTGCTGGGACATCAACGGAAAAACAAGACCATGTTCCTGTACATTAAATATATGCTTCCACAGGCCACAATGTAGGCCCACCTTGTCCTGTTAAGAGCCCTCATGCTCCGACTAAAGGAACATGGGAGACCAAATGACTTTTGTGTGTGTGTGTATGTGGGATGCTAAGAATAGAACCTAGGGCCTTGAGCATGTTAGACAAGCACTCCACCACTGAGGCATATCCCTAGCCTACGAGCCCAAAAGATATTGTGGAAGTTTTGACTAATAAAAGTGAAAGACGACACCTTTAATCCCAGCACTCAGGAGGCAGAGGCAGGCAGATCTCTGTGAGTTTGAGGCCAGCCTAGTCTACAGATCGAGTTCCTGGACAGGCTCCAAAATAATACAGAGAAACCCTGTCTCGAAAAACCAAACTAAAACAAAACAAAAAGTGAAAGATATGCCTACATTTTCCCCTTCCTCTCTTCCTTCCTCACCACCAGCTGTATTCAGAGAGAAAATGGTGTTTCCCAGCCTCCTGGCAGTCGGGGATGACCACTGTCATGTTGGTGAAAGTTGTTGAATGCGCCGTCTAGGACAGGCCTTTTGCCATGTGCCAGTTACATTAACTTGGTAAATTGATGTGGTGGTGTGATGAGAATGCCCGGTACAGGCTCATGTGTTTGAATACTTGGTTCCTACTTGGTGAAACCCTTTGAGAAGGATTAGGAGGTGTGGCCTTGTTGGAGGAGTTGTGCCACTGGGGCAGGCTTTGAGGCTTCAAAAGACTCAAGCGATGTTGGGCAGTGCTGGTGCACTCCTTTAATCCCAGCACTCCATAAGCAGAGGCAGGTGGATCTCTGTGAGTTCGAAGCCAGCCTGATCTATAGAGTGAATTCTAGTACAACTAAGTAAACAGAGAAACACTGAGTTGGAAAAAAAAGAGGAAGGAAGGAAGGAAGGAAGGAAGGAAGGAAGGAAGGAAGGAAAGAAAGAAAGAAAGAAAGAAAGAAAGAAAGAAAGAAAGAAAGAAAGAAAGAAAGACTCCAGCGGTTCCTACAATACTCTCTGCCTCCAGCTTGTGACTCTGAGCTGTTGCTCCCTTTACTCTGCCATCCATCCTGAAATCAGAAGTCCTAAATAAACCCTTCTCATTTTTTTTTTTGCTTTCTTGTTTTGAGACAGTGTTACTATGTAACCTTGGCTGTCCTGAAAGCTCCCTAGACCTTGAATTCCCAGAGATCAGCCTGCCAATGCCTCCTCAATGCTAAGATTAAAGTCACGAGCTACAAAGTCTCCCTGAGCTCAATGTTCGTCACTGCATCTTATCACAACAATAGAGAAGTAACTGATTGTCACGTACTGTTGGAGCTCCCTGAGCTGCTGACTGTGGGAGTGGAGTGGAATCCCCCATTTCAGACCAAGTAAGGTTACATCAAGTGTCCTTCAAGACCCATTGTCTGGGGATAAGCTATCCCCCTACATCTGTGAGGAGGAGGAAAGAGAACAGAAAAATAGGCCAAGAGTAAAGCCAGCATGTCCTTGAAGACAGCTAGTGAAGTAAGCCATTCCTAGTGGAGGCTTGCCCCCTGGTATGAAAATGCCTCTAGCAGGAGAGAAGCAAGAAGTCATGGAAATCACATCCTGAAGAGCTAGTGTGACCAGGAACTCCAGCTGACTACACCTTGATGTTGATTTCTGCTGGGGTTTATTTGTAGGGAGGGTCTCGCTGTAGAGCTCTGACTGGCTTGGAACTCTCTTAGGAGAACAAGCTGGCATGGAACTCACAGAGAGCCACCATCTGCCTGTGCCTCCCGAGTGCCAGTTAAAGGCATGCACTACCACTTGCTTTGCTAAATGTTTTGATTACCCAATTTAATGCTATTTTGCTGTCTGTCAATCAATCACCTAGCACTTGCTATTTATTCTTTTACTTTGGCTTGCAATGCACTTCATAAACTCATTCAAAACCAAAAGTATTAGCCAGGCGGTGGTCACCCATGCCTTTAATCCCACAACTCCAGAGGCAGAGGTGAGTGGATGGTCAGTCTGAGTTCATGGTCAGTCTGGTCTACAGAGTTCCAGGACATCCAGGGCTACACAGAGAAATCCTGTCTTGAAAAAACAAAACAAACAAAAACCCAAAAGCATGACTTCTATAAGTCTTTCTCTGAATCATATAGAACACCCTAGGCTTTCCCACCTAGAATGAGTGAGATAGTGTCACCTTGATATGCATACCTGTAATTCTAGCCCTGGCAAGACTGAGACAAGAGGACAATCTCAAGTTCAAGGACACCCTATGCTACATAGTGAGTACCAGGCCACCCAGGGAAGTCACACACACACACACACACACACCATGCAGAGAGAGAGAGAGAGAGAGAGAGAGAGAGAGAGAGAAAACCTAGGCCTTTGTCCACTAGTCTCTAAACTTTTCTTCTATAAAGAAATAGCTGTGTGCCAAGCAGTGGTGGTGTACACCTTTAATCCCAGCACTCAAGAGGCAGCAACAGGTGAATCTCTATGAGTTCAAGGCCAGCTTGATCTACAGAACAAGCTCCAGAACAGCCAGGGATGTTACCCAGAGAAACCCTGTCTCGAAAAACAAAATAAACAACAAACTAACAGTCTACTCTTATCATCTGTGAGTCAAGAATCTGTAAACAGTCATCGGGTAATCCCAGCTGGAGGTCTTGCCCAGGTTGTAGTCAAGCTTGGGAGAATATATATATATCCATCCATATCCACAGAGGCTCAAGGAGCCACTTCCAAGATGGCTTCATCTAGACACTACCAAATAAACCCTACAGTATCATCATGTGGTTCATATGAGAGGGAGCACTGGTCTAGACAAGGGAGCACTGGTCTAGACACCCCCTCCCCAGGCTATTCCCTCTTGTGTCATTCTTCCAGCTCACTCATGATGGAATTCTTGGTCATGAACTCTTATTTCTCTGAGATCATTAGCATAGTGAGGTCGACTATGACCCCAACTTCTCAACTGAAAGCAGAGACCATCAGATCTCGGGCTGGATGGATGGAGGGCAGAGCCAACACAGAAGCTGGATGTGGATGGTACTGAGTTTCACAGGGCAAAGTCAACACAGTTTGGCTTTGAAACCCTTCCTGCACTGCCTGTGGGAATTAGCTCCCCTTCTATGCCCACACTATCAGGTTGTCTGGCAGCCAGGGCTGACACTTGTCTGAGAAACCACAGTGAAGCCAGGGAGGAGAGCTTGCCAATCAGAAGTGGCCCACAGCTGCAATTTTCCATTACAACATCTCTGGTTCTGGGGGACAGCAGTAGAGCTAGGTAGAAATGTCAGGTTTGGCTTCTGAAATGGCTCAGCAGGTAGAGGTACTTGCTACAAAAGCTGGTGACCTGAATTCCAACCCTGGGACCCACATGGTGGAAGGCCAGAACCAGTTCCAAAATGTCTGTATACATCCATTGTATACATTCACTGTGACACACACACACACAAACTCATGAATACACATGCACTCTTACAAAAAGGTGAATCCATACACATGACATACACACACTGCAAATTAAAATCGAAATAAGTGACAAATCCTCAGGCCCCACTTCAGCCTACTCAATCAGAAACTCTAGGGGTCTGCTTCAGAGAGCCGTCCTCCAGGGCATTCTGAGGCATACAGTGTGAGAATTGGCACTGTTCTGTAAACCCATTTACGCGATGGCTTACAGTGCATTTTCACTCAACAGCTCAGCCAGTGGCAGCAGAGCCGAGCAACCCCTGCAGTAGGCTAGTTTGGGCCTTCTTCAAGCTCAACCCGAGGTAACCCCGGAACTCCCTTTAAGCCAGCTTGCTTGAACAAGGAGTTACAGACCCTTTGGAAAGTGGAGCAATAGACCAATAGCACAAAGAAATGAATACAGCAGTAGGTCCCTCTGAATAGTGTGATCACAAGTAGAACTTTTTGCTTGAGTCCAGGGATGAGCTCAGCTTAACTACATTCCTGTGCTTATATGATGCTTTAGCAGCATTGGTCTGCTTAAAGTCCCGTCCTTATTTTGAGACAGGATCTCATAGAACCCTGGTTGACCTTGAACTATTTTGAAAATGGTAACATTGAATCTAATCCTTGCTCGCACCCTCCACCTCTCAAGGGCTGGGATTACAAGTGTGCCCCGCCATCCCCTAACTGAGCCTTTGCTCCACCATTACTCTCCACTGCGATTTCTCCCCACAGGCATTTATTGGGAGGGCTGAGGATCAGACCCAGGCCCCTTGTATGCTCGGCAAGCACTTTATCACTGAGCTACACTCCTCGCCCCCCAATTTGGTGATTATTTTGAGATGCTGGGTGGGATTAAACTCAGGGCTACCCCATGATAGGTGAGCCCTTTACTGCTGACCTTTGGCCTCACAGGCGATCCGTTGGATATACAGTGGGCCCTCTGTGTCCCAGGCAAGGGACTCAGTTTCAGAGGCACCAAGCCCACGGGTGCTGAAGCATCTCATAGGAAACGGTAGGAGAAACCGAGAGCGATTGTACACACAGCCAATCACCACACATAAGTGGACGCAGGAAGCTCAGGTTTTCAAGGCCAGCCTGGGATACATGCTGCCCTGTCTCTAAATAAATAAGTGAACGACTAAAGAAAAGAAACTAGCATGATATTTGCCAACAACCTGTGACTATCCTTCCCTATAGACCGGCTTGTCTCTAGAAATACGAATGCATGGTGAGTGCACACGTGGACAGATGTTCTATTATACTGTTCAGGAAGAGATAATGTTCAGCAGAGATGAAATCCCCCCCGCCAGAGTATTTTCAATTGACAACGGCTTGAACCTGGAACCAAAGGCCACGGGCTCACATCGTGGTGAGGACAAAATCCAAACAAGCTCAGCCTGAAAGAAAGGAGAAAGATTTATTACCCACTGCAGACAAAGAGGTGGGGGAGGGGGGTTACGGCAAAGCAAGGCCCTCGCGAACAAAGGAAGCACAAAGGAAGCGTGGAGACTTTACTCAGGGAGTCTATGCATATTCATATAGGGGTTGGCCTAGTTACAATTCTGAGCGTGCGCAGTTGTGGCTACACCCCTGAGCATGCTCAATGAAGGAGGCCACTTTCTGAGCATGCTCAGTTAAGAAGTACACGCTCAGGCGTGCTCAGTGGGCATGCTCAGTTTAAGGTTATGGAAACGGATGCTTAAAAGATTTAAAGAGATAGACACGAATGCCTCTGAGCATGCTCAGTTTACACCATGAAGTTTTAGCTGAAAAGAAAGAAAAAAGGACACAATGAAAGCACATTAATACTGGGGTCGCCCTTGGAAGTGCCTGCTAACAAATCCGGATGCATAGCTCAGGGCTACGGAGGGTAGATTATATATGAAGTTCTTCATATGTGTGCTTGCAAAAACGATGTTGCCGCTTTGTGTGAATTTTCTTCTGCTGTTTTTTTGTGTTGTGCTTGAAAGGGGAAGCTTTTTCTGTGGTGTGCTTGGGGTGGAACCTAGAGCCCTGTACGTGCTAGATTAATGCCCTATCCCTTTCTCTTTTTTAACTTTGATGTAAATGTGATAAGCATGTAATATACATATGAAAAAGACTTATACACGTGTGGCTGAATATTTATTTCACAAAGTGCTATGTTTGTGAAGCCAGGGCCCAGCTCAAGAAAGAGAACATATCTGAGCAGGATGGTGCACACCTGGAATCCCAAAGTCGGGGAGGCTGAGGCTGGAGAATTACTGTGAGTTTGAGCCAGCTTAATATTAAGCTGCAGACCAGCTTTCGTTACATACTGAGATCCTGTCTCATATGAACAACAGAAACCATGACTGGCAAAGAGATTCCTGTACCCTCTGGAACACCACCTCCCTGGTGGCCACTTGTACCTGGACTCAGTATGAACAATATAGATTACTTTTCTGATTTTTGAGATATACACAAACGGTGTGTGTGTGTGTGTACTTTAAATTTACATTCATGGTATTGAGGTCTAAATTTCATCCCTTTTCTAACCTCTTCTTCACCAAGGACTGTTCATCAGGTGTATCCCATTTATACCTGGGCATATAATCCACACTTTCTCCTAGTTCCAGGACATTCCAGGATAGGCACTCACTATACTGAACCCCAAGGAAACCCATATGTGTTACAGACCCCTGCCACTATAAACAACACTGCAGGAAGCATCTTATGGACCATGGACCATGGGATGCAGGCTATACAGAAACCATCTGCACAGCAGGCCTAGCTGTCAGCCTGGGTAGGTCCTGCCTATTAGGTTGGCCCATGATGTGTAGTAATATCTCGCTACACACCTGAGTTGGAACATTCCCCAAGAGGTGAAGAAGGATGCTCTTAAGATTAAAAGCTTACAAGACTCAGAAAACTCTTGAAATTTACAGGATCCACAAGACCCCACAGGTATACAGGTAGTAACAGTTGCTGGGAGAGGACATTGTCCAGCTAGCTAAGCTGCTAGCCAGTCATGAAGGGAGCTTCAGGATGCAGTTTTCTCGAGTTATCATCATCTGTGTTAGGTTGGGCATTTTGGTAATCCAGCTGCCTTCGAGTCACCCCTGCTCCTGCAAGTAACTCCTGACCCATATTGCTCTAAGAAAGCCAAACCAATTCACTGGTTCACTAAGCTAGACTTGGGTGGTTTTCTTTCGTTTTTTCTTTTTTCAGTCTTTGTGGGGAACAACTTATTCCAAAAATTCCTCTTGCCCTCAGAAACTGCACTTTTGCCAGACATTGCAACCAAATTAATAATGTACCTTGAGACCATTTAAAACTATGTAGTCAGTGGGGTGTTGGTGGCACACACCTTTAATCCCAGCACTCCGGAGGTAGAGGCAGTAGGATCTCTGTGAGTTCAAGACCAGCCTGGTCTACAAGATCTATTTCCAGGACAGCCTCTAAGGCCACAGAGAAACCCTACCTTGAAAAACCCAAACAAAAAACAAAACTATGCAGTCGATCTGCTACTCTACTGTAAACTCAGCCTGTTTCAGCTTAACTTGGCTTTAAGAAAACTGTATGGGGTGGTGGGAGTGGAGAAATGACTCATCGGATAAGAGCACTAGCTGCTCTTCCAGAGGGCCCGGGGTTCAATTCCCAGGACCCACATGGTTACAGCTCACACCTGTCTGTAACTCCAAGATGTGACACCCTCACATAGACACACATGCAGGCAAAATAACAATGCAAATGAATTTTTAAAAATAATTTAAAAGAAAAGGAAACTGTATAAGGGTTGGGGATTTAGCTGAGTAGCAGAGAGCCTGTCTAGCAAGCCCAAGATTCTTAGCTTGGGGTGGGGGAAGATAAATAATTTTCCTTTAAGAAAACAGTGTAGGCCAGGAAGTGGTGGCGCATACCTTTAATCCCAGCACTCCCAAGGCAAGAGGTAGTTGAATCTCTGAGTTCAAGGCCAGCTTGGTCTACAGAATAAGTTCCAGGACAGGCTCCAAAGCTACACAGAGAAACCCTGTCTCAAAAAACCAAAAAAGAAAACAGTATAGGTGTTGATGAGATGGTTCAGCAATTAATAAAACTGGCTGCTCTTCCAGAGGACCCAGTTTCAATTCCCAGCCGCCACTTGGCAGCTAACAATGATCTATAATTCCACTTCCAGGGAATCTGACAACCTCTTCTATCCTCTGCTGGCACCAGGTATGCCCTGGTGCACATACATACATGCAAGCAAAACACTCTTGCATAGAGAGTAAAATTTTTTTAAAATCTTTAAAAAAAAATAGCCAGGCAGGGACAGATAGAACTCTGACTTCAAGGCTATAGTGTTCTTCAGGTAAGAGTTCCAGAACAGCCAGGTATTGGTGGCGCACGCCTTTAATCCCAGCACTTGGGAGGCAGAGGCAGGAGGATCTCTGTGAGTTCGAGGCCAGCCTGGTCTCCAGAGTGAGTGCCAGGATAGGCTCCAAAGTTACACAGAGAAACCCTGTCTCAAAAAACCAAAAAAAAAAAAAAAAAAAAAAAAAAGAAAGAAAGAAAGAAAGAAAGGAAATAACATAACCAACCATTCCATGCTTTCCACTTCCCACTAATCAGCCTAAGTTAAATTCATAGCTTTTAACTTGTACTATGCACTTCCATGGCCCTGACCCAGAAAATAGTGTTTGTGTGTGTTGTGCTAGTGATTTGCTGAAAGCAGCCAATGGATTGAAAGCGACTTTTTTGTTTGTTTTTGTTTTTCAAGAGAGGGTTTCTCTGTGTAACCCTGGCTGTCCTAGAACTCCCTCTGTAGACCAGGCTGGTCTCAAACTCACAGAGATCCACCTGCCTCTGCCTCTGCCTCTGCCTCCTGAGTGCTGGGACTAAAGGCATGTGCTACCACCGACCACATTTAACAAAGTAAGTATTCACCATAAACATTAGAAGCAGCTTGTGCACAGGTTGGTAACATCTGTGGCTTCTGAGTTCTAGTCGGGGACAGTAAAGTGATTTCTTCCCTTATAATCTGTAGGAGATCTCTGTAAAAACAATTCCTCATTCCTTGCTGTCCCACACCATGTTTTCTGTGCTGCTCAGTTCATACAGAGCAATGCCCGTTGTTAGTAAGGGCAGACCCAAAAGATGTCAGGCTGCAGGTCACAAACCACAGACTGAAGACATAGGGGGCGAAGAGAATTCAAATTTGGACTCACTCTTGGTCTAAACTACTCCAAGAGAAAGGTTTTTCATCCACTGACATTGACAAAGGTCTTCCCTGGTGCCCTCTGTGGGCTGAACAGATGTTTGCTCATGTCTCCCTAGGACAAGTCACACAAAGGGCCCTGACTTGTGTTTGCAAATTTGCATTTGGAGAGGATTCCTGCCATTTCTAGGACCCATTTCAAAAATAAAGTCAAACGTCGGCTTTCTACTGGGCAGAGAGTGAGGACTCTGGACACTGAGTAATGAGCTCTGGTAGACAATGTCACACATGTGTTGTCACAATTTATTACTGAGATAATGAAATGTACCCAACTTTTGAGACATTAAACTTTTTAAAAGGCCTAATTTTCCAGCGCTTCCATCTTTAGTGAGAGGCAGGTCTTGCTGCCTGCCTGCTTCATTCAGAGGTTGCAAAGGAGGTGTTAGTAGGGTACTTGGGGGTCACGTTCAGTTCCCTGTACTGCAAAGAAACAACTGCAAACAGACTTTCCGGCACAGTTTCCAAATGCTCAGCTCAGATTACTAAATGATCTTCCTGCCATGTCAGTGAGAAGCCCTTCTACCATCTTTCTGCCAGCCAAACACAAATGACCCCCCATTCACGAGCAAGTCAACCTGTCAAATGGCAAGACCTTTGATGAGACTTCTGCAGAAATCCTGAGCCAAGGCTAACTGTCACAATATACCTGTCAGCCAATACCTACTTTCCTCTGGCTTCCTCACAGACAGTCTGGAATTCTGGGAGCTCTTTTTTGTTTGCTTGGTGTTTGGTTTTTTGTTTGTTGGTTTGCTTGCTTGCTTATTTCTAAGATGGGGACTCCTCGTTCTGTAGACCAGGCTACCGGGATCTGCCTGCCTCTGCTTCACAAGTGCTGAGATTAAAGGTGTGTGCAACCTTTGTCTGGCTTGTTTGCTTTTTTAAAACAAAACCATAGCAGGCTGGACTCCAGCACTCAATTCTCCTGCCTCCACCTACTAAGTACTGGGACGATAGATGCGTCGGTTCCATTCTGGTCCCTGCTTCACAGGAGGATTATGGATTGAGGGTGGGGGGGGGACTAGACAAGAGACTGGATCAGAGTCAGAAAGGAATCCCACTGAATACTGAATCTGCCTAAGTTTATTTTTCATAGCCTGAAAGGGAAAAATTAATAAAAGTCTAAAACTTGTGATTCCAAAGCCCAAATAGGAAAAATCTTAAGCTTCTCTGAGTTCCCAAAAGGCAGCCCAACAGACAAGGTTAAACAAAGGTCCACATGACTCAAGGCCTACATGACTCAAGGCCTTAAGACCAGATATCACACCCTTAAGCTGGGTCCACTTTCCTCTAGTCCAAAGAGGCTCCACAACAAGCCCTTATATACCGCAAGCAAAGGGGGAGGGCAAAAGACTTCTTTTCCATGGTATTAAGAACAATTACTACCTCAATACTCAAAACATCTAACAGCTATGCCTTAAGTCAAACATCCTGTTATTAGGTCTTCAGGAGCAAAACATCTATTTGCCACACTATAGGCCAAACATCCTGTTATTTGACCTTGAAGGAGCAAAAACAAGCTTGAACTCTCTGGTTCTAAGTCAAGATGGAATCAAGCCGCTAAATGGAGTCATGGGGCTAGAGAGATGGCTCAGTGGTTAAGAGCACTGACTGCTCTTCCAGAGGACCTGGGTTCAATTCCCAGCACCCACATGGCAATTTAAAACTGTAACTCTGGTTCCAGGTGATATGACACATTCATACCAATACACATAAAATAAAAATAATGAGGGTGGAGGGAGCTAGGAGAATGAGAAGCGGAGAAGAGGAGGGGTGCTGAGGACATGAGGGGGCAGAAAAGAGTCAGGGGAAGAATAGAAAATAACAGGAATGGAGATACCGCCAGGCGTTGGTGGCGCACGCCTTTAATCCCAGCATTTGGGAGGCAGAGGCAGGAGGATCTCTGTGAGTTTGAGACCAGCTTGGTCTCCAGAGTGAGTGCCAGGATAGGCTCCAAAGCTACACAGAGAAACCCTGTCTCAAAACACCAAAAAAAAAAAAAAGAAGAAGAAGAAAGAAAAGAAAAGAAAAAGAAAAAGAATGGAGATACCATAATAGAGGGATACATTTTAGGTTTACAGAGAAATCAGGCACTAGGGAAATGTCTGGAGATCTACAAAGATGACACCAGCTAACAATCTAAGTAACAGAGGAGAGGCTACCTTAAATGCCCTCCCCTAATAATGAGATTGATGACTGTCTTATATGCCACCTGATAGCCCTCATCCAGCAGCTGGTGGAAGTAGAAGCAGACACCCACAACTAATCACTGAACTGAACTGGAATCCAGTTGCAGAGAAGGACAAGTGAAGAGCAAAGGGGTCCAGACCATGCTGGTGAAACTCACAGAAACAGCTGACCTGAACATCGTGGAGCTCTTGGTCCCCAGACTGATATCTGGGACTGATCCAGACCTCAGGAATATGGGTTTCAGTGAGGAAACCTCGGAAATCTACGGGACCTCCTGTAGTAGTTCAGTACTTATCCCTGGCATAGGTGTAGACTTTGGGAGTCCAATCCACATAGAGGGATACTCCCTGAACCAAGTCACACGGGGGTGGGGCCTAGGCCCTATCCCAAAGGATACGATAGACTCTGATGACACCCTATGGAAGGCCTCGGAAGGCCTCACCATCCAGGGGGAGCAGAAAGGATATGTGATTGGTAGGATTTTAGTGGGGAGGGGGGTGGTAGGGGAGGAGGGGAGGGAGAGGGAACCGGGATTGTCATGTAAAACAATATTGTTTCTAATTCAAATAAAAAATCTGAGAAAAATAAAAAAAATAAAAATAATGAGTTATCTTTAAAAAATAGACTTTTTAATAAAAAGGCTAAACAATCTCAGCCCTCAGGAGGCAGAGGCAGGTGGATCTCTGTGAGTTCGAGACCAGCCTGGTCTACAGAGCAAGTTCCAGGACAGTCAAAGCTACACAGAGAGATCCTGTCTCGAAAAAAAAAAAATGGTGAAGCTAGAGCTGTAGAGATGTCCCAGGTGTTAAGAGCACTGGGTGCTCTGCTCTTCTAGAGGTCCTGAGTTCAATACCCAGAAACCACAGCCATCTGTAATGAGATCTGGTGCCCTCTTCTGGTGTACAGGGATAGACGCAGACAAATCAATACATAAATAACCTTTTGTTTGGTTTTGGTTTTGGTTTTCGAGACAGGGTTTCTCTGTGAAACAGTCCTGGCTGTCCTGGCTAAACTGGAGGGTTCAAAGTTTGAAGCCATTCTCAGCTCAGCAACTATACACCAAGTTGGAGGCTACCCTGGGCTACAACATACATATCCATTAAAAATGGATGGATGGATGATAGATAGATGGACACATACATACATACATACATACATACATACATACATACATACATACTCTGGGACTGGAGAGATAGCTCAACCCATAAAAGCTCTTGCCAGATATGCCAGATGACCTGAATTTGATCTGGAATCCAAGTAAAGGTAAAAGGAGAGAACTAGGGCTGGAGAGATGACTCAGGCAGGGGTCACTGGGGGCCATTTTGGAGGCTAGTTACCATAGACCTGAAGAGAAGCTAGACAGAAGAGGACCTGGCCCCGCAGGAAACTTCTCCAATCTACTCTAGAGGGGACAACAAAATAATAAAGAGTAATAATAAACAAAAAAAAACTATTCACGTCTTTGCAAATGATTCTCACTGCTCAGCAGGCCCCTGCCCTGCATCTGACACAGTGTACCAGGCACTGTGGAGAGATGTAGACTCATCTAGAAATGAGCTCTATTGAAACTATTTCCATTTCTTAACTACCGTATGGTTGTTGTGCTTCCAGGAATATTTTTAATTGATTGATACCAAAGAAAGGGATGATGTCTTTGCTTGTCTTAGAAACAGAGCAACTTGCTATTTTAAATTATCTCAACTGTATTAAATAGGATAGCTTCCTGTGACCTCTGCTTGTGAGGTCACCTCCTGCTGCATGTTGGCTGCATTAATGAAGAGAATAAGCCAGGGGGCTGAGGAACAGACAGGAATCCCCAGGGCTTGCTGGCCAGCCTAGCCTACCAGAGAGAGACCCTGACCCAAACAAATAGGATGGCATCCCCCACTCAGGTCATGACCCAATGGGTGAATCATTTGATTTGCAGACCATGAGGAGCTGAATTTGAATTCCCAGAGCTCACATAAAGCCAGGCATGTAGCCTGGCATTGGTGGCGCATGCCTTTAATCCCAGCACTCGGGAGGCAGAGGCAGGCGGATCTCTGTGAGGTCGAAGCCAGCCTGGTCTACAGAGTGAGTGCCAGGACAGGCACCAAAGCTACACAGAGAAACCCTGTCTCGAAAAACAAAAAAACAAACAAACAAACAAAAAAAGCCAGGCATGTAGCATGTTAGCACATATCTGTAATCCCAGCACTCCTACAGCAAGACAGAGGTTAGAGACAAACATCCCCAGGAGCTTGCTGAATGGCCTGTGCACACAGTGCCAAACAGCAAAGTAAAAGATGATGGCCTGAACTTGGAGTTGTCCTCTGATCGATACACACGTTCGCCCCCACTCATTTTCATTCTCTCTCTCTCTCTCTCTCTCTCTCTCTCTCTCTCTCTCTCTCTCATACACATACACACACACACACACACACACACACACACACACACACACACACACTCACACACACAAGAAAAGGTGAATGGTGCCTAAGAAGGTTTGACCAGCACACACGTGTACCCACACACACACTGGAACAGGCACAGACATACACATAAAGTGGACTAATATTACTGCCTGTCTCATTAACTTGTGAAGGTTAGCTAAATGTATTCAAAGTGCTTAGAGAGGGCTGAGAGCAGCAGCCACCCTGTGGACCACAATTTCCAAAGCCACAGACTCAATGAACCTCAGACAAAAAACACTTAGAAAGCTGGTACACATCTTTAATCTTAGCACTCGGGAGGCAGAGGCAGGCAGATCTATGAGTTCAAGGCCAGCCTGGTCTACAGAGCAAGTGCCAGGACAGCCAGGACAGAGAAACCCTGTCTCCAAGGAAAGAAAAATAAATAAATAAATAAATAAAATAAATAAATAAATAAATAAATAAAAAAACACTTAGAAGATTGCCAGGCTTGGTGGCAGGCGGCACATACCTCTCAGCTTGGTACTCGGGAGGTATAGAACCAGGAAGATCTGGCATTCAAGGCCAGCCTGGGCTACATGAGATCATCTCTGCAGCCCCTCCACAATGCTTTCATTGCACTGGATAGCTGAAGTCTTCTAGAGATGACACATTTACAGTGTGCAGCAGAAGCAGATTCTGGTGGTGCACGCCTGTAATCTCAGCTCCCCGAGTCAGAGGCAGGAAGATCCGGAGTTCAAGGCTAGCCTTGGCTACACAATAAGTTCTAGGTCAAACCCTGTCTCACAGAGCACATGCGAAGAGACGTGTGTGTTCTCTGCAATTACTAAGGAGTGAGCATCTGAGGCTCTGGTATCTGCAGGGGTCCTTAAACTAAACCCCGTGATTACAGAGTGACAACTCTCATTTCAAGTGCCACTCTTGTTACTCTTAGGGCTGATGGCAGATGCCTTCGAGAGCGCCAGGCTTCAGTGCCTACCAGCAGTGCAATATTGATTACCTCTTCTTCAGTGCCTACCAGCAGTGCAATATTGATGACCTCTTCGGAAATAAGAAGGCCACAAATATTGGCAGGAGCCTTGGAATGGTTTTGCCTCTGCCCCACAGTACCACTGAATACCTCGGACTGCAGATGGGCCACACTGCTAATTGGAGGCGGGGCAGGAGTGGGAGTAGTTGGGGGAGACTGAGCAGCCACTCCTTGGCACCCTGCATGGGATTTCAGAATCCCTCCAGAAAAAAAATGCAGGGACTGAATCATTCCACAGACTGGACCCCAAATCTCAGCAATGCCAGAGAGCTGTCCCACTACTGTCAGTAAATACTACTTTCTCTTTGTCCTCAAGGGTAAACATTTGATTCCATTTACTCCCAAGACTGAAGTAAGCTTTTCCCTTAATTGGAAGCTGTTATTCATTGTGTATATTAAATGAGAGAAAGGTTGGAAGAATATAAACAGGAAATGTTTTCCATAAAAGTGAAATGAGCTGCAAAGTGAAAACAGCCAAGTCAGAAAAGCTACATAATAAGCCCAAATACAGGACATTCTAGAAATAGCAAGACTATAGTGACAAAAAGGATAAAGGGCTGAGTGTGAGCGAGGCTGCATGCCTAGAATCCCAGTGTTGGGAGGCAGAGACAGGAGGCATTGGAAATCAAGGTCATCCCTGATGACATAGTAAATTTGAAGGAGGCCTGGTTTGCATAGTGAGAACCTACCTCAAACACCACACACACACACACACACACACACACACACACACACACACACACACACAGAGTCTGGCATGTGACACACATCTTTAATCCCAGCAATCGGGAGGCAGAGGTAGATGGATCTCTGTGGGTTCAAGGCCAGTCTGTTCTACAGAGTGAGTTCCAGGACAGGCAGGGCTACACAGAGAAACTCTGTCTTGGAAAACACACACACACACACACACACACACACACACACACACACACACACACGGAACCAAAAATTTAAAAAAGGTTTAAAAACTTAGGCCCTGAAAAGGGAACGTCTAATGGTAAAGGAAAATTTAACTCCTTAAATCAGGAGTGTCATGGCTGGTGCCTGATCCCCTGCTCTCAGAGAAGGAGAAGTAACTGCCCACCACTCCAGTTAACATTCCTTTAGTAATTGCTGGTCATAAAGATCCCCCAGCCCCGGGGATCACTGACAGATCCTGTGACCCTGTAACCCTGCAAGCCCAAGCCCTGCCTTATCTCACTCAAATGTATCTCACTTAAAATATATAGTTACTGCTTTACTCTGTACTTTGTAAGACCTTAAGTAACCATGGGAACTCTGAAATTTGTGGCCTTCAACCTTACGGTCTGCCCCTTTAAAAGCTTCTCTTTTTGGCTGGTTGGCATCTCATTTGCCCACCATGCAGTGAGATCCTAGCTGGCCTGCTTGAAATAAAAAGAAACCTTTTGCTTTTGCATCAGAGTGTCGACTCCTTGGGTTAGTCTCTGGGCTCCAAGAACCTGGCACAACATACACACACACACACACACACACACACAGAGAGAGAGAGAGAGAGAGAGAGAGAGAGAGAGAGAGAGAGAGATCACTGTTTGAATAAAGCAGAATACAGGGCCAATATAGAGTAGCAGGGCTCTTACTCTACATCATGAGGAAAGCATGACACAAATTTGTCTGCATACACACAAATACACCACCAATAGGGACCCCATTGGAAGAGCTGAATTTGAGTGACTGTGAAATGACAATATGGGTCAAACTGAAGGAACAAAAGTCCCTCTGTTGTGAGGCTGCTGCCCTGCAGGGAGCTGATTGAAATCTCTACCTCAGGCTTACTTTCCTTGCAAACACAAATTTACTCTAAAAGCAATCTGCAGGAAGATGAGGAAGCCAGCTTGGCTTGGAGGACACATGGTAGGCAGGAATTGGAAGCAGGGAAGGAGGTCACAGGTCTGGGTTGGGGTATCTGTGAATTGTTCAGGACAATGGGAGGAGGCTACAGGCTATGGTGGGGCCTGCCCCTTTCTTTCCTTCTGCCCCTGCCCCTGCCCCTGCATCAGCCCTGATCAGTTTGCCACTTCGGCCTCAGTCTTCCCCCTTCACACATCAGATCTCGCTCTTACCAGACAACATCTTTTCTTCCCCTCTCCCAGTCCCAAATCCTGAGCAAGGCGACATCAGTGGCCCTAAGCTTTAAGATAATGACCTGTCTCTGCTTCCACTGAGGGGAGAGGTCAGAGCTGAGGCCAGGGACCCAGGGAAGTGAACATCCCTGGCCGGTAGGGTACTGGGGACTTGCGGGTGCCACAGGGTAGCTGCAGGCCAAACTCTGCCCTGCTGGGCTTGCAGCCTGCATTCTCCCATCTCTTCTCTCCTAGGACCCAGGAGCCCAGAAAGCTAGTGGCCAGCTGGCCTCCCTGCTCACTCTTATAGCCAGAGACTCCCTTCTCCCCTGGCCACCTTGCAGCAGTTTATTTCCTTATTTCCCTGACTGTATTTCTGCTTGGTCTGCCTGCACGCGAACTTCAGAACAAGAACATGTGCCCCTGTGGAGAGGCATCTTTTGTGACAGAGGGCAGACCAGGATGTTCCTTCCTAGTTTACCAGGCCTACTCTGTTCTTCTCCTCCCCTTCCTCTTCCAGCGTGCCCCCGCCCCTCTCTCCTCCACTTCAGGCTTCTGTAAGGCAAGGATTTCCTGATTGACAGTGGCTCCTAGGCCTGAAAACTCGAATCCAGCCTTTGCACACACTCCAAAGAGGAGAAGGGATCTACCCGCTATTGATACTCAGGTTCTACATGCGGTTCTTGTGGAGGGGATAGGGGTACCCTTGGCTGAGGCCTCTTTGAAAAGTGTCCTTCAGTTCATAGGTGCACACGGGGCATCCCCATATCCACTGTGTGCCATTTACAGTCAGCGGTGATGGAAACCCAGAGGCAACTGGGAGGGGCAGAGGATATCACTGTGGGAAGAATACAGAGATGTCCCAAGATGATCTGATCTGGAATCCCATCCCCCCCACCCCCCACCCCACCCCGCACCTGAGGACTGAGGTAGAGTTTGTGATTCAGGTACACACTTTGTCTGTGGTCCCCATGAGAAAGGTCTTGTCTTTCAAGTAGAACACCATGGTCAACCTTCAGGCAGACCTGGGATTTGCACAGTGAGCAACTAGAGCAGGCCCATGGTAAAATGAGACCACATAGCCGGGCGTTGGTGGCACCTGCCTTTAATTCCAGCACTCAGGAGGCAGAGGCAGGTAGATCTCTATGAGTTTGAGGCCAGCCTGGTCTACAAGATCTAGTTCTAGGACAGCCTCCAAAGCCACAGAGAAACCCTGTCTCGAAAAACCAAAAAAATATATATTTTTTTATTTTTTATGTGCATTGGTGTTTTTCCATGGAACTGGAATTACAGACAGTTGTGAGTGAAAGACTTAAAAATTAGCAAAGAAATACAGCCCAGAAACTGACCAAGGCTACTACTATGACTTAGTGCCTGGAATTTACCAGCCACCAGCAATTACTCCCTTACAAGGCCATAAGATAACTAGGTACCAAGAATTCCCAGATGGCCACCCTCCCCAAGGGGCTCATGAAGGAAACAGATTGCCCCACTGGCCAATGTGTCAATCATTAACAATTAAGGGTTCCTGTGAAACAAAGAGATAGCTACCATTAGTTAGCACATCCTGAGGTCTGCAGGTTTTACAACTGGTGGGGTCAGGAGGCTATCTAATTCCCAGGCCTCCCCTCAAGACAAAGGGCTTCCTAGGAACCCATGACTCTGTTCACATATTCAACAGACAGAGAGTCAAGGCCCCTCCCTAAGCTTATGGTTTTTGCCTTTAAAAATGCCTGTGCCTGGCGTCAGGGCTGCTCTCTAGCCTGCATGCTGAGAGAGCCCATTTGTACAAACGTCTACCTTTCATTAAAGCCTCTTGCTGTTTGCATCAAGTTTCTGCCTCCTACCTGGTGGTTGGGGTGGCCGCAGTCCTGGGAAAAGATTCTGGAGGCCTGAGCTTCTGGGGATCTTACAGTGAGCTGCCATGTGGGTGCTGGGAATTGAACCTGGATCCTATGGAAGAGCAGCCAATGTTTTGTTTTGTTTTGGTTGGTTGGTTTGGTTTGTCGAGACAAGACAGTGTTTCTCTGTGTGTCAGCTCTGGCTGACCTGGAACTCATTCTGCAGACCAGATTGGCCTCACTGAGATCCACCTGCCTCTGCCTCCGGAGTGCTGGGATTAAAGGTGTGCACCTCCCATCCCCCCTCCCCCCCCCCTGGGCATTCAGTCAGTGTTCTTTTTTTTTTTTTTTTTTTTTTTTACAGTTTTTTAAGACAGGGTTTCTCTGTGGCTTTGGAGGCTGTCCTGGAACTAGCTCTTATAGACCAGGCTGGCCTCAAACTCACAGAGATCTGCCTGTCTCTGCATCCCGAGTGCTGAGATTAAAGGCGTGCACCACCAACGCCGTGCCTCAGTCAGTGTTCTCAACTGCTGAACCACCCAGGCCCCAAGGCAAGGTTTTTGTTTTGTTTTGTTTTATAAGACCAGACATTTTAACACATACGTACCTCAGCCTAGCCATGGACACCTGTAACTGGAGACTGGAAGTTCCTTCCCTGTTGGGAAACTGCCTGACCTGGGTGTGGAACTACGTCATGTTTTCAGAGATAGAAGGCAGAGGGAGCGCTCCATGGTTAGCCTTAGGTCACTCTGTTGGTTAATTTTTTGATAAGCCAACATAAGTTGGAGGCATCTGAGAAGAGAGACTCTCATTATAGAATTGTCTCCATCAGTCTGGCCTGTAGGCAAGTCTGTGAGGGCCTTTTCCTGATTAATGGTTGATGTGCAAGGGCACAGCCCATTGTGTGTGTTGCCACCCATGGACAGGTGGGTCTGGGTGGTATAAGCAAGCAAACTTAGCATAATATGAAAACCAAGACAGTAGGCAGCATCCTCCATGTTCTCTGCTTCAGTTTCTGCCTCCAGGCTCCTGGTCTCCCTCAGTTATGTACTGACTGTAAGCCATACGGTTTTGAAATAAAACCTTTCTTCCCAAAGTTGCTTTCAGTCAAGATGTTTATGACAGCAATAGAAAAGAAGCTAAAACAGTCACTCTGAAAACTAAGATATTGGTATGAACTCTGGGGAGACCTGAAGAGTACTGGGGGTGTAAGAAAATGGTCCTCATGGGGGAAAATGTATTTCATTTTCTTCGTATTGTGTAATCATATGAAGACAATTGAACAGTTAGGAAACTTGGGGTTTTTTTTGGGGGGGGGTTCGAGACAGGGTTTCTCTGTGTAGCTTTGGAGCCTATCCTGGCACTCGCTTTGGACACCAGGCTGGCCTCGAACTCACAGAGATACGCCTGCCTCTGCCTCCTGGGTGCTGGGATTAAAGGCGTGTGCCACCAAACGCCAGGCTCTTTCTTTCTTTTTTCTTTTTCCTTTCTTTTCTTTTTTTTTTTTTTTTGTTGTTGTTGGTGGTTTTGGTTTCTCTGCTGTGACCTCTGAAAAGGGTGGACATGCCTACTCCAGGGTTCTTGTGTACATTATTTTTAGCCTCCTCTTCAGAAACAAAACAAAATTTGCCAGGCACATGGGAGGCAGAGACAGGCAGATCTCTGTGAGTTTGAGGCCAGCCTGGTCTACAGAATGAGTTCCAGGACAGCCAAAGATACACAGAAACCCTGTCTCAAAAAACCAAAAAAAAAAAAAAAAGATACACAGAGAAACCCTGTCTTGAAAAACAAAAACAAAAAAACCCCAAACAAATAAATAATTTATTTTGAATGTGTGCGTGTTTTAGTGTTTTTTCTGCATGTATATTTATGCCCACAGAGGCTAGAAGATGGTGTTGGACCTTCAGCAACTGGACTTAGCGATGGTTGTGAGCTGCTATGTGGTGGCAGAAATGGAACCCAAGTCCCCTGCAAGAGCAAGTGCTCTAGAACACTAGAGCCATCTCTTCAGCTCTGAGTCATGCTTTATGGAGGATGTGACCACTGATAAGTGGTCCTCACTCCAGTGGACAACCCTACACCCATGGGCAGTGCTATGGGCAGTGCTAACTGGTCTTAGTGTGTTAGCAAAAACCAAAAGGAAGACGTGAAGTTGGGAAGACAAGGTGGGGGAACAAACTTGGAGAGAGGAAATGGGGTTAGATATGATCATATTTCATTGTATACATGTATGAAATTCTCAAAAAAATTGGGAAAAAATAATAGGGCTGGTAAGAAGACACTTGCCACCAAACGTGACAACCTGAATTTGAACCCAGGACTCACAGAGTCCTTTTGTTGACAAATGCACACATTGATTTCTTTCCTTCTGATTATTTAAAATGTATTATTATTGTTATTATCATTGTTATTATTTGTGTGTACTCGATTTGGAGGGAGGGCACATATACACCATGTGTGTGGAGGTCAGACAGCAGCTGGTGGCGGGTCATATGAAAGCACATGGAAAAAGGAAGCTTTTGCTTTTTTCCTGCTTGCTTGTTGGGGACCAAAATAGTTCCATTATGGAATGTCTTAAGGTCCAGCCTCGGGTTTCAGTAAACGGGAGCTCCAGCCCACTATTGTACTGCTAATGGGAGCAAGTCAGCTATGCCTCCTAGTTTGCATCTCTACAGGACTAAGTATTTGAATAGGCCTGCACCTGGGCGGGAGGTGAGGTGTGTAAGTTACAAGTGAGGAGAGAAAGTTAGGAGCCAGGGAGCAGAGAGAGGGGTCAGAAGGACAGAAATGGCCTCCTCATGCCATGGAAGCATGGTTAAGAAACAGCCACAAAGATGCTAAATAAACAAGAGATTCCAGTTTTGCAACATGGAACTGAGAGCTCTCTAAAGATGACGAGATGCCTGTGTTTGGTCTTTATCGCCGTTGGGCTGCTAGGAGCTTTCAAGTCCACGCTCCCCCACACAGGCCGAACCTCATGGCTACCGTGGCTTGGAGCTGAGACAGGCCGGGCGACGACACTTGCTCTCACATTTGCTGGCACGTTCATTTGTCCTGATGCTACGGTATTTCTTTCCTAGCTTCAGAACCTCCTTCTTCCAGATTCTGGAATATAGTAAAGACCGGCTGAGATGTACAGTCAACTACTGGATTCTTGGCCTTTAAGTCCGGAGACAGCCACTGTTGTACCAGCCGGACCATAGCCTGTAAGTCATTCAGTCTAACATAACCTCTTTTTATTTGTATGTATAGATTCATTCTATTGGTTCTGTTCCTCTAGAGAACTCTGACAAGTACAGCAAGGTGATTTTTTTTTTTTTTGAGACAGACAGGATCTCTTATAGCCCAAGTTGGCTACAGGGTCTCTGATACTGTATTTATAGACATAGGAGCAGGCCCCATTCTGCAAAGTGTAGTACCTGGGCCAACACCTCCAGACATGATGTGCTGCTCACCCAGTGGCGGCTGAACTGACACCCAATATAATACAATGTCCTCCCCATAAGTGAATGTGATGGCTAGACTCTCTGGCATGGCCTGAGGCCTACAGAATGAATCCCCCTTTACTGGGCCCCATCTCATAAGAGTTTAGAAACCACTCGGGAGGCAGAGGCAGGTGGGTCTTGGTGAGTTCGAGGCCAACCTGGTCTCCAGATCGAGTGCCAGGACAGGCTCCAAAGCTACACAGAGAAACACTGTCTCGAAAAACCAAAAAAAAAAAAAAAAGTTTAGAAACCACCTATGAGGAGCCATCCACCAAGGACTCTCTTCACTTTGAGCAAGTTTCTTTCTTTTGTTTGTTGCTTTGGTTTATGTTTGTGACACAGGGTCTATCTATCTCAAACTCTTACCTCAGCCTCCCAAGTGTTGGGCAAATATCCCTACTATGAATCCCCCACTGTCCTATCTCTCCCTAGCCTTCTCCAAGCCTCTATCATTATGGAGGCAGGGCTTCAGTGTCAATAAAGGAATGGACTCCTTAGAAGTTCCTGGACAAGGTCTTCATAGTAAAGGCCAACCTCAAAGCTATTGGCTCATGTGGCCATCAGCCCACAAATCCCAGTGAGCAGCACAGGAGGGTGCCATTAATGGAGGCAGCCAGTGGGCCCTTGAAGACCTGGATGGTACCCAGTCAGGGTGTGTCAAAGGAACTGATTGCTCCCAGAAGGGCCAGGGAACTGAGCTGTAGGCACAGATGCTGGCTAAACAGGAGTGTGACAGTGCCTGTGACACTGGCTGTGCCTACTCCTCAGGCCTCAGGCATGGTGAGAGCTCCCTCCAGCACACACAGGCATCTGAGAAATTGTTGAGCCTGAGGGAATGCATATATATATATATATATATATAATATATATATATATATATATAGTTTTTTCAAGACAGAGTTTCTCTGTGGCTTTAGAGGCTGTCCTGGAACTAGCTCTTATAGACCAGGCTGGTCTCAAACTCACAGAGATCTGCCTGCCTCTGCCTCCTGAGTGCTGGAATTAAAGGCATGCGCCACCAACACCTGGCTCGAGAACGGCTATATTCTAAGTATAGGACAGAAGTAAATGATAAAGCATTGAGGGGCCCAAGGATGTGGCTCGGTGGATAGTGTGTTTGCCTGAGTGGCTCCCCAATGCAACATAATTAGGCAGCACTCAGGAGGTGGAGGCAGAAAGGATAACTACAGGTTTGAAGCTAGCCTGTTCTACATAGCGAGTTCTAGTCCAGCCAGGACTATATAGTAGGATCCTGTCTTTGCGTTGTACAGGGTTATCTTCTGAGACAAACTACCACCATCTTCATCAGATCATCTGGGCTTACTGACAACTGTTGCAGTTCCCTCACAGGAAGGGCAGGTAGGGCTATAGGGCCCTCATGCTGGTATCCACTCCTCCTAACCAGTTATATGCAATTCTACCCTAATTGCACGGTGGCCTCAGGGAGGGGGTAGAGGATGTAGGTAGGGAAGGACTAAAGGAGGGGCCTCCATCTACAGCCCATGATGGAGTCATCATCCATATAGGATGCAGCCCTTGCATTGTGGTTGTCTGTAACCCCTCACCGACTACTCAGTAAGGAAGCCTAATAAACTCATTGATTGCCAGGATGAACTTTGGTAGAATCCCACATCAGTGTGTACTTGGGAACCTTGGAGAAAGGGTAGATATTTTTGTGTCCCTCAGAGAAGAAATGCTAACAACCCTCAAGATGGAAAAAAAAAATAGTGCTGACAACTTGGTTGTCCTGAGTTCAATTCTCAGCACCCACATGGTGGCTCACACCATAGGACCTGATGCCCTCTTCTGGCATGCAAGTATGCATGCAGAGCACCCATATATAAAATATAAATAAGTAAAATTCAAAATAATAATAATAATAATAATAATAATAATAATAATAATAATAATAAGAGCTGAAGAGATAGCACAGTGGTTTGCCAGGAACAATCATTGCTGTATAGGACCTCTTGTGAAGATTGCCAGCAGTTTTGGAGTAACCCATTTTGTTAAAAGAATAGCTACCTTCAGTCCCAATCAATCCTTCCCTCCCCAGCTTCCTGATAAATAGCGTCTGGGCTTACAGAAGTAACGAATAATAAAGCAAGAAGAAACATTCTACTTTCCTCCCACTACTCTCCAGCCTAACTAGCCTCCTGCCTTATCTGCACCTACACTCTGCTTGCCTTCAAGGACTCATGCACAGGGACATTCTGCAGTTTGGTTATCAGGCAAACGGCCTCTCCCTGCCAAGTCCCCACCCCACCAAGCTTCCCGCTTCAACCACTATGTAAGGTCTCTGAGAAAAATAAATTTTTACAGCTTTATCAGAAATCCTGTCTTGCTGTCGTCCTTGTGTTTCTTGTTCCTATTCATTCCAGGTCCTTCAAGGTTCGGGTTCTCATTGCAGCCCTGCTGACCAGGGCAGTGGTTAGAACATGAGGTTGATTCCCAGGACTCACGTGGCAGCTCATAATCAGTCATCTGGGACTACAGTTCCCCTCCAGCTACTGGGAATCTGATGCCCTCTTCTGTCCTTCACAGGGAACCATGCACACACGGTGCACTGACATATATCCAGGCAAAGCACACATCAAATAAATCTTTACAGGGTTTCTCTGTGTAGCCCTGGCTGTCCTGGAACTCACTCTAAAGACCAGGCTGGCCAAGAACTCACAGAGATCTGTCTGCCTCTGCCTCCTGAGGGCTGGGACCAAAAGTGTATATCACCATGCCCAGCTGTAAAAATAAGTCTTAAAAAAATAAAATTAGGCTGGGCGTTGGTGGCACATGCCTTTAATCCCAGCACTTGGGAGGCAGAGGCAGGCGGATCTCTATGAGTTCGAGGCCAGCCTGGTCTCCAGAGCGAGTGCCAGGATAGGCTCCAAAGCTACACAGAGAAACCCTGTCTCGAAAAACCAAAAATAAAATAAAATAATAAATAAATAAAATTAAAAGCCAGGTGGTAATGAAAGACCCCCGGAGGCTCAGGCCCCCAGGATCTCGGTCCAGGACCACCATGACCCCAATCACCGGGCGGAGTCGAAAGCTTGATGCAAACAGCACGAGGCTTTATTATAGTTGTTTAACGAGCTAACCCCATGTTAGCTCTGGCCTTTCATCCATCTACCATGGCGGATGGCTAGAAAAGACAGCGAGAAGCCAGTGCATAGAGATCTTATAGGGTAGCGTAAGGGGAGTGTCTAGGGGTACACACAGGCTCAGGATTGGTGTGCCTCCAGGCTTGCCCTGTGTTGATTGGTCAACTGTTGGTTATGGCCCATAGGCCCTCCCAGGGTGATTGCTATGCTCTGTTGTTATTCCCGTGCACTTGTCCTTAAAGCACACCCAGAGTCGTAAAGCATAGCACCACCAGCTGACTTCTGATTGGTTCCTTGCCACGAGGCAGGCATCTGACCTCCTAGTGACCAAGGCAAGGTCAGACAAGGCTGTTATGGCTGCTGAAATGGGGAGCTGGTCCCTTCAGTGGTGGCACATGCCTTTAATCCCAGCAATCAGAAGGCAGAGGCAGGCAAATCTCTAAGTTCAAGTCCAGCCTGGTCTACATATTTAGTGGATTCAGAAAGATTTTGTTTATTTATTATGTATACAACATTCTGCTTCTATGTATATCTGCACACTAGAATAGGGCACCAGATCTCATAATGGATGGTTGTGAGCCACCATATGGTTGCTGGGAATAGAACTCAGGACCTCTGGAAGAGCAGCTGGTGCTCTTAACCTCAGAGCCATCTCTCCAGCCCCTAGCTAACTCTTTTAAATTTACCTGTATTTGGGCTTGGAGAGATGCTCAGTGGTTATAGAGCACTGCCTGCTCTTCCAAAGGTCCTGAGTTTGATCCCCAGTAACCCCATGGTGGCTCACAACCATCTGTAATGATATCTGGTGCCCTCTTCTGGCCTGCAGGAGTACATGCAGGCATAACACAATAAATAAATACATTTTTTTAAAAAATTAACCCCTATTTCTTATCTACCTTCTGCCACATGGCTGTACCTTCTTTCAACGTGGCACATTCATCTCTGGCTTTCCCAAAACTCCCGAAACTCTGCCTTTCTTCCTCCCAGCATGTAGGTCCCTGTAAAGGACAGAAGAGGTCATCTGATCCCTTGGAAATGGAGCTCTAGGCAGGAGGTTGTGAGACACTTGATATGGGTGCTGGGAACTGAACTCAGGTCCTGGAAAATCAGAAAGCTCTCTTAACCAGCCCCAACTCAGGAGGTAACTCTCAAACATGGATATTGCCAGCAAGGATTCTGGAGAAGCCTGAGAAACCTTGGAGGTGTCATCATTCTAGTATTTTCATGTTAGAATCCAGTCCAAGGGATGCAGGTGAGTGAGAGGGTTATAGGCTGAGAACTTCTGATGGGTTTTGGAGAGGGGTATGTTTAAAGAAAGGATAGATCAGCCAGGCAGTGGTGGTGCATGCCTTTAATACCAACACTCAGGAGGCAGAGGCAGGTGGATCTTTGTGAGTTTGAAGCCAGCCTGATCTATAGAGTGAGTGCCAGGACAGCCAGGGCTGTTACACTGAAATACCCTGTCTGGAAACAAAAACAAGCAAACAAAAAAGCTGGCCTCCTGAGGTGCAGGCCAGTAGGTCTAGGCATGATGGCCACCTTACCAAGCCTTCATCAAGTCCTCCAGGCAGGCTGGTGGTCCACTGTGCTTTATCCTGTGGAAGGAGCAGGTGCCAAGATGGAAGCTAAATGTAGACATTCTTGCTCAGAGCTGGTTTTCTTGTCTTCCTCTGATATTTAATACTAGCTGAGTTTTTAATAAAGATAGCACTGTTTTTGTGCAAGAAACCTCTTTGTTTCCATCTGGTATACCCTGTGGCTCATATGTTTCTTCTTCTAGGACAATGTGACTGAAAAGAGCCATCACACTATAACCACCCCACTGTCGTGGATACGCTTAAGTCTTCAGAAGGACAAGGGGTCTCTTTTCAGGTTGTACTTGTTTAACTTTGAGAAAAATGTTAGAAAACACACACACACAGAGACACATACACAGCACATGCACCTTTTATAAATGTCTATAGAACAAAACAAGGTAGCATATAAATATAGCATAAAAAGTGAAAGTGAAATTTATTTTTCATAACAGATGGTTACTATTCTAAAATACTCAAAAGACTAAAAAGGAAAAGACAAAAATGACTCAGTCTGTCAGAGACAATGGTGACCCAAAGCTGTCCCTTCCAATTTCCTTGGGAGTAACAATAAAGAAACAGAAAGTAATGTGGAAACCAACAGGAAAATGAGCTCATTACTAAAATGAGTTTCAACAATGAAAACAGTTCTCTTCAAACAAGCTTCTGGTAAAAAGTACTAAGTATGTGTTGAATTGCAGTCTGGAGTATGTGCTTGTGAGAGGGTGCGGGCATGTGTGTTTGCATGTGCATGGATCCAGGTATTGTAGTGCTTGAGGATCCTACAGCCTAGAGGACCCTTTAGTAAAAATGAAGACTGGCCTGGGGGAGATGGATCAGTGCCTAACATTCGTGAAGCCCTGGGTTCCATTCCCAGCACTGCAAGCAAGAATAAGGCAAAATGGTCGGGCATTGGTGGTGCATGCCTTTAATCCCAGCACTCGGGAGGCAGAGATAGGAGGATCGCTGTGAGTTCAAGGCCAGCCTGGTCTCTAGAGTGAGTACCAGGACAGCCTCCAAAGCTATACAGAGAAACCCTGCCTCGAAAAAAAAAAAATCCACTAATGATGACCAAAGGCAACTTGGGGAGGAAATGCATCTTACAGTCCATCATGAAGGGAAGTCAGGGCAGGAGCTGCTTACTGACTTGCTCCCCATGGCTTACTCAGCCTGCTTTCTTATAGAACCCAGGACCACCAGCCCAGGGATGGCACCACCCACAGTGGCCTGGCCCTCCCACATCAATCACTAAGAAAGTGAGAAAATGCCCTATGTGGTATCGAGGAGCCATTTCCTCAATGGAGTTTCCCCTTCCCAAATGTCTAGGTTTGTGGCAAGTGAGCAAAAATCAACAGAGAGAGAGAGAGAGAAGAGAGAGAGAGAGAGAGAGAGAGAGAGAGAGAGAGAGATTCCAAGCAAGCACTATCCAGTACATTCAGACACTTGCCCTGGGCTTCCTTAAGGACTCTAAAGAAAGCCCTTAGCCGGGCGATGGTGGCGCAGCCGGGCTTTGATGGCGCACGCCTTTAATCCCAGCACTCCAGAGGCAGAGGCAGGAGGGTCTTTGTGAGTTCCAGGCCAGCCTGGTCTCCAGAGCGAGTGCCAGCATAGGCTCCAAAGCTACACAGAGAAACCCTGTCTCGAAAAACCAAAAAAAAAAAAAAAAGAATAAGGCAAAATGAAATGAAAAAGAATATGAACTACTGACTCAAATACATGTTTACTTAGGATCACACAGAAAACACAATTCACAAAAATTAAAAGCTAAGAACTGGGGGCTGGAGAGATGGCTCAGAGGTTAAGAGCACTGGCTGCTCTTCCGGAGGTCCTGAGTTCAATTCCCAGCAACCACATGGTAGCTCACAACCATCTGTTATGAGATCCGGTGCCCTCTTCTGGTGTGCAGATATACATGGAAGCAGAATGTTGTATACATAATAAATAAATAAAATATTTTTTGTTTGTTTTTCGAGACAGGGTTTCTCTATGGCTTTTAGAAGCTGCCCTGGAACTTGCTCTTGTAGACCAGGCTGGTCTTGAACTCACAGAGATCCACCTGCCTCTGCCTCCTGAGTGCGGGGACTAAAGGTGTGCGCCACCAACGCCTGGCTAAAATCTTTAAAAAAAAAAAAAAAAAAAAAAAAAAAAAAAAAAAAAAAGCTAAGAACTGTGCCAGTTGGTGGTGGCTCACACCTTTAATCCCAGCACTCAGGAGGCAGAGGCAGGTGGATCTCAGTGAGTTCAAGCCCAGCCTGGTCTACAGAGTGAGTTCCAGGACAGCCAAGGATACACAGAGAAACCCTGTCTTAGAACTTGCAGAAAGAAAGAAAGAAAGAAAGAAAGAAAGAAAGAAAGAAAGAAAGGAAGGAAGGAAGGAAGGAAGGAAGGAAGGAAGGAAGGAAGGAAGGAAGGAAGGAAGGAAGGAAGGAAGGGAAGGAAGGGAAGGAAGGGAAGGAAGGAAGGAAAAGCTTCAAATTTTCAAATACTTCAGAAAACTAACAAAATTTGGTCAACTACCTACCAAACCTCTCTGGCTCCTTTTCCTGCAGTTCTTGGCTGCACTTAATCAGCTTTCTTCTAGTGGGAGCACAGAAAGTCGGTTTTTCTTCTAAAGATTTATTTATTATGTATACAGTGTTCTGCCTGCATGTATGTCTGCAGGCCAGAAGAGGGCACCAGATTTCATTACAGATGGTTGTGAGCCACCATGTGGGTACTGGGAATTGAACTCAGGACCTCTGGAAGAGCAGTCAGTGCTCTTAACTGCTGAGCCTTCTCTCCAGCCCCCGGTTTTTCTTCTAATACAGCTGACAGGAATGTACTTTTCATTACTGACAATTTTAGCACTATGGTCTATTATTAGTAGCTCTGTGTATATTTGGGGGGTGTTTTTAAAATTTATGGAGACTTCTATCATGTTTCTTTTAAAAAGCTGAAAATATGAGGGAGACTCTGTGGGTCAGGTACTTTCTGCCAAGCCTGACAACCTGAGTTTGCTCCCTGGAATCCACCTCGTGGAAAGAAAAGACTGATTCCTGCTGTGGCATGTTTGTGCGTTTAAAGGTTTACATATGCCCACAGAGAGATGGGGGGGTTGGGCAAGAACAGATACATGTCTTAAAAAATAGCTGAAAAGGCTGCTTATCTGACTCAGTTGGTAGAGTGCCTGGTTCCATCCACACACCGCGGCAAACAGTGCATGGTGGTGCATGCCTATGACACCAGCACTCTGAAAGTAGAGGATCAGGACACCAAGGCCAGCTTAAACTGCAGGAGACTCTGTTTGAAACAAAACAAAACAAGGTCCGAATTCAAGGACTGATCTTTTGCGTATTGGGGATGGACTCTGCCTCCTGCATAACAGTCTAGCATTCCACCACTAAACTAGAACCACACCCCAGGGACCAAATTATCAGTATTCCTTAACCAGTTTGACTTGACACTGTAGAGGTGTGTCATGAGAGTTCGGTTATTTTTGTCAATGTCAATATTTTAATCAAATCACTATGAAATTAAAATTTTCCCATTGTTCTATCAGCTAAACTATTAAATAACCCAAAGGGTCTATATATATCACCTCTAGTTTCTGTTCTTTGCAGGGAGTGGTGGTGTATGCCTTTAATTCTCAGAGGTAGGTGGATCTCTTGGAGTTCAAGGTGACTACATAGGGAGACCCTCTCTCTCTCTCTCTCTCTCTCTCTCTCTCTCTCTCTCCCCCACACCTTGTTTTGGTGCAATAAAAGAAAAAAAAAACCCCAAATGTCACAATTCATTTTTTAAATATATACTCTCTTTGGACAAGTGACAGAAATATTTTGAAAGTCCCCAAATGTAGGGGTGTGAAGCAGGAAGATCTCTGGCAGCAGGCCAGTCTTGGTTAAGCAGCAAGATCTTGTGTGTGGGGGAAAAAATGTATGAGGCTGGCAAGATGGCTCAGCAGGTCAGACAACCTGAGTTCAATGCCCAAGAGCCACATAGTAGAAGGTGAGAACCATTTGCCAAAGTTGTCCTCTGACTTCTACAAGCTTGCTCTATGGCATGATGCACATACACCAAAGGAAATAGATGTAATTTTTAAAAAAGAAAGAAAATAAAAAGAGAGGAAAAACTTAAATTCAAGAAAGAACGAAAAAATGTTTGGTGTAAACACAGTAGGGAGGTAGAGGCAGGACTGCTGCAAGTTCACTACATAGCAAGACTTTTTTTTGGTTTTTCGAGACAGGGTTTCTCTGTGTAGCTTTGGAGCCTATCCTGCACTCGCTCTGGAGACCAGGCTGGCCTCGAACTCACAGTGATCCACCTGCCTCTCCTCCCAAGTGCTGAGATCAAAGGGGTACGCCACCAACGCCCAGCATCTATTGTATTGCTGATTTCTGTTGTGTGCTAGACTTTTCCTGGGGAAAGCACGTGCACGCACGCACATGCGTGTGCACACACACAAACACACACACACACACCTCTCTACTTACCCTAGACAGGGAACCCATGAAAGACCAAAGTAACTATTGCACCAGAGTCCAGCTTGATGAAATAAAGACTTTTACTGGGGGATAACAGGAGGGTAATGGGTTACTTACAGAAGCAAGGATGACTCAAAAGTAGCTACATTATGGAAAAGCACACCCTAACTCAGATGACAACTCCTGAAGTTCTCTGCACAACTGGACAACTGGATAGGTCTGAGAGATTGTCTTTTGGCAACTGGTTATACAGCCCACAGCAGTTGACTGCTTCTAAAAGCTGAGGCGGGACGGCCTTTTAGAGCCTTGCAAGTTTCAGCTTTTTCAGCATGCACTGTGTGTTCACCTTCTGAGTTTCCCACTCCTTCTGGAAGGAATGTTTCCCAACCCTTTTTGTTAGTTTGGGATTTGTTTAATTTTTATTTTAGATGTATGAATGTTTTGCCTGCGTGTATGAGTGTTTTGCCTGCGTGTCTGTGTGTCCCTGCTACCAATGGATTCCCTGAAACTGAAACAAAAGTTGCCATGTGGGTGCTGGGAATTAAACCTGGGTCTTCTGCAAGAGCAGTCAGTGCTCTTAACTGCTGAACCATTGATATACCAGCCTGCCTCCATCTCAGGCCTGAAAACCATCTTATAGTAAAAAGAAACTAGGTGCATTACTGTTTATGATTAAACCTCTGTTTCTCAAGGATTGAGCTATGCCCTACTTGTAACCTTAGCTACAAATGGTTCTGTACTGCCTGTGCCAGGAAATGGCAACTATGCTTTTGTTCCAAAAGGTTGTTATGACCAGGTTGCAACCCTACCTTTGTTTCGAAAGGTAATTATGACCACCTGTGGTCATGACAACCTTGTTATGACCACCTTGCAATCATGTCTGTTTCAGGAGGTCCTTATTGAAGGAACAGGCTTCCCTTTTGGCAGCCATAATGGTCGAACATGTGCTTCTATGACCTTGACCTAGTCACTAGAAAGTCAGATGCCTACCTCGTGACAAGGAAACAATCAGAAGTTAGTCACTAGAAACTCAGATGCCTGTCTCGTGACAAGGAACCAATCAGAGGTTAGCTGGTGGCGCTATGCTTTACGACCCTGGGTGTGCTTTACAGACAAGCGCACAGCAATGACGTAGAGAGCATAGCAACCACCCTGGGAGGGCCTATGAGCCATAACAACCAGTTGACCAATCAACACAGGGCAAGCCCTCCAAGCCTGGAGGCACACCAATCGTGAGCCTGTGAGTACCCCTAGACACTCCCCTTACGCTGCCCTATAAAGATCTATGCGCCGCAGCTTCAAGCCGTCTTTTCTAGCCGTCCGCCATGGCGGATGGTTGAAAGACCCGAGCTAACATGGGGTTAACTCGTTAAATTACAATAAAGCCTCGTGCAGTTTGCAGCAAGCTCTCGAATCCGCCTGGTGATTGGGGTGACGCGAACGTGGCCTGAGACCCCGGATACTTGAGGTTTTCGGGGGTCTAACACTTATGACTAACTTGTTATACTTTTGTTCTACTCATGTAATCCCACCTATCTGCCTGTTAAATGCTCAATTTGGAAACTCCTTCCCTTGAGCTATAAAAATCTTGTCTTCCTCACATCTAAGGCTGACCTTATGAAACCTGCCTTAGAAGGAGGCAGCCCTTGTACACAAATTAAAAAAAAAAAAAAAAGCTTTCTGCTGGGCAGTGGTGGCGCATGCCTTTAATCCCAGCACTCAGGAGGCAAAGGCAGGTGGATCTCTGTGAGTTCAAGGCTAGCCTGGTCTACACAGTGAGTTCCAGGACACCCAGGGCTGTACAGAAAAACCCTGTCTCAAAAAACAAAACAAAAAGCTTGCATGAGGGGCTGGAGAGATGGCTCAGAGGTTAAGAGCACTGCTTGCTCTTCCAAAGGTCCTGAGTTTGATTCCCAGCAACCACATGGTGGCTCACAACCATCTGTGAGATCTGGTGCCTTCTTCTGGCATCCAAGCATACATGTAAGCAGAATACTGTGTACATAAATAAATAAATAATTTTTAAGAAAAGCTTGCTTGAACTGATTCGGCCATGATGATTTGGGTTGGTGGTCCTTCTTCTGGAATCTTTAGGGTTAACATGATCTCTACAGCCTTCCTTTCTTTTAATTTTTTTTTTTTTTTTGAGATTACGTCTCATTATGCAACCCAAGATAGCCTGGATTTCATTTCACCATTGTCTTACCTCAGGGGCTTCTGAGGGCTGGGATTGCTTTGATTATATTCTTGACAGGAATAACTTTCATTTGGAGCTGCTTGGACTATTTATTTATTTATTTTGGTTTTTCGAGACAGGGTTTCTCTGTGTCACCCTGACTGTCCTGGAACTCACTCTGTAAAGAAGGCTGGCCTTGAACTCACAGAGATCCACCTGCCTCTGCCTCCCGAGTGCTGGGATTAAAGGCATGCACCACCACCGCCCTTTCTTCTTATGTGGATGGCTGTTTTGCCTGTATGTGTATCTGTGCACTCTGTGCATGCAGATTTTGAGGAGGTCAGAAGAGGGCACTGGATCCCCTGGAACTGGAGTTACAGACAGTTGTAAGCCACCATGTGGGGGCCAGGAATCGAACCAAGTCCTCTGGAAGAGCAATTAGTACTCTAAACCACCCAGCCATCTATCTCTCCAGTCCCTGCTCAGACAGTTTCATAGCTAATAGCTGCGACAATTTTCCACCGACTATCTTTTGGCTTTGCATGCTTGAAACATTTTTTTCTCTTCCACCACCCACTTCCCAACTGCTGTAGTGTGGTGCTACCAGGTGGGCAGGAAGATTATTCCTGGAAGTCATTCCTGTCCCAGGATGGCCAGTAATTCCTATATATGGAAATATAATGGCCCATTAAAGTCATACTAACTGTATCTCCAACTTAACTTCTCCAGATTCAGAAGTCCCTTAGCCTGGGGGAGTGGGACAAAAGAGGATCATAAGAGATGGCAGGGTTTTTGTTTTTAACTAGGTCTAGCTATGTTGTCCAGGCTGGCCTCGAACCCAGGGTGAACCTCCTGCCCTTTAAGTGTTGGGATTACAGATGTGCACTAGCCACCACTTATCCATCATACCATCCCCTTTCTCCAATTTTACACAACTGGATGACAATAGCACTCATTTCTGGGGTCACTGCAAGGATTTCCAGCAAATAAGGAGCCTGCTGCTTGAGCATTAGCTCGGGATTCTTGTTCTGGGCATGCATGAGAGAAAGGCTTGGTCGTTTTTTGACTTCTGATTAACAAAGAGCAGGGAAACCGGAGGGGGGAGGGGGGCAGTAGAATTTGAGAGGTCGCGGTACAAAGTGCTTGCATCTGCGCAGCCGCCTCAGCTCCCCTCCCCCACTCGGCGCGCCCTTGAGCAGACCCCTCCTCCATCGTGGTTCATGTCACCCTAGGGCCACCAGAGGGCAGCAGAGCCTCACGTCTGGAGAGGCAAAGCTCATTCTCTGGGTTGCCAAAGGGACTTCCGAACCTCACTCACGTGGATTTCCGGTGACACCATCCATCTGTAACAACAGAAAGTGTACCCGCTTGGCCTAGCACAGATCCGCGGAGTCCTGACGGATGCTTCTCTGTTAAAGATCAGGTTCACAAGAAAGTGTCGCTTACTTGCCGCCCCGATGGGCAAAGGTCTGCGTGGCTGTGGGGCCAGGCTCCTGAAGGAAGTAGCTCAGAGCTGGCAGATGTCACAGCCACCTTGTATCCACAACCAATAGTCACCATTGAGCACATACACAAAACATTGTGCACTCAGAGGTGTCTGTTCGTCACCGAATTTCCAGTTGCCTATTCAGAGACATTGCAAAGCTGGCGGCAGGGGGTGCGTCTGAAAGGCTGCCTTTTGTAAAAGAAATCTGCAAGTATCTGCATCCGCAAGGCGATGAGCCAAAGCCCCAGGGACTTTTCTTCTCTGCTCTAAAAAGGAGGTGGGGGGTCTGACATTTGGCGCCGACCTAAGGAGCACAGGTGGCAGTTTCCTGAGAGAGTCCATCTGCATCACAAGGCAACCCGGGCCTGCTCCAGACAGCTTTCTCTTTCCTTCTTCAGGCCCCGGAAGCCCAATCCCTAAACCCTGCTTGCCAGAGCTTCACTTTATCTCTCTAAAGTCGGAATAGTGCACCCCCCACCAAAAAAAGCTGTTTATTTTATTTTTTTATTCCTTTTTGTTATTTGGGTTGTGTGTGTGTGTGTGTGTGTGTGTGTGTGTGTGTGTGTGTGTGTGTGTGTGTGTGTGTGTGTGTGTGTGTGTGTTGAAACAGAGTCCTATGAGCCCAAATTGGCCTATAACTACGGAGCCCATACCGGCCTTGGACTAATCCTTCAGGGCTAGGATTACAGGCCTGTGCTATTAGTTCTGTTTCTCTGTCCTCTCTCTCTCTCTCTCTCTCTCTCTCTCTCTCTCTCTCTCTCTCTCTCTCTCTCTCTCTCTCTCTCTCTCTCTCCCCCTCTTACTCCCCCCTCCCTTTCTCTTTCCACAGCCTAGGGAGTGGGGGTGGAATTTAGACCTTTGAGCCTGCTAGAAAAGCTCCCTGCCACTGAGCTGTGTCTTTAGCCCAGAAAGAAATCTGTTTCAATGCTGAGTTATCGATTTAAGATTTGATTGATTTTGAAGGCTGGAAGGCTGGCTCAGAGGTTAAGAGCACATCCCTAGACACTCCCCTTACGCTGTCCTATAAGGTCTCTTGGGAGGCCCTAGGAGCGGTCTTTTGCGAGCCATCCGCCATGGTGGGTGGGTGAAAGAACCGAGCTAACATGGGGTTAGCTCCTTAAATTACAATAAAGCCTCATGCAGCTTGCAGCAAGCTCTCGAATCCGCCTGGTGATTGGGGTGACCGTGGTCGTGGCCTGGGACCCCGGATACCTGAGTTTTCCGGGGGTCTAACAATATATAAGTGACATTTAAGTTATGGAAGGGCTGGAGAAATGGCTCAGAGGTTAAGAATGTTTGCTACTCTTGCAAAGGACCCAAATTCAGTTCCCAGCATTCATATCAGGTGGCTCACAACCATCTGTCGTCTGCTCTCCATGGGCACCTGAACTCATGCGTATGTGCACTCGAGTACACTCATACACTTAAAAATAATAAAAATAAAAATAAATATTTCAGCCCGGTGGTGGTGGCGCACACCTTTAGTCTCAACTCTTGGGAGGCAGAGACAGGCAGATCTCTCAGAGTTCGAGACCAGCCTGGTCTACAAGAGCTAGTTCCAGGACAGCGTCCAAAGTCACAGAGAAACCCTGCCTCGATAAACCAAAATAAATAAATATTTCTTAAATTTATGTTAAAAATATACGCTGATTTACTCTTTTCTTTCTTTCTTTTTTTTTTTTTTTTGTTTCTGTTTTTTGGAATCAGGGTTTCTCTATGTATCCCTGGCTGTAAGCCTAGAACTCACGTTTTAGACCAGGTTGGCCTTGAACTCAGAGATCCACCTGCCTCTGTGCTGGGACTAAAGGCATGAGCCACCACTGCCCAACTAGCCCTGGAATTTCTTTCTTTCTTTCTTTCTTTCTTTCTTTCTTTCTTTCTTTCTTTCTTTCTTTCTTTTGAAGGAACCGGCTTCCCTTTTGGCAGCCATAACAGCCGAACACGTGCTTGCCATAAACCTACCTTGGTCACGTAGAAGTCAGATGCCTGTCTCGTGACAAGGAACCAATCAGAAGTTAGCTGGTGGTGCTATGCTTTACGACCCTGGGTGTGCTTTACAGACAAGCGCACAGCAATGACGTAGAGAGCATAGCAACCACCCTGGGAGGGCCTATGGGCCATAACAACCAGTTGACCAATCAACACAGGGCAAGCCCTCCAAGCCTGGAGGCACACCAATCATGAGCCTGTGCGTACCCCTAGACACTCCCCTTACGCTGCCCTATAAGATCTTTTGGGAGACCCAAGGAGCCGTCTTTTCTAGCCATCAGCCATGGCGGGTGGGTGAAAGACCCGAGCTAACATGGGGTTAGTTCGTTAAATTACAATAAAGCCTCATGCAGTTTGCAGCAAGCTCTCGAATCCGCCTGGTGATTGGGGTGACCGCGAACCTGGCCTGAGACCCCGGATACTTGAGTTTTCGGGGGTCTAACACTTTCTTTCTTTTTTACTTTTTTACTTTTTTGAGACAGGGTTTCTCTGTGACTTTGGAGACTGTCCTGAAACTCGCTCTGTAGACCAGGCTGATCTCAAACTCACAGAGATCTGCCTGCCTCTGCCTCCTTCCCGAGTGCTGGGACTAAAAGCGTGTGCCACCAACGCCCGAGCCCTGGGAATTCAAGAAAACAATAAATGGGACTAGAGAGATGGCCTGGCAGTTTGAGATCTTGCTGCTCTTTTGGAGGCGCTAGGTTGTTTGTCAGTACCCATGTCAGGCCACTCCCAAGAGCCTGTAATTCCAGTTCCAGGGGCTCCAACGCCCTCTTCTGGCCTCCAAGGGCAACTGCACTCATGCACATACCCCCACCAAGGCACACATACACATAATTAAAAATGAAATTTTTTTAAAAAGTAAACTCAGGAGGCAGTAGCAGGTGGATTTCCATGAGGTTGGGGCCAGCCTGATCTACAGAACAAGTTCCAGGACAACCACAATTATATAGTGAGACCCTGTCTTGAAAAAAACAAAAAGTAATAAATATTTTTTAAAAAGAATCATTTTCAAGGCTGGAGATGTAGCTCACTTAATGGAATGCTTGCCTACCATGTACAAGCCTTGGGTTTGATCCCAGCACCCAATAAAAGCAGATGTGGTAATGAAGGCTGAAGGTGGAGGCAGCAGGATCAGAAGTTCAAGGTCATCCTCTGAAGTATAGCAAGGTGGAAGCCAGGCTGTATATGAGACAGCACCTAAGAAAAAAAGCTCCTTTTATAAATGAAATTGTAGGCTCAGTGGTTAAAAGCACTGCCTGCTCTTCCAGAGATCCTGAGTTCAATTCCCAGCAACCACATGGTGGCTCACAACCATCTGTAACGAGATCTGGTGCCCTCTGCTGTCATGCAGGCAGAAGACTGTGTACATGATAAATAAATAAAATCTTTTAAAAAATAAAATAAAATAAATGAAATTGTAAGGTGATTTTATTGTGCTTTGGTGTGGCTTGAATTTAGGGATGAGAAAGGAATGCTGTTATAATAAAACTCAAAGTTTTACCTAAGTAAACATAGTTCATTTTTTTCTTTTAAAATTTATTTAACTTTATTTCATGTGCTTTGTTATGAGGGTGTCAGACCCCCTGGAACAGGAGTTACAGATGGTCATTGTAAGAATTCAGGCATTATACTAGTCTGCCCCTGTCACCTGGCAGAATGGAGTCAGGCAGTACCCTGGTCAGCTCAGGCCCATGGTTTCCTGGTCTGCACGCAGGTGCAAAGGACCCCTTTAAAAGACAGACCCCCCCACCCCAGTCTACAAGAGCTAGTTCCAGGACAACCTCCAAAGCCACAGAGAAATCCTGTCTGGAAACAAAACAAAACAAAACACAGACAAACAAAAAAAACTCCCTTACATAGGGGATGCCAATATCTCTCACTCCCTGATGGGGACACCAGAGAGACAGCAATTCCATGATTGGAATCTCCAAAAAAAGAAAATGGGGCAATGAAGAGACCAGCTCCCCATTTCAGCAGCCATAACAGCCTAGCACGTGCTTGCCTGACCTTGCCTTGGTCACTAGGAGGTCAGATGCCTGCCTTGTGGCAAGGAACCAATCAGAAGTTAGCTGGTGGTGCTATGCTTTACGGCTCTGGGTGTGCTTTACGGACAAGTGCAAAGCAATGACAAGCAGAGCATAGCAACTGCCCTGGGAGGGCCTATGGGCCATAATAACCAGTTGACCAATCAACACAGGGCAAACCCTCCAAGCCTGGAGGCATACCAATTCTGAGCCTGTACGTACCTCTAGACACTCCCCTTACGCTGCCCTATAAGATCTCTACCTGGTGGCTTCTCGGTGTCTTTTCCCCGCCATCTGCCATGGTGGGTGGATGAAAGGCCTGAGCTAACATGGGGTTAGCTGGTTAAACAACTGCAATAAAAGACTCATTGCTTTTGCATCGATATGGGCCTCTTGGTGATTTGGGGATTCAGAATTTGGGCACAACAGTCTACAGAGTGAATTCCAGCACAGGCTCCAAAGCAATACAGAGAAACCCTGTGTCAAAAAACCAAAAGAATAAAAACAAAAAATAAAATAAAAGACAGACCCTTGCCCACTTACGATCTCTTGCTCTCTGCTCTTTCTGGCTCTCCTCTCTTTCTGCTCTTTCCGGCTCTTCTCTCTCTCTCTCTCTCTGCTCTCCTGTCTTTCTGCTCCTGTCTCCCTCTTCTCTTCTGTCCTCTCTCTGTGTCTCTTTACCTCTTTTCACTTTCCTTCTCCTCCCTCCCCTTTCTTTCCCCCTCCCCCGCAGTGCTCTTTGTTTATTCAAGAACTAGTGGTTTTCAGAATTTACAGAAACACTTAATTCAAAAGTTACACTATGAACTCAGATGCTAATATTGCAGTATTCAAAATAGAAATCAGTCTCTCCTCCCCTCTCCCCTACTCCCTCCCCTTTCTAATAAAACTTCTCACTCAAGCTCTGTCTGCCTGGCGTAGTGTTTGTTCCCTTGCCTACTATAGAATCTGCCATGGTCCCCAACACAGGACCCCCTCAAACTTTATCTTACTATTGATGCAAAAGCCCAGCAGTTGTGAGCTGCCATGTGAGTGCTGGAATTGAACCTGGGTCCTCTGGAAGAGTAATCAATGCTCTCAACCTCTGAGCCATCTCTCCAGCCCCTCATTTGTTATTTTTAGCATCTTTGAGATGTCCTTAGGAAAACATTCAGTGTTTCTATAGGCAATTTTAGCTTCATCAAGTGTGTTTGGGGGTTTGTTTTGTTTTATTTTGGTTTGGTTTTTTTTTAAGATTTTATTTATTTATTATGTATATAACATTCTGCTTCCATGTATATCTGCATATCAGAAGAGGGCACCAGATCTCATAACGGATGGTTGTGAGCCACCATGCGGTTGCTGGGAATTGAACTCAGGACCTTTGGAAGAGCAGTCGGTGCTCTTAACCTCTGAGCCATCTCTCCAGCCCGGTTTTTAATTTTTTTTTTTTACATTTATTTTGTGTGTGTGGGTGTGGGGGGGTGTTCACACATGTATTGGAGAGTATGTGGCATTGAATGTGTGTGGAGGTTGTTAAATTTTTGTTTAAATTAGATACAAAGAAAAAGAAGGGGCGCAAGATGAAACATATTAGACATATTAACTGGTTTATTATAGGCCCGACAGAGTAGAGAGACTAAAGGAGAAGAGAAACAGTTAATGGCTGACCGCCGTGGCTGGTCACCATAGAGAGAGAGAGGAGAAGCAGAAGCAGACAGAGAAGAGGAGAAGAGTAGAGAGCATATAGAGAGAAGTGTAGAGAGAGCATAAATGGGCAGGGATCTGTCTTTTAAGGGGGTCCTCTGCACCTGCGTGCAGACTTAGTTCCCATGGAACCCTGAGCTGACCAAGGTACTGCCTGTTCCTCCAGGTAACAGGGGCAGGCCAGCATAATGCCTGAACCTTTCAGAGTTGAGAAAACGTCTTGTGGGAGTCTGCATTCTGTCTTTCCATCATGTGTGTCCTGGGGCTTGAATGTGGGCCATCAAGTTTAGTGGCCAGCGCCTTTGCCAGCTGAGCCAACTCGCTAGCCCTCAGTTGTGTATTTTTGAGTCTTAGGCAGCAGGAATGGCAAACTAGATCCCAAGGTGTCCTTTACTTCCCACTTCCTGTGTCCCACCCATAGTTTTTCCTGTCTTCATACTGTGCCTCCACATCGGAGCCTGTTTTGCCCATCTGGGGCAGGGGCAAGCTTGGCTTCCCAGGTGACAGCTAGTGCAGGGGCAAGCTAGTGTAAGGAGACCACTACTTAGGGACTTCTCTTATTTTCATTCCACAGGGGCAGGGTAATCAATCAGGGAATACATCCCCTCCCCCCTACAGAAAGCCTGCTCAGGCCTCTGGATTTATGCTAGTTAGAAATGGGCTATGGAAGGCTCTGGAGTTACTCCTATGACAAAGCACTTAGTCCCTGCAGTAGGCTTCATCTCTGATCCCTTGATCTAATAGAGAAGCCAACTAATGCAGGAGTCTTGTTATGAAGATGTTGTAACTTGCACATCTCCGTTAGCACTCAGATGGTCTGGAGGGTTTCTTTGTAAATGCCAGAGCTCTGAACAGATGTTGCCCCTAGGAAGTAAGGGCTTTCTTTAGAGTCCTTAAGGAAGCCCAGGGCAAGTGTTTGAATGTATTGGATAGTGCTAGCTTGGAATCTCTCTCTCTCCTCTTGTTAGACCCCCAAAAACTCAAGTTTCCGGGGTCCCAGGCCACGTTCGCGGTCACCCCAATCACCAGGCGGATTCGAGAGCTTGCTGCAAACTGCACAAGGCTTTATTGTAATTTAACGAGCTAACCCCATGTTAGCTCGGGTCTTTCACCCACCCGCCATGGCGGAAGGCTAGAAAAGACGGCTTGAAGCTGCTGCGCATAGATCTTTATAGGGCAGCATAAGGGGAGTGTCTAGGGGTACGCACAGGCTCACGATTGGTATGCCTCCAGGCTTGGAGGGCTTGCCCTGTGTTGATTGGTCAACTGGTTGTTATGGCCCATAGGCCCTCCCAGGGTGGTTGCTATGCTCTGCTTGTCATTGCTGTGCACTAGTCCGTAAAGCACACCCAGGGTCGTAAAGCATAGCGCCACCAGCTAACTTCTGATTGGTTCCTTGTCACGAGACAGGCATCTGACTTTCTAGTGACTAGGTCAAGGTCATAGAAGCACATGTTCGGCTGTTATGGCTGCCGAAAGGGAAGCTGGTTCCTTCACTCTCTCCTCTCTCCTCTCTCCTCTCTTCTCTCTCTCTCTGTTTGTGTGTGCTGATTTTTGCTCACTTGCCACAAACCTAGACATTTGGGAAGGGGAAACTCCATTGAGGAAATGGCTCCTCGATACCACATAGGGCATTTTCTCACTTTCTTAGTGATTGATGTGGGAGGGCCAGGCCACTGTGGGTGGTGCCATCCCTGGGCTGGTGGTCCTGGGTTCTATAAGAAAGCAGGCTGAGTAAGCCATGGGGAGCAAGTCAGTAAGCAGCTCCTGCCCTGACTTCCCTTCATGATGGACTGTAAGATGCATTTCCTCCCCAAGTTGCCTTTGGTCATCGTTAGTGGATTTTGTTTTGTTTTGTTTTTTTGTTTTTTCGAGACAGGGTTTCTCTGTGTAGCTTTGGAGGCTGTCCTGGAATCCGCTCTTGTAGACCAGGCTGGTCTCGAACTCATAGAGATCCGCCTGCCTCTGCCTCCTTAGTGCGATTAAAAGCATGTGCCATCACTGCCGGCCATTGTTAATGTTGTGGTGGAAGCTTCACTGTGGCATCCATATACCCAAAGAGTCTGGGATGTTACAGTGGAAGTTCCACCCAGTCCTCCTCCCTCCAAACTCTGCTGCATCTCAGAAACACTGCCAAATGATGACCCTGCATCCCAGAAAATGGTTTTCTGGTCTCTTTTTCCTGTCCCTCTGGGAAACTGGAAGGTCATCCAGGAGCATTGTTCATTAAACGTGGACTTTCTCTTTTTTTCTTTTTGGTTTTTCAAGACAGGGTTTCTCTGTGGCTTTGGAAGCTGTCCTGGAACTTGCTCTTGGAGACCAGGCTGGTCGAGAACTCAGAGATCCGCCTGCTTCTGCCTCTGGAGTGCTGGGACCAAAGGCATGTGCCACCACCGCCCAGCTAACTTGGGCTTTTTCTAATTTGGTTTGATTTGGTCTGATTTGGATTGCTGTGTTAGCGGAGAGGCTTATCGGGGTGCACAAACTTTTCAGTTAGGAACTGTCCATATTACAGAACCAGCAGCAACTTGTCGGGAGCCACGGCAGAAATAACCTTAGACCTATAAGAGACTTGGGCTGCTTCAGAGAAAGTTGCCAGCTAAAATAACCCATTATGTTAAAAGAATAGCTGCTTTCAGTTCTTCCCTCCCCAAATAGAATTTGGGCCCTCTGTAGTAGCTTGTAGAAAGAAAGATACATTTCACAGTTATTTTTCCTAGCAACCCTCGCCCCCCCCATGCATTCTTTAATCTAAACAAGCCTTTTGTCCTCTGACTAACACCTGCACTGTCCGACTTTGGTAGCATCCTGCACTTTTTGCTTGCCTTCAAGGACTCACGCACAGGGACATTCCTCAGTCTGGTTATCAGGCAAATGGCCTCAGATAACCACTTCCTGCCTGCCAATCTCCCCGCTTGGCACCCCTATATAAGGTCCCTTGAAAAATAAAAAATTGCAGCTTGATCAGAAACCTGTCTTGCTGTCTGTTCTTTGTTCTCCCCTGACCCTATTGTTCTAGGTTCTTTGGTGACTGCAGCACGTCCAGGTGTGAGCTCTCATGGTGCCCTGTGGATCAGGGCAGCAACTGTTCAGATAGAACCTCCAGCTCGCCCCTTTCAAGGTCTGGGAAGCGCCATTTCCCTCTTCCTCTCTCCAAACTGCAGCTGGCTGAAAGAGTCTCAGAACAAAAGAAAGGTACCCAGTTCTCTCCTGAAGTTTTCTGCTGCCCAAGTCCCTTTTGGCCATACTTGGGCACAAACCCAGCTTGTGGCAGACATGACATCACTCCTTGCTTACAACCTATATAAAGTCTCCCAGCCTTCATTTGGGGGTGTGACTTCTCTAGCCTCAATCTCTGGGACTGGAGAACCCTCCTGGGAGTTGCATTGTTCAAATATACCTGTTGTTATTGAAAGGGGTAAACTAAACTAAAAGGCTTCACTTAAAGGAATGAAGGGACCAGACCCTCACTCAGCCCCTGCTTTAAGCAGCCATGACAGTGCTCGCTTCGGCAGCACATATACTAAAATTGGAACAATACAGAGAAGATTAGCATGGCCCCTGCACAAGGATGACATGTAAATTCGCAAAGCGTTCCATATTAAAAAAAAAAAAAAAGAAGGAGCCATGACAGGCTACAGAAAAGACACATACGCCTGCCGGGTGTTGGTGGCACACGCCTTTAATCCCAGCACTCAGGAGGCAGAGGAAGGCAGATGTCTGTGAGTTCGAGGCCAGCCTGGTCTCTAGAGCGAGTGCCAGGATAGGCTCAAAGCTATACAGAGAAACCCTGTCTCGAAAAGCAAACAAACAAAAAAGACACATAGGCCTCTGACACAAGGAAACTCCAGATCCTCTGGCCTCCCGGAGCCTAGGGCCAAAACTGAACACAAAGAAACTCCAGACCCCCCCCTCCCCTAGCCTCCTAGGTACTTGGTTCCTGGGAACTGTTTGGCCATAAAAGAAACTCCAGGGGAGACGAAAACCTCCCCTGTAGTCTCCAGGATACCGTTCTAAAAAGAATTGGTATCAATGTACAACAGGCCACCCGCAAGTAACAAAACAAAACCATAGAAATCACAGAATGTTTCCTCTTAGCAATGACCAATGAGAATACCTGGTACACAAGTATTTCATGCCAAAATATGACTTTGAGAAATTCTGATTGCTCCCAAATGTCAACCAATCAGAAACCAACCGGTACCTACTGATGTAATCCTGTAACTTTTGTCTTTAAAACCTAGCAGTAGACTCCACCGTGGTGGTGCACACCTTTAATCTCAGCACTCGGGGGGCAGAGGCAGGCAGGATCTCTGTGAGTTCGAGACTAGGCTAGTCTACAACAGCTAGTTCCAGGACAGTGTACAAAGTCACAGAGAAACCCTGTCTAAAAAACCAAAAAAAAACCAAAACCAAAACCAAAACAAACAAAAAAACCCAACCAAACAAAAACAAAGCTAACAGTAGACAGGGAATTTCACCCTCTCTGGAGGCTGCTGCATCAGCTTGCTTGACGGGGTCTCTCCCTCGTAGGATAAACAATTTAATAAACCTTGTGTATTTGCATTGGTGGTCTGTCTCCCTAGTATCTTTGGGGATCCTTGTGACTCAGGAACAACATTTATACCTTTTCAATTAGGGTTGATCTGACTTACTGCATTGGCAGAGAAAGTTGTTGGCTATGAGCTATGTCATCACCATCCACCAAATTTGTCATATTTCCACTGTCACCACAAGTGCCCTTTATAAAGTCCCAGCCATTATGGCTGAAAGGTTCAGGCTTTAATGCTGATCTGCTCTACCTCTTTAAGAGACAGACCTCGCCCCCTGACAACAGTCAGGGCACTCACAGGGACGTGCCATCACCACATCACCCACCATGAATTTACAGCCTGCGTGAGGACTCTGGGCATACGTGGAACCTCAGTGTGCATGGGCAGTCTTCCCTTTAAAAGTTCCAACTTCCCTGCTGCGCTCTCTCTGCTTCTTCTTTACTCTCTTTCTTACTCTTCTCCTCTCTCTGTTTGCTTCTGCTTCTCTCTCTCTCTCTCTCTCTCTCTCTCTCTCTCTCTCTCTCTCTCTCTCACGACTGCCTGTTTCTCTTCTCTCTTAGTCTTCCTACTCTACCGGGCCTATAGTAAACTGCTTAGTATGTCTAATATGTCTCTTAGTCTTATGTCTCATCTGCCTCTTTTCTTCTTTATCTTTAATTTAAACAAAAACATAACAATGCCCCCCATACACCTATCTCTCTTGTCCTACTCAGGGGCAGCTTTTCGAATGTCCCACTCCCCTAAATCTCTCAAATGAGGTCTTTTGCCTGATGTGATCTTTGCATGTTTGCAGCATGTCTTGATCCTGGTTCACCAAGGTTCTCTTCCACCTTGAAACCTTAACATAGTGTTTATCATAGCAATAGAAACCCTAAGACATTCACTGAACTTACAGGTTGCTATTTTTCCAACTAGACTGGTACCCTGAAAGTTTCAGCAATCCTGTCTCTGTTCTTCTGTTTCCCCCTTACTCCAGCATGGGACTCATAGTGTTTCTAGCCACACCCAGTTTTTTGCATGCTTTTTTTTTGTTTTGTTTTGTTTTTCGATACAGGGTTTCTCTGTATTGTTTTGGAGCCTTTCCTGGAACTCGCTCCATAGACCAGACTTGAACTCACAGTGATCTGCCTTACTCTGCATCCCTAGTGCTGGGATTAAAGGCATGAGCCACCAATGCCCAGCTCACACCCAGCTTTCTTGTCAGTGCTGGGGATATGAAATCAGCTTCTAATGCTTGTGCTGCAAGCATTCTTATCCACTGAACCATCCATTTCCCCAGCCCTCCCATCATTTATTTTATTTTACTTTTAAACAGTCCTGAGGATTGAATATAGCATGCACGTACACACACACACACACACACACACACACACACACACACACACACACAAGCATAATGCTGTCCTGCCCCTGTTACTTGGCAGAATCCACTCAGACAGTACCCTGGTCAGCCCAGGGTTCCATGGGAACTGAGTCTGCACACAGGTGTAAAGGACCCCTTTAAAAGACAAACCCCTGCCCGCTTATGCTCTCTTCTCTTTTTTTTGGGGGGGGGGTTTCGAGACAGGGTTTCTCTGAGTAGCTTTGGAGCCTATCCTGGCACTCGCTCTGGAGACCAGGCTAGCCTTGAACTCACGGAGATCCGCCTGCCTCTGCCTCCCAAGTGCTGGGATTAAAGGCATGCGCCACCAACGCCGACTTATGCTCTCTTCTCTTAAACTCCTCTCTTACTCTCTGTCTTTCCGGCAGCCGACCTCTCTCTTTCTCTCTCCTCTCTTACTCTCTGCCCTGCTCTGTTCTTCCATTTCTCTCCCACCTGGAGTAAACTTTGTTAAATGCGCCCTCCATGGTTCATGCTCCATAGAGCGAGTCTTTAATTTAAGCAGAAATCTAATAGTAAGTAAATGTAAAATGTTTTAATAATTAAAATTCTCGGGGCTGGAGAGATGGCTCAGGGTTTAAGAGCACTGGCTGCTCTTCCAGAGGTCCTGAGTTCAACTCCCAGCAACCACATGGTGGCTCACAACCATCTGTAATGAGATCTGGTGCCCTCTTCTGGCCTGCAGGCGTATGTGGAGGCAGAATGCTGTATACATAATAAATAAATACATCTTTAAAAATCAAAAATAAAATAAAATAAAATTCACTCCAAACATGCAGGGAGTGAGGAAAAGACCATTGCAAAGCACTCCTCCAGTTCTGGCTGATGCCCAGACAAATGGCCTCCACCAGAAACATTAGCAGTTTAAATTAGCCTTGGGCTTAAGCATCTCACAGAAGCTGACACCTTTAAATCTCTTTTCCGTCTGGAACCCAAGTCACACTTTGAGCAATTTAAACAGAGACAGGAGGCTCAAGTCTGGCCATTTGAAAAAAGGGAGATTTACACAGCATAGATAGTGTGAAGATTACATTTTACATATACTAGTCTTGTCCCCCACCCCCAGTGGTTGTTATCTAGGGCCACCCTGTCCATCTAGCAGGATCCTGCTTGTCCTGATAAGAGAAGTGAGACTTGATAGCAGAGCAGGATTTAGCAAAGGCTGTTACCAAGTGCCAACCCCTCTAATTGGAGGCTGTGGACTCTTCTTCTTTGATATGGGGATGGACCTAAGGGCCACTTGTAAATAGGGTTGTCTCCTTTTGTTATGGCAATGCAGCCTAATTGGCAGCATCTTGGTGAACAGATTTCTGTTCCCACTGTGCTCTTTAGCTGAATTCCACTTTGTGTAATTTAATATTTCTTCAGCAAGTTTGTTAGTAGGCCCTTAATATAATCAATTTATTACTCCCAGTTTCTCCTATATCAAGCAAAGGGAAACAGACCAGACTTGGCCATCCCACGGCTCAATTTGGGATAGGTATATATCAGGAGGGCCAAAGCCTTTTTTTTTAACTGCCTTTGATTTTTACAGAGACCCCCTCAGTAGAATCTTCTCCCAAATAAAGGCCTGTGCTGTCTTAAGTTGCTCATTCATCTATCTCCATGACCTTTCCCCTACCTTAAATTCACAAATATCAGGAAAAAACTTGGGCCTGCAATAGGTCTGCCACATGTGTGAACTCACAGAGCATGAACAAGGCCTACATCAGATAGGGAGAAGTGGACAGACACCCCCATCCCTAAGCCAGAAGCTGTCTCCTATAGATAACTGCTCACAAAGGAAGATTTGGTTCTCTCCATCAGAGTCTCAATGGGTATACAATCCACACTCTAGGGCAGGCCCTATCCCCAGCAGTAGATGACCAACACAAAACAAACTCTAGAAATTTGGAGAGGTTTTGTTCCATAATGTTTTGTCTGCTTTTCGTTTTTTTCCTTGAAGATCTGTTCTTTGAATATTATGGTTTCTGATTTGTTTTTATGGATTTTCAGTGTGTACAAATCTGTGTCTGTCTGTATTTCCTGTATCTTTTTTCTTTTTCTTTTTTTTTTTTTTTTTTTTGGTTTTTCGAGACAGGGTCTTGTACTTTTTTTTTCTCAAACTTAACGCCTTTATTTGACACAAAACATGGCTGTGGGAACAGCAAACTCCAAAAACAAAAGAAAGAAAAAAAACCACGGTTCTATCTAATTTATAATTAAGAGGAAGGTGAGTTACTACATGTGTAACAAATGGGTGAGCTTTAGGGAGAGTCATTTCTAGTGTCCATACTTTGGGAATTCCTACTCTCTGTTGTCCAAGGGACACACCTGCCTTGTTTTGAGCCATAGAGAGTTGCAATGGAAATGAAAAGCATGATTACAGACTCCCCCTGCAACAATACACTCTTCAGAAGTAGCAGATGCCTGGTTGGCCTGACATTCAATGCAAAGATCCATAATGTGGTTCCTGCAGATGGCATACTTATCAACCAAAATATCTCAGGCCCAGAGGGCCACTGCATTCCACTTTTTCACTTCAAAGCAGTTCTTGGCGGTGCTGCTGGGGGTATCCACATCCATCGCTGCCACCATTTTGGAAACAAACTAACAACCAGCCCTTGTATTTTTTCTGTTTGTTTTGTCCTATTCTGTTTTTTTTATTTATTTAAGATTTTATTTATTTATTTATTTATTATGTATACAACATTCTGCTTCCATGTATATCTGCACACCAGAAGAGGGCACCAGATCTCATAACAGATGGTTGTGAGCCACCATGTGGTTGCTGGGAATTGAACTCAGGACCTCTAGAAGAGCAGCTGGTGCTCTTAACCTCTGAGCCATCTCTCCATCACCCTGGTTTGTTTTTATTTTATCTTATTATTATGACTATTTTTAGATGACTGGATTCTAATGAGAGAAAGAGAAAGTGTGGATTTGGATGAGTGGGAAAGTAGGGAGGCTCTGGGAAGAATTTGGGGAGGGGAAACTGTAATCAGAATATATTGTATGAAAAAAATATTTATTTTTTGGTTTTTCAAGACAGGGTTTCTCTGTATTGCTTTGGAGCCTGGCCTGGAACTCGCTCTGTAGACCAGGCTGACCTTGAACTCACAGAGATCCACCTGACGCTGTGTCCTGAGTGCTGGAATTAAAGGCATGCACCATCAGCGCCCGCAAAAAAGAAAAAAAAATTCAATTAAAAAAAAATACCAACACTGTGCCTGGAGCAGGGCTCTGGTAGCTTCTGATCTATCCAATTAAATGGGACTGATGAAGAGGGAAACAGGGTTCAAGCGTACTAACAGACTTCTTCAATGAAAATAATATTTAGGGGCTGGAGGGATGGCTCAGTGGTTAAGAACACTTGCTGCTCTGAAAGACCTCTGGTGGCTCAGGCCCCCAGGATCTCTTCCCAGGACCCCAATCACCAGACAGAGGCAAAAACTTGATGCAAACAGCACAAAGCTTTATTGCAGTTGTTTAAGGAGCTCGTTAGCTCGGGTCTTTTACCCACCCACCATGGCAGATGGCTAGGAAAGACAGCTCAAAGCCTCTGCATAGAGATCTTATAGGGCAGCATAAGGGGAGTGTCTAGGGGTACCCACAGGCTCAGGATTGGTGTGCCTCCAGGCTTGGAGGGCTTGCCCTGTGTTGATTGGTCAACTGGTTGTTATGGCCCTCCTATGGCCCATAGGCCCTCCCAGGGCGGTTGCTATGCTCTACTTGTCATTGCTGTGCGCTTGTCTGTAAAGCACACCCAGGGTCGTAAAGCATAGCACTACCAGATAGCTTCTGATTGGTTCCTTGCCACGAGGCAGGCATCTGACCTCCTAGTGACCAAGGCAAGGTCAGGCAAGCACGTGTTAGACTGTCATGGCTGCTGAAATGGGGAGCTGGTCCCTTCATTCCCTCATTTTCTTTTTGGAGATTCCAATCATGGAATTGCTGTCTCTCCAGCATCCCCATCAGGGAGTGAGAGATATTGGCATCCCCTAAATAAGGGAGTTTATTTTGACTTAGCATTTCAACCAGGGAAAATGGGCGACATATTCTTTCCCATGCTACTTCCTGCTGACTTTGGGACATAGTTAGGGATTCAAGAAGGCTGAAATGCTAGTCAAAAGCATAAAGGGAATTCAGGCAATGGGGAAGCATCTGGTTTGCAACCTCTGTTGAAGAGACAGGGGGTGTCCACATCAGGTGGACTGGTTTACATCCACAGCACATCCAGGGCTCGCAATTCTTTAGGAACAGCCTGTAGTCAGCAACTTTTACTGTTTGTGTAATAGTCGAATGTGTCTGCCAGAAGCACAAACCTGTTTAAGACATGTTTAAACTGGGAACAGATGTTAAAACTTATTTATTGAAACCCAGAGTACAGAAAAAGCAGATATCTGGATATCTGTTTAAATAGCAGGAACATATTTATAACTTTGAGTCGTAGCAAAAACTACAGATTTGGGCTAGAAGCATGCACATTTTTCTTCTGTCCAGAGAGCCAGGTATGAATTGGACAGTGGTGCCTTTGGCCTGATGAAAAGCCCTTTAAGTTTATACTTAGATGACAACCAAAATAAACCTAAAAACCTTGAGCTTGTGACTGAACAGTAGATAGTCACTACTTTACAGCTACCAAGCTGACTATAGTCTATAGTGGATATGACTGCCTGATGCTGCCAAGCTGACAACCATTAATATTTCAGAGATCTGAGAAGGGTATATTTTATACAGTTTCCAAATCTATTAAAAAGTGACAGGGGCCAGTCCATATACAGTTAGCTGTACCAAAGTCTCCACCAGCATTGGGGCAGGAGTCTCAAAGAACAGCAGTCTTCACCAGGCCTATAAGGTGGGAATTTTTTCTCTCTGTGGAAGAGGAAAATGGAAAAGACTGACTTTGTTTTGTCTAGGCAAAGGGGGTGCAATCAATTTTCCAGTGTCCAGCAGCTTTGCCCAGTCTGAGCCAGGTCCTGGCAGGCAGCAGGTGTCACATTTGAGCATCTTGCTCACTGGTCAGCATCATCATCATCCAGTTGCAGGAACTGGGGTGCCTCATAATCTTCTTTGGAGACTTTGGGTCACTGTCAGGATCTGGCAGTCTTTCTGATATTATAAACTTTTAAAACAATGTTTTAAATGGCATATTCTGCAGGTCTCTGAAGCATTAGGTCTGTCTATCTGCTTTAGTTAGTGGCCTTAAGCACATAGGTGGCTAGGTAAGGTCTTATTTCTGTAATTAATTTTTAGCCTGACTGTAACAGGTTTTAACTTAGTAAAATTGTTGGAACTTAGCACAGTTGAATTTAAATTGTATGTAGTTACCTTATATTCTTTAAACAGTAGCTATATGTACACATTTTAGGTGCTTGCTTAAGCTTAACTTCTGAAAACATAAACTATATTAATCTATATTTTTAACATCTTAGATTAGCAGCTTTTATAAAACAAGAACTGAAGGGACCAGCTCCCCATTTCAGCAGCCATAACAGCCAGACACGTGCTTTTCTGACCTTGCCTTAGTCACTAGAGATCAGATGCCTGCCTCCTGACAAGGAACCAATCAGAAGTTAGCTGGTGGTGCTATGCTTTACGACTCTGGGTGTACTTTACAGACAAGTGCACAGCAATGACATGCAGAGCATAGCATCCACCCTGGGAGGGCCTATGTGCCATAACAACCAGTTGGCCAATCAACACAGGACAAGCCCTCCAACCCTGGAGGCACACCAATCCTGAGCCTGTGGGTACCCCTAGACACTCCCCTTGCACTGCCCAATAAGATCTCTATGTAGACACTTCGAAGTGTCTTTTCTAGCCATCCGCCATGGCTGGTGGGTGAAAGACCTGAGCTAACATGGGGTTAGCTCGTTAAACAACAATAAAGCCTTGTGCAGTTTGCAGCAAGTTTTCGAAACTGCCTGGTGATTGGGGTGACCTTGGTCCTGGGCTGGGATCCTGGATACCTGAGTTTTCAGGGGGTCTAACAGAACTTTACATTGTCAGGCTTTGCTTAAAAATAATTCTAAACTGAAACATTAATAAAAGCATTTTTAAAACACAAACAGCAATGTCTTTCTGTAATATATAGAAGCATTAACATTTTAAATCTTAATTGAAAAACTTGTTTATAAGATGGTTCCTCCTAATTTCCATGTGATCACCTTTAGTCAAGATGGCAGTCCAAGTATCTTTTTCAATTTCAGCAAAATGGCTACCAGCCAGCCATGTGACCAGCTTGCCATGTGGCTGACTGCAAAATGGTGGTAACCTGCACCATTTGTTTTAGCTGTATGCGTGTAACAGAACTTAGGTTATGCCAGGAAACAGATAGAACATTTTAAAACATACATAAATTGCTTGAGAAATAAACAGAACTTTTAAAATAGAATTAATATGGTTAAAATTTTAACTTATATTACCAATTTTTGAAATTTACCATTTGTAGACATGAAAACCTATAGTAAACAGTTTACATTTTTCTCTGACTTTTATCAACCTTTTCTCTGACCTTTGACAATTTTCCTCTGACCGTCTATGACTTTCTTTGACCCTCTATAACTTTCTATATACCTTTAGATCATTCCTCTGATTCCCTTAGACATTCTTAGACAAACTTCTCTTTCCCTTTCCCTCTTTATTACTTTAGTCGCCTACATTTTCTCTCATTTCTCAGTCAACATAAAAACTCTTATCAAAGTCCTTCTTGTAGTTTTTAGTAACTTTAAGGCCGTTTCTTTAGAACGTCCAGATCATGCCAGATGGTTCACCTGCCCCAGCTCCATGTGCTCAGGGCAGAGACCTGGGGGGGGTTTGCTTCTGGTAATCCCAGACCCTCTGCCAATGCAGGGGTGGGAAAGAGACCCGGAGGTTTCCCTGCTCCAACATTATGCACACCATGTGTGTGGAGCACAGAGAAGGCCGGGCAAATGGTGGCCTTGCAATCCAGATGCCCAGGGCAAGGAAACTCCTGCTGCATGCTAGGACCTAGCAGTGGTTGGAGTTCAGAGCAGCCTCACCATGTGTTCGGAGACAGGAGGCCCCACCGCAGCACACTCTAACTCATGGCACGTGGCAGAGGAACTTCTGTCCCTCACGCCAAGTGCTCAGGGTAGCAAGAAAAGACCCCTGACCCACGCATGCCACATGCATGGGCAGTAAGGACAGAGAGACAGAGAGACACATGCTCCTGGAGTCTAGAGCGGCAGCTGTTCTGAAAGACCCCCAGAGTTAGGACAAAAGACAAAGACAGGCTTAACAAACACACAGCACAGACTAGACTAGGGTCCTATTCAGAATTTCAGATGGCTAGCTACATGGGGAACAACTTGGTCCACAACCAAGTCACCCCCTACAGTTTGGGTGACCTTGGGCCCCTGGCCCCCTCTTACAGACTGCAGAAGCTGCTGCCCGAACTCCACACTAAACAAGGGCTGTCAGGACGAGGCATGTCTCAGCCTTAACCCATGAGGTTCAGCCTGAGTGGGGGTGTGTGGACCTGGAAACTCCTAACAACCCAGCAGCGATAAAGACCAAACACAGGCATCTTGTCATCTTCAGAGAGCTCTCAGTTCCATGTTGTAGAACTAGAGTCATTTCTTTATTAGCCATCTTTTCTGCTGTTTCTTAACCATCCTGCCATTACCAGGAGGGAACCATATCTCTCCTTGTTCTCCTCTCTCCTCTCTGGTTGCTGGCTCCTAACCTCTGTCCTCCCTAGTCACTCACACACCTCGCACCTCCACCTAGGTGCAGGCCTATTCAGATGATTAGGCCTACAGAGATGCAAATCAGAGGCATATTACCCTGAGGCCATGGTAAACAATAGTAGCCTTACTGGCATTAACAATACAATAGTGGGCTGGAGCTTTCAGGTGTTCCATGTTTTCTGAAGCTGGAGGCTGGGCCCCAAAATATTCCATAGCGGAACTATTTTGGTCCCCCACAAAGGGATTTGGGTGTCCCCTCAATCCTCGTCTTCTTCCTTGAAGGCCTACTTACAGATTTCGCTAGTGAACCCAACATAGGACCTTTACATTTACACAATTAACAAAAACAGTTTCTCCAAAGCCACAGAGAAACCCTGTCTCGAAAAACCAAATAATTAAAAAAAAAAGAAAACACAAACTGACACAGAACATACAGCTCAGGATCTGCCAAGCCAGCACAGAAAAGCAGGCAGGCAGACTGTGGATTGCAACAGATCAGATTAAAAAAAAACCCGCTTAGCTGGCCCGTCACACAGGTTGTTTCGATCCTCCAGGCTTCATAGAAACTGTACAGAAACAAAGACAGAAAAAGAAAGTACCTTGTGTGGCACCACATGACTCAACGAAACCGGGTGTTGTGGTGGATCCTGAATTGAAAACCAATGGTAAAAACACACAGAGACAGAATAGACAGAAAAGAACAGATGCCAACCCAATCCAACCGTGCCGCTTATAAGGCAATGGCACCAGGTAGACAGGCAGCAGAACCAGGTGGCTGAACCAGGCGGCTGCAATTGCCGCTATCTGAGGAGTCCCAAACATCCTTGGGTCTCCAATCCTCCTGTGGGGCATCTGCCCAGGGCAGCAGTCTTTGATCCTCCTGGCTCTTCTACCGATCACAGTCCAGGCAGTCTCATTACTGCTGGGACAACTGCAAAACGAAAACCGAAAGCACTTTTACAGAATAGACAGAGCCAGCAGACAGTAGATGAGACAGACTAGGGTACCCGCTTACCTTCAAGATCGACTCAAGTGAGTGGTGGTCACAAGTCCTGGACGAGCCCCCAAATGAAAGATTCCCCCGGTGGCTCAGGCCCCCAGGATTTCAGACCAGGATCGCTGCAACCCAATCATCAGGCAGAGGCGAAAGTTTGATGCTAACAGCAAGAGGCTTTATTCAACCAGCACGCTGGGGTCTGAACTCCAGCTCACAAAGGGGTCAAGGAGTCAGGACTTGAACAAAGGTCTAAGGGATTCTTAAAGGCAAAACCCACAACCAGGTGGGGCTGGGGAAATGTGGGGAATGCAAGGGTAAACAGTTCTGATGGGCTCGCTCCAGGTGACTGGGCCCATGGGGTCATGGAATGTTCAGGGTGGTGACTTCCCTATCTCCGGGAATCATTTGTCAGGGTGGAATTCCTCAGCCCTTTCCTGTTAAGGTCATAAGTTTAGATTCTTATGTATCTGCAAAGAAAACATCTTAGGCTGGGGTCTTTCAGTTGAAGGCCACAAATTACAGAGTTTCTATGATTACTTAAGGTCATATAAAGTACAGAGTTAGTCAGTAACTATACATTTCAAGGGAGATACATTTGACTGAGATAAGACAGGGCATGGGCTTGCAGGGTTACAGAGTTACAGAGTCTGTCAGTTATCCCCCGGGCTGGGGAATCTATTGAAGGGACCAGCTCCCCATTTCGGCAGCCATGACAGTAACACGTGCTCTATGACCTTGTCTTAGTCACTAGAGGTTAGGTGCCTGCCTCGTGACAATGAACCAATCAGAAGTTAGCTGATGGCGCTATGCTTTACGACCCTGGGTGTGCTTTATGGATAAGTGCACAGCAATGACCCACAGAGCATAGCAACCACCCTGGGAGGGCCTATGGGCCATAACAACCAGTTGGCCAATCAACACAGGGCAAACCCTCCAAGCCTGGAGGCACACCAATCCTGAGCCTGTGCATACCTCTAGACACTCCCCTTACGCTGCCCTATAAAGATCTGTAAGCAGCAGGTTCAAGCTGTCTTTTCTAGCCATCTGCCATGGTGGGTGGGTGGGTGAAAGACCCGAGCTAACATGGGGTTAGCTCGTTAAAAACAATAAAGCCTCATGCAGTTTGCAGCAAGCTCTCGAATCCGCCTGGTGATTGGGGTGACCACGGTCATGGCCTGGGACCCCGGATACCTGAGTTTTCTGGGGCTCTGACATTATGACCAGCAATTAGCAAAGGAATGTTAACAGCAGTGGTGGACAGTTACCTCTCCTTCTCTGAGAGCAGGGGATCAGCTGCTAGTCATGACACTCCTGATTTAAGGAGTTAAATTTTCCATTATCATTAGAGGTTCCCTAAGTTTTTTTTTTCAAAGATTTTGTTTATTTGTATACAGCATTCTGCTTCCATGTATATCTGCACATCAGAAGAGGGCACCAGATCTTATAACGGATGGTTGTGAGCCACCATGTGGTTGCTGGGAACTGAACTCAGGACCTCTGGAAGAGTAGTCAGTGCTCTTAACTGCCGAGCCATTTCTCTAGCCCCCGTTACCTAAGTTTTTAAACTTTTATTAATTTGAATTTTTGGTCCTTCAGTTTCAGAAGATGAGTCCATGACCATCATCATTCAGGGAGCTTGGCAGCAGGCAGCAGACATGGTGCTGGAGCATACATTTTGAGACAACCACAAGGCAGAGAAAAAGAGAAGTACAAGAATGGCTTGGGCTTTTGTCTTAGCCTTTCTATCGCTGTGATGAAACACTCTGATGAAAGTAACTTGAGGAGGAAAGGGCTTATTTGGTTTACTTTTCCATACTACTGTTTATCACTGAAGGAAGTCAAGACAGGAACTTGAGCAGGGCAGCAACCTGGAGGCAGCAGCTGATGCAGAAGCCATGGAGGGAGCTGCTTGAAAGGTTACTATAACCCAGTATTGAGTCTCTCCACTGATGCAATAAATCACATCAGGCCGAATTAATATGTCCAGGTTTAATATGAGAAATGTATTACCTGTTAGTCCAGGGGAAGAAGAGAAACCACAAGGAAGAACAAAGTGGCAGATTGGGGGGGCAACCAAGCCTTTTTTCCCCGAGACAGGGTTGCTCTGTAGCTTTGGAGGCTGTCCTGGGACTTGCTCAGTAAACCAGGTGAAGGACCAGAAATTAAAATTATTAAAAGTTTAAAAACTTAGGCCCTGAAGAGGGAACTTCTTTCTTTCTTTCTTTCTTTCTTTCTTTCTTTCTTTCTTTCTTTCTTTCTTTCTTTCTTTCTTTTTTGGCTTTGGAGGTTGTCCTGGAACTCGCTCTGTAGACCAGGCTGACCTCGAACTCACAGAGATCTGCCTGCTTCTGCCTCCCGAGTGCTGGGATTAAAGGCATGTGCCACCAATGCCCAGCGAAGAGGGAACTTCTAATGACTGGGAATGTGGTGACTGGCGCCTGAGCTGGGCTCTCAGAGAAGGGGAGGTGACCCTCCACCACTTGGGTCAACATTCCTATCTGCTAATTGCTAGGTTGTAAAGATCCCCAGCACAGAGGATAACTGACAGACCCTGTGACTCTGCAACCCTACGCCCTGTCTTATCTCACTCAAATGTATCTGGTTTAAAATATATAGTTACTGCTTTACTCTGTACTTTGTATGACCTTAAGTAACCAAGGAAACTGAAATTTGTGGCCTTCAACCTTATGGTCTGTCCCTTTAAAAGCTTCTCTTTTTGGCTGGTTGGCATCTCATTTGCCCACCATGCAGTGAGATCCAAGTTGGCCAACTTGAACAATAAAAAGAAACCTTTTGCTTTTGCATCAGAGTGTCAACTCTTTGGGTTAGTTTGTGGGACTCTGAGAACCTGGCACAACGTAGGCTGACCTCGAACTCACAGAGATCTGCCTGCCTCTGCCTCCTGAGTGTTGGGATTACAGGAGAGCACCACCACCACCCGGCTAAAATTAATGTATCTTTTTAATTTTTATTTATTTATTTTTATTTTGAAAGACCTCAGAAGAGACCCGCACCCAGGAATCAGCGAAACCACGAACTCTGGATGCAAGAACAAGAGGGTTTATTGATGGCGCCGGGCACCCGGGGACTTAGCTTTTTGTTAGGCTAAGCCCTGAGCCCCAGAAGGGGAGTCCTTTTATAGGGGAAAAAGGCACCGTAATAGTCAGGCGAAATGGCCTTTATCTTTTGCCGGTCCAGATGGCTGACCTTGGGACGGAGCGATCCGGCGGGGGCCGGGGCCTTGCGCGGCGGCGGGGAAGTGCCGGCAGCTGTGGGGATCAAGGGTCAGGGGGTGCAGGGGAGGATGTATTCGCCAGCTGCATGCGGGAAAACTTAAAAGAGAAAGCTAAGGGCGGGGGTCTTTCATTCCCCCATTTCTCTTGTAACTGAATGGAATCTTTCATTCAGAGGTCTCTGGATACTCTGGATCTATTTGCTTTAGCTGATGATATTGTTGAGTTAAGACTAAGGCCTGTACAACAGATAGTCGTTCTCTGATGAATTGAGTCAGTTTGTTCAGAATGCAGGGACCAAATATGAGGATCAAAAATAGAATAACCAGAGGTCCCATGAGCGTGGATATAAGGGTAGTCAACCAGGGGGACTTAGCGAACCATCCTTCGAACCATCCTTGTTGAGACTCAAATAGCTGTTGCCTCTGTTTTAGCCTCTCCCTAAGTTTGGCCATGCTGTCCCTAACTATTCCTGTATGATCTGCATAAAAGCAGCATTCTTCCTTGAGGGCAGCACATAGCCCCCCTTCCTGTAAAAATAATAAATCTAATCCTCGTCTGTTCTGCAGGACCACCTCAGAGAGTGATGTTAAGGATTTCTCGAGTGCACTGACTGACTCTTCTAGGACCTGGATATCCGTGTGCATGGCTTGTTGTAGAAGCTTAAAATGATTAATTCCCTGTAGGGCAACGGTTCCGGTCCCTATGCCGGCTGCTATGCCCCCCACTGTAATTCCTCCTAATAATAGGGCCACGGTAAAGGATATTGGCTCCCTCTTATATCGGGTTGAATTCTCTAGTACGCTGTAAACATATTCAGGTTGGTGGTATGTGACTTTGGGCCAAAGTTCTATCAATATACAAAAGTCAATGGTGGTGTTGAGAACAGTGGTAGAGACACAGGGAGTCAACCCAGTACTGCAAGCCCAATAAGTTCCATAAGGGGCAACAAGGTATCGGCTGTCCTGAGATAATGGCTCTACTTGGTTACATAATTCTTGATGTGAGGGAGGAATCCTGCCTATGCATAGCCCCTTTCCTGAGACCTCAGACAATGTGAGCTTGTGCTGCATGGCAGTTTCACAACTGGTAGGCGCTGAGGTCTGGTGACGCCGGACCCAGACAGTGTCCCCGATCTGGTAGGAATGGGGAATGGTAGGATGGTCCCTCTGGTCTTTATAAGTTTTTTTTTTTTTTTTTTTAAAAAAGGTGTGAGCCCATATGGCCTAGGGGTATGCTAGGGGGAGTAGGAGGGCCCAGTCTCTAGTGTCCCCATCAGGGAGTGATAGGTACTGGCATCCCCACACAAGGGAGTTCCCTTTGACTTAGCACTTCAACCAGGGAGAATGGACGGCGAAATTCTTTTCCAAACTGCTTCCTGCTGACTTTGGGACGAAGTTAGGGACCCCAGAAGGTTGAAATGCTAGTCAAAAACAAAAAGGAATTTAGGCAATGGGGAATCCATCAGGGGCTTCTGGTTAGCAGACATTGTTGCAGAGATAGGGGGTGTCCATATCAGCAGACTGGTTCACATCCATAGCAAGTCTAGGGTTCGCAGTCTACTTAGAACAGTCTGAAGTCAGCAACTGGTACTCAGATGTCTTGTTTTGTCTAGGCAAAGGGGTACAATCAATTTTCCAGTGCCCAGCAGCTTTGTCCACAGTCTCGGCCAGGTTCTGGCAGGCGGCAGGTTTCATATCTGAGCATCTGCTCATTGGTCCAGGTGCAGGAACTGAGGTGCCTGTAATCTTCGAGTCATTGTCAGGATCTGGCAGTCTGTCTGACATTATAAACTTTAAAGATAACAATTTAAATGCCATATTCTGAAGATCTCTGAAGCATTAGAGGTCTGTTTGTCTGTTTTAATTACTTGCCTTAAGCACACATTAAGTATACAGGTGGCTAGGTAAGGTCTTATTTCTGTAAATAATTTTTAGTCTGACTGTAACTGGTTTTAACTTAGTAAGATGTTTGAAACAGCACAGCTGAACTTAAAACTGCATAGAGCTACCTTATATTCCTTAAACAGTAGCTTAACTTCTTTCTTAGGCAGGGTTTTTCTGTGACCTTGGAGCCTGTCCTGCAATTCGATCTGCCGGACCTGGCAGGCCTTGAACTCATAAAGATCTATCTGCCTCTTATTCCCGAGTGGTGGGATTAAAGGCATGTGTCACCAATGTTCTAAACTTAAGGCGTGTGTTACCAACATCCTGAGCTTAAAGGTGTGTGTTATCAACATCCTAAACTTATTTCTAAAATATAAACTGTAATATCATATAATAGATCAGCATCTTTCATAAAACAAAAACTTTACATTGTCAGGCTTTGCTCAAAAATAATTTTAAATTGAAGCTCTTTAAGTACAAACATTAATAAAAACAAACATAAAAAAACTGGTTTTAAAAAGAAATTTAAATTCCCTTAAGGTCTTTCTGTAATATATAGAAGCATTAACATTGTAAATCTCAATTGAAAAACTTGTTTCTAAGATGGTACCTCTAATTTCCATGCGGTCATCTTTAGTCAAGATGGCGGTTTAAGTATTCTTTTTTTTTTTTTTTTAATTTTAGCAAAATGGCGACCAGTCAAGTCATATGAACATTTTAAAACAAGTATATATAAAACAGAATTAGCTTAATATGGTTAAAATTTTAGACATGAGAAACCATAGCACAGTTTACATTTTTCTCTGACTTATAATAACCTTTTTTTGATTTTTAACAACTTTCCTCTGACCTTTTATAACTTGCTTTGACCCTCCATAACTTTCTGTAACAATCTTCTCTGCTATGACTTGCTTGCTTTAATTTTCTATAACCTTTTAGTTCATTTCTCTGACTCTCTTAGACATTTCTAGACAAATTTTTTTTTTATTATTTAAGTTTTTTTATATTTTTTTCTCATTTTTTAGTCAATATAAAAATTTTGTCAAAGTCCCCTTTTCATGAAGTATAGCAAAAAGCACATTGATCCCTGTCCAGGTCGCTGGTGGCCTGCCCTGGATCTTCCGGATCATAGGGAGTATGCATCCTATATATTTCTTTTAGTCTCTCTAGAAAAGCGGCAGGTGATTCCTCCGCCCTCTGCATCATCTGCTTCACCTGGGCCAAATTGGTGGGTCGGTGTCTTGCCCCCCCCCCAGACCCGCTGCGAACACCCGGTGATAGAGACGTCCTACCTGCTTCAGTGGTAAAATCCCATTCAGGTCTTTTAAGAGGGCAAGCTGCATCAATTTCATTGGGCAGCTGTTTCTCCTCCGAGGTTAAGGGGACCTAGGCGGCGGCGGCCGCTTCTGCCTCTGGCGGGGGCGGCGGCGGGCGGTTAGAGGGGGAAAGGAAGGGGGGGCCCTTGGGGTGTCTTTTACCTGAAATATAGTTTGGGGGTTAAAGGTATCATCCCGCGGCCAGCCCACGTCAAAGGCTGGCCATTCTGAGGAACAAAGAGTAATCCATTTGCGTTTATGCACATCAACTACAAAACAAAGACCGAACAACACAGAACAGGCTTTCGCAGCGCAGTTTCGACAGAGTCGAAAGTAAAACTCCAGAAAACAAATGAGCCCACTGAAGCTCCAAGCGCTAAGGCATCTACCCTAGCCAGAAAACAAATGAGCTCACTGATGCTCCAACGCTGCCAGGACGTCTCCTGGAGCCGCGGCGGGGAGTTCCTCCTCCGAGCCGCCAAATACGAAATGTACTCAGCTGGGTACTGCAAACGCAGGCGCAGTTCATAAGACGGATTCAGACAGACAAGACACAAGACGAGACAAGACAGCGGATCCGCACAACGCTTACCTCCCAGACGTGGGTCGGTGGTCCCTGGGCGGGTCTCAATCCCGGACCGAGCCCCCAAATGAAAGACCTCAGAAGAGACCCGCACCCAGGAATCAGCGAAACCACGAACTCTGGATGCAAGAACAAGAGGGTTTATTGATGGCGCCGGGCACCCGGGGACTTAGCTTTTTGTTAGGCTAAGCCCTGAGCCCCAGAAGGGGAGTCCTTTTATAGGGGAAAAAGGCACCGTAATAGTCAGGCGAAATGGCCTTTATCTTTTGCCGGTCCAGATGGCTGACCTTGGGACGGAGCGATCCGGCGGGGGCCGGGGCCGGCCTTGCGCGGCGGCGGGGAAGTGCCGGCAGCTGTGGGGATCAAGGGTCAGGGGGTGCAGGGGAGGATGTATTCGCCAGCTGCATGCGGGAAAACTTAAAAGAGAAAGCTAAGGGCGGGGGTCTTTCAATTTTTTGAGAACAGGTTTCTCTGTGTAGCTTTGGACGGTGTTCTGGAACTCACTCTGTACACCAGGCTGGCCTCACAGAGATCCACCCACCTCTACCTCCTGAGTGCTGGGATTACTGTGGTTTATCTTCAGATTGTATAAATCTTTCACTTTTGAACCAAGCCTTAAATAGCCTGTAGATCTGCTCTTAAGCATCTCAGGGGAGGAGCCGCCAATAGTGGGCTTTCTCAGGGGCAGAGTCTGGAATGGAAGGAGGGGGCTGGGTGGAGCTTCCCAAAAGGGTTTACTGGCTTGCTCCCCTCCCCATGCTTTCTCAGCCTGTCTTCTTTTTTGGTCTTTCCGGACAGCGCTTTTCTATGTAGCTTTGTAGACCAGGCTGGCCTTGAACTCACAGAGATCTGCCTACCTCTGCCTCCCAAGTGCTGGGATTAAAGGCGTGCGCCATCACTGCCTGGCTTAGCCTGCTTTCTTATAGAATCCAGGACCACCAGCCCAGGGATTACACTACCCACAATGTGCTGGGTCTCCCTCCTCAGTCACTAATTAAGAAAATATCCAACAGGCAGATCTCATGGGGCATTTTCTCAATTGGTGTTCCCTACTCTCAGACTACTCTAGACTGTGTCCAGGTGACACAGCTAATTTTTTTTTTTTTCGAGACAGGGTTTCTCTGTGTAGCTTTGGAGGCTGTCCTGGCACTTGCTCTGGAGACCAGGCTGGCCTCGAACTCACAGAGATCCGCCTGCCTCTGCCTCCAGAGTGCTGGGATTTAAAGGTGTACAACACAGCTAATTTTTTTTTTATAATTTATTTTTTACATTCCAATCCCAGTTCTCCCTCCCTCTTCTCCTCCTGCTCCCCCCACATCCCCCCTCCTCCCATTTGCTCCACAGAGAGGGTAAGACCTCCCTTAGTGTTATTTTGTAAAAGTTTAAAAATTAGACAAGGACCACAAGATGGAACTGCTCGATGGAACACGAACCGTAGAGTACATTAACCATAGTTTATTAAAGGTTGTGGCGTGTGTGGGGGGGAACGAGACGAGACGAGAACATAACAAGAGGAGAGAGAGAAAAGCAGAAAGGAAGAGAGGAGAGAGAGTAAGAGGAATGCACAGTAAGAGTGAGAGGGTAAGAGACCGGAAGGCAAGAGACGGTGAGTAAGAGAAGAGGAAGGGGAGAGAGCAAAGAGGTAAGAGAGACAGTGTAAGAGTAAGAGAGCCTAAATGGGTGGGGGTCTGTCTTTTAAAGGGGTCCTTTACACCTGCATTCAGACTTAGTTACCATGGAACCCTAGGCTGACAGGGTACTGCCTGAGTGGATTCTTCCAGGTAACCAGGACAGGCCAGCATGATTCCTGAACGTTTCACCTAGTGTTGTGCCCAAATTCTGAACCCCAAAATCACCAAGAGACCCATTTCGATGCAAAAGCAATGAGTCTTTTATTGCAGTTGTTTAACGAGCTAACTCCATTAGCTGGGGCCCTTCATCCATCTACCAAGGTGGATGGTTGGAGAAAGACCCCAAGAAACCATGAGACAGGGATCTTATAGGGCAGTGTAAGGGGAGTGTCTAGGGGTACGCACAGGCTCAGGATTGGTGCACTTCCAGGCTTGAAGGACCTGCCCTGTGTTGATTGGTCAACTGGTTGTTATGGCCTATAGGCCCTCCCAGGGCAGTTGCTATGCTATGTATGCCACTGTTGTGTACTTGTAGGTAAAGCACAGCCCCACCAGCTAACTTCTGATTGGTTCCTTGCCATGAGGAGGACATCTGAGCCCATATAGAATGGTAGAATGGACTCCACAAAGTCAGTTTGTGTATTAGTATTAGATCTTGGACCCACTGTCAGTGGCCTCATATATTGTCCCAGTCACACCATCGTCACCTATATTAAGGGAGTCTAGTTTGGTCTTATGCAGGTTCCCCATTTGTCAGCTAATTCTGTGGTTTCCCCATCATGGTCTTGACTCCTTTGTTCATATTTTTGCTCCTCCCTCACTTTGATTGTACTCCAGGAGCTTGGCCCATTGGTTAGTTGTGCATTTCTGCATCTGCTTCCATCTGCTTCTGGAAAAGGGTTCTAGCTTCTCTGGGGTTATGGATTGTAGGCTGGGAATCTTTTGCTTTATGTCTGGTATCCACTTATGAGTGAGTGCATACTATGTTTGTCTTTCTGGTTCTGGGTTACCTCACTCAGCATGTTCTTTTCTTCTAGTTCTATCCATCAGCACACCTTTCAAAACCTCAGAATCCACCCCCAGTGATACATGTCTTCCAACAAGACCATACCTCCTAATCCTTCCCAAATCATTCCACCAACTGGCGAACAAGTGTTCAAATCTATGACCTTCTGGGGGCCAGTCTCATTCAAACTTGGCATGGCGTTGTCCATAGATTTTACTTATTTTTTGCCACACACTGCACTACTCCATAAACCTCCTGCCTCCTTGTAATTTGCCTCATTATTTTTTCTTTTATGCCTCTCTAGCTTATTTAACCTTTATTTATTTATTTATTTATTTATTTATTTATTTTTCAGACAGGGTCCAGGCAGCCTTCAGACTGTCAATTGCCCTGGTTTCTGCTTGTTCCTCTTTCTTTCTTTCTTTCTTTCTTTTTTTTTTTTTTGGTTCCTCTTTCTAAGCAAGTGCAAGTACTTTTCAATGAAAATTAATACTGACAAATACAAAAAGTAATAAAATTTGAACACGTATGTGTTCAAATATGCATGCTCAAAATCTTTATTTATTTTATTTTTTTGTTTGTTTGTTGTTTTTGTATACAGGTTTCTCTGTGTAACAGTCCTGGCTGTCCTGGAACTCACTTTGTAGACCAAGGCTACATAGTGAGACTGTATCTCAAAAGCAAACAAACAAAAGAGTAAACAGCCTAGGTGTGTTGGCTTATATTTATAATCCCAGCATTTAGGAGGCTGAAGCTGAAGAAATGCTGTGAGTTTGAGGTCAGCCTGGTGTACAAAGTGAAAGTCTGTCTCAAGCAAGCAAGCCAAACAACACCACAGCAACGAAAGTGAAGACAAGTAATTAAAAAGCTAACAATATGCCAGGCAGTGGTGGCGCACACCTTTAGTCCCAGCACTAGGGAGGCAAAGGCAGGCGGATCTCTTGTGAGTTCGAGACCAGCCTGGTCTACAAGAGCTAGTTCCAGGACAGCCTCCAAAGTCACAGAGAAACCCTGTCTCGAAAAACAAAACAAAACAAAACAAAACAAAACAAAACAAAACAAGCTAACAATACAACAAACCACTAGGTTTGTAGCAATTATTTCCTGGAAGCAGGCAACCAGAACTTGCCACCTTCTCCCAGTTGTTTCTCAGCATCATTATTTCTGTGCAGTACCAGGATGGAAGCCAGGATTCCTGCATGCTAGGCCAATACTCTGCTACTAAGCCATAACTCCCAGCTGACTTTCAAAGTTTTAATTTTAGTTGGCATATATGCCTTTGTCTGCCTGTGCCTGTATGCCTGTGTGTGTGTGTGTGTGTGTGTGTGTGTGTGTGTGTGTGTGTGTGTATGCCTACAGAGGCCAGGCATTTGTCAGCCTCCCCATGAGGATGCTGGGATCTGTGAGAGTCGCAAAGGGCTCAACTGAGCCTTCTCTCCACCTCTCCACCTTACACTTTGGCAGTGTCTATCTAGGACCCTGAGTTCATCAAATGTCTAGACTGGCTGATTCAGGAGCTCCTGGGATCTCTCTGTCTCTACTTCCCTGTTGCTGGGGTTACAGGCACATATCTGCCTCAGTAGCCATTTGATGGATCTTCAGGCAGAAGCGTCTCATCCGTGGACTGGGAAGGGGAGAAGGGCAGGAGGAAAGAAGCTCAAGGCCACCCTGAACTCCACGAAACTGTCTCAACAACACAACCAAACAGAAAGGCCAGTCCTCATGAGCAGACTGCCAGGGTTACTCCCCAGCGAGTACTAGAGCAAGTTCCTCTATTGCTCCTCACAGCAAAGACCTGTGCATGTTTCATGACGGTCACTGCCAGAGGAGTTAATAATAAGCAAGCTTTGTATTTTGTCCTGGGGGACATATTCTGAGGCAAGCAGACCCAAGAAGCAGGCATGAGCGGCTGTCCTCCATAGAGGCACTGCTGTAGCTGTACAATCCGTATTGATCGAGGTGACAGGCCACAGCATGAAAATAAAGACACCTACAGCTAGTAACGTTTTGTCTTTTCATTAGAACAATGTAGGGCAGAAGTCTCTCCAGGGGAATGGAGACTGTGCACCCTGGCACAGGGGCCTGAAAGGGAACTCTTGGGGTAGAAGATACCATCTGTAGGTCTATTGCCCTGCAGTCTCAAAGTTGTAGATGCAATCAGAGGCTGCTGGATTGGCTAGCCAACAAATCCAGGGATTCTCTCTCTCTCTCTCTCTCTCTCTATATATATATATATATATATATATTATATATATATATATATATATATTAAAAAGATTTTATTTATTATGTATACAACATTCTGCCTCTACATATGCCTGCACGCCAGAAGAGGGCACCAGATCTCATTACGGATGGTTGTGAGCCACCATGTGGTTGCTGGGAATTGAACTCAGGACCTTTGGAAGAGCAGTCAGTGCTCTTAACCTCTGAGCCATCTCTCCAGCCCCAGGGGTTCTCTTTCTCGTTTCCCTCCAAGTGCTGGAACTACATATAAACTCAGATACCACTTCTCTCTCTCTCTCTCTCTCTCTCTCTCTCTCTCTCTCTCTCTGTGTGTGTGTGTGTGTGTGTGTGTGTGTCTGTGTGAGGGTGTTAGATCATGAAGTTACAGACACTTGTGAGCTACCATGTGGATGCTGGGATTTGAACCCCAGTTCTCTAGAAGAGCAGTCAGTGCTCTCAAACAGCTGAGGCATTTCTCCAGGCCCCAGAGTGCTTATTTTCAAATGAGGCTGAAGTTCAAGAGCTGTGAAACAGGAAGTGGTCTGTTTTCAAAGTTGTCACATCAAATTTCTACTTCAATGAAAGTTCACACTAAATATAAGGAATTATTGATATCGATTAATGTACACATCCATCCACACCCACCCACCCACCCACGTACACACACAGTGGGTCTTGCTAAATAGCTCTAGCTAGTCTGGATTCACAACATAGACCAAACTTCCAAACTTGCCTTGAATTTGTACATGCTGAGACTAAAGTTATGGGCTGCTGTGCCTGAACTTGAGGCATAGTATAATTTTTTTTTTTTTTTTTTTTTGGTTTTTTGAGACAGGGTTTCTCTGTGGCTTTGGAGACTGTCCTGGAACTTGCTCTGTAGACCAGGCTGGTCTCGAACCCACAGAGATCCGCCTGCCTCTGCTTCCTGGGTGCTGGGACTAAAGTCGTGCGCCACCACCTCCCGGCAAGGCACAGTATAATTTAAGAGAATGGAGTATATTATTCTGAGAGGCCTCCATTGGACTGCCCCTGTCATGCCAACTCTCCTGTGTGTATGGTGAGGGGTGGGGCCAGCTCTCCCTTTGTATTGGCCTGAAAGCAGAGGAGGGGGCAGCATTCCCATTCCCATTCCCACCAGGGGCTATGGACATCAACACAGACCCCAGCTGTGGTGGGGACATGGATCCAGACATGACCCTCAGGCTAGGCTGGGTTTCCTTTTTTTGTTTGTTTTTTATTTTATTTTTTTGACTAATTATTTTTTTATTAGTTCAAATTAGGAACAAGCTTGTTTCACATGTCAATCCCTTCTCCCTCTCCCTTCCCTACCCTTCACCTCTCCTACCTCACCCCGACCTACCCCCCATCCCATCCACCCTCCATTCCCCAGGCAATGTAGGGCCCTCAACAAGGGCTCCGCAAAGTCCACCACATCATCCTGGGCTGGCCCCAGGATGTCCAGGGCAAGAACGCATCCCTTCACGTGGAATGGGCTCTCAAAGTCCCCCCCACCCAGTGAAAAATACTAATCCACTACCAGGGGCCCCCTAGAGGGCAAAGGCCCCCTCACTGACATCCACGTCCAGGGGTCTGATCAGTCCCATCCGGTACTGGTCTCCCAGACAGCAGTCTGGGGTCATGTGCTCCCCCTTGTTCAGGCCAGCTGCCTCTGTGGGCTTCACCAGCCCAGTACCAACCCCTTCGATCTTCATTCCTCCCTTTCTGCAACTAAGCTCCAGAGTTCAGTTCAGTGTATATCTGTGGATGTCTGCCTCTGCCTCCATCAGCCACTGGATGAAGGCTCTGAGGATAGGGCACCCGCTGCAGGACAGAGGGCAGGGTGTAGACCTGGGTTTCCTTTTTAATCTAGTCACAATGTCAGATTTCAGAATTCAGAAACAAATTCAGAACACTAAAAACAAACCTTGCTAGCTGGGTGGTGGCAGCAGCACACACACCTTTAATCCCAGAAAAAAAAATTAACTCACAAAATTTATTGTTCAAGGCTAGCCTGGTCTACATAGTAAGACCCTTCCTTCCTTCCTTCCTTCCTTCCTTCCTTCCTTCCTTCCTTCCTTCCTTCCTTCCTTTCTTTTTTTTCTTTTTCTATTTTGGTTTTTCGAGACAGCATTTCTCTGTATTGGAGCCTGTCTTGGAACTTGTTCTGTAGACCAGGCTGGTCTCAAACTTAGAGATCTGCTTGCCTCTGCCTCCTGAGTGTTGAGACTAAAGGCATGCTCCACCAGTGTCTAGTCAAGACCCTATTTCAGAAAAAAATTGAATCAATTATCATTTATTATGTGTGTGGAAGCATGTATGTGGAGGCCAGAGATAACTTCTTGGGGAAAGTTGGTTCTCATTTAACCCTGTGGGTCCTGGGAACAGAAAGCAAGCAATTTTACCTGTGGAGTCATCTTTCTGGCCTTTAACTTTTGCTTTTAAAAATGTTTTTAGATTTATTTATGTGTATGAGTGTTTTGCTTGCATGCATGTATGTGTATAATGAATGTATGTGCCTGGTGCTCATGGAGTTATGGATGGTTGTGCGTATGAAGTGAGAAAAAAACATTTGCTAAATCCTGACCCAGTCTTGGGCTAAAACTGAGGCCAGCCTGACCCACAAGCATGTATGACACTTAGGAATTTTTGGTAACCTGCATTGTTTGCTTGTGTAACTGACAGGCTTTCCAGCTCCCCTCCCTGATCAAACAAATACCACGGTGATACAACTGTGCCTTATTCTTGTAGACCAGCCTGGTCTCAAACTCACAGAGATCCACCTGCCTCTGTCTCCTGAGTGCTGGGATTAAGGGCGTGCGCCACCACCACTCAGCTCTCATCTTTAGCTGTTTTTAAACTAACTTCATGTCAGACCCTCAGTATTTGGTGATTTGATGTGACATTATGTGTTCTTTGGATTCCAGCTTTGTGTGTACTTACAACTTTTTGTGATATTATCTCAACACTCTGGCCCACGCTGGCCTAGAACTCACCCTGATTATCTTCCTCCTGCCTTAGCTTCCCAAGTGGTAGAACTAGATATGTGAGCCACCACACCCACCCTGCTGTGTTATGTTTTTTTCAAGATAGGGTTTCTCTCTGTAACAGTTCTGGCTGACATGGAACTCACTGTGTAGAACAGTCTGGCCTTGAACTCAGAGAAACCTACCTGTCCTATCTCCAAAGTGCTGGGACTCAAGGTGTCACCACTGCCCAGTCTACCCAGCTTTTTGTCAATTCTGTACTTGAAACACCATCTTTTTTGTTGTTAAATCTTGAGACAGGGTCTATTTAATAGCTCTGGCTTTCCTGGACCACTTTGTAGACTAGGTTGGCTTCAACATCATACCTACTTGTACCTCCTGAGTGCTGGGATTAAAGGTGTATACCAACATGAAGGCTTCTATCATCCTTTTATTAAAACAGGATCTCTGGCTGACGGGAGCTCCAGGGGTATGCTTATCTTTACCTACCTAGCGTTGTGATTACAAGTGTGGGTTCTACAATTCAGCTCAAGTTCTAGTGCTTGCAATCAGCACTGTGCTGAGCCATTTTTCCAGCCTGCAGTTATGTACCTTTATGAATCTAGAATCTCCTTTCTCTGGGCACAAGCTAGAACATTCATCTAAAATCTCTCTTGAGCTCCTAAGTTGGTTATTCAATGCTGTAAAACTGTGCATTGATGTGTTTACACTAGGGTCTCATTCCCAAGATTCTAACATATTCAAGTTAATTCCCTAGCCCCTGATGTTGAGCACTTCTTGTCCTAAATATTTAGCTAAGGGATATTAAAATTCAAATAGAAATGGTCAGTTTCCCAAAAGGCAAGAATTTTATATTGGATTTGGTTTTATATAGTTTTGAGGTAGGGTCTTTTAGTCCAGGCTGGCCTGAAATTTGGTAGTTGAAGATGACCTTGAACTCTGGATTCTCCCAAGTGGCAGATTCACAGGCACATACATAATTCGCCCTAATTCTTAAAAACAAAAACAGACAAAAAGCAAAACAAACAAAAAAAAAAAACAAAAACAAAACAAAAAAAAGGGGGGCAGGAAGGATAGAACCAGAAAATCCTATCTACCTGGCTACCTGGCACTTATTTTGAGGTCACCTTGGTTACAGAGGGAATTCCAGATCAGCCAGAGCTATAGGCTGTGTTTCAGTAAAAATCAAATGTGAGGGCTATTTGAAATGCCTTTTCTAGCAGCTATCCTTGAAGTTTTCCAACTTTGGGAAAGCATCAATAGGCTCTGCAGAAGTCAAACGTACTTTTTCAGATATTGTAAAGGAACAGATGAAATGCTGGGGACTTTTCAGATTTAAAATCAAGATCCAATGTTCAGCTGCTCAGACATGAACACATGCTGGGTGGATCTATGAATGACCCATTATAAACATTTCCAATTCAAGGGCCAGGAATGTGGCTCAGTGATACAGCACTTGCCTATATATTTGAGGCCCTACATTCTACCACTAGCAATACAGGAGGTGGGGTGGGCTTTAAATCTTAGAAACCCTATTTTTTTTTTTTTTTGGTTTTTCGAGACAGGGTTTCTCTGTGTAGCTTTGGAGCCTATCCTGGCACTCACTCTGGAGACCAGGCTGGCCTTGAACTCAAGAGATCTGCCTGCCTCTGCCTCCTGAGTGCTGGAATTAAAGGCGTGCGCCACCAACGCCCGGCTTAGAAACCCTACTTTAATAAATAAAAGAAAAACCAAAATTTAATTTATAAAGTTTTATTTTTGTATATGTGCTAGATCTTACGAACTGCAGACAATCTTTTATGTCAGTCTGTTGGCTTGTAAAAGGCTAAGAAGTATGTGAGATTTGGGTGGTGAAATTTCCTTTTGGGAACCCCAATTCCAAAATAAAAAAATTGCACTCATTAAGTGACTTTAAAATGTGGTTCACCTTCCCCCCTTACACCTGTAAGTTTGGAGGACAAGTGCTACATACTTCTGCAAACACAAAATAAGTTAGAAATACAATCGGCAGCAAGTTCTTAATACATTCAGCACTTCTGTAGTGACTTATCACACCCAAAAACCTTATTTTCAATATGCAACACTCAGGTAGGTGCAGGACCAGTTCTGGTTGGGCCCTACGATAAAACCAGTACTGAGAATGGTTTTGTTGGTAACACAAAAGCTGGGGCAAAGGGGTGCTGTTTTTCTTTATCAGCAGTCTGTATGTCCTCGTACCTTCAAACTAGAAATCAAAACTGGGCACTTATCCCCCAAAAGGCAATTTTCTAAAATTCTAAATAAGGCAGGATATAGCCACCAAATTAACCACAAAAATCGACAAAGTAAAATAGTCCATGGGAGAACATAACCTGGAAAAATACTAATAAAAACCCGAAGAACTATTCCAAAGTAGTCACCTGAATATTCAGACTGTTACGTTCCTTTATAAAAGTAATTCAAATAAAAAAGGCTCCTCATATTTTTAACCAATATGAGGATTAAAGACTTAAGTTGTTATTGTTCACTAATAAATGTTAATCATGAAAATAGAAAACATTTTAATAATTCTAGGTCTGTATAATTATAGCTGAGACAAAAAAGCTGGGAGATCATCACTGAGAAAAATCAATGAAAAGAAACAAAGCCCAAATATGATTATGTTTGTATTTCTGCCTCTGTGATGCTGAACATGAGAATTTGTTTGGTGGAGGGCTTAGAAACAGCAGCAATATGGTGTTTACCAAGTTGTACATGGAAATACTTAGATCTGACTGGGCAAAGCCCCAGTTCATACAGTTTCACAACTAAAATCTCTTCAGTCCTTATGTTAACAGATTCTACTGTCTTCAATAGAGTAATCATGCCATTTAGAAACGTGGGAGTTTTTCAAAGGAAGACTAGTGATTCTGCAACAAACATTTAAGAGAGGAAACATATGGCTCAAAAGAATTAGTTGAGAGAATCAAATAATTTTTAGGCACTTTAAGACTTGAAATTTAAAACGTGCCATTTGTTTTAGAGAAAGACCTCAAAATCACCACTATGTTGCTCTTACAATAACATGCATCTTAAAATTTCTGGTTATACATTAATGCTTAAAGAGTTAAATATAGAAAATAATTTGCACAAACAAACAAAAATAACTCTGTTCATTTTCCCTCACTCATGGTCACAACACAGACCGGCTCTTCCTCAAATGGAGGGAAACATGACTCATAAGCCCTCATTAGGAACTGGTGGGCTTATACACTCAAAGCAACTTAATAGGGAGGGGGGAATCCCTCCATGACAAAAAATTCACAGCCTTTGAAAATGTCAAGTTTTCTCTTATCTAGGAAGTCACTAAGTTTTATGTATTTCATAATTTCGTTAAGGAGCAGAAAATATCAAGTTGTCTGTCAGATGGTAAGATAATGTAACTAGTACCAGTTACTCATCCAAACAAAGCTAACCTACTTCACTACTTGAGGAACTTTGAAAACTTCCAGTTGAAAAGGCAAACACTGTACAACCTTTGCTCAAACTTCAATTCAGGCTGGAGGTGAAGCTCAGCGATAGTGCACTTGCCTGGAGTGCTTGAGGCCCTGAATCCCCAGCTCCACAGAAACCAAAATAAAAGCAAATTCTGATGTAAACAGAATCTATCTGGTGTCAAAAGTTGCTAAAATTACAGGAAGCCTAGAAGCATGACTGTGGAATACTGCAAATAATATACCCAAAGCTTTCTTAAATACAAAATAACATAAATGCTCAATTTTGCTTCTGCTTTGACCAGTGCCAACTACAGCCTTTCAACATTTTCCTATCAACTGAAATGTAAAAAATACAACCAAGCTTGTGCTCATTAAATACACATGTATATAAAAAAAATACAAAAAGTACAAGATTGATTGTTAGGGGAACTTTAACAGCATCAACAGCCTGTTCTCCAAGTCTTTAGTAAAGAGCCAATCTTTCTGTGCACAAAATATGCAGTCTTAAAAAAAAAAAAAAAAAAAAAAAAAAAAAAAAAAAAACGAAACAGAAGGTACCAAAACCCCCAAACACACCACAGGACAAAAAGTTCTTAAATCAAAATCTATTTGCGAATTCAGCAAAATAATTTCTATAAAATAAAACAGCAAAATATTTAAATAGAGTGGGTTGTATCTGTTTGAAGGGGTATTTGGTTTTAGACAGTTTCCAAAAATTACACACATTCAAGTCACCAATTCTCTTTGAAATACAGTATTAACTGATGAATTCCTTTATCTTCATTCAATTTGTTTATTCTAAAATTGTGATACCTCAATTATATTAACTATCAATAATTTTTTATTTTTAAATTCAACCCGGCTTTGAACGTTAAAATTTTTGGAATGGAAAAGGAGCTAGGACAATTGTTGCTTTCAAGTGAAATGATACTGAGCAGAGAATCAGTCAGACACCTTGGTGCAGAGGTACTCCAAAGACTGTGGGGTTCTGACTTCCCCATCACTGGGGTCCAGAAGGACAGTTTGAGAAGAGTCACTTAGTAAGCTCTACCAAAGAACAAAACAAGCACACCAAATACAGTCTTCTACTAGGCTCCAGTCAGCATCCTGGCATAACAAATTTTTGCAGATGTTTTAAATCTTTCAAAATTCCCACCACTAAATCAGTAAATTTAAGTGTTCTTTATTCCACCCAGAGATCTGCACTGTCAAACACAAAGGAACATGTGTGCAATTGAGAACTGCCTGCTTGCCACAGTTCTCCCCTCAACCTGTATTTTATAGTCTAGGGTTTAAGAAGGAAAGCTCCGAGCAATGCAGCCCCCATGTCAGGACAACTGCAGTCATTATGGTAATATTTCCTCGTTGGCTACACTAACTTGTGTGAAGCCATGCTAAATGTTACAGCATATCTATAGCTTCAAAGTGATTAACCTAACATCAGAATAAAAAGGCAATGGAAAAAGATCTAGAAACATAGTACATCACCAATTTTCCACATCAACCAAATAATTAAAAGGTAACCAGCCTTACATTGCTCATAATAAAATTGACTCCAGTGGCAAAGAACGAACACGAAACTATTGGTGTGACATGAATGGGCTGTTTTGTTGCTGTTGGTTTACTTTTTGTTTTTGTAAAGGAGGTGATCCAACTGCCACAAGGTAGGCAACACTGGCTGCAGTGCAGTGGGTGTAAGAAAATTAATGTATGTAGTTTTTGTAGATCTGTGAGTCTCAAGGAAAAAAAGTTTCTTGCTTAAGAATTAACAGTCAAACATTAATATACTATATACACCTTTGCCATTTACACTTTAGCATCAGGCCATTTATTACAAAACACTATACACTTTCCACTGCAGGCTGGTTATATATTGACAGCATATTTCTGCAGATAAGACAGTGAATAAACTCTCCACACTCCATGTTGATTAGGAATAGTTTTTCTAGTTTTAAATATTAGCCAGACACAGAAAAAAGTTGGACTGTAAGGCCTGGGTGCACAGTCTTGATGGAACCAGTTAATATGTGCATTTCACTGATCCTTAGTTTGAGGTGGGGACACTTCTTCACTGCCTTCATAATTTTCTTGTGCTCGTTGGCCAGTTCTCTGAGGGTTATTCATGTGATGTGCTGCTGGGCCTGTATATGGCTGTCCATGCACATGGTTATTCTGAAAGACAAAAGAAATCTGTGCATTACAATTTTTCCACGGTTGGAGAAATGATTAGAGATTAAGTCTGTGTACTGGTCATACAGAGGGCCAGAGTCTGGTTCCCAGCACCCATGTCAGGTGGCTTATAATATACATAACTCCAGCTACAGGGTCTGACACCCAAGCTTCTGCAACTGACACTCACTTGAATATACACAAAATACCATAATTAAAAACGGCAAAATAAATCTAGGAAAAAACCTTTCCAACAGCAAGCACACCTTAAAACCTTGAGTTGAAATTGGTGGGAATGTAAACATTTGTTTTATTCTTAGGATTTACCTTTAAACACACTTGCCTAATGATGAAAACTGGTTGAAAAAGAAAAATCTTACAGGTAAATACAAACTTCGGAACTCTAAAGACTGGGTAGGTCTGCATAAATCTTTGTCCAACATGATTTTTAGTGTCAAATATGTAAATTTAGAGACTAGAGACAGCTCAGTGGTTAAGAGCACCTACTGTTCTTATAAAGAAACTAGATTTGATTTCCAAGACTCACAACCATCTTTAACTCCAGTTCCAGGGCTTCCAGCTCACTTTATACATGCAGACAAAACACTAATACACATAAAAAAATATAAATTTTGTTTATTAGTATATGTGTAGGTATGTATATCATAGTAGGTATGTGAAGGTCAGAAGACAGCTTGAAGGAGTCATCTCCTTCTACTATAATGGTCCTAGAGACTGAGCTCAGATGGGGCTTGTATGGCAAGTCTTTACCCACTGACCCATTTTACTAGCATAGTGCCAAAAATTTAGGTGTAAGGGGCTGGAGAGATGGCTCAGAGATTAAGAGCACTGACTGCTCTTCCAGAGGACCTGAGTTCAATTCCCAGCAACCACAAGGTGGCTAACAAACATCTGTAATGAGATCTGGTGCCCTCTTCTGGCCTGCAGGCACAAATGCAGACAGAACACTATATACATAATAAATCTCAAAACAAACAAACAAACACCACCACCCCCCCCCAAAAAAAGGTATAAGCCTGACAAATTAAAATTTCCCAGCCGGGTGTTGGTGGCACATGCCTTTGGTCCCAGCATTCAGAAGGCAGAGGCAGGCGGATCTGTGAGTTCGAGACAAGCCTGGTCTACAAGAGCTAGTTCCAGGACAGCCACCAAAGCCAGAGAAACCCTGTCTCGAAAAACAAAAAACAAAACAAAACAAAAAAAACAAAAAAACAAAAAAACAAAAAAAAAAAAAAGAGAAAAAAAATCCCATTACTATTCTTGGTTTAGTTTTCACAAAGAATGATGTGAGGGCTAGCCTACATGAATGCTGACTCTTTCACAGGATAAACCCGATTTAACCCTGACATGAAATCATGCAGTTTTACTCACTCTCTATATAAGACATACCTATCTGGTAAGGGAACCACATCACTGGTGCAAGTTAAATTTGCACCATGACCCCACTGCCACCAATCTTCTGATCATGTACCCAGAGTTAGCTCAGATAATCTGAGTTCAGACATGGTAAAAAGCCATCCTTTACAATTAAGCATGAAATTGGTTCTAGAGCAGTGGTTCTCAATCTGTGGGTTCCAACCCCTGGGGGTGGTTCAATTGATTCACAGGGTCATATATCAGATACTTGTATTACGATTCATAACAGTAGCAAAATTACAGTTATGAAGTGGCAACAAAAATAATTTTCTGGTGGGGGTCAGCACAACATGAGGAACATATATATATATATATATATATATATATATATATATATATATATATATATATATATAAAATGGCTGAAACATTAGCATGGTTGAGAACTACTGTAGAGGTTAACCTCACTATCCGACTCCTGTTTACCTGTTGATATTGAGATCCAGGAGAATGGGGGTATAATGGGGCATCTTCCGGTGGAGGTGACTCATGCTCATCTGGGGCATCTTGGTCATCTGGTTCCTAATTTTAAAGAAAAAGAATTATGCAGGTAACATCGAACTCTCTGCTGACTTTGCCTGTTGATTTAGTAACAACTTTTAAAAACTGTGTATATATAATATTATAATATCACAATATTATAATAATTCCTGCAATCTAAGGTTCAGGAAACCTCTCCAATCACTGAGGGGGCAGGAGATTATAAAAGACAGAGGAACAGAATGTCTCTTGTGAGACTCTGTCTCCTAGAAATGCCAAGGAAGCCACACCCACTAAGTTTCAATATCATGGCCACCTAAACAGGGACACCAATATATTTGCTGACATGGAAGGAGAAAAATTCATGAGAGTTCAAGCCTAGGCAGAGAACTACAGGTAAAGAAGGAATGCTGAAAGCAGGAAAATTATATCCCCCAGACAGGGAAGAGTCCCCCAATTACTTATCCAATACCAAATGGTGAGTCCTAAAGTATTCCACATGTAAGTAACTTTATACACACTGAGCAGGTTATTTGTAGATTTAGGAAAAAATATCTCAACATTTAAAGAAAAAAAACCTTAAATCTGAGACAGAGCAAGGGGATATGTAGGAGTAACTAAAAGGGGGGAAAATAATGTGGTCATATTTTAATTTGAAAAAATCGACCTTCACATGTGCTATGGTACATGCAGACAAAACACCCATACACATAAAGGCTTAAAAAAAAACCAAACAATTAAAGATTCCGAATTTGGATTCTGTTAGAAATGCATTTCTGAGGTTATAGCACAGTAATGTCTCCAGAAAGAGGCATCCTCAACATATCACTAAATATTAAAGCAAATACAACTCTAGCAAGAGCCTTTAAGAAATAACACTATTAATGCACAACCAGTGGCCTAATAAAGAATTACTTTGCTTTCTTCCATTTCTATCTCTTGTAGACTGGTGGCTTTTTTTACCTCCTCAGGACAGAGTTCACAAGCTTTTGCAAGTGTCATTCTAGCACTATGTGATCTCTCCAAGAAATAGCCATTTGATGTTTCATTGCTTTGCACTGGGGGAGACCAATTGTTGTAAGTGTATTGAGGATTGCCAGTGTATGGTCTTCTTTCGAGTTCATCTCCAAGCCATTCCACCGCCCAGGTCCATTTCCTTTTAAGATCTCCATTGCCCTTCAAAAGTAAAACCATATACACGCACGTAAGAGGATTTGGAGTATCTCAAAGAAAATTTAAAATGGTAACCACCCCACAAACTCAGGATTGTGTTCTTTTTTTCTTGAAATAGAGTCTTGTAGCCCTGGCTGTCTAGTAACTGTTATGTAGTTCAGGCTGTTGTTGAACCTGTTGTCCTCCTGTCTTAGCCTTGAATGTTAGGATTGTAGATGTACACCCACCATACCTGGATTAAAAGAGGATCTTAATGTCATTTTTCATTTCTTTCTTTTTTTCTTTTGGTTTTTCGAGACAGGATTTCTCTGTGGCTTTGGAGGTTGTCCTGCAACTTGCTCTTGTAGACCAGGCTGGTCTCAAACTCACAGAGATCCAACTGACTCTGCCTCCCAAGTGCTGGGATTAAAGGTGTGTGCCACCATCACCCAGCTCATTTTTCCTTTCTTATTGTATGTGGTGTTAGGGATTTAATGCCAAGGCTTTGTACATTCTGGGTAAGCAGTATACCACACAGAACTATAGCCTTAACCCTTTAAAACAGGATCTTAAACTCTTGATTCAAATTTGTATGAAATTCTAAGAAAACCACTCTCACCTGAAGGATCTGGTAAGCAACAGGACAACTGCTAAAGAGAGCTACCATACATTTTATACATTGGTATGCTCTTTTTTGATAGTGATTCTTAGAACGCTGGATTGTGTCAAACAGCCCATCTCGGTCATCTGGAATTCCTTTAAGGGCATTATGAATTCTGGAAAACAATCAGAAGATAAAAACTTCTAAACTCTAATAGAAGCTAATTTTTATTGTCTATTACATGCCACCCAGTAAATATTTCAGTTCAGTTGTTTCATACTGGACAGTAAGTACTACTAATAAACCTTGGAGAAGATGACAAAATAAACAACTTGCCTAGGATCATACAGCTGCCTACCAGTCTGACTCAAGTCTGTGCCCTTACTAACTTTACTTGTTCAAATTGCTTTTGTTATGAAGTTTACATACTTTACCAGAAGCAAAGTCAGGACACTCAAAGAGTAATACAAACTTAAAAAAAATTAACAAACAAGTCCACAAATACCATAGTTGAGGAGTTAGCTTTATTTTCAGTCTTTTGTTTTTGAGAAAGGGTCTCATTATACAGCACAGAATGGCTTTGACCTCTCAATCTGACTGTCACAGCTACCATGCCCAGTGCCTGCTTATTTTGTTAGACATTACCTGCCAATAAACAAAATATGACATACCTGTAAGACTATCATTAAGCCATAAAAAGGAAGTAAAATATCAATATGCTATAATATAAATTAACCTTGCAAGCATTACACTGAAGGAAAGCAATTAGACATAAAATGCTAAATGCTGAAATTCCATTTTGGCAAAATGATAATACGCAAACTCATAGAAGAAAGAAGATTAATGGTTGCCGGGATGGGAAAGGACCAAGAGTATCTAAATGGGTATAGGCTTCTTGTTGTTTGATCTAAGGTACCACACATAAATTCTACTTTTCTTTTTGAGGGAGAGTAATGCTGAGGGTGAGGGCCAGCCTAACCCATATTAGATAAGTGCTGTCACTAAGCCAGCCCCCACCTTTACCTTCATTTTTGCCAACTGATATAAAGTGCTAAAATATTACTTTTGCCATATCATGCTTTCTTTCCACTAATATAGTTTCCCAAATACCATCTTTAAAAACAAAAAAACAAAAATCCCTTACACTATGAGATTTCTTTCCCTTCCTTCTTCCTGTTTTTTTTTGTTTTGTTTTTTTGCCCCCAAGACAGGGTTTCTCTGTGGCTTTGGAACCTGTCCTGGAACTCACTTTGTAGACCAGGCTGGCCTTGAACTCAGAGAGATTCATCTGTTCTCTATGAGATTATTTTCAAGCTTGAGTTAAAATGACTACATTAATTCTCACAGATAGTCCAACCTATGTTTTCATCATATTATATATGCTAAAAAAGAGAATTTGCACATGTCTAATCATAAAGGTATACATTCTTTTTGAGAAAGGGTTTTACTATGTAGGCTTTGTTGGCTCTGAACTCAAAGTGTTCTGCCTGATTCTGCATTGGAGTGCTGGGATCCATATATGTCATCACTCTCTAAAAGCTATACATGCTCAGTTTTGAAAAGGAAACTACTAGAAGGTAGACTACATTAAAATCTTCTCAGGAGTAAAGTGTCAATGGTGACAGCTTGCATTCAAGAAACATTTTGCATTCAAGAAACCTGATGCTTGCTTACTGCTATTTTAATAACAGTAATTTGAAACACACAATGCTAAAAGATAATTTGATAGTACGAATTTATAAATTTTGGCATTTGCAATCTCCACTAAGACTAAACTTTAGTATTTTTAATAAGGCTTAAATTATTTTATGTAAATATATGTGTCACATATGTACCTGGTGTTTTTAGCAGGTAGAAGGTGTCAGAAAACTGGAGTTACAGGGGTTTTAAGCCACTATGTGGGTGTTGTACATTCAATGTTAATGAGTTAGTACTACATATTTATTAAGATCACCAAACACATTACTGTGTGTGTACCCTTACCTATTGAGTCATCTTGCTGGCCCACCTAAGGTTGGTTTTTTTCTTTCTTTTTGAGACAAAGCCTCTCTGCAAGCCTTGGATAGCCTGGAACTCAGAGATCCACCTGTCTCTGCCTCCCAAGTGGCTGGGATTAAAGATGTCAATCTTTATGTCCTGCTCACCTAAGGACTACCTTTAGGTAACTACGTGTTTGTGCCATTAGTTCTAAAACTAATGCAATCTAAATGTAAAATAACCCTTGTGCTTAAATGAATTCCTATTCCTATGTATACTAAGTCTATTGATGGTTTGTTTTAATTAAAAACCAATTCAGGTGAATGTTAAAAGAGTATTTACCTGTGAGTCTGCCAGGAGTCTTCAATCAGTAAGATTTGTAAAAGCAGATCCAAATAGGGACGAAGTTCATAAGTATAGGAATACGCAACCTAAAAATAGGTAAGACACATTGAATAATGGATAAATGGGAAACAAATCAAGTCATAGAGATTTAGCAATGGTTATGTTTTCTTAACCTGCCAAAGAAGTTCACTGAGGACGGTAGATGAGAACTGAGGATTCTCCCAGCAGCAAAAGCGAAGCAATTTGACGGTCTCATCAGAGTTACTGCAGTCTTCGATAATTTTCTTCACATAACTTGTTCTCACAAATAAAATGTCTACCACATTTTGTTGAATTGGCATTATAGGTTGTGATAAATTAGGATCACCGAAAGGATTTGGAAGAGAAGGATTACCTACAATACAGATTTGTCACCAATGAACAACCAATAAGCGTCTCCACAATAACAATGCAGACTTCTAAGAAAATAGCCTCATGAAATGTGTCCTAGAAAAATAAGCTGTAGAGGTCAAGTTTCCTAAGCATAATGAAGAAAAGTAGCACTACATATTACAATGATTAGGTATACTAATCATGAAAAATTTCACAAACATAACCCAGTAGAAAGGAGGAAAAGACTCATATTAATCATGTGAAAAAGGTACAGGACTTCAAATATTGTAAAATGTTGCAAACATGGACTTTCTTTAACGCCCTTACTTTGTATTTAACTATCTTCCAGTATTATATTTAATTTAGTTCTGATCTGACCCAGAGTATTCAAAACTACTGCCAAGAATACATTACCATTGATTGAAGACTGCATTCTTGAGGAGACATTGCAACAGCGGATTAGCTGTGACACTACTGAGTATAATTTGCCTAATTCAGCATACTGATATTTAATTGGAGGACCAGGACCTTCATCTAAGGACACAAGCATAAAGGTAGCAGGTACACTCAGTTTCAGCAGCTGTGTCTTTTCTGCCACTCCTGTAGTCAAAAGACAGGAAACGGGCAGAGAAGGAGAAAAATGGGGAAGGAAAACATTAGGATGGAAAGAACTTTGTGAACAAAACCAGCAGTTATTAAAAATATTTGTCTATCATTTCTTCGATCTTCTTACGTATATTCATCGTGCACATGTCTGTGGAGACCAGTTATGTTGAGAATCTTCCTCAAAAGCTCTTCTACCTTACCTGGGCAGAGGTGGCCCACACCTTTAGTCCTAGCACTCAGAAGGCAGAGGCAGGTGGATCTCTGTGAATTTGAGACCAGCCTGGTCTACAAGAGTGAGTTCCAGGACAGCCTCCAAAGCCACAGAGAAACCCTGTCTCGGGAAAAAACAAACAAAACCCACAAAAAGGGCTGGAGAGATGGCTTAGCGGTTAAGGGCATGGACTGCTCTTCCAGAGGTCCTGAGTTCAACTCCCAGCAACCACATGATGGTTCACAACCATCCATTATGAGATCTAGTGCCCTCTTCTGACACAAAGAAACAAACAAAAAAAGCTCTTCTACCTTATCCTCAGACTTAGAGCTTGCAGACAGAGTTCACCTTACTAGCCAGATTGCTCTGCAGATTCCTTGTCTCAATCTTTTCAGGCTGGAATCACAGGCAAACCATCATATTCCACTGAGTATTTACATGAGTTCTGAGGATTTGAATTATTGCACAAGAACTTTAACAGCTGAGACACCTTCCTTCCTTTCTTTTTTGAGATAGGGCTTCCCTATATAGTCCTGGCTGTTCTAGAACTCATTATGTAGACCAGGCCAGCCTCAAATTCAGCGATCTACTTGCTTCTGTCTCCCAAGAGCTGGGATTATGGCTTACCCTTGCCTATCACTTTATAATCAGGAACACATTGTTTTACTTGGATTCAGACTTATTTAACTAGGATAAAAAATTTACCACACTTCAACAGTTTCAATATTAATTCTATTCAAAACATTGACTATCTAACTCTGAGTATCTAGACAGGACAAGGAAGACTCTATAGCCTGGAAAATTTCAAGTCTAGATGAGAATTAGACTGTAGCTCTTAATTGTAAGAGTGACTAAGTGAAGCAGGGCGGTGGTGGTGCACGCCTTTAATCCCAACACTCCAGAGGCAGAGTCAGGTGGATCTCTGAGAGTTCGAGACCAGCCTGGTCTACAAGAGCAAGTTCCAGGATAGCCTCCAAAGCTACAGAGAAACCCTGTCTTGAAAAACCAAAAGAGTGACTAAGTGAGAAATACGGAGATCAGCAGCATGGTGGAGATCACTACCAACCAGAGATAAATGAGAAGTAAAGAGGGCTGGAGGGATAGCTCAGCCATTAAAGGCTAGGCTCACAACCAAAAACATAAGAGAAGTAAAGAGGGCCATGAATCAATTATTACTTGGGCATAGAACTCAAATTTCAATGTAAAAATTGTGTGTGATTTAACTTTTAAATAAGTTATAAAAAAAACCCCAACAATTCTCTAAGTTTCTGAACCAGTTCTGAATATGGCCAAATAGAACTATCACTATTACAAAATTTGTCAATGGTTATTTTAAGGTCAGTAACACTAATACCTTATTGGATATGGACACAGACACACATACAACACAGGGTTTTTCTGTGTAGCCTTGGCTGTCCTGGAACTCAGAAATCCACCTGCCTCTGCCTCTGGAGTGCTGGGATTAAAGGCATGTGCCATCATTACCCAGCTCGCAATTTTTGTAATTTCTATTATTATAGGACATGTATCTCCTGTCCAAGATAATGCAAGAATTATCTGTTACTTTTTTTGAGATACAATCACTTTGTCACTCTGGCTGGTCTGAAACTCACAATTAGACAGTCTGGTCTCAAACTAACAGATCATCAGTCTGTCTCCCTAGTGCTAAAATTAAAGGTGTAACCCCACACTTTAGTGCTGGAAATGCCCATGTTCATGGTAGACAAGTGTTCTCCCCCAATCCAATCTTCTGCAACAAAATAAAACAATGGAAGACTAGAGTATGACAATTAGGTACAGTTCTAGTAGTAACTGAACAGGAATGAGCAGGTGATATTAGAAAGAGCAAGCTACTTTGAGAAGAGAAGATGTCAAACAGATGTAGCCCTGTTCCAAGGGATTCAACACCCTAATACAGACATATATGGAGGTAAAACACCAATGTATAAAAAATAATAAAGCAGAAAGATGCAGCATCATTGCTTAAGGAGACAAAATTTAATAGAATTTCACTTGTGTTTACCAGAGAAATACATAAAATATTACAAAGCACACAGGGGAAAAATTCTGTATCTAGAGGTTTGATGCAAAGAAAAAAAAATCTTTGTATTTCATATTTGACCTTCTGAATGACCTTATCATTTAACATAATACTGTGACAGAGATTATGAAAATTGTAAGTCTTACCTAAATTGGCATACATTACAAACAAGTTGAAATACTGCTGCAAATGACGTCCATGCTCTGAAACTTCCCTCCTCAAGAGATTCAGTACTGCTCTTAGTAAGTGATCACTCAAGCTTAAGTTGTCATAAGCCTGTAAAGGAGAAAACACTAGCTAATTCTTAACAAGGTGCAAAGATAATTATATTCCTGTAAAAAGGGGACATGTATGTATATGTTGAACAGAAGAATACTGTTCTGGAATGACCGATCACATGAACTCTATTCACCCCGCCTACTATCAGTAAATTGATCCAAGGCCTGTGTATGCTAATGCTAGAGAACTAGACAAGAGCTTTGCCACTGAGCTATATCCCAAGATCTCTTACTAATAGAGAAAGGTCTCAACTAAGTTGGCCCAAGCTGGTTTTGAATTTGCAATTCTCCAGCCTTAGCTTCTGAAGAGGTTGAGATTATAGGCCCGTGCTACAAACTATTAAAAGGAATTGATTCTTGGAAAAAGGAATGATGATCTCAAGTAGATTTCCTATTTTTTCCCCGTTTCCTTTATTAATTTTGTTTGAGACAGGGTCTCTATATACAGAACCCAGGTTAGCTTTGAACGCTTAACCCCACTACCTCAGCTTCCCAAGTAGTAGAGTTACAGGCATGTACCACCACACTCAGCTATTGACTTAGATATTTTTCACTTTGATGCAATCAAAACCAAAAATGTTCATTAAAAAAACCCCACCAAATGAAGTTGATATGAAAAATCCACATGGAAATACTATTTTGTAAGCTAATTAAAAAATAGGGTTGGGCCGGGCGTGGGTGGCATGCGCCTTTAACCCCAGCACTCAGGAGGCAGAGGCAGGCGGATCTCTGTGAGTTCGAGGCCAGCCTGGTCTCCAGAGCAAGTGCCAGGATAGGATCCAAAGCTACAGAGAAACCCTGTCTTGAAAAACAAAACAAAACAAAAAGAAGTGCTGGCTTAATGGGTAAAGAGGCTTACCACCCAGAGGACTGGAGTTTCATCCCTAGGACCCACATGATAGAAAGAGAACTGACTCCCAAAAGTTGCCATTCAATCTCTCCACTTGTGCTGTGGCACAATACCACCTACAAAATAAATTCCCTTCTGTGCTAGGAATGGAAACCATAGCCTCAGTACATTTTAGGAATGTTCTCTACCATTGAATCATACTCCAGCCCACCAACACATTTTTAAAGGGCAAATAATCATTGCTGCTTTTTATCTAGTAATTTTAATGGAACTCAGGCTTCAGGCCTTGTTATTGCAGTAAACACACACACACACACACACACACACACACACACACACACACACACACACTAAATTCAGGTTTCTCTCAACTTCAGGAAAACACCTGTGTGGCTTTTTTTTTTTTTGTAAATACACAAATAATTATAAACAATGGTACAATTACCTGACTAGAAGGTCCAGGAGATGCAAAAGGTGAAGGACATGGTCCATCTTGCAAGGAAAAATGTGCAATGAAAACTATAAGTTTAGCAAATGCACCTCTCACTTCTGCACTAGGGCATTCCAAAAGGTATTCAGAGAATCGGTTTGAAACATTAAAAAGGACATTGTGAGCAAACCAAAACCGAACATTCTTGCTGTGACGAAGGAGAATACACAATGCATCATACCTAAAACAAAACAAACCACAACTATCAGTTCAGTTCACTGGCTCTCTGGGAAACAAAACAAGGCAAACATCTAAGGCAGCAACAATAATGACCACTTCTAGTATTAACACACACCTTTAATCATGAGTGGATCTGAGTTGTTCTAGGCTAGCTTTGTCTACACAAAGTTCCAGGATAGCAAAGTCTATACAGAGAAACCTCATGGGGGTTGGGAGACAGATAATACTATATGACTTGGCCCAACCTTTGTTCTTTTTTTTTTTTTTGAGACAGGGTTTCTCTGTGGCTTTGGAGGCTGTCCTGGACCTAGCTCTTATAGACCAGGCTGGTCTCGAACTCAGAGATCTGCCTGCCTCTGCCTCCCGAGTACTGGCCCAATCTTAAGGAATTATAAAATAGATGAAAGCTTGCATTGGTTCCTAAAAAACCATTATTAGCCAGGTGGCACAATGCCTGGTTTACAGAGTTCCAGAATAATCAGGGCTATAAAGACAAACCCTATTTCAAAGAAAAAAAAAAAAAAACCAAAACCCTAAAAACCAAAATACATTATTAAATGACAAAATGGTGCACGCCTTTAATCCCAGCACTCAGGAGGCAGGCGGATCTCTGAGTTGAGACCAGCCTGATCTCCAGAGCAAGTGCCAGGATAGGTTTCAAAGCTACACAGAGAAATCCTGTCTCAAAAACCCAAAAGATGACAAAATACCTTCTTTCCTTATTGGAGTATCTTATGGATAAGCAAAAAAAGTTTCTACTCTGTGTGTGTGTGTGGGGGGGGGGTGGGTGGGTGCGTGCACGTAGCTAAAAGGACTATTTGCAATAAATAGTAGGTTCTCTCCTTCTACTATGTGGGTTTCTGGGATCAAATTCAGTTTTGTCAGGCTTTGTGGTAAGAGCTTTCACCCAATGAACACATCTCATTGGCCCTTAATAAGTAACAATTGTGAAAAAGACATTATAGCTGGGCATGGTGGCACACACCTTTAGTCCAGAACTTGGGAGGCAGAAAAACCAAAAACCACAACCAAAACAAACAAAAAGGCATTATGATGGTCTCTATACTTTTTGGCAAGTTTTTTTTTTTTTCAAGACAATTTTTTTTTTCTCTGTGTAACAAACAGCCCTGGCTGTCCTGGAACTAGCTCTTGTAGACCAGGCTGGCCTCAAACTCACAGAGATCTGCCTGCCTCTGCCTCCTGAGTGCTGGGATTAAAGGTGTATGCCACCCCCCCCCCCACTAAGACTTCTTTAGTGCCATTAAAAGATACAACTAAATCAATAAATTTATACAAAGCTCCACGACCTCCCGGGTTCTTCAGGGCTCTGAAAAAGTAAAGTACTCTACTAAAGAACCCCACCAAATTTTAAATAGGAATAAAAATCCAAAAACAAGGTACCAATCACTGGCAGAGCCACGAACTATTTTCTTTGTGTGAAATCCTGTAGTAAAGAGGAACCTGGCAGCAAGCTGAATACTAATCATAGTGATTTCTTCTGCTTCAGGAGACAGGTGATCTTGCCCTAAAAACAAGCAAATAAACACATACACGTATTTAAAAAACAATTTAAATTTCTGTTCAAGCTGCATTTTCAAACAAGTTTGTACTTTGTAGTCTCAATTTGTTAAAATAATAAATAGAACTCTTCTTACATAACTTATAAAATTCTCATTCCTGAATTTAGCACTTGACACAAAGAGCCAGCCATGGTAGTGCACCACTTTATTCCCAGCACTCAGGAGGTAGAGGCAGGTGATCTATGTGAGTTTGAGGACAGTCTGATCTACAAAGTGAGTTCCACAAGAGCCAGGACTGTTACACAGAGAAACTCTGTCTCTAAAAAACCAAAATCAAAACCAACCAAACAACCCCACACAACTTAAAACCAACTAAAAAAACAAAAACAAAAAAACCCCTGAACAGGGGCTGGAGAGATGGCTCAGAGGTTAAGAGCACTGGCTGCTCTTCCAGAGGTACTGAGTTCAATTCCCAGCAACCACATGGTGGCTCACAACCATCCGTTATGAGATCTGGTGCCTTCTTCTGGCCTGCAGGCATACATGTAGGGAGAACACTGTATACATGATAAATAAATCTTTAAAACAAACAAACAAAAACCCTAAACAAAGCAAACAAACAAAATCAAGGCTGAGAATATAGCTCAGTGGCAGTGTTATCTACCATGCATAAGGCCATGGGTTCAAATCCCAGTACACATTTAAAAAAAAAAAAAAAGTACTAAAGAAAAAAAAAAAAAAACCACCAACCTCTTTTTAATACAATCACTTGGGAGGAAGAGGCAGTAAGATCTTATTTTGAAGCAAGCCTGGTCTACAGAGTGAATTCCAGGACATCAAAGGCAAAATATTCATACATATAAAATGGATAAACTCAAAAAGGAAAAGCAAGGCTTATGCCTACTAATAACTAACAATTACTCTATGCAGCCGGGCGGTGGTGGCACACACCTTTAATCCCAGCACTCAGGAGGCAGAGGCAGGCGGATCTCTGTGAGAGTCTGCAGAGCAAGTTCCAAGACAACCTCCAAAGCCACACAGAGAAACCCTGTCTTCTGGAAGAAAACACACACACACACACACACACACACACACACACACACACACACACACACACACACACACACACACACACACACACAAAGTATTGTATGTTGTAAGAAGCAAAACCGACACTTACCTGGAGGCGGGTTTAAGTAAACACCATTACACGTAAGCAGTTTTTTCATAAACTGAAAGTATTCCAAACTGTACTGCATGCGATTGTGCATGAACTGCACATTCTGCTTCCGAACACTTCTCTCAATGGCTGATGGCATAACAATCTGATGAGGCCTTGTAGTGATGGCAATCTCTGATATGTATTTTAACAATTCATCATCGTGACCTATTGTGTCCATTCGTTCATAGAAAAGTATATAAGCATTCCACCACCTTTTTTGGCGCCTGTATGACATGCGCTTCATCATGTGATCGAATACTTCTCCCATGTACTCGCCACCAAAACACTGGTTTTTCATTTCTTCATCGTCGTCCATTTTGCACTCTGTTACATCTCCATCATCAAATTTATACCAGCGATTCTTTTCACCATCTCCTCCATTCCTCTGAATGATGTAAGAATAGTAATGTCCTCCACTTGCTTGACCACTGTGCACAAGCACACCCACAAGTCTGTATTTTGTGCTTCCTGCTTTCTCTTCAGACTGCTCATTCTGTTGTATCAGTTGACTTTCTGGGTTTACATTATCCCCCTCCAGCTTAGCAACACCTGCAACTGTGTAAGGTTCCATGTCTAACTCTCGGGGAAATTCAAAGTAATCATTGAACTTGATTGCACATTCTCTTTCCCAGTCATAATCGAATCGTTTTAGTTGGATAGCAAGAACAGGAGGTAACTTTTTAATGAGCAAACGCTTTACGGTATCAACCTAAAACCAATAGAGAAAATTAATATACAATCCACTATAAAAGCAAACCAAAATCCAAGCAACCACCACCACCACTCCCAAATCAGAAAGTGAACTAAGGAAGCACACATCCTTTAGCTATACCTCCAATTCTCTTTTACCCAAACTCATTTTGAACTTGCTTTGTAGCCCAGACTGGTGTTAATGTGTTATCCACTTGCTTTAGCAGCCTAAAGTAGTTAAGGTCACAGGATTGTACCATCAAGACTAGACCATGCAAACTTTTTCCTCTTGGATTTTTTGTTTGTTTTAACAAACTTCCTGTAGATACGATCTAATTAGGTAGTAAAAAAAATTTTTTTTTAATTTTAAAAAATTAAGTTTACAGCAACAATCCTGGACATAAGAGGAAAAATGGTTTCCTCCATCAGCTCTGCATTTGTTAACTCATACAACAAAGGTGATTTTTTAAAAATATACCAACCACAGAACAAAGATGATATTAAGCTATTACAATTTTACACTTCCTAGCCTTTTCTGGCACTACTTTAACTTCCTTCCTCTGATACACACACACACACACACACACACACACACACACACACACACACACACACACACACACACACACACACACACACACACACACAGCTTTTTATTATCAAAACAAAGGAAGATAGAAAAAAAAAGTGTGAGCTTCAAGATTCATGTCCAAACTCCATGTCTTTTTTTCTTTTTATAAATAACCTAGCAAATATAATTTGTGCTGTCCATATTCTTCTGGATGGTGTAAGGCCATTCACTGGATTGTAGTCCACTTACCAGGACTTAAAACTGTCTTTCCCTCACCAGGAGCGATCAATTAACTATCCCTAGCTCCTTAGTTATAAATATCAAAGTTATATTAACAGACATTCATACCTTTTTATTGCATTTTTCACAATGATAAGCATTTGCCCCTTCTAATAAATCTCCTTTGACATACTGTTCCAAAGAATCAAGAAGATTTTGATGGTTTCTAATGTCTACATTCAGAGTCGTAAAAGATTCTTCACATTCGTACCTAAAGATATTAAGACATTGTAAGAAAGGGATGTACTTTTTAGTTCTCAAAATATTTCATTATTTATATATTTAATGAAAACTAAATTTGTAATACTTAAGACTATAAAACTCCTAAGTCACAGAATGTTACCAATACCAATGGCATTTCCTGACTAGATTGTGTTGGTCACAACATTAGGTTGACTATACACTCTGTATGCTAAGTTCTTTGCCTCGAAAACAAAATTGGTGGAGAACTATTACCACCCACACTTGAATGAAGTGGGTTCTGAAAGGTTAACATAAGTCAAAAGGTAGCCAGGTGGTGGCGGTGGGGTCTGCCTTTAATTTCAGCACTCTGAATTTGAGGCCACTGGATATAACAAAATCAAGACTAGTTCAGTTATTGGTTAAGCATTATGGATCCGACCTAAAGAGTATGCTCTCTTAAAATATTCTCTTGGAGGCTGGCATACCTTTAGTTCCAGCACTTAGGAGGCAGAAGCAGAGGCAGGTGATCTCTGTTGAGTTCAAGACCTGGTCTACAGAGTGAGTTCCAGGACAGCCTCCAAAGCCACAGAGAAACCCTGTCTCGAAAAACCAAACCAAACCAACCAACCAAATAAAAAGTATTATTTACAATGCGTATGCAGTGTGCATATCAGGACAACTTTGTGAGGTTGGTTCTCTTTCATATTTTGCCAAACTTGAGTCTCCAAGTGACTTTACCAGATGAACCAACTTGCTGCCCCCAATAAAAAAATACTTTTTTTTTTGTTTTTAAAATTTATGCTTAAGTTTGTATGTCTGTCATATATTGTGTTGTGTGCCCACAGAGGCCAGAAAAGGGTGTTGGATCCCCTGGAATTAGAGTTACAGTTATGAACTGGCCGATGGAAGAGCAGCAAGTACTTGTTAACATCCGTTATCCCTCCAGCCCCCAGTTTATTTTATTATTAAAAAAAATTTTCATGTGTATGGGTGTTTTGCCGACATGTATGAATGTGTACACTGTACATGCCTGGAGCCTGAAGAAGCCAGAAGGAGGCGTCAGATCCTCTGTAAATGAAGTTCCAGTTTTAGGTCACCAGGTGGGTGCTAGGAATTGAACCTGGGTCCTCTGTAACAATAGCCACCTTTATAAACAATGAGCTGGCTCTCAGGCACCCCCATTTTAAAATTAGCACACAGAGAAACAGGTTAAAACTTTGGTGTGATTTTGTTAGTTTTTTTTAAAAAAAGTTTTATTTACTTATCATATTATGTACTTGCACCCTATGAATGCCTACTGCCTGAGGAGTAGGGCATCAGAGTCCTCATTGATGGCTGTTAGCCAATATGTAGGTGCTCTGAACTGAAACCAGTCCTCCGCAAGAGCAGCCAGTGTTCTTAATTGACAAGCCACCTCCTCCAGGCCCATTTAGCACCTTAAACTTTTATATAATCCTCCTGTCTCAGCCTCCCAAGCACTGGGATTAATTACAGGCAAGAGCTACTACGGCCAGATCTTAATTCCCCTTTAAAGTTAAAAACCAGAGCAACGAAAAAAACACATGCAATTTTCCACGCAACTTTTATATTTTGTATGTACACATACCTTAGGAATGATAACAGGTGTTGGTAAAAATGATAATAGGGAGAACTATTTTGCTGTTTTGAAAAGAAAATAGCACCTCTAGCCAGTCATATTCTAAACTCAGTGTATTTGTATTATTTAATAAAATTCTAAGATAAAAGACACACTTAAAAGTAACATTTCTAGTCATATGCAAATTGTCAGCTTAGTTCCTTAGGAACATATAAAAGAATTAAAAGTATGCAATAGTTAAATAATAAGCACAAGAAAACACAAGAAAAGGAATCAAGTTACTCAACAAAACCAAAAACTACCCCACAGTACTCAGATATTCATAGTACTTAATTTATTTAGTCATGGAAGTTTAATAAATAGTGGTATATTCTATTTTTATATTAGAGCTAGTAAGAATTTTATTCTTGTTAGCATATTATATATTATATATTATATATTAGCGCTTACCTATGTGGGCAGCCTTGGCAAATCTTCTGATCAGCAAAGGAACCTCCCAAGACTTTACTTAGCATAGCTGGATGCCCTAAGGCTTTTAAAGCTTCATCCAAACTATCCACCAGTGAATTAAAGAACTCTAAAGCATCATGTTGTTCACGAAGATTAACAGGCTCACCCCAAAGCCTGCAAAATGAATAGAATATATGACATGTAACATGTGACATTCACAACAATACAAAAATTTTATTTTCTAGGGTTGTCAGTAACGCAATTACAACTACATGAGGAAGTAGGAAACACCACAAAAGTCCAGCACTTTATGGTAAAAGTGGTCCTCCAGTGACAAATAATTGCCACAGAACTACTGGTATGGATGATAGACATTATGGTTTTAAGAAGGGCGGTTGTTTCAGATAATGTGATTTACACATACATTTTGAATCCAGCTATAGTTGTTATTAAAATGAGGAGGTGGATTTAACAGGAAATTTTTCACTAAGCATTTTGTTAAATTTTGGATTACACACAAAAGAATTGTGTGTCAACCTTCATTAAACTGATTTTTCCAACTTGAAAAAGAAAGGTTTTATTAGTTCTACAGTTAATCTCTTTTCAATTATCTGAGGACTTAGGTTACACAAACTAATCCTGAAAACCAACTATCACTTCTAGAATGAGAACTGCCACTGTATTCATAGTGATACACACAGAATACAAGAATATTCTTTCCAAGCAAAAGAGATGACAAGTGTACTTTATATATACCAGAGCACTGTTTGACAAACTTAATTTAGACAAAAACCACTATACATGGCAACTTTATTATCAGATCTACCATTTGTACATTACATTATTTGAAACAATATTAATCTATTCTATTTACTTTCAAGGTGCAATACAGCTCTCCCCACACTTCCAAACATGTATGTCCTTTAACAGATTATCTGTTAAGATATCAAGGTACCAGTTATTACCATGAGTTATTACCAGCACTTTATGGTAATGAACAAATGCTCATATATGTGCAATGAGAAGCCTACATCATTATCAATATAGCCTTTTGTTCTCTTTCAAGTTTAATCTGAATCTAATCACAAGGAAACAATCATTAGAATATAGAGAGTAGAAAACATCAAGAAAACAAAGAGGGAAAATACCCAGCATTGTGGCACACACCTATAATCTCAGTATTCAGTGGCCAAGGCAAGAGGATCCTGATTTCTAGGCTAAGTTGAACTATATACCAATCTCAAATGACAACAAAAATCAAAACACCAAAATGAGAAGTCACAAAAAAAGAGAGGGAAAACCTATAATCAACTGGCAAGTTTCAGCATAAAAGGTGAGAATGTGGCTGGTGTTGGTGGTGCACGCCTTTAGTCCCAGCACTCCAGAGGCAGAGGCAGGTGGATCTCTGTGAGTCTGAGGCCAGCTTGGTCTACAGAGTGAGTTCCAGGACAGCCTCCAAAGCAATACAGAGAAACCCTGTCTTGAAAAACCAAAACCAAAACAACAAAAAACAACAAAAAAGGTGAGAAAGTGGGTTAATTCTTGGAATAACAGTAACAGAAATTTTGGATTTATAAAAGCCTTATAGAGGCAGATGAATTAAAGCAGAGGGAAAACAGAATGAATAGCCCAGTAGAGTGGTGATATATATAAACCCCCAGTATTGCCTGAGTAGGGGCTTAATTTGGGAAATGTTAGTAACTTTAATTGTTATTGTTGCTGAGAGTGCCAAAAATAAAGGATTCCTTATAGGGAAAAAAATATGAGGGGAACCACACTGTCAAAAGTAAGGGAGGACAGGCAACCTTCTAGTCCCTTCTGTCAGCTGCCTAAAGGTCTCTTGGAGCAGCTGTGCTTTCCATTGCTGGGGATGAAAAGCAGTAGAAAGGAATATTACTTAAGATTGTTTGATTCAGTGCTTGTTTCTGCTTCAAACAGCTACTGGATGAAGACTCTAGGAATGGTATCCAAGGTAGACACCAATCTCATTATAGGGGAAGGGCATATTCCTGGAATCCAATTGTGGAGAGGGAAGAGGGATGAGTAAAGGAGCTAAGACCGTGCTGCAGAAACCTGCAGAAACAGCTGACCTGATCTAGTGAGAGCATGGAGACCCTAGTCATAAAGCTGGGGAAACAGCATTGGACCAAACCAAGCCCTCTGAATGTGGGAGCCAGTCTTTAACCCTAGAGCACAAATGGATTTTGGGAGCTTATTTCCTATGGAAGGATACTATTGCAGCCCAGATACAGCAAGGAGGGCCTAGGCCCCCCACCAAATGATATGACAGACTTTGAAGGTCCCTGGTGGAGGGCCTCACTATCCCTGGGGAGGAGTTAGGGGATGGATTGGGGGGGATTGGTGGGGAACATGGGAGGATAGGAGGGTGAGGGAATGGGAATAGATATGTAAATGAGTAGTAATTAAAGAATTTAAGAAAAAAAGATTTACCCGTATCTGGCTATCTTCCATTTGTACACCAGGTGTTTGTGTTATTAATCCTGGTTCTTTTTCTGTGGTTGACTGATTTTTGTTATTAGGGACCCCATGTGACTAAAACCAAAGCAGGATAGAGAGAAAATTCTTTCCCTTCCCCTATGTTAAATCATCCATGCCTGATTTCCTAATATCAAGTGTGGGGGGGTATTGCAAAAAAAAAAAAAAAAAAAAAAGATTGTTTGAGCTGGGTGGTGGTGGCACACGTGTTTAATCCTAGCACCCAGGAGGCAGAGAAACTCTATCTCAAAAACAATTTAAAAAATTGTCTGAATTGACTACTGGTCAAGATGAGTGGTAAGTATGTATGAGTCCCTATGATTCTATTGCCTATGCATCAGACATTTTCACAAACAAGTTTTATGTCTTCAGAGTACAGTGGTTTGAATGAGAATGCCCCCCCCATAGGCTCATATATTTGTATGCTTAGTCCCCAGTCGATAAGCCATTTGGAAGAATTATGACAGTTCTCAAAATGTGGATTGTGACTCCCCACAGGGGTCATATATCAGATATTTACATGACAACATACAACAAAATTTCAGTTGTGAAATAGCAACAGAATAATTTTATAGCTGGGGTCACCAGAACATGAACTGTATTAAAGGCCTGAATCATTAGGATGGTTGAGAACCACTGGGTTAGGAGGTATGCCCTTGTTGGAGAAGTCTCACAGTGGTTGGGCTTTGAGGTTTAAAAAAAAATCAATACTATCCAGGGTCAATGAATGCCCCCCCCCCCCCCCCCCGTAGATCAGGCTGTAAAGCTCTCAGCTAGCACCAAGCTTGTCTGCTCCCCACCATGACAATGGACTGTCCCTCTGAAACTGAGCAAGTTCAACTAAATGCTTTCTTTTGTAAGAGCTGCCTTGGTCATGGAAATCTCCTCACAGCAATAGAATAGTAGTAACTAACACATCAAAAAAGGAAGAGACTAGCTAAAGAATGCTGTCCCTATATGAATTAAAATATCACATACTATGCCATAAATCTGTTTGATTTTTAACATGTCAAATATTAACAGAACAATTATCCTTCATTATAACAGTCATGGGAATAAACTATGGACTCTTATGAGCAAAACAAAGAAGAAAATCTAAGGATAATTGGAATATTACTATTGTTTAAAATCTGAACATAAAGGTATCTGAAGATATATATTTTAGGAATATGAGCTATTCATCAAGTTTTATGATGTGTTTTATTACTATCCACCCATAGTTTACCTGAACTGTTTCCAAAATCCTCTGGGCACATAGTACTGTAGTCGAGAAGCAGCTAAATGCCCAAAGATAACCTGAAGGTGTCTTAGAACACCGATATTGTACTCTTTTCTATCTTCTGTTTTACTCAGTGCTGGTTTATCTTCAAACTGTTGAGGATATCCAAACACATCATCCCTGGGATCAACATTGCTCTAGAAACCAAAAATATATCATTAATGATCTAATCAGAAGTATAGTAAAATATGTTGAGATAAATTCCAGTTAGTGAACATACACTTTTGTTTCCAAAAACACTTAACTTTCACAATTTAATTTATAGTATTAGTCTTACTCCTGCCATTTCACATTGAGTGAGAATATTAGTTTAAAAAAAAGAAGCTTAAGCCTTTCTTAATATTACATAGAACAAAACAAACCACTCAATCTGCACCAAAGTACTAAAAGTTAGAGCTAAAAACAAAATTCTTCTTCTTCTTTTTTTTTTTTTTTTGGTTTTTCGAGACAGGGTTTCTCTGTGTAGCTTTGGAGCCTATCTTGGCACTTGCTCTGGAGACCAGGCTGGCCTCGAACTCACAGAGATCCACCTGCCTCTGCCTCATGAGTGCTCATGAGTGCTGGGACTAAAGGTGTGCACCACCACCGCCTGTTGGCTAAAAACAAAATTCTTGAAGGAAAAAATCAAGACATTGTAGTGGTAATGATTTCTTATTATGACAACAAAGGTACAAGGAACATATGAAAATTGACAAGTTGTATATCAGGAAAACGAAAAACTTTTGTGTAAATACACTGCGAAGAGAGTAAAAGGGCAACTAATTTAGTGTGTGAATAAAATAGAAAATCACTTATTTGATGAGGAAGTAGAATCCAGAATACATAGAGGACTCCTTAAACTCACAATTCAAAATTTAAAATGCAAAAAGCTGGCAAGTCATTAATCCCAGCACTTAGGAGGCAGAAGTAGGCAGACTTCTTTGAGTATGAGGCCAATCTGATCTACATAGCAAGTTGCAGTCCAGCCAGAACTACATATAATGAAAACCTGCTTAGAAAAAAAATTAAAAAGCAGAAAGATTAAGGAGCTTTTCTCCAAAGATTTTCTACCTTAAACTCAAGTAGAATATCATTATGTTAAGAACTAAAATCAGGGTCTAAGATTTCTGTGAATCCATTCATGTTCATAGCAGCAGTAGCAAAAATGACTTGTCTGTGACAGATGAAAGGATAAACAAAAGGTGCTACATATAGCCAGTGAAGAAGTATCCAGCTGGCAGGAGGAAGCTCACAAGTTCTGGGTCAGTCTGCACTATTCTCAAAAAAAAAAAAAAAAAAGCAAACCTCATCAGTCACAGAAGGGCAAATATTGTATGATTCCGCTTATATTAGGCACTTAGACTAGTCAAATTCATAGATAGGAAAGAAAGTGTTTGTCAAAGTTAGTTCTTTAATGGATACTTGACTTTTACTTTTCCAAGATAAAAATAGTTTTGGATATGGCAGTAATGATGCACAATAATAAGTGCACTTAATACTATTTAGCTGTATAACAAAACATGGTTAAGATCAGATTGTTTCTTTAAAAGTATTTTATTTATTATGTATACAACATTCTGCTTCCATGTATATCTGCACACCAGAACAGGGCACCAGATCTCCTTATGGATGGTTATGAGCCACCATGTGGCTGCTGGGAATTGAACTCAGGACCTCTGGAAGAGCAGCCGGTGCTCTTAACCTCTGAGCCATCTCTCCAGCTCCCGATCAGGTGTGTTTTAAAATCTTGGAAAACAAATAGAATTGAGTACTATGCAGCATGTGCCTGGAGTCTCAGCTACTTGGGCAGATCACTTGAGTCCAACCAAGGAATAATAATGGGCAATCTGGGCAACATAGCCAGATCCTAAAGTTAAACAAAACCAAACAAATAGTGGTAGAAGATATAATATGAAAATTAGCAATGTTCAAAAGCACAAGAGCTACAGAAGAAAATTTATAGTTTGATGGACATCTTGTGTTTGACTTTTGATATAGGAATAGACAATATGTAGATCCTAACCAGATTTGGATGTAAACATTCCCTATGAAGCTTTGGTAAAATTTTAAAATTCCCAGTCCTCACCCCTGGATCATTTAAGTCCAGTCCAATAGGTCTGGGGGGAAGAATTGTTTTAGAAGCCCCAGAAGTGCAAACTACTTCTTCAGAACAAATCCAATTTTGCTTAGTGAAGGAAAGCAAGGAAGAAATACCTGAAAATATTTACAATGAGAATACTATACTTGGGCATCTCACTTCAGTTCCCACTAACACTACAAACAGGGATAGATAAAACAATTAAAAACAAAGGCACACAGGGTAGGTACAGACATAACCTAACTTCAATACTGCCACATTCTCTTCTTTGAAAAGCTGCATTGTAGTTATAAACGTTTACCTGTAGCTACCACTTAAGGATTTTCATTGCTTTATTCTGCTTTGGCTACTTTAAAGGAAGCTCAAATTTCGTCTCAAGATCATGTGAACAATATTTGAAGTATAAAAGAGTTTTGTTTTTAAGTACCGACTTAAAAACGGGGTGGTGTGTGTGTCTTATTTATAAGCAAAAGCAAGCAAACACAGACAAAAGTATTAAAACATAGCCTAGTGTGGTGGTATATACTATAATCTGCATCTGCAAACCCTTCAGAGGCTAGCTTGAACAGCACAGGAGTATCTCAAACAACAACAACAACAACAACAACAACAACAACAACAACAAACAAATCACAGAAAAAATGGGAAAAAAGAAAAGTCAATTCAATTTTAAGATGCGTGGCCCAGGACAATTCTTTGTCTAATGTGGCTGAGAACCCCCCCCCCCCAAAATTGTCCACTTCTGATTTAAACTAGTCAAGGTTCAACTTCTATCAAACACTACATAAACAAAGATGGGTACTTTAACTTTTGTATTGGAGACATACTCCACTAAGAAGTAGTCCAAGAGGGAGAGGCCATGTCAACTTTGAAACATTGTTTTTTAATAGTCTGAGGGAGGAAAATACAGCAATTTGCTTTTCATAGCCACTGACAGCATCTGTGGATTCATGAAGGCAAATATTGGAAGAAAAATTGATTCTGCACCAAACATGTACAGACTTTTAGAATTATTTTCTATGTAATACAACAACTATACAGCACTGACACTGTATAAAGCATTACATATAATCTACAAATAACCTAAAACATATTTGTGTGGGTTCTATTCAGACTGCTTGCATGTTGGTGGATTTTTGGAGACCAATCTTCTATGGAAACTGATTGGTGACTATATTATACTGACCCCCCAGCAGCCATTGAATGGTATCTGTAATTAGAATTTCAAAACAGAAATCACAAGTAATAGAAGTAAAATTTACCTCATTGTCCTGCTTCTCATCCCCAGACATATCATCATCTACATCACTACCTGTGCCTTCAATTGCAAGAATACCATTCCTGATGGAGGGAATCATATAGAGCTGCTGAATCACAGAATTCATGTAACAAGTAGCACCAGCATTTTTCAGCCCAACAAATCCTTTTGGTGGGCGGGGTCCAACAGGTGGCAGGTATTCCCACTCAGTAAGTGCTTCACAAGCTGAAAAATAGAGTTATATAGCATGATCATAAACCATTTTGTCCTTTTAAAGCTCTGTTAAGCTGACAAAACAGTAACACTACTACTTGCACAGCCACTGGGGAGGAAGGGCCTTCACTTGGCATTTCTCCACTAATATATGCATTTCAGACAGATAGCGACATGGATCACTGCATGCTCCTTCATCTACCAATCTAAAATCCTTCTTTTTTTTTTTTTTTGGTTGAGACAGGGTTTCTCTGTGGCTTTGGAGGCTGTCCTGGCACTCGCTCTGTAGACCAGGCTGGTCTCGAACTCACAGAGATCCACCTGCCTCTGCCTCCCGAGTGCTGGGACTAAAGGTGTGCTCCACCAACACCCGTTTATGTATTTTTGAGACACAGTCTCATATAGCTAAACTAGTTATTTTGAACTTAAGATTCTCCTGCTTTTACTACTAACCCAAAGTGATGGGATTACAAGTATGCACCACCATGCTTACTTTATTTAGTACTGGGGAATTAAAACCACTGCTTTTTACCAACTGAGCTACATTTCTTACTCCAACAAACTCCATTATTTTTAATCTTGTGTTGCTTCTATGGCAGTCTCTAATATAGTCACATAAGATGGCATACAAGTAACATTTCCTTGTTAAACTTGGTTTTAATCTGTACTATTTAGTCATTATTTACTTTTTGAAAAATATTTTTATTAATGTGTATGTTTGTATAAGTTTATACATGTGTGTGTATACATAAGTCAGAGGTTTTCGTAAAATCCTTGGAGTAGGAGTTACAGGTATTTGTAAGCCACCCAATGTGGATTCTGGGAACCAACTTGAGCTTTCCATAACACCAAGCATTCCTTAACCACTGAGCTATCTTTCCACCCCATTATTAACTTTTAGTTTATATATAACACATGGTAGCTTTCTCAGCTTTAATGAAATTTATTCATTCTTGTTTGTGTTTCAATAATCCCAAAAAGTCAGGGTTATGTCCTAGTCCCAACACTTGCAAATGTAGTTAAAACTAGCTCTACTTATATCCACACAGTGCTATTTTGAGGAGCAAGCCAGATGGCGGATGTAAAATTTTGTGAGATTGGTAGATCTACTTACTAACATTCTCATGTTTCTGTACTTAGTATAAAGCTGGAAACTATAAATATCATTTTCTAGGGGGACAGTAAAATGACAATATGCTGAAGTGAAAGGAGCACAGCAAATAAATGAATAGGCAAAACATTTTATGTGTTGGACAAGGAATAATGACAGCAATATTAAGTGGAACACAAAGTGAAGAATAAATATCAAGTGGCTGGAGAGATGGCTCAGCAGTTAAATAAACTGGCTGCTCTTCTAGAGGACCCAAACATACAGAGAAGATATGAATGATGATAATAATTATGGCTATCAAAAATACCAGGGGAACAGATGGGTAGAAATGTACTCTTTCAGTATATATTCTCTTTAGCACCTGTTTGATTTTATGTTTATTTTTAAGAGACAGAGCCTTAATATACAGTCCTGGGTGTTCTGTAATTTGCTATGCAGGTCACTATGGTCCTTTTGAATGACGTGTACCTCATAGTTTGAGCATTTGAACTTTGTCCCTAGTTTGGGGCACTATTTGAGTTAAGTTTAGGTGTGGCATTATTAGAGGAATATGCTGGGGCAGGCTCTGAGGCTTCAAAAGTTATGTACACTTCCCAGTTCATTCTGTTACCGCTTGCAGGTCCAGGATGTGAGCTCTTCTACTGTTCCCGCCTGCTGCCATGCTTTCTTGCTGAGAACATGACAGACTTTTATCCCTCTGAAAATGTTAGCTCAAACAAACTCTTCCTTCTATAAGTTGCCTTGTTCACTGTGTTTTACCACACTAATAGAAAAGTAACTAATATGGGCTGGAGAGATGGTTCAGTGGTTAAGAACACTGGCTGCTCTTCCAGAGATATGAGTTCAATTCCCAGCAACCACATGGTGGCTCACAACCAATGAGATCTGGTGCCCTCTTCTGTAGTGATATATTATTTATGATTTAATAAAGCTTGCCTGAAGACTCAGAAAGCAAAGTCAGCCACAAACTATAGAAGCCAGGCACACACCTGTAATTCCAGTACTCAGAATTAAGAGGTAGATGGATCTCTGTGAGTCCTAGGCCATCCAGATCTACACAAGAGTGTATTAGTCTAAAAGAGAATTATAGCTCACACCTTTAATCCCAGCCATCAGAGAAATATCTAAGACAGAAACAAGGTCTCAGTAGAGGCATTCCATTCAAGCCATGCTGAGGAGAGGTTACAGTCTGAAGCTTAGTGAGAACTTGTGGAAGACAGAATCAGCCCATTAAATCTGAGGTAGAGGTAAGAAGCTAGTGGCCAGCGGCTTTGCTTCTCTGATATTAACTTGCAGTTTGAACCTGAATATGAGTCTATGGGTCTTTTACTAATTCGTGTTATATATTGGCACCCAAAATGGGGCCTGAACTTGTGACTCTGAGATTAAGAGTCTCATGTTCTACTGATGAGTTTTTATTAACTCTGGTTATACTCTTCTGGCTTGCAGGCGTACATGAAGGCAGTAAACTATATTAATATAAATAAACAAATCTTTAAAAAGTAACTAATACAAACAGGTTGGCTTCAAACTCACAGCAACCCTTCCAGATACTAGGATTACAGCTGTGTATTGCCATAACCAATTTGTACTTAAATTTAACAGGCAAATGTATTACAAGAGGAAAACACCTCTTCATTAGGCTGTTTAACAGTCAAATTTCTATTCTAAAACACAATAAAATCATTTTACACTTTTCAAAGACTTATATAGAGCTGAGGAATGTATGTATGTATGTATGTATGTATGTATGTATGTATGTATGTATGTATGTATGTATGTATGTGAAGGAACATGCTTTTAACCCCAGCTCTTAGGAGGCAGAAGCAGGCAGATCTCTTATGTGTTTGCAACCAACCAGGGCTACATAGTGAGAGCCTTAAAAAAAGGAAAAAACCATGAATTCTGATGGGTGTGGTGGAACATACCTTTTATCCCAGTACTCAGAAGGCAGAGGCAGGTGGATCTCAATGAATTCAAGGCCAGTCTAGTCTATAAAGCAAGTTCCAGGACAGACAGGGCTACACAGAGAAACCCTGTCTTGAAAAACAAAAGAACAAAAACAAAATGTGAAATCACTTCTCTGAGGGCCTGAAAGGTTTTATGAGTCATGAGATTTAGGTTTTGGCTGCATTTATTGTGGCTACTTGACTCCAATGGAGATAGGTTTTATTTCAGATTTGAAAGATGACATTTACCAAATACTTGCACTTGTACTATCACTTATGCTCCCATATCTATCTAATTGTTAAAATCTTAGACTAGTTACTAACTAAAATATGAATTTAAAACAGAATCACCACAAGCTTATATTTTAAAGTACTTACTAGTAATTGCTGTACCAATGTAATACATTTCAGTCAAAGAATCTACTATCTGTTTGAGGTTCCTCACACAGCCAACAGCTAATGCTACAAGTAACTCAAAACCAGCATTAATCGTAGCTGGTGAACCACAGACAGGAATAGCCTGTTCAGCCGGGAGCTCTCCATTTCTCATATACTGCAGGTAAACATTGGATGCAGGAAAGATGAAGTCATCGATTAATTCCTAAACAATTGAGAGAAAGGATACAATTAACAATGACATATTCTGGAAAGGGAAAAAATGACTTTTTTTTTCTTTTGGTTTTTCAAGACAGGCTTTCTCAGTATAGCCCTGGCTATACTAGAACTCATTCTGTAGACCAGGCTGGCTTCAAATTCACAGAGCTCTGCCTGGCCAAAATTTATCTTTTAAGAAACTAATTGATTACTTCGGACTTCCTCATATCACAGAAAACTTATAGTGGGATGTCTAGTAAACATAGCCCACTTTAAAAAACTATTTGCTTACATACCACATTTTTTTCTTATTTACTTTTAGGTATTAAGACAGAACTGAGCCAGGCAGTGGTGGCACATGCATTTCGTTCCAGCGCTTGGGAGGAGGCAGAGGCAGGCAGATCTCTGTGAGTTCAAGACCAGCCTGGTCTACAAGAGCTAGTTCCAGGACAGCCTCCAAAGCCACAGAGAAGAACTTATATTTTATACTCACTCAGAATCTATGTAGCACTGGCTGAACTTGATCTCAAGAGATCCTAGTGCCAGATTCTATTTTACATTTACTTTAATTCGCTCTTAATTGCTGAGCCATCTCTCCAGCCCCAAAAGGTAGGTTTTATAAAAGGTCACACTAACACACCAAAGACTTATACTATCAATCAGATTCAATGACAACACTTGATATGTAGTTTAAAATCAAGAACACAGAACTTACTTTAATGAGATTAGCACCTCCCTTTTCACAACCAATATGAAACTTTTTCTCAGGAGTCTGAAAAGCCAGTAGCTCTTTTGTAACCCCAAGGTGTCCTTCCAAGATTGTCTCTTCAATACCTGTTTCACCTGTTCTTTTAACATCATCCTGCCAAAGGGAAAAAAATTAAACGACTAACTTATGAAATGGAGGAATCCAAATAAGAAAACAAGAAGAATGTGAGATTATTCTAAACCTTTCCATTCAAACAAATTAAATTATCTTGAAATGTCTTTACGGACTTAAAGAAATGCTAATTTTAAAGACTAAAATTTGTTGCAGTTTGGGTGTGAAATGTCCCCCTTAGGACTCTAAATTTTAAAACCTGGTCCATAGCTTTTAGTGCTGTTTGGGACACTTGAGAAACCTTCAGGATGTAGAATCCTGCTGGAGGAAATACATTAGTTACTAGAAGGAAGTGTTTATTGGCTTTGAATTTTGGCCTCTCTCTGGTTCTTCAGTTTCAATGATTAGTCAGCTGCTTCTGCTGCCGTATCTTTCCTGATGTGATGGACTCTTAAAACTCCTCCCTTCTCTTGTTCGGATATATTATAGCAACAGAAAAGTATAGATCTTCTGAGGAATAAATCTTTATACAAGTCTTCAAAAGACTTATGATCAAAATTAGTGTATTTACTTTGGGGGGTGGTGGTGGTGGTGGCGGCGGTGGTGGTGGTGGCGCACCAGCATTTTCTTTTCTTTCTTTCCTTTTTTTTTTTTTTCATTTATCGAAACAGGGTTTCTCTATGTAGCTCTGGACCCTGTCTTGGAACTTGCTCTGTAGACAAGGCTAGCCTCGAATTCACAGAGATCTGACTGCCTCTGCCTCTACCTGGGATTAAAGGCGAGTGCCACCACCACTTCCCAGCTGTATTCTAAATCCTAAACTCACATTTTCTGGAAGTAGTAATACATTCATTCTGTAAAGCACACCCCAACAACACAATCTATGTTCTTTGTTTCCCTTTAAGTTTGGAGTTTACTCACTTCACCAAAATGTTCTAAACTATGAACCATTAATGAAGCATAGTCAACAATGATATAAACAAACATAGTATTAACCGTGACTTACCCTAATTCTTTTAAGCCAATCAATTTCATTATTGAGAAGAACTTCAGCATTGGGTACATTAATGTTACTGTTGTAAGCATAATTAAGAAGGTGCCTTAAAAGAGTAAAGTAGTCGCCTGAATGTTTAGCCCTCTCTCTGGCTGTGCTCTGAAAATGATAAAATATAGTATGAATCAGTATGTATATGGTTGGATTTTTTTCCCCAAAACTGAGTTAACTTATATTTCATTGATTAAGTATAGATTACCCTAATTGACACAAGTTAATTTCACAAATTTCTGAATATCCTTATTGATGGAATTAGTTATGCTGTTAAACATATTTTTAAATGTCTTACCCCCAAAACAGTAAAGAGCAGAGTAATGAAGAAAAGTAGAGGCCTGTGTCCCATGCAACATCTGGTGCACATTAAGAAGAATTGCTCTTGTGCTACTTGACGAACAGTTCTGAAATGGAAATTGAAATTAAGAACATAAAGTAACATCTACTTAAGCAGTCATGCCTTCTAACCTTTCTCTAAACAGGGTACAAACTCTCACCTGGAAATTTGTTAGAAATGTCAATTTTCAGATTTGATGAGAAATGGTAGTAGACCTGGCCAAAAATGTGCTAACAAATCTTTCAAGTGATTTTGATATTCTCTAAGTACAAAGAACCACTATATACAATATGTCCTCTAAGGGAACTAATGACATTATGGGAATTTTATATAACTATTATGGATGAATCTTTCACCAAGGTTTATATACTACATAAACTTCATTATAATAAATGTTCCTAGGCACAGAGACATCTCTGAACCTCAATGAGTTTTGAGACAGAGTATGTGTTCAATATCCAGTTACAGCTGGGCAGTAGTGGCACATGCCTTTAATTCTAGCACTTGGGAGGCAGAGGCAGGCAGATCTCTATGAGGCCAGCCTGGTCTACAGAGCTAGTTCCAGGACAGCCAGGACTACATAGGAAACTGTCTTAGAAACCAAATAACCCAACAAAAAAACAGTTACAATTAAATCAATGACAATAAAACTTTCAGACTGAGGCCTAAATTTAAGATTTTTAAATTAGGGAATGGTCAAATGGTAAAATCTAGGCAAATGGTAGTAGGTACCTGAGAGATTTTCTCTATATTAAAGAATGGGAAAATTACATGACTTATAAATGAATGAATGAGCAAACTGGACATCTGAATCTCACAAGCATTCTAATCTTGGTGCAGATAACTTAAGAAAATAATGAAATGAAGTGCTTCCTACAGTACTTTGCCCCATTATCTCTAAGTTTCAGAAAGAGAGGGGTTAAATGGGGGCTGTGGATACAGTTCAATGGTAGACAATGCTTCCTTGTCACCCCCAAAACTCTGGGTTTCAACAATAGTACCACACAAATCTTGCCATCCACCTTACACAAATAAAAGTGAAGAGGGGCAAAATATTTTTAACTTAGTGGGAGTTCTATCAGGAGAAAAGCAGAAAACTTATTACACTAAATTCACTTTAGCCTAAACATGGAAAACTTGCTAATTGAAGGATTTTGGAAAGAAAATCAAGGGTACAAAAATCTGCAACCTCCAGGTTTGACCTCATTGAAAGTACTGACTTAACATCTTTCCTCCCTTCACCACAAGCACCCAAATGCATAATTATAAATGGAACTAGCATTCTAGTTTCATCCTATTTTCCTTTTCAATGTATAGAGTGGTTCAACTATGGTAAAGTTTTCTCAAAGAGACAGCAAGCTTTCCCTGTTCTGCATCTGTTTGGATCCCATGAAAGACTTCTTTTTTTTTTAAGACAAGGTTTCTCCATGCAGTCCTGAAACTCACTCTGTAAATAAGGCTGGCCTCAAACTTGCAGAGAACTGCCTGCCTGAGTACTGATTAAAGGCATTTGCCACCACTAGCAGGCTGAAAAAGTTTCTTAATTGGCCACACTAGCTGTGCTGAAAGAAATTCTCCCTTGATATTCCACTATATCACATTATTGTGTAGTTAGGAGTAGTAAGTTGAATGTGAGCCATTAACATATAACAGCAATACCAATTAGTTTTTTGAGACACAGCCTCACTATGTAGCTCTGGTTGTCCTGGAACTTGATATATAAAGCAACTCAAATGTATCCATGCCTCTGCCTCCAGAGTGCTAGGATTAAAGATGTGTGCCAACATGCCTGGATGAATTAGTTTTTTTAATTACCTTATATGTGAAGATCAGGCTAAGACTGATATAAATGGAAGGAAACCAATTTGAATGCCTTAAAGCTGAAATGATTTGTATAAAAAGCAACTTGAAACATCCCAAGAGTATTTGGCTTCAGTGATACCTTGTGCTAACACAAATTTGACTCTACTTACAAAAACAGAATAAAGTTTAAAATTAAAAAGAAACTTACTTGCTTTGACAGTGCAATAGTAAGTCAATAATGAATGTCTGCCAAGCTTTTTCTTTACTTAGTGCATCTAAGGCTGTTGGAATCAAGGCAAAACACAATGTCATCACTTCCAACGCTTCACAGCAAACCTGCTCATCTTCCAGGTCTGGCTCATTGCCTGCATTGGTCTGTAAAATTATAATTGGGAACAAATTAAAGAATCTTTTAAAGAAAAATAATATATAACATGAGAGCATAAAAAGGAAGACTCCTGGCTGGGGGCTTCAGAACAGAGAGAACAAGGGAACAACAAAAACAAATTTTGCTTAAAAAGTGCAATAAAGAAATCTAATTATTTGTAAATTAATTTAGAACATGCTTAAAATTCATCTACTCAGTTAAACTATATGGTCCTTCTCTTTACCCTCATCTCTTGAGGCCTTTTGTAACAGTTTGGAAACAACTATAATAGAAAATGAAGTCTAATATCATTATTTTGTTATGACCCAAAAGGCATATATTGAGCATGTATCATTAACCACTTTGTAGTAATAAGCTCCTAGAGACCTGAATTATGTAATTTGTTTTGTTTTGTTTTTCGAGGCAGCGTTTCTCTGTGGCTTTGGAGGCTGTCCCGGAACTAGCTCTTATATACCAGGTTTGTCTCGAACTCAAGAGATACGCTTGCCTCTGCCTCCCGAGTGCTGGGACTAAAGGCGTGTGCCACCATCGCCTGGCAATTATGTACCTTTGAACCAGCCATTCCTACCCCCATTAACCACGGTATGTTAAAACAGATCCACTATCTAGCTTTTTTATTGTGCTATTTTATTTAAAAAAAATCAATCTCCTTGGATAACTGCTCAGTATGGGCTTAAAATTTTTTTCTAATCCCAAATATGCTGATTTTATAGGCTTTCAATTATTTTGCTGAATGAATACTGAAGATTATATCAGACAAATAAGGGAACACAGAAATAGTAATAAGGACAATGAGTGTTTGATATAAAGGGAAGTTCTACTGAGCTAGGGAGTCCTTACTACAAGTTTTTCTTAAAAAACAAAACAAAACAAAAACTTTTTTTTCCCAGTAGTGTGGGCTGGGGAGTTGGCTCAACAGTTAAGAGCACTGTTGTACTTCTAGAGGAACCAGGTTCAATTTATAGCATTTACATGGTGGCTTTTAATTGTCAGTAACTCCAATGCCAGGGGATTCAACATCCTCTTCTGACCTCTGAGAGACCAGGCATTCATGGTACACATAGACACATGTAGGCAAAATACTCATACACATAAAACAGTAAAATAAAACTAAAAAACAAAACAAAAACCCTAAGAATGTAGAAGTATCCAAGGGGATAGGTATACGCGACAGAACCCTAATTTATATAGGACTTAAAGATTAAAAAAATCAAAAGGAATGAGAAAAAGAAAATTCTTTGAGATACCCTGACTTCAGTGCAAACAGAAAAATCTCCTTTTTAATTTTAAAGCAGCCTCACAGCAGGATTAAACTCTTTATTTTCAAAGTAAATCTTTATTCAACTATGCCTGCAAGTGACTGGACATTTAAAAATGAACATAGTAAAAGTGTAGTCATATGCATAATTCACTAACATTCACTTTAATATAAGGAATATATTTCTCTTACAATTCTTACCTTCTCATAAATTTTTGTGATTTCTTCATTTGGGCTGAATACCAGCTGCAATCCTCCACATCCTGATGTCCAAATAATTTTTTGTATCGCTCTAATTACACAAATATCAGGCATATATCTTGAGGCCTATAAAATAATGATTAATTAAAATTGTTGCTAAGGCTATTAGTATTGATCACCACAAAAATGACAACCATTGCACTCCCAGGTGTTTACCACAGGAGAAAAAAAGCAGTTTTATTCATATCTAAAAGGTAGGGAAAAAAAATCCACCAAGTATATTTTGCTGAATATATAAAAATTATGGCATATTCGTAATACGATATATAAATTTTTAAGTTTATTTTACATATAAAAGATGTATTTCTGACTATGCATATTGTGTGTATGTGTGTTTGTTTTGAGACAGTCTATATAGCTGACTGTCCCAGAAGTCACTACGTACACAAGGCTGGCCTAAAACTCAAGAGATCCACCTGCCTCTGCAGGACTAAAGGCATGTTATGTGCCACCACAACTGGCTTATAACGGGATTTTATTTAACAAAAAGGAATGAACTATGGAGCTGTAGAACATTAATAAGTCACAAAGCTATTATTAACTTGTATTTTAAATTTATTTCTTGTGACCTGATCTTGTTTGCCAGCCTTGTTATCCTTCTGCTTCAGCCTCCCAAGTATTGGGATTATAGGAACACAATCCAACTGAATAAAATTCAAGAAAATGAAAACTTTTAGTAGGGCATTGTGGTGCACACCTTTAATCTCCACACTCGGGAGGCAGAGGCAGGAGGATCTCTATGAATGAAGTCAGCCTGGTCTATAGAGTGAGTTCCAGGACGCCAGGACTGTTACACAGAGAAACCCTGTCTCAAAAAAAACAAAACAAAAACCCTCTTTTTTTTTTGGGAGGGGGGAAGTGAGGCAGGGTTTCTCTGAGGCTTTGGAAGTTGTCCTGGAACTAGCTTTTGTAGACCAGGCTGGTCTTGAGCTCAGAGATCCGCCTGCCTCTGGCTCCCAGTACTGGGACTAAAGGCGTGTGCCACCAACGCCCAGCCTCCAACCCTCTTTTATAGGGGAAAAAAATTACTGATTACTGGGACTAGAGTCTGGGAAGAAAGCAATGCAAAAAAACGCAAAAGAATTACAGAAATATTCTGTCTTAGGAATATTGGTGTGAAATCCTGGATTTGATCTTGAGTCCCAATAGTCCAAAAAAAATATTCAGTGTAATGTTTATATGTATGTAAAAATGTATTGAATGCACACTTTGAAAGAATGCTATTTATTATATAAAAAGCTAGTGAAAAATAATGTATAATATTAAGCTGACATTAGAAAAACATCTAGAATGAATCAGTAAAATGAGTGATTAGAGAGATGGCTCTGTGGTTAGGAGCACTGGCTGCTTTTCCAGATGATACAGTGTTCAATTTCCAGTATCCAAATGGCAGCTCATAACCATCTGTACTAGTAGTTCTAGGGAATCTAAATACTCTCCTTTTTGCCTCCAAGGGCATTAAGGCATCCAAGTTGTATACAGACAACATACAGGTGAAGCACACATAATAAAATAAAAATTAACAATTTTTGCAGTGATACTTATGACATGTAAACATTATATATGCCACTGTTACTATGCAAAATTATATATACTATAAAAATATGTACAATACATATTTATATCAATATAATTTCATGTAATAACACTTATGACATATACATGTATGTGTGTATGCATAGATACATACATACAAACATTCACACACACACTACTCTTAACAATACTAACCTCATCAGAAATCTGCTGAGCAAGACGAACAGATACATTTCTAAGCATGCATTCAGATGATGGGTTAGGAATGCTCTGAAGGGCACTTTGTAGCACCACTGCTTGATCATGAGTTACTTGGTTGACCTGAAAAAAAAATTAACGATTTTATTTGAGTATTCTGTATATAAGTTGACCCAAACATTTGTACTCTACTCATCAACATTCCCTGAAGATGTTTTCTTTCTGAATTCATACACAAAGCACTCTACCCTGCCACATGGCATCCAAGTAGCACCAATTTCTCTACAATCTCTTATTCTATATTAACCTTGTCTGTAAGAACAGATCAAGTCTAATTTCATCTAAAGATGCAGTAAATCATGACATAATTTTTACAAGTGTACCCTTTGGGCAGAGCCTGCTCATAATCTCCAGTTACCAAATTCTACTTTGAAAATGAGAAAAATTAGGACAAAAAAACAAAACAAAACAAAACACTAAAACATATAAAAGGTAGCAGTTTTTTACTTAACAGTATACTATGATTTTTAATCAAGGAGAAACAGATGAAGGGACTGAGCAATTCTTTTTTTGTTTGTTTGGTTCCTTTTTTTTTTTTTTTTTTTTCCTGAGACAGGGTTTCTCTGTGTAGTTTTGGAGCCTATCCTAGCACTCACTCTGGCGACCAGGCTGGCCTCAAACTCAGAGATCCGTCTGCCTCTGTCTCCCGAGTGCTGGGATTAAAGGCGTGCACCACCAATGCCCGGCCTGTCTTCTTATGTAAGTGTCTTAAGATATCCCTACATTTTTCAAATGCCCAAAGTATCTACATCTGGATAATGGCATATTATATAAGTATTATAGAAAAGGAAGCATGTTAGTGACTTTTGTGTGTATTGTATACTTCATTAAGTAATTATGTCATGGATTAAAGAATCTATTTTTATTCTAATGAGAGCTCTCCCTCATTGGGTGAGATACAGTGTCTCAATTAAAACCCAGGGTCTCTAAATTCTTGGCTTTCCTCCTTCCAAGTGCTGGAATTACAGGTAAGAATACCACACTTGACAAGAACCTGTCTTTCCTTTTAACCCATTAAGAATTACTTTGAAATAAATATACTATGTATGTACATATATATACATAATTTTAGTCATTTTTATCTTTTTAAAATGTTTTTTGTAGGGGCTGGAGAGATGGCTCAGAGGTTAAGAGCACTGACTGCTCTTCCAAAGGTCCCGAGTTCAATTCCCAGCAACCACATGGTGGCGCACAACCATCCTTTATGAGATCTGTTGCCCTCTTCTGGTGTGCAGATATACATGGAAGCAGAATGTTATATACATAATAAATAAATAAAATCTAAGAAAAAAATGTATTTTTTAAAAAAAGACTTATTTACTTATTTATATATTTATTGCGTATACAGTGTACTGTCTGCATATATGCCTGTAGGCCAGAAGAGTGCACCAGATCTCATTGTGGATGGTTGTGACCCATCATGTCGTTGTTGGGAATTAAACTCAGGACCTCTATAGCTCAGCCTTACCCGCTGAGCTATCTCTCCAGCACCTCTTTTTTTGTTGTTGTTTTGTTTATCTTTTATAGATACTATGTAGCCTAGTATGACCTTAAACTAGCCATTCTTTTGATTTAGCATTTTAAATGCTGAGATTACAATCTCCCACCACACCTGGCTGGCTTACAGAAAATTTCTGATATATGAAAGTGGTCAGAATAATACAATTATTTCCAAGGTGCTCATTATTCTGCTTAAACCATTGTCAATTACTTAATTACTCCGGTTGGGGATCTACCCTTGAGCAGCCCTCTCCAGACCCTGCCCAAAGAAAGCAGCTGTTATACCCCCAGAGGGTATTTAAGATCTGGCCCACAGACTTCCCCTTGGATCACCTAGGAATGCTTTGCTCAGATTAAAACCTGGACTTTAATTTGGCTGGAATGGCTTATTGTAACAGCAGAGTTACCCACTACTGGGAGACATTTTTACTTATCAATTCCCTCTCACTTTCCAATTCCATTGCTCCTTACTCTAGGATTACTGTTAGGCAAATCTTGGATATTATAAAACTTCATGTATAGCTGGGTGGTAGTGGCACACCACCTACACAGAGAGGTAAATGTCTGTGACTTCAAGAGCAGCCTAGCATACAGAGCACATTCCAGGGCAGCCAGGGCCACACAGAGAAGCCATGTCTTAAAACAAGACGGAAAAAAAAAAAAACCCTAAACAAATAAAAAACCAAACCAAACTTCATTTATAAATTACTTTGGAAACTGTTTCAAAATAAAAAGGTTTGCCAAGCGGTGGTGGCGCATGCCTTTAGTCTCAGCACTCAGGAGGCAGATGGATCTCTGTGAGTTTGAGACCATCCTGGTCTTGTAGACCAGAACAGCCTAAAAAAAAAAAAAAAAAAAAGAGAAAAGAAAAGAAATAAAAGGGTTCTTCCTTTAAATAATCACAGTATTATCAAATATAAAAATCATATATCATAATAATCACCAATATCCCATTCCTCCCCAATTATAACCTAAGTAATTTTTTTTTTTTTTGGTTTTTCAAGACAGGGTTTCTCTGTATAGCTTTGGAGCCTATCCTGGCACTTGCTCTGGAGACCAGGCTGGCCTCAAACTCACAGAGATCTGCCTGCCTCTGCTTCCCGAGTACTGGGATTAAAGGCGTACGCCACCAACGCCCGGCACCCTAAATAATTTCTTTAAAAAACAAAAAAACTCTCAGACTTTTGTAAAGGGAGGATCTCATTTGGTAGCCCAGGCTGGCCTTGAATATATAACAATCTCTTGACTCTATCCCCCAAAGACTTTTGTCTTATAGCAATAATTTAGTAACTATTATTAAAAATCAAATTCACAGTTTGACCTTTAACTAGGCATCAAGCTCTAACATATCTTGAGAACTTCACCAAAATGGATTAAAGGTGCCATCCAAGCAAAGACAGAATAGAATTAACAACGACTTCATAATTGGAGTTTAGGCCAATGAAGGTGCAAAAGAAAAGTACTAAAAGGCTAAATCAATTACAACTCAATACCACTGGAAAGAAAATTTCAACACTGAGTCAGTTGAACTTTAGAATCGCTAAGAAATTTAACCTTAAAAGTAATTACTATCTACTATCAGAGATTAAAAAGAAGAAAAAAAAAGAAAGAAAACCAGTCTGTATATTACCGATGTCATGGGATTCACGCCTTCTACACCTGGCTGACAAGCTTCTGCCACAGCCCGAACATGGCCATAGCCAATGGCAGTTAGTAAAAGTTTGGCTATTTTAAGAGCATTGAGGTAGGCACCCCTTCGAGTTTCCATATCTGCATTTGGTAGGAAGTTATTTCTGGTTAGCATACTCAAGACAAGGGGTAGACCACCACTTTTCAAGAAGTGAAACTGAAAATCAGAGGAATCATCAGCCAGAGGTGCACCAGCAGGCATTAACAAAGCATAGACTACCTGAAAATAAAAGGGGGAGGGGGAGAAGAGAAGGATTGTATTAAAAGGGATTTAACACATAATCTCCATTTCAAAGACTGCTAAGACATTCTTGACCATTTCTAAACCATCTCATAATCTTATCCACATTCTTCACAATAATACATCAAAGATCAAATTTAAAGAACAAGAATCAAATTCATAAGGGAAAAAAACCAACCTCTGTTAGGTATAGCACTTGTGAGGCAGAAGGACCAAAGAAAAGTGAGTCAAGAGACGGACTAAGGCTGCTTTCTCCAAGTTTGGCATGGTCCAAACAAATAGCTCTTAATTTTTCTATCGTTGTACTATCTGTAAGGGAGAGTGAGAGAGAAAGCATAGTCTGAAATAAAACACAATTCACATCTGTATCACTTCTAGCATTTTCAAGAGCATGGAACAGCAAACAATTCAGCTGAACTATACATTCAACTGAGCTTCTGTAATATAGAACCATATTTGACTTGATTTAAAAGCAAACAAATGTGAGACAAACAAAACACCAACCAGGGAGAAGTTTTTAATCACTCAAGGAAGAGTCATCCAGGAGCCTCCAGTCAGCATGCTCTATTCAGCTGCAGGAGACCATTTAAAAAAACACTTCCAAAGGAAGCATAAACAACAGCAACAGTTTTTTTTTTAGTAAAGCATTTGCATTTTATTAACAGAGAAATGAAGAAATTGAATACGATGTTGGGAGGTTCACCAAATCAGAGATGGAATTTAAATACATTTGGAAGAGATGTTTGTATAATTAGTCTTTTTACTCTGGTATCTATGGAAACATATATATATATATATATATATATCTCCATCCCCAGAATAGATCATTGTGTCCTTGACATTGTCTAGCACACAGCCAATTTCTCCACAACACCTTCATATTTACAGGATCTGAAGCCAATGTCTCTTCCCTGGAGAAAAACAAAACTGAAGGAGAATGTCCTAAGTATTGTTGATAATTGATTGAATTAAACACCCCCCCCAGGCCACATGAGTCTACTACAGCAACAGTTCTTACCTCCAAATTTACTGCTTGCCTTATGACATTACATACTACCTAGTTTGTTTCACTGAGTGACATGACTGTACCCAAGAAACTGACTGAAGATGAAGAAGAGGAAGAAGAGGAGGAGGAGGAGGAGGAGCCCAGCACCAGGTGCATACCTTTAATCTCAGTGCAGACAGAGGCAGGCAGATCTCCAAGTTTGAGGACAGCTAAAGACACACAGGGATACTCTGTCTCAAACAAAACAAAACAAAACAAAACAAAAACAAAAACAAAACAAAACAAAGCACAAATCAAAAACCTTGGATGTAGGATGGAAACAAAAAAGTAGGAGGAAAGAAGTAAGCTCAATCTAGCTGATTCAGTAGGTAAATGCCCTTGCCAAACTGATGGATAACCTGATTTCAATCCCTAAAACCCACATGGTGGAAAGAGGAAACTAATTTCTGAGGTTATCCTCTGACCTCCACATAAACATTGTGGTAGCTACACAAAAAAATGAGTACATAAATGCAACAAATTCTACAAAAAAAAAGTTAAAGATCAAGTATGGTGGTGTATGCCTTAAGTCCCAATACTTAGGAGGCAGAGGCAGGCAAACGGAGTTCAAGGCTAGCCTAGTCTACATAGCAAGTAAAAGGTCAGCCAGACATATACATTAACACCCTGTCACAAAAAGCTCAAAAAGCAGCAATGAATGCTAAAAAGAATCATTTAATGCTGTTGGCTTTTAGTTCATCTATCTGAGGAGTCTGAACCAAAGGATTGCTTTGTGGCCATTCCAGCTCGTACATATATGTATACCTAAATAATTTTAGGTCTCTGATAATGCACAAACTTGTTATAAAATATGGAGAGAAAAACTTAATCCACCCGTATTCTTGCCACCAAAAGATGGCTATGGTCTTGGGTCACTTGCTTATTTTATGGAAGATGAAAGACAATTTTCTTATAATCTCAGGGATGGCAAGCTGTAAAACCTCAGCAGTTACCTGGAGGAGGCAAATGAAGAAAAAAAGTCATGCAATTTAAGCTGGCATGGAAGTCAGACATGTGGTAAACAAGAAGCCACAAGGCAGGGAACGAAGCTTTAGAGAAAGATTAAGAAAGCCTAAATGTTAGGGAAAGCATGCTTGGAAAAGAAGTAAAGGAAAACTTATGCTTTCGGAGCAATTCAGAAAAGTAAGCAGGCTCCCAACTGTACCTGCCTGCAGCCTGTAAGTTTCTACCTTAGGTTAATTGCCCGACCCCCCTCTTTAATGAATACCCAAATGCAACTAATTATGTAATTATAACAATGCATTAAAAAAAGTAAATTCAACCAAGCATGGTGGTGGTTGCTTTTAATCCAAGCACCTAGGAGGCAGAAGTGGATCTCTGTGAATTATAGGCCAGCAAAACCTACATAGTTAAGATCCTGTCTCAAAAAACAAAGGGAGGGGGAGGGGAGAGAGAGAGAGAGACACACACACAAAGAAGAGAGAGAATATGAAAAGCTTAAAATAGACTTTGGCATACTTAAAAATATTCTTTACATTAAATTCTGTGAAGGAAGTAGGTCTTAGGAAATACAATTAATTCATTGTGCTTGGCAAAGCAATACATACTTTAACCAAATGTTGGCTGTTTCAAATTTAGACACTACAGTTTGATTTTAAAAAGTCAATCGTTCGTGTGTGTGTGTGTGTGTGTGTGTGTGTGTGTGTGTGTGTGTGTGTGTGTGTGTGTGTTCGTTCATGTGTAGAAGTCTGAGTGCAATTTTTTGGAGTCAGTTTATTCGATTCCATTTTATGTGCGTTTTGGGGATGTAATTCAGGTCATCAGGCTTGTGTATCTTACTGACCCAAATTTAGGTACTAGATTTTGATTTTGTAAGAAGGAAAGAAAAAGTAACCTTTAATATTCCTGGCAAGAGCTCAATGTCTCCATCTGGTGGCAGGAAGTTCAAATCACAAGCTCAAGGCTTTGCTGTGGGTTTGTTTTTAAATTTTAAATTATGTTGTGAAGATTGAATCTGCACACATAAAGTAAAAACTGTCATTGACAGGTCAGAACTAAATTGAATTGAGGAGTCCAGGCTAGTAATCTATTATGTGAATTTACTCTGTCCCATAGCAACCAGAAAGCAAGATGAAAAAGACAACAAGGTGCTTACTTTAGAACTCGGTGTTTACTTTAGAAAACAAGAGTTAAGAGAAGCACAAGATAGCTTCAAAAATTATGTGGACCGGAGCTGGAGAGATGGCTCAGAAGTTAAGAGCACCACTGCTCTTCCAGAGGTCCTGAGTTCAATTCCCAGCAACCTCATGGTGGCTCACAACCATCAGTTATGAGATCTGGTGCCCTCTTCTGGTGTGCAGATAAACATGGAAGCAGAATGTTTTATACATAATAAAATAAAATCTTTAAAAAAATTATGTGGACCAATTATGATATATTTACCTAATGTGCAAACAAGAGGAAGCCAACACTGTAGAGCTGTCAAATTATCCAAGGTGTAGAGGGAATGAACAACAACAAAAAAATGTTTACAACTTATGCACTCAGGACAAAAAGACCAGACAGAGAACTACTACTACAGTAAATATCATTCAATTTTGGGGATTTTTGTTGTTGTTTTAAATACAATATATTTTATTTAGGCAGTGGTGAGGCACACCTTTAATTCCAACACTTGGGAGGCAGAGATGGCCAGATCTCTGTTGAGTTTAAGGCCAGCCTGGTCTATACACCTAATTCTAGGACAGTCAAGGGCTATAGAGAAAAACCCTGTGTGAAAAAAGTAAACCAAGCCGGGCGTTGGTGGCGCACGCCTTTAGTCCCAGCACTCCAGAGGCAGAGGCAGGCGGATCTCTGAGTTGAGGCCAGCCTGGTCTCCAGAGCGAGTGCCAGGATAGGCTCCAAAGCTACACAGAGAAACCCTGTCTCGAAAAACCAAAAAAGTAAACCAACCGTTTTGCTCCCTCATGACCTCTGCATCCTTCCTCCTCTTCCTTTCTCATTCTCGTAGCTCCCTCCCCCCTCTTCCCATGCTCTCAATTTGCTCAGAAGAAAAGGTATGTGATAGGTAGGGTTTTAGTTGGGGGGAGGTGGTAGGGGAGGATGGGAGGGAGAAGGAAACTGGGATTGTCAATCTTGTTTCTAATTCTGATAAAAAAAAGAAAAAACTAAACCAACCAAACACCTAATATACTTTGATCATATTTTTTCAACTTCTCCCACATCATCCCTAACTCTTAACAAAAAAAAAAAAAAAAAAAAAAAAAAAGAAAGAAAGAAAGAAAGAAAAAGAAACCAGTAAAACAAAAGGTGCCAAAACAAAACAAACCAAGGAAAAGCCTATCAAAACATATGGGAGTTAATTTTGTGTTGGCAAACATGGGGCTTGCCATAGTTGATACACACAGAGCAACAATCCAATGAAGAAAATTGATTTTTCTGAGTTAAATTTTATTTCAGTATTAAAAAGGCTTTAATTTTCTTTTTAAAGGAACTCGATTTTATCTCTGCTTTTTTAGTTAAGATCAAGAATAATAAAGGAATTCAAAGTAATGAACACTGGAAACTGAAGAAAAAAAATCTACCGAAACAATCTGTTAATATGTACTTCTATAATCACAACTAGCTCATATTTAACTGGCAAATACAACTCAGATTAGCACAGAAAGTAACTCTGTTTGTATGTAATTTCATCCAGGAACTGCAGCCAAAATACCAAGGGAAGAACTATGTATACATATTTCTTATTTTTTGTTTGAGACAGGGTTTCTCTATGTGACCACTCTGGTTGTCCTGGAACTCACTTTGCAGACCATGCTGGTCTCGAACTCAGAGATCCACGGCCACCACTCCCTGGCAAGACTTTTCAGCAACAAAAACAAGCAAGTAAAACCCCTTTAGCCTTATGAGAAACCTGCTCAACTCTTTAAGTAAAACTGAAGAGTGAGTATCTAACTCAGTCTCATCATAGAAAGTGGACTATGACAAGACCACCCTGATTAATGGTGGATTTACTTATTTTTGTGCCTATCTTAAATAAATGGCAGCCTATGAGTCCCATTCTATCTGTGCCATCTTCATTACTGTCAAACCAGCCCTTCCTCTCTACTAGTTACATATATGTCTTTTAACTTTCTCTTCAGGCAACCTCTGCCGCACTCAGGTACTTTATTGGGATGTCCAGATTCTTTGAAGATAATACTTTTATTAGTGCTCTATTTGAACTTCACAAACTATGTAAGAAAGTGAAAAATCATTTTGAGAAATTCTTAAAATTCTTAAAATGTATGTGTGAACAATTAATAACACAGAACAATTCATCAGTAATTTAAACATTTTTTCAGAATCTTGAAAATGTAAATGCTGAACATGAATTTAAGCAAATATTGGGAAGATGTAAGAATTAAGTTTTCACCTACATAGTAAAAAAAAAAAAAAAAAAAACCAGTAAAGGGTAGAAGGAAGGAACAAATTTCTTCAAATTATTCTCCGACCTCCACTTGTGTGCCCATGGCACATCCACATATATAAGTGTACACCAAACACAAACTTAACTGAATATTTTTCAAAGAAAAAGAATTTTATTGCTGGGTGTTGGCGGCATATACCTTTAATCCCAGCACTTGGGGGGGGAGTTAATATACATTTTTATTGGTTAGCATATATTATGTCATCATTGAAAACATCTTACCTGGCGGCATAAGTTTCATAAGCACTCTTGCTCCATCTCTAAGAGGTGGCATATTTAGGCTGCTCCCTAAGTCTGCAACTTGCCAAAGGAAAGAGATGTATCTGGGATGCAGTGACATAATCTAGAATATAAAATACACAAAATATTTACCTGTAAATTATTCCTTGGCTTCAAAAAGCTCTCCCTAAAATTTGAAAACTCCATAGTTTGCTCCTGTTATTCTTCCTTATCTTACCTTTACAATTTCTTCATGATGCAGACCTAACACATCATCTGAGCCACATTTGTGATAGCTTTCTATTTTATTAAACTGTTTCTTCTCACCTGCATATAACTTAAGATGACTCTGGGCATAGCAAAACTGCCACCATGCCACTACTAAATTCCTAACCAGCTAGTTCTTACACTCAAATGGCTGGTGTTATTGAAGACATTCAAGTTCTTAGGAGGGGTGAAAGAAGAGGTCAAGAATGGGAGATGTCACTGTCTTTGTCATCTGAGAAAGATTACAGCTGCATACAAAACTTTTAAAGAATCCATTTTATAGGACAAATGTGTAAGACAGTAGTAGCTTTCTAAATCTGTATTTTGAAATGTTATAATCAAACTCCAATAGATTAGTTATATGCAAATATAACAAAATAAGTACCTCATTGAAGTTTTGTTTATAATTTCTGTTTTTTAATTTTTTTTTTTTATCCCAAGACAGGGTTTCCCTGTGGCTTTGGAGGCTGTCCTGGAACTAGCTCTTGTAGACCAGGCTAGTCTCGAACTCACAGAGATCCTCTGCCTCTGTCTCTCTGCCTCCCAAGTGCTGGGATAAAAGGCGTGCACCACCACCGCCCGGCTTTTGTTTATAATTTCAACTGACTTAAAATTAATTACCTTTCAGAGGGCTTGACTGAAATTTATATGCATAATTTTGTAGATTGCCTCATTAAAAAAAAGTTTTAACAGCAAAAACCAAACCAAACCAAAAAACAACAACAACCACCCCCCCCGCCCCAAAAAACCTTTTTATGTACTTGTCTATTCAACAATTCTAGCACAATGGCTTTACACAACTGAATCTACTTACCACTCCAGGCAAACAGCTTTCCACTTCTGGATTGGGGCCGTCACTGTAATGATTACCATGGTTTCCAGGAGATCCAGTTGAGGAATCAGAAGAGCTATCAGGACTTGAAGGCATATTGGAGCTTATTTGTGTAAGTTTGGCTGTAATTAGCTGAAAATGATACATATTAGAATCAAAGACAAGAAAGAAAAAAGCCACATAAAACAGAAAACATGGAACCTAGTGATATACCAATAAGTGAATCCAAAAACTATAGATGCTGAACCTGGACAGTTGCCTGAGTGATTAAGAACACTGTCTACTTTTGCAGGGACCTGGATTTAATTCCCAACACCCACATAGCAGTTCACAACTGTCTGTAACTCCAACTCCAGAGGATCCAATGTCCTCTCTTCTGATCTTTAAGGGCACCATGCACACAAATGGCACACAGACACACATGTGTAAGACACTCATATACATAAAACAAAAACTAGATGCTATTATTTTCATAAAGTGTATTTAAAAGTACTCTCATTATTATCACTTGTTTTGATATATTGTAAATATCCCAATGCTTTTTTTGTTTTTCCAGACATGGTTTCTCCGCAGCTTTGGAGCCTGCCCTGGAACTTGCTCTGTAGACCAGGCTGGCCAAGAACTCAAAGAGATCCACCTGCCTCTGCCCCATCTCCACCCCCTCCACTCCCCCCACCCCCGCCCCAGTGCTATCCAGCATAGTATCTGCCCAGCATAGTATCCCAGTACTTATCTGAGTGTTAGTTATAACCCTACTAACATCTAACATAACAAATATCTGCCAATGAAATCAGGCTGTAGTTCTATTAAAAATTTTCCTTTTGTAACTATATAAATATATATACTTACTGATTTGTCTTTTAGGTTTAATTGTCCAATCAATTTTCTGTCATCTCCCGGATCAATCAGCTCACCACCCACAAAGAGTTCAATTTTTGTATGAGCTACATTAGCTTTAATGCGATTGAGAATACATCGTCGAACTGAACCAATTGTATCATTTGTATGAGACCAGACCTCCAAGTCATCTACTTGTCTGCCCTGGTTTGGAAATCGAACTATAAAAGAGAGGTGTTTACCACGGAAAGCTCTGGTGGGGAAAAGAAATGGAAAATTATTTAGCTGCCAAGAAAATAAAGATGGAAATTTAACATTGAATATTTTCTTACTAAAGGAAGAAGACTTTTTAGTAACTGGAAAATAAAAATTATTTTATAAATACTGCAATACCCAATATACAATGACTACATTTTATTGTTATTACTTTTATAATACTCATGGCTGCATAAAATGATGTACTGACCTATAAGAAATTTATACAAATGTCAGATATGGTGCCTCATTCTAGTAATTCAGCCACTGCTGAAGTAGAAGGACTACAAGTTTAGGGCCAGAATGAGCATTCAAAGTAACTCTGTCCAACCAGCTGCCAAAATTAAGACACAGACAGAAATATTTCAATTCATTCTTAAAAGAGCATCAATAAAGTTGTTATGCATTTTGCCTGAATTTTATTATGTATGAGACAGGGTCTCACTGTGTAGCTCTGGCTGGCCTGGAACTTGCTATTTAGACCAAGTTGCCCTCAACTCAGAGATCTGCTGTCCTCTGAGTGCTGGGATTAAAGGCATGCACCACTACCCAGAATTGCCCCCCCCCACTCTTTATCAACTCACTCCAAACTACAATATGTTGGCATATTATCTTGAAGATATGATACCAAAAAGGGAAAGTATATTCATCAAGGAGCAACTTTACATAAATATCATTTGAATTACTAAATGGTAAAACTTAAAAAGAAATAGGGCGGGCAGTGGTGGCCCACACCTTTAATCCCAGCACTTGGGAGGCAGAGGCAGGTGATTTCTGTGAGTTTTCAGCCAGGCTGGTCTTACAATTTCAGCACAGGATTCAAAGCTACATTGAGAAACCTTGTCTCGAAAAATAAAAAAAAACCAACAACAACTTTTCAATCTGAGTATCCTATTTTGCTGCTGTTTGTTTGACACAGGGAACAGAAGAACCAACCAGGTTAGGGTCCTAGTACCTGCATGACAGCTCATCTCACATGGTTCAAGTGTATGTAACTCCAGTCCCAGGAGATCTAATGCTTGTTTCTTACCTTCAAGGTACACACATGAACACATACATATTTGTAGGCAAACACTCATACACAGAAAATTAAAAGAAAAAGAAAAAAGAAGAAAGAAAGTAACTACGAACTATGTTCTTTCTCCTTTTTCTTTTTTTAGTAATAGAATCTCACTATTGGTTGGTCTATAGCTCATTATTATATTGACCAGGGTAAGTCAGTCTCAAACTCCCCTGCCTGTCTCCTGAGCATTGGGCTAACAGCTATGCTATAATGTTTAAAAGTATAAACAAGTATAAAAACTGAGGCTGGGAGCTGGAGAAATGGCTCAGCAGTAAAGAGCACAAGCTGCTTTACCAGAGGAGCTGGGTTCAATTCCCAGACCCCACATGGCAGCTCACAACTCTGTCTTTCTAAACTCCCGTTCCAGGGGACCTGACACCCTCACACATACATACATGAAAACAACACATCAATGTAATAAAATAAATATAAAATTATTAAAAACAAACTGAGACTAAAGGGATAGCTCAGTTCTTAAGAGTGCTTGGTGTATGTATGTACAAGCACCAAGCGTGAGGATCCAAGCTCAAATTCCCAGCATCTACATTAAAAAGTTAGAAGCACTTGTAACTCTAGAAATGTGAATGGCAAAGATTAGGAGTTTGTTGCCAGTCTAGCTCCAGGTTCAGTGAGAGACCTTGTCTGAAGGGAATATAATAAGGCAGAAAGTGACAAACAGGACATCCAAAATCCACCTCTGGCTTCCATGAGTAGGCATGGTGGGTGCATCTATACACATACATGTGTATATAACCCACAATTATATTGAAATTTGGGGCCTATGAGGTGGCTCAGCATGTAAAGGGGCTTGCTACCAAACTTGAGGATCCAAATTTGGTTCCTAGGACCCAAGGACCCAAATGGTTAAGACAAAACTGAATCCTTTAAATGGTAATCAGATCTTCACACTCAAACCATTGTATGCACATGGCCACACATACAAAAATAATTTGCTACACAGTGAGAACATGTTTAAATGAAACAAACAATCCCCAAAACTTCTTTAAAAAGCCAAATAAGCTTTGACCCACTTCCTCTTTTGGGGGGTACTTACTTCCCTAATAAACTGTTCTACCACAAAAAATAAGCAAATGTTTCCATAAGATACTTATTTTTTTTAAAGGGGGTAAGACATTCTCAAGAAGATAAATCTCTTTTCCTTGTACACATTTAAAAAAATGAATGGTTAGGAAAATATCAAATAACTAAAAATTAATCCATTGATCAGTTATTCACATACCTTGACATAGGCAAAATTGTTCTTTCTTCATGATAATCACTGTCACATTCATTTATATATTCTCTTAGAACAGTTAATACTCGAACCATTCGAACAGCTTCCTGTCTTGCACAATTAATACTGTCTTTGTCACCATCCAAAACACACAACGTGTCATAAGAGGCTTTCAAACGATCAAAGCAAGACTGAATGAAGTCTTCGTGGATCACCACCTACAAATATAATGGGACAAATAAAAGACCAAGATGAGAATATCTAACAACATTGCTCTAAACAATAAATCATATTTAAGCATAGTCTGTTTTAAAAGGAAGTTAGTGTCAAATAAGTTAAAGACAAATGAGATATAAAGAAATTTAGAGGATTATGATACTGGTTATGAAAATAAACTCAGCACAGTCTTTACTATTTCAATATAATAATCAACACTCAAATTCCAACGATTTCAAGATCATTTTCACGGCAAAATTCACTTAGTATTCGATACAGGAGATATAAAAACTTGGTATTTTACAAATGTACGTATTTTGAGGAAAAGTGTCACTATAGTCCAAGCTGGCTTAAAACCTGTAATTCTCCTGCCTCAGACTCTCAGATGCTAACATTACAGGTATATACCACCACAACCAGTTTTTATGTTTTCAAGAGCTAAAACAAAACAATTTCCAGTTATTTCTGAATTAAAAGAATCTTACAAGCATTACAGTTCTATCAACTGGAATTCTAGCTTGTGGAAGTTTTAATGCAAACTGATCCATTCTCACCTGATTGACCTGCAGCCTTGGACCAAGGTTTGTGTATATCTCTTTAAGAAGATCTATAGCTCGGCTGGCAATATCATCATTACTCTGAATTACAACCTGCATTAAAGAAAAAAAGGATTATTAATGTTTCTCAAGAAATGTTTTAGCTGAACATTTAAATTCAAATCATATCCTTAGTTATTTTAAATACACTAACAACGTAATGGTTGACTAAGTAAACTTGAGACATACAGACAACACAAAGATACAACTTTTTGAATAAAGAAATTTAAGAATAAATGACATTTTACTACAAATAAAATATGCTTTGACCAAACTGAGACTTTCAAGGAGGGATTCAAAGTAGTTAGAAGAAAACAAGATGCTACATATAGTTTAGTATAAAAATTTTCCCTTTTGTCTCTCAGTTCCATAATATTTACAATTCACACCTTATTACACTGGTGGTTTTCAAACTCTGTTTCAAACTGTAGGGTTTAGATGAAGTGTGTCAGGGCTGACCCGTTAAAGAGACTTGGAGAGGGCAAAATGAAGAAGCCTGGGGACAATGAACAAAAAAACACAGACTTCCTCTACTCAACTATGTTTACAATTTTAGATTATTATGTCAAGTTTGATTACTGTTATTATTATCTTTGGAAATCAGGATCTCAAATATGCATCTGTATCCTCAGGGTACCTTAGAACTCAAAATATTCCACCTTCCAAGTATATACTACCCCACTCCCTGTATCTAAAGTGCCAATTTGGATTAACAGAAGAGCTTGTTGTAACCACCCCACTCACTGTATCTAATATTTAAATACATGCTGGAGACTGAACCCTAGGCTAAATCCATGGTTAAGTATGCACTACCTCTCAAGCCCTTCCATTGCTTATAAGCAAAAAAGCAAAAACAAAACAAAAAAAAAGCTTTACTTATTTGAAAAGTTGTTAAGCACTAAAATATCACACAAAACACCATTATCTATGTATGTGAATTTAAACATCTATGTATGTAGATATTTAAAACATTAAGTGAGAAACAGAAACAATTACATATAACCAACCTAATTTTTAAAGACAGAATATTAAACATCATAAAAGACAATTTAGCCTTAAATAGATTAACATTATATACTTTTATTGGATTTAAAAAATGTTAAACACACAAATGCAAGAAGATAACTATGAATCTCAGACTCCTGGGACAAGCATCAGATAATATATACACATAATTTATATTCCACATTTAGTTATAGTTACTTATTCCAAGAACATCAGCTACAAATGCTGACAGAGCTCCTATATTTGACTTACCCTCCAAAGATAGTCTAATCCTATCAACTCCAAATCATCCATCATATAGGCTCTTCTTTTTGCTACCAGTTTTCCTTCTCGACAATTCACAGCTTTGAAGAATCTCTCAAAGCATTTCATCCCATTCTCAGTTAACAAGGAAGGATCAAGCTGAAGCACATTACTTTCAAAGAAGTCCTTATTGATATCAGGATCTAAGTCTGGTTCGTCCCCCATTAATTTGGAATACCACTTAAAACAGGCTTCACGATCACAGAGGTAAACTGCATTTTCAGCTAAGCACTTCCATATTTGTTTTGCCTGAGGAGCACACAGCCACAGTTGGCCATCCTTCAATAAAAATCTTAGAAAAAAATTAAAAATTAATTCATTTGATACAACACAACCTACTTGCTTATGTATGAAATAATATCTCTTATCACAACTGTATTTTTAATTACAAATGTCAGTTTTTTAGAAGAAATTGTCAGTTTTTATCTGAGAGTTCCAAGACAGCCAGGGTTACAGAGAAACTGTCTCAAATACAAACAAAAGTCCTTTAATAAGAGCAAGCATTTCTAGCATAAACCAATATTAGAAGTCTACCCTAAAGCTTAAAATAATGAAGTGAATGTTACAACCCAGGGACTAATCTTAAAGCATTCAGAAACACAGGAATACATTGGATTTTTTTTTAATGTGGGAAAATAAGATGTGGCAAAAGCAAAAACAAAATAAATGAAATAAAAATCCCACCAAAGACAGTATATTCAAATATCAAACAAACCTAAGAAAGTTAAGCCGTTCTTGGACTTCTTGAACATGACTATATCTACTTCCCAGTCTCACAGTTTGTGGGTCATAATCTTCATGATCTGTAAATTAGGAAAAATATAAAGCATTATTCATATGGATAATCATACCACCATAGGTCAAGCAATGGTCTCTCAGTTAAAAAAAAAAAAAACACTAATCTGGCTGGGGTGGTGGTAGTGTACACCTTTATCCCAGCATTCAGTAGGCAGAGGCAGGCAAATTTCTGAGAGTAGAGGCAGGTGGATTGATTTCTATGAGTTTGAGGCCAACCTAGTCTACAGAGTGAGTTCCAGACAGCCAAGGCTACACAGAGAAACCCTGTATTGAACCCCCCACAAACCAAAACAAATCATTAATCTTCTATCATCATTATAGAAGGCAACTGAAGATCTACTAATAATTGGTACATTGATAGTCGGGGCTTTCCAACCCATCTAATATCCTAACAAAATATATTTTCCTTTGAGATAACCCAAAGTAAATGATCCTTAAATATTCTATTAAAATTCTTTAGCACAATCCTCTTCCTCTTTTATATACTATAAATTCTGGCCAAGAATATTAGAAAAGTTAAGCTACATCCTCTTGGTATTACAATCAGAAGGCAGATCATGTCACTTTGTGTCAATCCTCATTTGATTACATAGTTGAAACGGTTTCCACCAGGCTTTTCCACTATCAAGATGCTATCTATTTTTCCCCAGTAATTTTTTAGCACCAGCCCTGCTCTACTCTGTGTTTAATTCCTAATACCTTGGACACAGAGCTCTGGAAAAATTCAATGAAAGCCAAATAATCAAGAAAAGTTAAGAAATATGACAGTAGCTTAGTGCTACATGTAAGAGAGGCCTTCTACAGAGAAGCCTATTAAGAACATAGTTGAGCCGGGCATTGGTGGCGCACGCCTTTAGTCCCAGCACACTGGAGGCAGAGGCAGGCGGATCTCTGTGAGTTCAAGGTCAGCCTGGTCTCCAGAGCGAGTGCCAAAATAGGCTCCAAAGCTACACAGAGAAACCCTGTCTCGGGGAAGAAAAAAAAAAAAAAGAACATAGTTGAGTATGGCATGGTGGTGTACATGTTTAGTCTCAGCAGTGGGGAGGCAGAGGCAGGCAGATCTTTGAGAGTTTTAGTTCAGTTGGTCCACAGAGTTGAGTTCCAGGCCAGGCAGGGATATATACAGAGCTCCTGTCTCAAAAACAAAACACCAAACAAACAAAAGTCTATACTTGAACTGTAAATATTCAGTCCTAACAATTCCTTGATTTGTTAGCAAATAAATAAGACAACCCACTGCTGATTTGTGTTGTCTATGTGGCAGGTATCCCGTGGAGAAAATATATGATCAATTCAGGTATCTTTGAAAATGGGTGGGAAGTGGTAATAAATCACAGTTGGGGGGCTGGAGAGAAAGCACAGAGGTTAAGAGCACTGGCTACTCTTCCAGAGGTCCTGAGTTCAATTCCCAGCAACCACAAGGTGACTCACAACCATCTGTAATGCCACCTGGTGCCCCCTTCTGGCCTGGGCAGAACACTGCATACATAATAAATAAATAAATAAATAAATAAATAAATAAATAAATATTTTAGCTGGGTGATAGTGACACATGCCTTTAATCCCAGCACTGGGAAGCAGAGGCAGGTGGATCTCTGCGAGTTCAAGGCCAGCCTGGTCTTCAAAGAGTTCCAGGACAGGCTCAAAACCTACAGAGAAACCCTGTTGGGGGAACTAACAAAGGGGCGGGGGGGGGGCGGGCCCTCGGGGGAGACACTAATAGAATAAAAATAAATATTCTTAGCTGGGCCGTGGTGGCATGCCTTTAGTCCCAGCACTTGGGAGGCAGAGGTGGGTGGATCTCTGCAAGTTAGACACTAGCCTGGTGGACAAGAGCTAGTTCTAGGACAGCCTCTAAAGACACAGAGAAACCCTGTCTCAAACACCCCCCAAAACAAACAAATAAACAAATCAATCACAGCTGGGAGCCAACATAATCAGTTCTTGTTATTTTAAGTACCTAGTTGTGAGAGCCACTTCAGAATGCATTATAAAAAACTAAGTTGTAGCTAGAGAATTGGCTCAGTGGATGAGATCACTTGTTGCTCTTATATGAGCTGGGTTCAATTCCCAGCACAGCATGGTGGCTCAAACTGCCTGTAACTCCAGTTTGGGGGAGATCTGATGCACTCTTCTGACCTCTTCAGGCATACATGCAGGCAAAACATTCATTTACATAAAATAATAAAATACACCCAAAACAATCAAATTCTCCTGTTAAAAAGACTTAATGAAATATATTTCAATTATCAACTTACCAACTTAAATTTTTAGGTTTTTAGGAGAGTTGTGTAATCAGCATCAGTCTTGTAGTATACTATATTTTTTTTCAACCTCAAAGACTATACAAATCATCTCCTATACAAATCTCCTTTTCCTCCCCATACCCAACCCTAAGAAATGTTGGCAGATAATATCACAAAAGTAACTTAATGTGAGTTAAATAGGATTTTAGTAGCTTTAAAAATTACCTGTTACAAAAAAATTACCTGTTACTCATATTGAAACATCTACAGACTAGTTAACAGTGCTGTGAGTTAGAAGAAATGATCCGAAGACTGATTAGGACAAAGAGAAGGTATGTAATACCAATGAATTTAGAGGGAAAAAAATTCCAGTGCTTACTGTGTGCCAGATATTGTTTTAGCATGAATAACTTGTTCAAGGTCATAACAGATACTACTTTTGGGTCATTATTTCAGATTCTGGATAATATATATGCAGACTGACATGTATTCAAACACAGAAATAGACAATATCAGAAAAAAGTGAAGAATGCAAGCATTCTTGTGATCATAAAACTAAGATGAGGCAGTAATTCACGTAAAATTTGATTCAAATAGAGTAGACACCAAACTACACATGTACCACCTAAGTACCCAAAAGCAGAGTTCCCAACCTCTGACAATGAAATACAAAGGTGATGGTGAAGAAATACATAAAAATCAGCAACAAAGCACACATAACCTGTATGACTCTTTCCTTGGGGCAAAGACTGCAGGGAAAATTACAATGTCTCTATATAACCAAGAGATCATAGAAAGAGTCTGATGGATTAAATTCCAAAGTTTAAATGTCTGTGTATAGTGCTTATGACAGTCTTATTTCTCAATGAATTTGGTTTTCTTTGGTATAGAACATTTATACCATATGGTTTTATGCCTATATGGCTTTCAATGTGGTGATGAGAAGAAACTTAAGACTAACAGGATGAAATATCACTATTTGGTGCTCCTCAGCTGACTGATGCTTTAACTGCTTTTATGGAACCTCACTCATCTAGGACTTACCTGGCCCAAAATTTAAGAGCAGAGTCAACAAAATCAGTAGGCTTATCTTAAGAGTTGCTTCATTAAATACATTTATCTGAATTTTTAGTGTTAAAAGTTTGGTGATTTCTAAGTGCCATGAATTTGATGCAATGCTAAGTCCATTCTACTGAAATAGTGTTACAATTAGCTTCATTTTTAATATACACCACTGAAGAGCCTATAAAATACCAATGAATGGCATATATAGAAACCAAATAAGAACCTGTAAGATGACTTTTCTTTTGGGAGTGCTTTACCATAAATCTGATATAAAACAGAGGAGAATGTGTACTAAGAAGCACACTAGTGAAGAGATTCTGACATGGCTAACTTAGAAGGCAAAATATTGACAAAGGCTCCACATATGGAAGACACTTAAAAAGACTTACAGAAAACATGTTTTCTTTCTTTTCTTTTTTGTTTTTTGAGACAGGGTTTCTCTGTGGAATAGCCCTAGCTGTTCTAGAACTTGCTCCGTAGATCAGGCTGGCCTTGAACTCAAGAGATCTGCCTGCCTCTGCCTCTCAAGGACAGCCTCCAAAGCCACAGAGAAACCCTATCTTGAAAAAACAAAAACAAACAAACAAAAAAGATCTGGGCGTCACAAAATAAGAATTAATAAGACCAACTGTATTTTTTAAATATAATTGTCATTTCTAAGGTAATCAATGGAAAACAGTAATCACTGTTACTTTCCATCATTCAGTTATCTTACAATACATACCTCTGGCATACAATCTCATGCTTTCCATGTAAGTTGCAAGGTTTTCTGCTACCAAAGTAACTAGGGCATGATTGTGCTGAAGTTGATTAATTAAGTCATGACGATAAAATACATGGGGGCTTCGCTGAGTTTGACTGAAACGAGAAGAACTTAACAATATAATTAGGCAATTAAACTCTGTTGCAATCAAGAGTTTATCACAACTAAATTCTTAGCTACTAATTAAAAAAAAAAACCTCAAAAGGCAGTTTTGCTCATTTACTTTCTTTAATGGTAATATTAAGCAATTTAAAAGAAATTAATGTGTCAAAAATAAAAGATTATATTACTTGAGAATCAAGCATCTGTTTCTATTTACTTCACAAGGAGTCTACTTCAATGACTATGTCTATTCTCATAATATGGTAGTAGCAAAGCATTTGTGTTAGAACAAAGGGTTATTTGAAAATTACAAAAATCTAAACTTCATTGTATAATTAGAATTGTAATTGCCACCTAATAATGGCAATTTTATAAATTTTTATTAGAGGGTAGAGAGATGGCTTAGCAGGAAAAGGCACTCGACACCAGCTTGAAAACCCGAGTCTGATCCTCATTACACTCTCTCACTATGGAAGGCAAGAACCCCCCACAGGTTGCCCTTCAACTGCCACACAAACAATGAAGCACGAGTCCCCATCCCATTCAAATAAAAAGTGTAAAAAAAATTTAAATTAGCTATTTAAGTTTTACACTGGGAACATTTGGTTTGTAACAGTTGTTCTTGTCACTAGAAAGATAATTCCTTTCCAATTTGTTTTGTCACATTCTTTGAAAGTAGCCAACTTTCAGAGGTACTATTATTCTAGCATAGAGAAGGTCATTAATTTCTAGGAGAGTAGCTAATTTACTATGTCATCCTGGAATCAATGAATTTGAGAAAGGTCAAGTGGTGTTATGCACACTGGGCCAAATACACTCAAAATAGACTACTTTGACAAACATCAACACCCCCCATCTGTATTATCTATTACACAGAGAAATTATGATCTAGAGAATGGAGATTAATTGACTGTATTGTTCACATTTGATTAATGAATATCAGTTCCACTACATTCAGCTCTTTATTTCTATACCAACCACTCTAACTCCATTCCCACATTTATTTCAGTAACCAGATTTTGGAAGCTAAGATAGTGCATTTATCTCACTCACTAATTACTTTGTTTCTTCCTTTAAAAATATTTATTTTCATTACATGTGTATGAGTATTTGCCTATATTTGTCTGCGCACCAATGTATGTGCAGTGCCTATTGAGGCAAGAAGTGGGCATGGAATCCTTTGAAACTGGAGTTACAGATGGTTGTGTGCTGACGTACTCTTAACCACTGTACCATCTCTCCAGTCCCTAGTTTTGTTTATTTGAAATAAGGTTTTACTGTTTCATCCTGGCTGGCCTGGAACTCACTGTGTAAACCAGCCTGGCCTTGACCCACAGAAATCCATCTATCACTGTTTCCTGAATGGTTGGGCACCACCATGACTGGCCTAAGGTAATATACTTAAGGACAGATATTAAAAAGTTTAGTGCTTGGTCTGGAGAGATGGCTCAGAGGTTCAGAGCACTGCCTGCTCTTCCAGAGGTCCTGAGTTCAATTCCCAACAACCACATAGTGGCTCACAACCATCCATTATGAGATCTGGCGCCCTCTTCTGGTGTGCAGATACACATGGAAGCAGAATGTTGTATGCATAATAAATAAAATCTTAAAAAAAAAAGTTTAGTGCTCCATCATGCCATCTACTACTATTTAAATTTTCATGTAATTCAATCTCCTAACTTTAAAAATTGACAACTAAGAAAAATTCTTTTGAAAACTATCACATGACAGCCTGAAACAGCAGTTTCACCTTGTTTCTGATACTGATCACTTTCCTCATCAATGAAACAAAGGAGGTAAGAACGACAAAGATTCTTTTGTTCCAAATGAGCCATTTTCTCTGTTTTCTATCACTCCATTAATTTTCTTTTTAAAGATTTATTTATTTATTATGTATACAGTGTTCTGTCTGTATGTATGCCTGCAGGCCAGAAGAGGGCACTCATTACAGATGGTTCTGACCCACCACGTGGTTGCTGGGAATTGAACTCAGGACCTCTGGAAGAGCAGCCAATGCTCTTAACCTCTGAGCCATCTCTCCAGCCCCTAATTTTTTTTAAAGATTTATTTATTTTATGTATATGGGTTCTCTATTTGCATGTACACCTTTATGCCAGAAAAGGGCAACAAATCCCAATATAAATGGTTGTGAGCCACCATGTGATTGCTGGGAATTGAACTCAGAACCTTTGGAAGAGCCATCTCTCCAACTCCCATTAATTTTTTTTTAAAGTTTGCTTTTACCAACTGAAATTTATTGACAAAACATATAAATAAAAATATATTGTTTAGTTTTAAAAGTCTTACCTCAAATTTTGAGGCGCTTCACCAAACAAACTACAAATTTCTCTAATTTGTTTCAGTGCAGGAATGACCCATTTGTCATTTGTGCGAAGTTCTTCTATAAAGCGATCTATCCACTGGATCTTTTGTGTGTCCCGGTCCTTAAACAATTCCAATGTTTAAATAGATCAATGATAAATGTATACTACAGTGAAATTAAGCTAAATTCCAATAATCAGTTTTTCTTATATTAACATGATAAATGGTACATAAAGAGTTTAATGTTTTTTTAAAAAAAATTCTGTATGTCTTAACTTCATATTTACTACCAAACTCTAAAAAGCAAAACAGAAATTAACTACATACATTCAGTATAATTTGAGTTAAAACTTGCCAGGCTTGAGTTTAACGTTTTAAATTAAGAGATTTTACCTCACTACAGAGTCATGTAACACCCTGATGAAATGATCTATTTAGGAAATTCTACTAATTATTCTTAATCTTTTATGAGCAAATAAAACATTTTATCTCCAAAGTCCCTAACTCAGCTTTAATACTCTATGATCTATTTGAAACTAACATTCCTTTACCATATATTAGACAACACTATCACTAAATGATGTAGTTTGTACTTTCTCCCTGAGACTCAGATAGTTCATAAAAAGTTATTTTAGAAACGTTAAGGCAGACTTACATGAGAAATCAGTTCTTGATATCATTTAAAAGATAATGCCAGAATTACTTAAAATTCTCCTATATTTAAGCCATCCTAACAGTGAAGGTGCAGGAAAGCCATAAAACTAAGCTATACAGCACCCTCTTACCTGGGAGCAACTATAATCTAGTATTTTGATATGAGCACTGAGAGCCAGGTCCATGATATCTACAGGAACATCATCACTATGGGCTAGATTCCACAGAAGGTTCAATACTTTATGCGCCATTACACCATCTTTATCATCCTCTGCAAGACGGCGAATCAGCTCAAGGAGCTTTTCACGTTGTTTTTTACTTGCATTTGTCCAACTGGCCTAGAAAGACATTTAAGTGACAAGAAAATTCATATTTGGTTTTCTTCTCTAAGTGTCTGTGTGGGTAGAGTTGAAGATCTCTCTGAATTTGGGTTCAGCATGGTCTACACATTGAGTTCCAAGCCAGCCAGGGATACAGTGAGACACGTTATCCCCAACTCAATACAAAAGTACTTATTATTTAGTAACTTCTTGATAAGTATTTATTACTCCAAATGGGGAATCAAACAATCATTAGAGAACCAATCATTAAGAAATTATCTAAAGATTATCCTGGGAGGAAGAGGTCCCAAGAGATATAACAATTGTTCTATTTATTTCCTTCATACAAGTATGTCACTGGTTATGTATCACTGACATCTGAAGAGTCATCGCAAGATCAAGGATGAATGACTATTAACTTTAGGGCATTCACAGTAACTGATTACATTACATATTTTCTCAGTTTTTTTTTTTTTTTGGTTTTTCGAGGCAGGGTTTCTCTGTGGCTTTGGAGGCTGTCCTGGAACTAGCTCTTGTAGACCAGGCTGGTCTCGAACTCACAGAGATCCTCCTGCCTCTGCCTCCCAAGTGCTGGGATTAAAGGCGTAAGCCACCAACGCCCGGCATACATTATTTTCTCAGCTGTCTTTTACATACTTCAAATAGAAGGGGAGAATGTATACAGCAAGCTTATCTTTGCATGTGTGAAATGTGTAAGATGATACTTAAAAATACAAAAAACATACATTTTATACTTTGTTCCCTTGAAAGCAGTGAAATTTTCAAGACACCAATTTACAACCTAGAAGCTTACTGAAAATACGGACTTCTAGAGACAGGAGGTGCATGCCTTTAATCTCAGCAGGGGCAGGTGCATCTCTGCATTCAAGGCCACCCTAGTTATAGAGCAAGTTCCAAGACAGGACAGCCAGGGATACACAGAGAAACCCTATCTCAAAAAACCTAGTGACTGACTTAATATGCCTGGGAAAGAGGGTAATTTGTTCCCCCTACTGTGAAATATACATTTACGAAGATGTAAACCTAGACCACCAGATAGTAAATAGGTGAATGAATATTTTCAAACACGAAGAAACATTTTCTAAATATAAAGATCCCTGTTATCTAGGGGGGAAAATCCTATGTACATAGAAATCATAATGTGAAATTATGGAATACATTGTTCACTCTGGTAATGATTGTTCTAGATCAAAGCCTCTCTCTGAGGAGAAATCATATTGAGTAAGCATATTAACAATAAAGTTTAAATTGGTCTTTATCTGGGGAAAAAAAGATGTAAACACATTTCATCAAGAGTCACAAACAAACAAACATCACAGACATCAATATAACCATTAAAAACCATATGTGGTAAACAGAACCCAAGAAGCCATCTGGAACTATTTCTGGAGTTTATGTTAATTTAATCAAGGCAATAAGATTATTAATATTCATCCATGTTGCTAAATCATTCCAGTTTGCCATGAAGTATTCATTATATGGGCATCCCTTACATTTCCTTTCTACATAGCGGTTTATAGCTATTATATAAAACACTTCAGTTAAAGTAGTTTTGAACATGCACTCTGGTGCACATATGCAAGAATCTTGTGATGTTTGGGGATGAATGAGAGCCTTGTAACGCTACCCTGCAATTCTACTGCTGAGCTATACTACTAGTCCCAAGAGTACTGTACTTCATCAAAAACACCCCTTAACCTTCCAAAGTGTTGCAACAACTTATATTCCCAGTCAGAAGCCATTATTTTTAGTAGTAATACTTGATCTAATGCCAACTGTTAATAGGACCTCCCTTTGTGAACACAGTCATAATCTTATATTCTTAATCCACAAGTTCACTAACCAATTAAGCATTCACTGAGTTTCAGCAACTGATGCAAGAGACTATTAATACTACATAACTTGGAAGGTACATGACTCGACCAATACAAATGTAATTGTATGATCTTGGCGCTACCTTATAAACTATTACATTTCTATTAAGTTATGCTTTTAATAATAAGCACATGTCCCCAGAACACCATGATATTAGAAATTCCTTTTTCCTGTCATTTCTTGAGTTTCTCATAATCATCCTTTCCTACTTTTCTATAGTTTACTTCAACCTATTTCCAAAATACAATATGGGAAAAGAAATCCAAAATGATAACATGAATTTTGAAAATGAATGACACTCCTTATCAGGGCTATTAGCACTATTATAAAAATCAAGTTTTTTTTTTTTTTGCTTTCTTGAGACAAGAATTTCTCTTTAGCTTTGGAGGCTGTCCTGGAACTTGATCTATAGACCAGGCCGGCCTCGAATTCAGAGATCTGCCTGCTTCTGTCTCCCATGAGCTGGGATTAAAAGTGTGCGCCGCTGCCATCACCACTTAGCTCAAAATCGAGTTTTTTTTTGGTTTTTTTTTTTTTTTTTTTTTTTGTTTTTTCGACAGGGTTTCTCTGTGGCTTTGGAGGCTGTCCTAAAACTAGCTCTTGTAGACTAGGCTGGTCTTGAACTCAGAGATCCACCTGCCTCTGCCTCAAGTGCTGGGATTAAAGGCATGCACAACCAATGCCCAGCAAAATCAAGTTCTTATAGGCAAAGAAAACACTAACAAAATCCTTCACACCAGATAAAGTCCTTCACACTTCAAAGACTATCTTATGAGATTTTAATTATTTGTTGGCTAAGAACAATTTGTAGTTCTAATGAATCAATTCTTTCTAAAATTAAAATAGTAATAGCCTCCCCGTATTAATAATTACCTTAAAGCAATCAAAAAGATGATCAAGTTGTTCAGGAGAAAAATCCCAAGCCAATTTGGCCAGTAGATCATGTACATTCTTCACAATGGCTTCATGTTTCCCTGCCTATTGAAAAATAAAAACAAAGAAGATTATTGCACACTAGGCTGTGAATAACAGAAACATTATATACAGTGATTGCTGATGACCCTCAGGAAGTTACTACAATCTCCATTATTACATAAAATTCTTAACATTATTAATTTTTAAATAAATTATTTATTATGCATATACTTGTCAGAACAGGACAAAAATCAGGATCTCATTATAGATGGTTGTGAGTCACCATATGGTTGCTGGGAATTGAATTCAGGACCTCTGGAAGAGCAGCCAGTGCTCTTAACCTCTGAGCCATCTCTCCAGCCCCACATCATTAATTCTTTAGACCTAAAACCTGACAATTCCATTTCTGCATACACATAGTTAATATGTATTTTAGAAATTCTTTATCAACTTGTTAGGGTTGCTCTGTGTAGCCCTGGCTGCCCTCCAACTCAAGAGATCCATCCACCGGCCTTTGCCCTGAGCACTAGGTGTTCGCCAACACTGCCCAGCTTAATTTTTGTAATACAGCTTATTGAATGAACTAAGATATTAATGCCATAAATAAAATACATTATTTTTTTCCCAAACTGGAAGTTTAAATACTTAAAATAGCAAGGCTATTTTCTCTATTTCTATAAGCTAAAAAAGACTAAAGCTTTGTAAATTAGAACTCAGCAATATTTATGTAGATTCTGGCTCTTAAAAACTTTTCAAAAAGGTTGCTAATCCTCCTGAAAAGTCATTTAATAATGAATAATTGAGCGATTTAACTATGCTAAAGGGTTTTCTAAGTCTTAAAGTCAATGATATACATTTTTCCAACAGATATAGATTATTTTGTGATCCCTAGCCCTTGTTTTCTGGGTCAGAATCTTGCTTTGTAGCCTATGCTAATTTCCAATTCATGATTCTCCCCCTTTTCTACTTCCCATGTGCTGAGACTGCAGATATACACAAGCACAATCAACTTCCCTATTATTTTACTTTTTGCCTCTTTAACTTTTAATAAGTATGAATTGTTGCATATTTAAGCATTACTGTCAATTTTAGAAGTTTCTAGAAGAATTTCTATAAGAAGTATTTAAAGGTTTCAAAATTCTTACCTGTGCTGCCCAGATATTATCAAGGTCTTCCAAGGTGAGAGCTTTTTCTTTGATGACAAAACGAAGGATCTTTTCTAGTTTCTCTACATACTGTGGTTGATGAAGACTATCTCTTAAAACTATGGATAAAATATTATTCTGTTGTATCCATTCCTAAAGAGAGAGAGATTTCAAAACAAATTAAATCACAAAGACTTTTTGAAAGTACCATAATGTAACAATATGGAGGCATCCTAAAGCATATTTACAAAATAATGTGCAAGGATGCATTTTCAGAATAGAAAATTATTTTAAAAATCTAGTTTTTACCCCTGAAATGTAATCTTGATGTATAGTACAGACTAATCTTAAATTTGATATCCTCTTGCCTCCACCTCCATCCTAAGTGCTGGGATTAAACTGGTTTAAAGGTACAAGCTACCATATTTGACATAGTAATTTATCAGTAAGTATCTCCATAAATTATACTCAAATCATTAAAAATATTTAAAATAACTCCTTTTAGCTCACAAAAATATCATTTAAATGCAATAAAACACTAAGGTTTAGGTAGAATGAGCATAATGAGGCCAACTTTGATATGTTTAGGTTTCTTGCATGAATTCTAATCCTGGGGGCTGGAGAGATGATGGCTCAGTGGTTAAGAGCACTGGCTTTTCTTCCAGAGGTCTGTGTTCAATTCCCACCAACCACATGGTGGCTCACAACCATCTGTAACAAGATCTGGTGCCCTCTTCTGGCCTGCAGACATATATGCAGACAGAACACTAAAATCTTCAAAAAAAAAAAAAAAATTCTAATTCTGTCCCAGAATGGTTTTAAACTTAGGTCAAAACATAGTTTTTAAAAAGACTTTTATTAATTAATTGCCATGTACCGGACCCTAATGTGATCCACCACCTCTTTTGTCTTTTAAACAATCCAAGTCAGATATACACTGTAGAGATACTGGCACTGATACCTGAATCAAGTCTGCATGCTTTCATTGTCTGTTTCCATAACACGGTGCTAGGCTAGGCTATAGCTTGACTGTCATTCTGACTCTACAGTATTCAACTTCCTGAGAATAAAGGTAGGTGGAACCAAAATGCACCATAAATGAGTTTTTAGCTAGTAAAGGAGTTTTAAAACTTCCCAACTTGTAAAAGGGATTTTTCCCCTAAGATATAATAATATATATTAATTGTCAAACTACTACAAAAATTTTTTGATATTTAATGCCATTTTCTGTATGTTCTAGGGTGAGTCACACCGCTCAAGGACCAACATTACCAATGCAGACAGGCACATGACAGACACAAAATTAGACATCACCTGTCCTCCCCACCCAGGGACAAGGTCTAAATATCTAAATATCCTAAATGTTCATATTTTTCTTTTTGTTGACTACTGAACCTAAGGCCTCACTGAATATATCTCTAACCTGTCCATAGTTTTTTTTTTAAAATCACATTTTAATGATTTCCCCTATTAACAGGGGAGATCCTTGGAGGTAAAGATATGTACTCAAGTAACATGGGTTTTATAATTTCAATGGTAACTTATTCATTAAAGCTGCAATTCATAAAATATATACAGGAAACAGTTTTCTAAGTATTTAATGCAAAAATGATACAAACTTAAGCACTTTAAAAACAAATTCTCAAAAATCAAGATAATAGGGTAATTTGTGCAGCTCTTAGTCTACATATTGAGACATATGTAGCCCTTGCTAGCCTCAAGCTTATATCAAATCTTCCTGCCTCTGCTTCCCCAGTGCTGAGATTCCAGTTGTGTACCACCACACCCACCTATTTTCAAGCCATTAACTAGAATCAGTCATATGAACAGGACCCTTCTTCAATTTTGTTCAAATATTATCTCATTTTAATCAATTTCCCAGTCTATAGCAAATCTTACAATAAGCTAATCATTACATTCAACAATAAATTAATTTATTAAACACATGCTCAGCTACCAAATAATTATGCTACTTTAGAAACTTTAGATTAGCTGGGCATTGGTGACGAATGCCTTTAGTCCCAGCCACTCAGGAGGCAGAGGCAGGCACATCTCTATGAGTTCAAGACCAATCTGGTCTACAAGAGCTAGTTCTAGGACAGCCTCCAAAGCCACAGAGAAACCCCGTCTCAAAAACAAGAAAAGAAAGTTTGAGATTAACAATCTTGTAAATTAATCAAAACATTCAATTGTCAACTTTAATTTAGAATGCTAACATTAATAATTTAAGTGACAGCCATTCTAGGTTTAAGTATTTACTTAAAAAATAAATAAAGTAAAAGGACTCACAGCCATCCTCTCTGCCGTGAGCCACTCTTCTTCCTCAGGATTGCCATGCCGATGGGTATAGTATGACACACTAGAAATTACTTTATTAACTTCATTCAGTGCATTCATTTTTCCATTGAAAGAAGAAATTTGTAATAATCTGTAAGAGAAATTCAGTTTTAAATTGAATCTAAAAATTTATGTGCATGATTATTTCCGAAGATAAGGAACTTACCTAAGTATCATTTTTAATCTAAATATTTCTAAGTTCTTTACAGTTTCTTCTTGTCCAGGAACCCGGGAAGCTAAATTCTTCAAAGATTTAATAATCATTGAAAGAGCATCATTTTTGGCTTCATTCTTTGCTTCCTTTTTCAGTTCTTCATCAGTTAAGTTTTCTAAAAACTGTGGAACCATTTCTATTATTGGAAGAAAGTACTTTTTCACTGTGTGAAGAGTGAGAAACTCGTAGCACTGTCCAAATGGTCTGAAATGAGATGGGAAACTTCTGTAAATACCAATTTCTTAAAATCAATTTAGTTCATTCTCACAGTACATGTATTATTTTTAAAAACATCTAGTTAAGAGATAAAAAATCTCCATTTGAACTGTTTTTAGTTTTTTTTTTTTTTTTTGTGTGTGTGTGTGTGTGTGTGTGTGTGTGTGTGTGTGTGTGTGTGTGTGTGTGTGTGTGTTCCTCAGAGGACAGAGATATCAGATCCCCTGGGAGTTGGTGTTAAAGACAGTTGTGAGCCACTTGCTGTAGGTTCTGGGAATAGAATTCATATCATTTGAAAAACAGCCACTTAACCACTGAGACATCTCTCCAGCCCCAATTACTCCACTTCTTAATTGAACCACAATAAAATCAGAAACTAAGAGCACTGAACATTTCATTTTAAAATATAACTTACTTAATAAGGGCTGCAATTATCTGAACGTTTAATGCTGATCCATTAATAAAACGATCATGCAATATCTGGAATCCATTTAAAGTGCCAAATTTGTTGAGCAGATCTACCAGCCAACCCTGCAATACATTAAGAAGAAAGTTTACGTTTTTTGACTTTAAGAAAAATAATTTTGACTAATATATTAAAACCAATTAATGTCAAATCATTCATGAAAAGACTTCAAAACATTCAGTAATCCACCTGTGATGAATCGTAAGTAGCAAGCACAAATTAAATTACCAAAACACACTGCTTGTATCAACACTGCTAATGAAGAATTAAAACCATGTTTCTGTCTCAGCAATCACACTGTAAGAGAATGTGGCTTTCCTAAGCACCTAAAAACACCTATATTAATTTATGAGGTTAAAAGGCTCAAGTAATAGATCAAGGAAAAGCTATTTAATAATCTAGTATTAAAAATTCTGAGTAAATCCTCTCATATCCAAGACAGGGTTTCTTGGTGTAGCCCTGGCTGTCCTGGAATATACCCTGTAGACTAGGCTGGCCTTGAACTCACAGGGATCTGCTTGCCTCTGCCTCCCGAGTGCTAGGATTAAAGGCATAAGCCACCATCATCACACACATGCGGTTTCTCTGTGTAATTCACTTTCTAGACCAAGCTAGACTCAAACCTTGAGACCTGTCTATCTCTGTCTCTGGGATCAAAGGTGTGCACCATCATGCCTGGCTAGATGTAACTTGTTTAAAGATTATCTTTACTTTGATGGTAACTGGATCCTACTCAAGCAAACTAAGCCATCTAGTGACAACAATATGAACTTGAAAAATAACAGTTCCAAGTTCAACACATTGCTGGTGATTTCAAGCTCTCATATGACTTTCAATTTTTTTTTTTTTTGGCTGGTTAGGAAAAGGGAAAACAATCCCCAAATCTCCTAGGGACTAGATAGGTGACTGCTGTTATGCACTGCATACTTTTATAGGCAAATTAAGTTCAATTCCAAGCACCCACATGGTGTCTGTAACTCTGGTTCTAGGGGATCTAGTGCCCTCTTCTGGCCTCTGAAGGGCACCGGGTGTGCATATGGTATACAAATATACACGCAAATTACTCATGCACATGCAATATAAACAAATCTTAACATTTCCCTAAAGTCTAAACTTTAGGAACTATGTATTACTAGTACTTACTAAAGGAAATAAAAATTATAAAAGTATAAATAAATTTAAAAGTATATAGTAAGCTATGCGGTGGTGGTGCACGCCTTTAATACCAGCACTCAGGAGGCAGAGGCAGGCAGATCTCTGTGAGATTAAGGCCAGCCTGGTCTCCAGAGTGAGTTCCAGGACAGCCAAGACTGTTTCAAGGGGAACTCTGCCTCGGACCCCACCTCCCACCCCAAGTATATAGTAAGAAACTATAGTCTGTTTATATTATTGTAGGAAATGTATATTTGTTTTCAAGTATATATTTTAGTAACATTTACCATCCTGCTTCTATTTTATAATTTCTATTATTTTACTTTTGTGATGTATTACTAAGCATGTATAACATATACCTATTTTGGAGTTTAAAAAAACCATCCATGGCCTTACTGATCCATACTTGAAGTCTTTAAGCAGTCATAGCTCTATCATTAATATTGTTATTATTATAAAGGAAACATATTTTTATATTAACCAAATTATGAATTTCCACATTGAGTAGAAGATAATAGGGATTAACTATACAAGGGGGGGAAGAGATCCATAAACTCTGAACTACAATACTATGACTATGCAAAAAGGCTCCTAAGTCTCATTTAAGTCTTAAAGTCCATTTGGTTGTCAGATCTCAACCATTACTACACAGAAAAACTTAACAGTAGTAGATAGAATACAATAAAACAGACATAGCTTTGGTATAAAGAATTCAAACCATAATGCAAAATCCCTTTCAGAGTACAATTAAATTAGTGTTTTTCAATGTTAATATGAGATTGAAATTATTTAAAAGTTCTGTGGTAGAACCAAACAACCTTAATATTTAATTTTGAAAATAATAAACCAACATACTTTTGGTGATCGAGGGTCTGGAGAACGAGCGAAGAGTTCATCTTCAGGCACCTGGGCACTTGCAGACACTGATTCACATGGACGTGTACCATTGTAGATATGGAACTTGCAATGAGGATTTAAGGCCATGGCAAGAAGTTCTAGAAGTGGAAACCAGTCTTGGGCCAACTTAGCCACACACAGCTCCACCAGGCGATGAGTATTGTTAATAATACATCTCTGTTATATATGGGAGAAAGGTTGATTTAGAATGTGAAACATCCCAATTTCAAACAGAAGTTGTAATCCTAATTACCATTACCTTAATATTAACTGAACTCCCCATTTTTATACTGATTACTTGAATTATATCTATTCCACTAGTACCAAATTAATTTGCTTTATAATTTATATGGTTTGCACTTTCAAAAAGCTTCTTGCTTAAAAATGAAATAGGTAGTATGAGTTGCCAAATTCTACTCTTCGTCTTCAGACAAGATACAAATCACCAATTTTTCCCCCTCTTTGGAATTCTTACACTAGAAGCAACAGTTCTAAAATTGAAATATCAGTTACCCCAGATGGAAGACTATATACTGACAAGCTCTGTATTTCTAAATCTGAGAAATTGTTACTATGGGATTTTTACCTCATCATTGTAATTGAAAAAATGTTCAGACCACCCACAAAAGCATCATATGCTCTATGGCTATTTCCAAAATGAAACAAGTAACAGGTATGTAATGTAGCATTTATAACATCTTATTAATCCAGATACAACTTTTTTCACTCTTTAAGCAAAATCTGATCACATCCTAACAAGCACTAAAGTATTTGCATTTGCTTCTGTTCATTGTTTGGACATACCAGGGCCCTGAGATCACTTTAAGTAGTCTACTTAAAAGGGATGAAAATTGTAAACTGAATTCAGACTATAGAACTGTTTAAACAGTAACTCATGGCTTAAATACTTAAACACACACACACACACACACACACACACACACACACACACACACACACACACACACACACACGTCCTCCCAAAGGATCATTATATAATGTGCTTTTTAAAAGTCAAATGAAAAACTCACATGAATCTCAAACTTCCAACCACTCACTGCTTCATCTGTAAGGATTTTTGTGAATGAGATTGTTAGCCCATCTCTGAAAAATCGCTGACATGCTTCACTTTTAACATCAAGACCTAAGAAAAGGGAGAAAAAATATAAACATTATTTCATAATGCCTAACTATGTGATGAAAGATGTAACTGGAAACATAGATGACAGGCTAAAGTTGAAGAGTACTTCTAGAAAAAGTCCACAGTATTATCATAACACTGTTGTTATTTCAAAGATTTTACATGTCAGAAAGGAAACTTAATTCAGAAATAAATTTTTTAAGATTATCATTTATAGAAACACACACAAATCTATGTGAGGGGCCTGAGTGTATATCATGTTTCATGCAGGTACTATTAAGAGGTCAGAAGGCAGTGTCTGATTCCCAGAAACTGGCATTACAGCTAGTTATGGGCCACCAGTCATGGGTGCTAGGAACTAAATTCTGGGTCCCCACTCCAAGAGCACCAAACATTCATAGCTGCTAAGCTATCTCTTCAGGCCTTCCAAATCAAATTCTAAAATAATTATACAAAAGTTTATTCAATGTGACAATATTAACAATACCTCAGGGCTAGAGCTCAGTGCAAGGGCACCTAGTCTAACATGCACAAGGATCTTATGTAAAACATCAATGAAGTAAAAAAAAAAAAAAAAGGGAAATAAAAAATTTAATTAAAAATGCTGCAAATTATGACACTATCTTAAACCCCAAAATGATGGTCATTACCATGTGACTGCTAAAAATGCTAAATATTTCATAGCATTTTTTCCTGAAAATAAGCCTTAAATTTTACATCACAATTATTTTTAAAATATTGGTTTGCAAACTATGTACTTAGCACCCAGTCATATCTTTACTATTCACCAAGTAACCAAGTAAGATGAATTGTTTCACTATCTATACATCTCTCTTCTTCCAAGCCAAGAACATATTTTTTTCTTTTGTCTTTTTTTTTAAAAATGCATTTGTGTGTCTACATGCACACATGCATAATTGGAGGGTGGTGCTATGGAGTGCATATGGAAGTCAGAGGACAACTTCTGTGGAGCCAGTTTGATCTTGACACCCCCTCCCCGCCCCCCCCCGCCCCTTTTTGGGATTTTTTGAGACAGGGTTTCTCTGTGTAGCTTTGTACACCTGGCTGGCCTCAAACTCACTGCCTCTGCCTCCTGAGTGCTGCGATTATTAAAGGCTTGTGCCACCAGCACCCAGCTTGATCCTGCCACCTTTAAGTGGGCTCCAGGAATTGAATCCAGATCACCAGGCCATTTTGCCAGCTCTATTTTATCTTTACTTCATCTCATCTGATTTAAGAAAGACAACAAAGCCATGCCTCACCAAATGCAAAGAACACCTTTAGTATCTCAATTTGTACATAAAAATTGATGTTGATTGTACAATATGAGTGACATTAAACTTTAAAAATTAAGCCTCATCTAAAATAAAATATGGTGCTCACAATACATATGGGAGAGGGATACAAATCCACTGAAATGTCAACAGTATTAAATGAAATACCATGTTTTTATTACATAGTTAATGTTTAGATTATAACTAGCAAAGTTCATTTAAATTGTGAAAAACAATCATAATCTGATTAACTTTCATAGCTTTTCAAGATTGATTAAGTCATAGCAAGCATTCTTTAAACAGAGGAGTAACTGATGTAAAATAAAATTTCCCCTGGCCAGGGAAAAATGTTAACTTTGATAATAATTAATATAAACTGCTTATCGCTAGTTATGATATACTCAGGATGGTTATGTTTTAGGTACATGTCCTCCAAAGGTTTGGTCACCACTCTGGTGATATGGGGACTTGGCAAACCCTTGTAAAAGATAGAATCTAGTGAGAAATCTGAAAATAGTAGGGGGTTTGCCTTCAAAGGTGATTGTGAGATCTTTCTCTTACTTCTGGGATACCAAAAGATGAGCAGCTTTGCTCTACCCACACTTTCCCTTGGCCCAAACACTATGAAATATCCAAAACTGTGAGCCAAAATAAATCTTTTCTATTTATAAGCTGTTTATTATTTGTCACAGTAATAAAAATAATACAAAAGACTATTTTAGAAAACAAATATTGCTCCTTTTAATTTCTAGTGCCTTAGCCAGGCAGTGGCAGCACACATCTTTAACTCCAGTACCCAGCACTTGGGAGGCAGAGGCAGGTGGCCTGGTCTACAGAGTGAGTTCCAGGACACAGACAGGGCTACTCAAGAAAAACCCTGTCTTGAAACCCCTCCCCCAAATCCCAGTGCCTTAAAAAACAAGAGTTCCACAACCATAGTCCTCTACTAAGAGAAATCAGCCATATCAGAAATACACCAGAATAATTTAATATTGTTCAGTTCTAACATTAACCTTTTTACTTCTGGACAACTGAGCACCAGACTCCTCTTACTAGATTTTTAACTATTTCTTTTTACATAGAACCACTTTACAAGTCTATAATATATATAAATAATATTAAAAAGCTCCCCCTCTTTAAAAAAACACTTTGCTGGGCCAGTCATATGTCTCCGCCTGTAAAAAGTAAACCAAGGCTGAAAACCATTCAGTTTCTAGGAACCATATGGTGGGAGGAAAAGAATCAACTCTTGTAAGTTCTTGATTGCCACGTATATCACAACCCCATACACAATCAACAAATAAAAAGAAATCACCAAAATTCTTTATTCAAAGTATCACATATTAAGAGTCATGCACCCTTTGCTTCAGGAAAGTTAGTAATTTGCAGGTTTGCACATTATTTATCTCAAGACCAAACGTGTCTTATGCTACTCAACACATCTCCCTTCTCCCACTTCCACAGCTATTTAAACCCAAATGATATTTATTTGTAGTAGGCATTTCCTACTTAATTGTAAAAACTTTTGTGCATATTATGGAATCCCCAAAACAGGAATAAATCTTTGAGTGATTGCAAACCTACACAATGGACTTGCTTCTTTAGAACTATGAAAACAAATACATTTTCTGTCTAGCATTCTTTGTTTCTTAATAATACTAGATAATGTTATATGCAACTTTTTAAGATTTCATTTATTTATTATGTATACAACATTCTGCTTCCATGTATATCTGCACATCAGAAGAGGGCACCAGATCTCATAACGGATGGTTGTGAGCCATCATGTGGTTGCTGGGAATTGAACTCAGGACCTTTGGAAGAGCAGTCAGTGCTCTTAACCTCTGAGCCATCTCTCCAGCCCCTGTCTAGCATTCTTGAGGGCTGTCCTTTTTAAACAAATGTGAGCTCTATCTGTAAGCTTACTATGCACTTGTGTTTTAACAGGAAAATAAAGTTTTCAGTAAAAAAGTGAAAATGTTATCTAGTAGCACGCAATTAGAAAAGCATGACACTGAGACATACCTTTCTTACTAAGATCAATAGCAGCTTCTAAAAGCACTTCTAATTCCCCTTTCGGCAAAACTGGAACGACCCATCGAGGCCTAGGAATTTATAAAATAAAGAGGCTTACAGGTTATGCACTAAATAAAAGAGGTACTATAGTCAGTTACTAAGTACATTTATTTCACTATGAAAATATTAAGGATTAACTAAAATAACATTAAATATTAAAACAGTGGGGCTGGGTGAATGGTTTTTAAAAATTGAGTATCATTTGTTGTCTCTACAAGCAGACTTTTAAAAAAATACAAAATAAGAAACTAATGTATCAATTAGGCATCACAGAAGCCTATTATTAAATCTTCCCAGGGCTTTCAGAATTAAGATTAGAAGAGGCATGTTTTGAACTTCTTCGCAAAAACAAAAACTTCAGGAGGCCAAGACTGATTTATGCCTCATAATCAATCAACTTTTTCTAAAGGAGCTGCAGAATCCACAGGTGACCCTCCCTCAAAGGAGGATGCAGCCTTCTCTCTAGTTTCAGTGTTGACCCAACCATCTGGCCATCCAATCATCATCATTTAATTCACCCAATGTTCCCCAGAAGAGTTAGTAAACCTTCTTCTAGCCAACCACTGAAATCTCTAAGAGCTAGTAAAATTCCCAACTGCTCTTGACCCTTTATTTAATAAAAGCAGTCTATAGAAATAAATAACTACCCATCATTTATATATAAACATCCTTTGTATTTTCTTCTATAAAGAATTGTTTTTATGCAACCTTGTTATCTAGCCTGCATATTTTACTAACCACTGGACAAAACTAAAAAACTAAAAAAACAAACAAACAATAAATGCAACTTTCTGTTATGTCATGTTATGTCATCTCTACAATTAAGAACAATCAAGGACCATTATAAATATTCTTAACATTGACTTGACAATAATTCATTACATATGATTGTTACAGGCTACACTAGAAGCATATATATTTTGTTAAACATTCCCTTTAAACGAGTCAATTGAGAGAATATTTCAAACAAGTAAAAATTAAAAAAATTTATATTTATAGAAAAATCAATACATATATAATAGTAAACACAAATATAGAAAAATGTACTGATTTACATTAAAAGAAACTGTTGGTTGGGATATGTGGGGGGTAAGGCTGGGGAGGAGTTAGGTAAATTTTACCTATTTAGTATATATTACATAACATACTTCTATGCTTAACAATGCATACTTATTACTAAAGGAATTGAGATTTTTTTTCCAGATAGGGTCTCACTATGTGGCTCTGGCTGTCCTAGAACTTACTATGTTGAACAGGCTGGCCTTGAACGAAGAGATCTGCCTGCTTTCACCTCTCAAGTGCTACCACACCCAGCTCAGTTTCTCTTTAAATGCAAAGGATTTTTATTTCTCCACACATGTATTTGATAGTTTAGACTTTTATTATGTAAAAATACAACAAAAAGTAAAGCAAAATGCCTCTAAGAGAGTACATTTTCATTATTCTTTTGAAAATGTTCATTTTTAAATAGTTTATTTTGTGTATGAGTATTATGTCTGCATGTATGATTGGTGCTGTTGGAGGCCAGAAGAAGCCACTGGAGTTCCTGGGTGTGGAATAACAGATGACAGCTATGAGCTGTCATGTGGATGCCAGGAATAGAACTGAGTCCTCTGGAAAAGCAGCAAGTGAGCTTAAAGGCTCAGCCATTGCTCCAATGCCCACTATTCTTTCTGAGGGGCCCTTGTTGAGCTCAGTTAGGACTACACTAAGAGAGGGTTTTTTGACATGCTCTTCTGTTTCTTTACAACCTTTCCTTACTCTGAAGAACATCTTCTTTTTTTTTTTTTTTGATTTTTTTTTTCCGAGACAGGGTTTCTCTGGTAGCTTTGGAGCCTATCCTGGCACTTGCTCTGGAGACCAGGCTGGCCCAGAACTCACAAAGATCCGCCTGCCTTTGCCTCCCGAGTGCTGGGATTAAAGGCGTGCGCCACCAACGCCCGGCTAAAGAACATCTTTAAAATGTCATTCATTCTCCCTCTCTCTCTTTTTTTAATATTATATACATAGTTTTGTCTGCATGTGTCCCTGCAGGCCAGAAGAGGGCACCAGATCTCATTACAGATGGTTGTGAGCCACCATGTGGTTGCTGGGAATTGAACTCAGGACCTCTGGAAGAGCAGTCAGTGCTCTTAACCTCTGAGCCATCTCTCTAGCCCTAAAATGTCACTCTCTTGAGTCAGCAAGAAGGGCATGCTCTGAGAAACTCCTTATGAACTGGTTTCCATCAGGGTTACCCTATAGTTAGTTAAGAACCAATATGCCAATTGAAAAGAAGCTCATCAACTCTTAAAAAGGCAAACTACATAAACAGTTCTATTTTGGAAACAAATAGCTAGAGTCATGTTGTTAACCTAAAAAACTTCACTGTTGTTTTTGTTCTTTTTCATTATACCCACCAAGAAACGTGAGTTATCAAGTACTTGGCAGTGACTATGATGGGAAGATTAAGCTAGCAGATTCCTCTTCACTGTCTTTGTGTTACCCATCAAAAATAATGCTAAAAATCTTGTTTTTCTTATGCATTATACACACTAGAAACAAAACCAACTGACCTGTTAATCATATCATCTAACTTTGCCAAGTCAGTATGTGGAAATGCAGGTTCCTCATCTTCAATCTGGGGAGGGGCATCACCTTGACCTTGCTCATCAGGAGGAGTTGCCGGGGAATTCTCATTGGAAGAATCAGGCGACGAAGTCTTGATTAAAAATTAAACATTCCACATAAGTTTCTATGTAACACACACACACACACAGTCCAAAGACTAAGAGATTAGCATTATTTTTAAAAATTTTACAAAATATCATTGAAAGCTTATAATATGATCTGAATTACAAGATGAATTAGCAACCTAATGAAGGACTTTTACACTTAAGATGGAGAACACTGTGGTTACCACATAGCTAAGTCACCAGGTAGAGAACTCAAGAGCTGGAAGCCCCATACAAATAGCTCATTTGAAGTCTGTAACTTTAGAAACTTGTTTTATTTTAAACAACAAACCAAGCAGTTTATCCTGTATTTATATGCTCACAGAAAATACAGACAAAACCAATTTTAAACATCTTTAATACCACACCAACAAATAAAACATCAGGAATGACATTATAATTGCCTTCTTGTGATCTTTTTATGAGCTAAAAAGGAAATATCCACGTATAAATTTTGAATAAAATTGGGACTATATCTGTCCCTTTTCATTCACTATGTAGTCAAAATTTTCAGCATTACATAAATTAAAACTAATGTAATATAGTGAGTCTTTGTCATGTTATCTTGTGGAAAACAAGCTGGGCCTTGGTGGCGTATGCCTTTAATCCCAGCACTCAGGAGGCAGAGGCAGTCAGGTCTCTTGTGAGTTCAAAGCCAGCCTGGTCTACAAAGTCAGTTCCAGAACAGGGTCCAAAGCAATAAGGAGAAACCCTATCTTGAAAAACCAAAAAACTTATAGAAAACATTTTTTTCTTTGGGACAAGACACTAGAAATATTAGCTACAACAGTATAGACAACTTCTTTTTAAAAACTAGTCATATACACTGTCCAGAACTGTCTCAGATAACACATCTGAGAAATGTTCATCCTACTTGTCACTGTTTTTTATGACATACAATAAGTCTTAAAATTTATTCTATAGGCACATATTTTAAAGTTAAAAATTTATGGGTCATTAAGAGAGGACCAAATCTCATTATAGATGGTTTTTGAGCCACCATGTGGTTGCTGGGAATTGAAAAGCCAGTGCTTTTAACCTCTAAGCCACCTCACCTCTCTAGCCCCACAACACATGTTTTTAATTCCAGCACTTGGGAGGCAAAGACAAAGGATCTCTGGGTTTAAGGCCAGCCTGGTTTATATAGGGAGTTCCAGCCAGAGTTACATAGTGACTGACACCCTGTCTCAAAACAAGTGTAATGTTAACAAACAGGACTTTTCACTGAAAGCCCTGCAAAACCAAAAGAGGTTAGAATACGCAGGCACGCACGCACACGATATACAGGTAATAAAAGCAGCAAAGAGAAAGATAAACTACTAGCTCCTAGTTTAAAAATAGTAATCATTGGTATCCAACAGCCCTTTGACTATATTTAAAGAAACTTAAATACTGGCCCTTCAAATTTATGGGACAGGAAAGACTATGTTAAGTTTTGTGACCACAATATTACATTTTATGAATCAAACATGGGAACTGGAAAAGGAAATGAATTAACAAAGTTGGCACATTTGGGTGGGAGAACCTGACTTGCTCATTTCTCTCAAATGGCAGAGGAAGGGGAGGCAGAGAGAAAAAGTTCTTTTCTATCAGACTAATGATAGAATATCTAACCTGCAACAGCTGAAAAGTAAAATCCCAGCCCAGTAATACTTTTGCTTTAAAAACTTACCCATACAAACCCCCCAAAATGTGTGCATCTGTAAACAGTATGTCTGTTACTTATGTATACACAATGTCAACTAGTTTACTCATCACAGTACTACAGTTGCTGCATTATCACAAATATTACTCTTTGTATTATTTAATTTAATTCTCCAAAGTATGAAACTGTATAGATTAGAAAGAGCTGAAATAAATCTCAGGAAATGAAAACAAGAAAATCAAATCCAAGGAAAGTAGAGAACAATCAGCTGGGGTAAAAGCATGTGGTTTTAGGTGGGTCATCAAAAGTCCCAAAATATTGGGGGGGCATTAATGATAAGGAGAGAGAATACAAATTAGCAGTAAGTATCAGAGATGAACAAAGACACACTGCCACAAGCCCCGAATATACTAAAAAGAATTGTGAAAAGGGTATTACAGGATGTGGGGTGAGAAGCAGTTTCAAGTTATATAGTACACACTTAGTATATGCAAGAACCCTAGCTCTATCCCAGCACACAAGGGCACAGGCAGGCATTATAAACAACTGCATCTGAATAAAGTTGGCATTATAGATGAATTGGGCAAATTTTATTTATTTTTTTAGAAAACCCTTCTTTAAAAAGACGGATCTAGGCTGGTCATAGTGGTGCACACCTTTAGCCCAGCACTTGGGAAGCAAAAGTAGGTGGATCTCTAAGCTTGAGGCTAACCGGGTCTACATTATAAGTTCCAGGACAGCCAGGGCTTGCATAGAAAAGACCCTGTGCCTCCAAAAAAAAAAAAAATCCAAACAAAAAAGCCTCATTACTACTCAAACAATGCCATGAAGCTCCATTATTGTTATCCTTATCGCATAAATGAAGAAACCAGGGCTTAGCAATTATATAATTTACCCAGTCATAAAGCTGGTATAGTGTAAAGGTGATATTTAAACATCATAATAAGACTTTAGTCCATACTCTTTAGCAGGTCAGTGATGGCACACGCCTTTAATCCTAGCACTTGGGAGGCAGAAGCAAGCAGATCTCTGTGAGTTCCAGACCAGCATGGTCTACAAGAGCTACTTCCAAAGCTACACAGAGAAACCTTGTCTCGAATAACAAAACAACAACAAAAAAATACTTTAGCCCATTAACAATTTATGATTTTATGTATATCGCATATAAAATGGAGCTATGATTTACTTGGTCCCATAGGCTATACTACACAATACAATGGTGTCTCCTAGAATCAACACAAGGTTTAAAATCGTTCATTTTATTGAAGACTGACAATGTAAGACATCTGAAAAAGACAGGAAAAAAAAATCAATGTTGCTTTTAGCGCTTGAGTTTTTTTTTTTTTTTTTTTTTTTGGTTAGTGCCAAAGACCTGTACTTACTTTTCTTAAACAAAACATTCATTTTATGGTTGCTTCAGAATCATTTCTATCATGTTTCCACACTCAAGAGTATAGGAGATATACCAATGTGTCTTTGCTAGAATCTTTAATGTCTTACCTGATTCTGTTGGAGGGGGGGTTGAGACTGTCCATCAGGAGCTTGGCCCTGGTTGTCATTCCCTCCAACTGGAGAGCCACGAGTCGTGGCTGTCATACTCGACACAGGGCAGATCTTTGCAATTTTGTCTGCTTATGTAGTTGTCTTAAGAAAAGAAATTATAGTCCACTTATAGAAGATGAAGTACCAGCATTTGTCAGTCTTAAAAAGCTCCAATTCAAGAATAAAACATCTTGCAGAGACCATTGCATAACCTATAAATAAAAGGGAAAAGAGAACATTTTATTTTAGATATAATTAAAATGAACTAAAAAAACTATTCAAGTTTAGTATCACCAGTGAATCAGGTCAAGAGAGCATAATTATATTTGATAGGTGAATGTGAAGCAGGCTTGTTTCTAATTTAAATAAAAATAATTAAAAAATACAAATGAATAGGTGAAAAGTGAAAAATCCACATTCAACTTAATATTGGTTCCGTAGCTACTATACCATAAAGCCATACAAGTCTACCTTTATCAAGTAATATTTCAATTTCTTCCTGGAACTAACTCCAAAGGCAGCATAGTATCAAGAGTTAGTTGCCACTCAGTTAAATCATGGAATGGTAAACTGTCCTTACCTGGCTAATACCTTAAGTATACTGCCAAATCATGTCTACTCGGGATATAAAGCACAAACTGACTTGTAAATTCTAAGAAAGTCTAGTCATATAACAAAGTTAGCAACAAGTTCTCCAACACACACCCATACACAGAGACACACATGCACGCACACGAACCTATTAACACCTAGACCTTGGATTTCAGATTCTGTATTGTGAGAAATCCAAGCTCTATGGTTTATGTCCCATCCTCGTTCCCAAACCAAAAGACCTCAAACCTCATCACATTTTTGGGGGGGATTTTTCTTTTAGAGTAAATTGTAATGTACTACCCTAATACAACTGAATTCATCAAGTAACCTTAGTTTTTTAACTTTTGATAAGGTTCTCATCTCAAGCACCCCTGGCATCCTATCAAGGCAACAGGTCCCAACCACTTAAAAAAAAAAATAAGCATTCTTTGCAAACTAATAAGAGTGCACAGAATACTACCAAAACTTTAATTCCATATTCATCAGACCACCAAGTTTCTTTTGGTCTGCAGAGTAAAAGCACCTCTGGTGTTTTTTCAAGAGGTGTTTTTAATGGCACTGATGTCCAGGTTCCTCATCAGGTGGAGTAAGGCCTATACTGCATTTTAAAAACAAAAATCTCTCTTGTGATTGAGTCTAATGTGCCACCAGATTGAGAAACTGAGTCTTCCAGATTGAGAAACTGAGTCTTAACCTGTATTTGGGTCTAATTTTCACCCCTTTTACTTTGCCCATAACAGTCCATGTACCCTAAAATTCAAGTATCACCTAACCCAGTTAACTCATTGGCTCTTTGCTGCAGCATCATAGCTATAAAGTACAAGAGGCTTTCAAGCACTTTTCTTTTTTTTGGGGGGGGGGAGTTCTGAGACAGGGTTTCTCTGTGGCTTTGGAAGCTGTCCTGGAAGTAACTCTTGTAGACCAAGCTGGTCTCAAACTCAGAGATCTGCTTGCCTCTGCCTCCCGAGTGCTGGGACTAAAGGTGTGTGTCACCACTTCCAGGCCAGGCTTTCAAGCACTTTATACACTCATTTATTTGTTTCTCCCATCTGTGTACTACAGAAGGTTAAGTATTTATTGTTCTCCCCCTTTCAGAGTCAAAATAAGAGCTGTAATTTATCCAAACCTATTCAGAGTCAAATCTAATTTGTATCTGTCTCTACATTATACCTTCTTAAAGTAAAAAAGAAAAACGTGTACCTTTATCAGTGGGTTAATGAGGAAAATGAAATGGTGACTGGTTATGAGTCTCTGATAGAAAAATTCCTCAATATTTCATATGTAAGGCTGTTTTTGCCTGTGCAAGAAATGACCTCAGAGGCCAGAAGAGGGAGACAGATCCCTTGAAACTGGAGCTAAGACTTAGCCACAATGAGTTCTAGGAAACACCCAGGAAGCTCTCTCTGATCTCCTGGAACTGTTGTGATCTCTCATGTGGGTCCTGGGAATTGAACCAGAACCTCTGAAAGATCAGTAAACCACATCAAGTCATCTCTCTTGCCCATCATACACACAGACACACAGAGAAGACATACCTCCTTCCTTATGTATGTATTCCAAAGTCCTAACCTATAGTCAAACCAAAACTATTTGGCAAAAGTGAAGAGAAAATCATCCCAGAAAAAGTACCACACATAGATTACCAAGGGGCAAAACTATAGATCTATCAATAAAAAATTTGATAAAGAGATGCTTCATAAAATTGAACTTTTCAATGAATTATTCCCTCATATTAAGTATTTGTCTAAAACTTAGCTAGTTATATTCATAAAAAATGACATTTTTAAAATTATTCAAAAATAAACTAGGGAGATAGCTCAGTGCATAAAATACCTGCTACACAAGCAGGAGGACCTGAGTTTAATCTTAGCACCTCCCTAATAGCCAGGAAAAGCAGCACATACTTGTGATCTCAGTACTGGGAGATAGAGGTAGGAGAATCCCTGGGGTTTGCTCAATCTTTGAGTTATAGTTCAGTTAGTGCAGGTGCTTGCTACCAAGCCTGACAACTTGAGTTTGATCCCTGGGATCCACATGGTGGAAAGATCGATCCAATTTTTGCAGGCTGTCCTCTTACCTCCACACACATGCTGTGGCACACATGCAATAAGAAATTTAAAGCCCCCCTCCCAACCCCGAAAGTGCATGCCTTTAATCCCAGCACTGGGAGGCAGAGGCAGGTGGATCTCTCTGAGTTTGAAACCAGCCTGGTCTACAAGAGCTACTCCAGGACAGCCTCCAAAGCCACAGCGAAACCCTGTCTCAAAAAACCAAAAAAGAAAAGAAAAAATTTAAAGGGGATTGAGAGATAAAACCAGTTAAAAGTACTGGTTGCTCTTGTAGAGGATTCAGGTTAGATTCCCAGTATCCACAAGGCAGTTCATAATCCTCTGTAACTCCCGGGGGATCAGATAACCTTCCCTGGCTTTCTCAAAAACCAGGCATGCATGTGATATACAGATACATATGCAGACAAAACACCCAGACACAATTTAATTAAAAATAAATTTTAAAACATTAATAAGGTGGAGCGTAATTAAGGAAGATAAGCCAACACTGACCTCTGGTACCCACAAAGACACACAAAAATTTATAAAAATTATTATTCAATGGGTACATGAAAGGTCATGCTATGGAGTTTTGACAGTATATTTATGAATTAACAATTTAGCCCATAGCCATTAACACAAACATCTCTAAGCAATCTTATTTTTAAAATGTTTTTTTCCCCAAGACAGGGTTTCTGTGTAGCTTTGGAGCCTGTCCTGGAACTCATTCTGTAGACCAGCCTGGCCTCGAACTCAGAGATCCATCCACCTCTTCATCCTGAGTTCTGGGATTAAAGGTGTGCTGCTGCAGCAGCAGCACCACCACCACCACCACCTAGCTTTATTTACAAATTTTTAAAGTTGCCTGGCACAGAGGAAACCCTGTCTGAAGAAAAACAAAACAACAAAAAACAAAAAAGGGAAAAAATCTTAAGTTACATTTTAATTTTCTTTGGTGGGCATGTTGTGCATAAACAAACCTCAGGGGACAATTGCTAAGACTCAGGTCTTACCTTCCTCCATGTATGTAAGTCTTGGGCATTGAACTTGGGTGGTCAGGTTTTGGAGGCAAGGACCTTTATCTGCTGAGTCATCTCACTGGCCCCTCTCTAAGCAACTTTTAAACATCCTTTCCTCAAGAATAAAATATCTCATTGTCCTAGCTCCCAGTACCCCGTAGTTATCAGTATATGACCTCATCATTCTGAATTCTTATGGTTCAAAACATTAAGAACAAGGTTCCAAGTGTGAAGCCAGTTCTAGACAACTTCACAATCAATTCAGAAAATGCAAATGAAGATGTTCAATTACTCTTTGGTATGTGTCAACTAAATATTCACATTCTATTTTCAACACTATTTAAAGCCCTCCACATATATTTTTTAACTAAGTCACTGCCATCTATCTATGACTCTTTCCTAAGGATAACTTCCTAGAAGTCATAGCAATAAACCTGCACCCCGCACTTGAAATTCCTTATGGCAATAGAAATGTACTGAACTTAGAAATGCTTAATAGCCAAATTCTCTTATTCAGGATTTCTCCATAGTGAGGTCTGTCAAGTTCTACATATACAATTATGGCACTGAAAGCTTCAGTAAATGTTAGCATCCTTTCTAGGCATTTTCTTTCCTTTTTTAAAGATTTTATTTATTTATTATGTGTACAACATTCTGCTTCCATGTATATCTGCATATCAGAAGATGGCACCAGATCTCATAACGGATGGTTGTGCGCCACCATGTGGTTGCTGGGAATTGAACTCAGGACCTTTGGAAGAGCAGTCAGTGCTCTTAACCTCTGAGCCATCTCTCCAGCCCTTTTCTAGGCATTTTCAAAACCAACTTTAGAGTGGCTATTGTTAATTTGATGAATTCTAAACTAAAAGTGACTTCAAGAATGCTGACATCAGAAGTTCTGTCTGGCAGTTTCCTCAGTAAAACCACCAACAGCAGGTGGAAAAAAATAAGTCTCTGTAAATTGCCATAAGGACATATAACAAACTATAAAACTTTTGATCAAGAAAAATCTACCTACCATATCAAGGTAAGAACAAAGCCTGGCATTCAAACCACCACCATTTTGTCCCAGAGGAGCACACCAAAAAATAGGGGGCTCTCCCCTTCTAGAGTTAATGGTATTTCCTGGGGAGAAGAAAGCAGCTAGATTTCTCATCAATCCAGCAAAAGGCACTACTGCAGGGAAGAAATTTAGAGCTCTGGGCTCTTTTGTTCCACTCAGGGCCCACTTGTGGGACACAGTTCTATTTCAAGGACAGCAAGCCAAGAATACAACAGTCCTAATGTCTCTCACCCCAATTCATCCAAAGGGTCAAGGTTCCAAGGCAGGAGACAGGCTGACAGTGACAAGAGTAGATGCTGCCTCCATGAAGCACTCTGCTCAGGAGAAGTAGGGGCTTTAACTATGACAGATGCTAGCTAGCTAGCTACAGTCTGCTGCTTCAGTTCTAAAGTTGTGTAAAGGTTCCACCAGCGGGAAAGAAAGAACAGAAACCTAAGTTTTCTCATAATAAACTGGCTTTATTTCGATTAAGATGTTGGTAGTTCCATAAAAGTCAGTATATTAAACTACCCAGCTAGCAGTTTATAAAAGAGAACAAGGGAAATGAAGCTACTAACAACCACCCTGGGTCAGAATAGAACCTTAAGAACCAGCACAAAGGATAATCCCTGAAAAATGAGAACTTAATTGGATTATGAATCAAGCATCAAGCTGTGGGGAATTTTATAACCCAAAATATCATGTGAAACAACAGAACAATCAGTAGGTAATTAATTAGTAAAAGCTAATAGTTGGGTGGAAGAGTGGGCAGGCAAAGACAAGACACACACAGTGCTTGTTGAAACACTAAACAGAGACAGAGAGACTCAGAAAGCCTTGCTGTGTGTCACCCCCAAGTGACTGTGTACATGACTACATAGGGTCCTATAGGCAATGTATTAGGGAATGGCAAGAAAGATTAAAGTTGTTCAGCTAGTTATTACATAAATAAGAAAAAAGTCCTGGTGGCAGTGAAGTAAAAATTATTACCCAACTTACTGTGTTGTATGAAGGGTCCAGTTTTATATCAAAAATTACAATACATGAAAACAGGAATGTGTGGGCCACCTACAGGAAAAACTGGCTTTCAGAGAGTCCAAATATACAACTTAGAAGGCTTTCAAAACAGCTATTATTTGTATTCTCACAAAGAATTCAAGGAAAGCATGCTACTAGTAAAGGAAAGAATGTTTATATCCTAAAAAATGAACTATCAATAAAAAGGCCAAAAAAGACATTAAAAAAACAAAATCCAAGAGCAAAGTAAAAGGTCTGGACTTGAAAAGTACAAGTGAAATTAAAAATCCACTGTCACAAGAAACAATCAGCAAACTTGCAGGTTGTTAGATAGCAATCTGAAAGAGCAAGAAAAACATGAACAGATTATCAGAGTGATATGACACACATCAACATAGATTAATGAAAAAGAAAAGATCTGTGATGAAATTATGGTCAAAACCTAACCCCCAAATTAATGAAAAACGTCTAAGTCTTTCAACAAATTCCAAGTGGAATACATGTAAAGATTCCACTTGGAATCTCAATAATCAAATCTCAATAATCAAACTGACAAAATTCTAATGCATCCTGAAACAGAAAATTTGGTGAATTTATATTATTATATAAATATAATAATATTTGAATATATATTATTTTGCCTCTTCTTAACTGATTTAAAGCAAAAAGGCAAATCTCAATGGTTGAGGATTTGACAATGGATTCTTCTAACAGCAAAAGCAACAAAAGAAACAGACTTAACTAAAATGACAAACTTTGAAGGCTTGAGGTGTAGCACAGTGGGAGAATGCAAGCACTGTATGTAAATAGGCACTAAGCTCAATCTCCAGCACCAAAAATAAAAAAAAAAAATTAAAGGGCCAGCAAGATGCCTGAGTGGGTCAAAGGCCACCACACTTGACAACCTAAATTCAATCCCTGCCTGGAACTCATTCACAAGGTAGACAGGAGAGACTCCCAGTAAGTTATCCTCTGACCTCCACACTGAGCACTATGGCCCACAGACAGACACCCCTTAAATAAATGTAATAATCAGAGTTTAAATGATACCCAAAAGACAAAGGGGAAACCAACTAAATAGAGGAAGAAAGTGATAAATAATCTATCTAATTAGGACTTGTATTTAGAACAGACAATTATTTGTCCAACTCAATAGATAACCTAGCTGAGAGATGAGCAAAAGATCTAGAAATAGTTCTCTAAGAGATATATAGTCGATAAGCACATGAAAAATTACCCAACATTAGTCACAAGGGAAATACATATCAAAACCACAAATGTGTATCACATATCCCACAGGATGGCTGTAATAAAGATAGGGGGGGAAATGGTGTTAAGGACAGGGAGAAATTGGAACCTTTATGTGTTGCTTTTAAAGAAGGAAATTTTACCAGGTGTGGTGGCACACACCTTTAATCCCAGCACTCTGGAGGCAGAGGTCATCAGTTTGAGGCTAACCTAGTCTACATACAACAAAGTTCCAGACAACACTGTCTCAAAAAACAGAAAAAGAAAAAAAAAGAAAAAGTAAATTTTTTAAAGTAAATTTTGGTAAGTTGTAACATGCATGAAGATTTGATTGCATTATTTTATCAACTAAGCCAACCAGAAAAGGAGGACGACAACAACAACAACAACAACAACAACGTATGGTTTCATTTATGAGGCACATATACTCATCAAATTCATAAAAGTAGAATTGTGGTGATTGCCAGCCTTCTTCAATCATACTATTTTGTAGCCACAAGCTTATTGTCCCACATTCTTTTGGTATGTCCAGTCACATGCTGTTTTTGCAGTTCTACCTGATCTTTATATGCATTTTAATCTCGTATCCTAACTCAGTAACTTCAACCCTTCCATATACCCATTCACTTCCATTATGTTACCTTAAAAAAAAAAAAAGTCTTGTATTTACAATAGGTTCAGGAATTTAGGACCTTCTCAAATGCGCAGCTTGTTGTATTGGAATTTTTAATGGTTACTTTCAGGTAATCAAATTGCTTTTAACTGCACTGTTTTCCACAAATCCCATTACCTTTTCAAGGATGATTTTGCAGAACATAGGTTTTTTTCAGCAATGTATACAGTGTTAAAACAACAGGTCCACAAAAAAGTTCTATCTCCAAGTATCATCTTGCTCTCTCAAGGTGGCTAACAACTCCAGAGAGTATTAGAAAGCTTTAATAAGAGAATGTGCAAGTGCCAGGAACACACAGAAGGGACCCAGAAAACAGTGGGTGATTTAGCAAGTGCTGGTCATTTCTCAAAATACTGATTAAGATTATTACTCACCCTTAACAATTCTTATTTTTAAGCCTTCAAAGGTTCCTTAAGTATATGATCTCAGGAGGTGGGGGACAACGACTGTGGATGGTATGTAAAATGAATAAAAAATAAAAAAAAAAACCAGAAAAAATATGATCTCTAGACTGACAAAGGAAAAGTCTCCAAACTCTATACACATCACCAAGATTTTCTGCTTCTGATATACACTGTCACAATTGCTATGGATGATTTGTGAAATACACAACTTCAATAAGCTTGACATAATATAGCTATTAACATTATACTGCATTAACCCAAAACTCTACTATATTGATAGTTAACACTGTCCTTTGTGAAAACTGAATTTCAAGTAAAAAAAAAAGGCAAGCTTACCCTCTGCAATATAATTCACAGTGTCATAATATTCCTATCAGAGTTTGTTCTAACTCTAATAGAAAAATGACTTAGTAATAAGTATGCAATTGTGGTCCCAGATCATGTGACTATACCTACTAGGTCTGTATCAATACTAAACTGGCTCAAATTTGCTAATTCTAGTTCAACATGAAGAGAAACTTTTAATTACTTCCTGTTACAAATGTTAATTATGAGAGCCATGCATGATAGCACATCCTTTTAATCTCAGCACCACATGAGACAGAGTAGAGTTTGAGGAGTTCAAGGCCAACCCAGTCTACAAAGCAAGTTTCAGGACAACCAGGACTACACAGAGAAACTTTGTCCTGAAAAACCCAAAATGAATAAATAAAACTTAAATATACAGAAACAAAATTAGGATTAAACTTATTTTGGTTATGTGAATAAAAATATATAGCTATAAACCTAAAATATGTGTATTAATTAAGCACAAACAAACCTATTAATATTAACATAACAGATGTCAGAATAGTTGTGACTGCTAGGCTTGAGTTCCTTTGAATTTTGCATGGGTATACCACAACCTTCATATGCCATGTGGGGGACAGTTTTCCCACTTTTATTTCAATTACCACACCACTCTGTACACATGGTATGCTATGATATCTTTGCCCTTGGTACCAACACATCATTCATGTATTAAGTCCGCCAGCTATTCCTATTATTCCATAAATCAATGGATGAAAACAGATTAACTACTTTTGTTTAATGAAAAGGATGCCAAAGAAATACACAGAAAGCCAGAACCTTGTAAGCAATCAGTGAGGAATGGCTCAAAGTACATTTAAGATTTGAAAATAACCAGCTAATAATGAGAGAGATTCACCTACTACTCTTCCCCTGGACATTTTGAACATTGCAATGTTCCTTGCTGCCAGCAAAAAGTTTTCTTTTTTTTTTTTAACAGTCAAAAAGCTATTTCCCTATGCCACTGGGTTTATTAGTTACAGTTCTGCCTCCCAAAACATAACATAAAGCTAAATATTCACCATTATCTGCCATCATCATCATCTTTCTCCAAAAAAACTTGGACTTATTGTATATATAGTTCTGGGTCTCTTTTCAACAAATCACAAAAGTAGACGAGTAAAGGAAAGTCACAAAAGTAGAAGAGTAAAGCATCTGACAAAGGAAACTAATTTCAAATTACGTCTCTCTCTTCCTCCCCCCCACCCCCCATCTCTCTCTGGTTTTTCGAGACAGGGCTTCTCTGATTCCTGGCAACTCATTCTGTAGACCAGGCTGGCCTCGAACTCAGATCCGCCTGCAAAGGAGTGAGCCACAACCACCTGGAAAGATTAATATTTCTTAAAAGGAAAGTCCAAATGGAAGTTGTAAGTTACCAAAAATGAATACCATGTTCAAGCAAAACATGGGAACTCACAATTTAAAATGTGTATGTAGTGTGCAGAATTTAAAATAAGACAAAGTCTCCCAATATTACCCAGTCTAATCTGAAACACATCCCCACCCCACCCCACCCCACCCCACCCCCCAGTTAAGTCTATCAAGCCACAGCTTACTGCCACACTCCTAGCACTATTATTAAGAAACAAAGAAAAGGACTAGGTAGAACCACAACAAAAAATTCGTTAAGAGTTTTATTTCACAAAATGGAGATCATAATGATAAAATTATATACATACTTACATGTAAATTTAGTTAACTACCAAAGACATGCACAAAAATGTTTGTGTACTCTTTTTTAAGACAGTCTCACTGTGTAGGCCTCGCTGACCTTATGTGTGACCTTATGTCTGACCTCTGCCTCCTGAGTGCTGGGATTAAAGGTCCGTCCCACCATGCCAGGCTCTGTGCCAACTTTTGGAGGGAGGGAGAAGAGATCACTGAAATCTGAGTGTCCAACAGAATGGACAAATGAAACAAGAAACATTTCATAAAATGCACATTTCACAGTAATGAAAGAAATAAGTGAACCATGCATTAAGCAAAACAACTCTAATTGAAAAATAGAAGTCAAATATGTTTTTTGGAGTAATAAAGGAACCTTCTAGACTACTAAAACCATTCTATATCATAACTTGATTCATATACAGGTCAGTTATCTGTTAAAAAGTAAAATTTTAGATTAGATAAGCCATTCTAAACATCTAAACTTTCTTGGAAACAGCAGTCTAATAAGTTACTGGTTCTCCAAGCATGATCTGGAGGGTTCCCTGGCTTATATAAGATCCCCTCCCTGCAAGAGGTCACAATTTTTTCCTCGGTAAGACATTACCTGCTAGCTGGGCAGTGGTAGTGTGGTGGTGCAAACCTTTGATCCCAGCACTTTGGAGGCAGAAACAAGTGAATCTCTGAGTTCGAGGCCAGCATGAATTCCAAGACAGCCAGTGCTATACAGAGAAACCCTATCTCGGAAAAACAAACCAAAAAAATAAAAAAAAAACTAAAAAGAAAAGAAAAGAAAAAAAATGCCAAGTGGTGACTCTCGAGCCTGTGATCCCAGGACTTGGGAGGAAAAGGCAGGAGGATCTCAGTGAGTTTGAGGCCAGCCTGGTCTACAAAGCTAGTTCCAGGACAGCTAGGGCTGTTACAGAGAAACCCTGTCTTGGGAAGAAGAAAAAAAAAAAGAAGAAAAAGATTCAAGAACTTACAAACAAAAAAACAATCTCTGTACAGTACCCTTGGCTTTACAGACAAGTCAAAAGACCCAAAAGGTTCATATAATGATCTGTAATAGATCAGGATAGCAGTCGGGCGTTGGTGGCTGCATGCCTTTAGTCCCAGCACTCGGGAGGCAGAGGCAGGCGGATCTCTGTGAGTTCAAGGCCAGCCTGGTCTCCAGAGCGAGTGCCAGGATAGGCTCCAAAACTACACAGAGAAACCCTGTCTCGAAAAACCAAAAAAGATCAGGATAGCTGAATGTGTGAAACAGTCCTAACTGGTTCAACTAACTTCCACTGACTGCCCCCATTCTCACTTAAATTGAAAAGAGAGGTCTGGGAAAACAAACCCTACAAAATAGTAAGCAATAAAATTGCAGCTACCTTATGCAGGTTCACCTACTTTTACTGATTCAATTATTTTTAAAGTAGCAAAATGACACCTACACAAAACAAGAAGAGCCTACAGTTATTGCTCTCTGGTGCCAGATCCTGGCCCCCTTACATGTAGAAGATGAGGGCGATAAACATATTTAGATAATCTACCCTTTAATGTAAAGGCACCCATTCCAAGAGTGGTCATATTCTGTTCTGTGACCTTTCAACACATCTCAGCAGACAGCAGCTCCCAGTGGGAGAGAAGGAATTGGAGCTAGGAGAAGTTAAAACAGAGGTGTTTTGCTCTAGTCTCTATAAAGAGACAAAGAGTCTTGTGAACCCCATTCTTTTACTTCATTCTCAAAATCTTTATTATAATAGTGCTATTATAATCTCAATTCCCTGTTCCCTCTTTATTTCAATTATGTCCACCATGACATGCTCAGAATCTTTTTTATGCATGCAGGTGAGTGCATATGTAGGCCAGAGGACAATCTTGTTGTGTATAGTTCATTAGGTGTTTGTTACTTACCTAGTGAGCCCAAGGGATCCATCTATCTCCATTTCCTCATTGCTGAAATTAATAGATACATGCTGTGCCTGACGTTTTTATGTGGTTTCTGGGGATTTAACTCAGGTCTTCATGCTTTAATGATTGGCCTACCTCCCCAGTTTTCTCATAATTATCTTTAAAAAGAAAACCCAGCCCAGCAGTGGTGGCACATGCCTTTAGTCCCAGCACTCGGGAGGGAGGCAGAGGCAGACAGACCTCTGAGTTTGATGCCAGCCTGGTCTACAAGCTCCAGGACAGCCTCCAAAGCTACACAGAGAAACCCTGTCTCGAAAAACCAAAAAAGAAAGAAAACCCAAAAACTACTGTCTTTCACATAAAGACCATTTGCTTATTATTCTTTTGTAGTTGTTTCAAGACAGGATTTACATAGCCTTGGCTGTCAGGGAGCTAGCTATGTAGACCAGGCTGGCCTCAAACTCACAGAGATCTCCCTGCCTCTGCCTCCTCAGTGCTGGGATTAAAAGCATGTGCCACCACTGTCTGGCTCAGTTACTCTAAAACCCAAACTTAAGTGCCCTGACATGTACCTTGTAACCTTAGCCTTAAACTACTTTTAAGTCTCATTTCCCATAACCCTGCCATAACTCACTCTCCCCCACTGTTTCTTCTACACTCTAGTAGTTTTTCCTCTAAAACCACTCTTCATTCTGCCATTGTACCATTTCAAGTAATGGTTCTCAACTTTGCATTTGGTGCACATTTTGCAATTCCTAAAGCCATTATTAGTTGTCACAATAGGAAGAAGGGTACTACTGGAATTTTATCGGTGGAGGTCAGAGATGACTAGGAGTACAGCATGCCACAAAGAATTGCCTGGCCAAATAGTATTTGGTCAATAACAAAGGTTGAGAAACAATGCTTGACGGTCCCTGCTCTAATTCACAGCGCCATCAAAGCGGCATCTCTGAAGATCTGCAAGCCTCATTCAAATCCAAACTAAGCAATCTCTCCTACCTCTACATTTCCCACACTTTTTGTGGTTTTTGTTTTTTGTTTTGTTTTGTTTGGTGCAGGAGGATTGATCTCAGAGCCTCATGGCTAGCAAATGCAAAGCACACTATCACTTAGCCACACCCCCAAGTTCCTTACACCAAATACAGTTCTCATGTAACTGTCTGGCCCAACATCCTAGAGTCTTGAAGGTAAACATTAATAACCATCTTTATATCCCCCTACACCTATAATGGTGTCAAGTGAATGAATTTAAATCATCATCACAGCAAAGCAGTAATCAGGGTTTAAGTTTGATTTTTTTTCTTTTTTACAATTTCACCAAGTTCAAATACTTGCACACCACTTAGCAGTTACAACTACAATCCAAGCCTTTGGAATTGTGTGTGTGGGGGGGGGGGTGTTAGGTGAGAAAGACATTCTTATTATCTGGTACAATGCCTGATACACAGAGGAAAGGGTGAGGAGGCAGGGAGGGTTTTGAAAGGCTGAGTACCATGCCAGCTATTGACCATTTGGTTAGCTGGGAAAATGAGAATGAACCTTGCAAACCGTTTTCATGGAATTGGCACACTAAGCATTTTGAGCAGTATCTGGGCGGGAACAAGAATAAGGACATTGAAACAACACCTAGCTTACGTTCAAAAAGAAGGGGAAGCTCTCAGTGAAAGGAAAATAATGGGAAGGGTCATTGGTCTTCATTCAGCTGCACAACCACAATCACTTTCCCCAGTCAGATTTGGTGGCTCATGGTAATCCTACCACTCTTGATGCTGAAGCAAGAAGATCATAGGGAGCTGGAGGCCAGCTGAGATAAATCAGATACTCCTCCAAAGAAAAATGAAAACAGGTAGGCATGGTGGTGCAAGCCTGTATTCCTTACCAGCACTTGGGAAGCTGAGGCAGGAGAGTCTGAGGCCAGAGAGCCTGTCTCAAACAGTTAACAACAAAAATAAAACTAATAAAAAAAAATACAACTTCCTCAAGTAGACTTTATCCTCTTTCAAAGAATTTCCTACTCTCATAATGCAGGGAATTATAAAATTCCCAATTACCTTCACCTGCCAAATAGAAGCATGGGATGGGGATATAGCTCAGTTAGTGGAGTACGTACCTGGTATTAGTAAAGCCCTGAGTTTGATACCCAGCACTGCATAAATCCTGTATGGCAACACACACTTGTAATGCTAACACAATAGGAGGAGGTTTAAGGTCATATTCAAGTACAAAGTGAGTTATAGCCTAGCATGGACCACATAAAACTATGTCTCAAAAAACAAACTACTACTACTACTACTACAACCTCTTTAAAAAGGTACTGGAAAACAGAGCATATGGAAAGTAAGTGTTTAAAAAGTAAATAGGGCATTTAAAGGTGGGTCTTTATGAGTTCAAGGCCAGCCTGGTCTACAGAATGAGTTACAGGACAGCCAGGGCTACACAGAGACAGACACCCTATCTCAAACAAACAAAAAGTGGGAAATAAAGTTGTATAGTCATATTAAAATCAACTTAAAGTTTTGAACCAAAATAGTATCTGAAAAAGTGGAGATAAAACTAATGACTGGAAAGAATGATGGCAGATGCCCATTTGTAGCCCCCCATAAGATATTAATATCATAACCAGATAAAATTATAAAATATATAATGCTCCTGAAAGCTTTCCATCAAATATTAAATTACAGCTTAATGAAAGAGAGCTTTAATGTTCTAAACATTTATACCAAATGAAGTATTACTGTATTCGACAATACACTTTTCCAATTTAGCTTATACCACTCACTGGCCTGCTTTCAAAATGGCGTTTGATCTCAAAGATAAGTGTATACAGAGACTAATTTTAAATTCATTTTAATACAGAATGAGACAATTCTGTTTTTTTAAACCTTGCATTCCTATTACCTGGAAATACCTAATACACAGCACAACCCAGTACATAGCAGGCATTTACTATATAATCAAATTTTAAATTAAGCACAAAGCAAAATATTCAAATTTAGACCTTAATAGACTGATGAAGTACGGTATGCTAGAATTAACTAAGCAGTTATCTAGAGGTAATTCCCTACCGGGGATTATTTAGATGCACATACTCTAGACCTCCACTGCAGACTAGCTGAACTAAACTCTGGAAGTGAGCAGAGAAATCTTTTGACAAGTCCTCCTCCAGGTTTGGGAACTACTTCTCTTTAAACAAGGACAGGCAAACTAGGATCAAACTAAATCCAACCTCTGGGTTTGTGGGTTTTTGTTTTGTTTTGTTTTACTGGGTTTTTGTTTGTTTGTCCTACAAGCTAAGAATGGACTTAACACAGAAATACTTGCAACCGATTGAGAGAACACAGACTTTAAATTCCAATTATACAAAATACTGTACTATACTCCCAAACCAAATTCCATTCCCCCCCCCATTAGACCTGAATTACTTAACTGTGTCTAGTTACATTTTTATTTCAATGTACAATTTCAATGTCATCAATTTTGCCTCTTGGCCTCTGCCTTCCGAGTGCTGGGACTAAAGGTGTGTGCCACCACTGCCTGGCTAATAACTTGCTTTTTACAGAAAAGGTTTAGCTAATCTTTCCTTTGACCCGAGTTATCAAGGAGAGCAACATAATGCTTTTACGAGATTGTGCTAAGAAACAAACAACTCTGTTAAGTTTAGAATATGGGTCTAAACATGAATTGACATGTTCTCTGTATCAGTTAGTAGTAACTTTGAATTAAGAAGCTCATATAAGCTGGGGGGTGGTGGTGCATGCCTTTAAATCCCAGCACTCAGGAGGCAGAGGCAGGCGGATCTCTGTGAGTTTGAGGCCAGCCTGGTCTACAAAGAGAGTTCCAGGACAATCTCCAAACCTATAGAGAAACCCTGTCTCACCACCACCCCCACAAAAAAAGAAGCTCATATAATTAGGTGAGAGGAAAATCAAGAGAGGCCTGTGACCAGCTACTAAAAATTACGACTCTCTATAGGTCCGAGAAGAGATCTGGAACCAGGGAGATCTCCAGAGACCTACAAGGATGACACGATCTGACAATCCAGGCAATGGTGGAGAGGATAAACCAAAAGCCCTTCCCCTAAAATGAGATTGATGACTTCTCTTTATGCCATCCTAGAGCCCTCACCCAGTGGCTGAAGGAAGCAGAGACAGATATCCACAGATATACACTGAGCCGAAATCGGGAATTTAGTTGAAGAGAGGGAGGAATGAAGGGGTCTGTACCAGGTTGGAGAAACCCACAGGGAACAGTTGACCTGAACAAGGGAGAGCACATGGACCCCAGATGCTGTCGGGGAGACCAGTACAAGACTGATCCAGACCCCTGAACATGGATGCCAATAAGGAGGCCTCTGCACTCCAGGGAGCCTCTGATGGTGGATTAGTTATTTTTCCCTGGTGCAAGAAGGGACTTTGAGAGCCCATCCCACGTGAAGGGTTACACTCTGGCCCTGGACACATGGGGAAGGGTCCAGGACCAGCACAGGAAGATTTGGTGGACTTTGCAGAGCCCCTGTTGAGGGCCCTACCCTGCCTGGGGAGTGGTGGGTGGATGGGGTGGGGGGTAGGCTGGGGGTGGGGGAGGGAGAAAAAATAAAATAAAATAAAATTGTTAGCCTGTAAAAAAAAAAATACGACTCTCAATAGTCACCAGTCAGCAAAGCATGAGGCTCTAAGACAGGAGTAGGAGTGTTCCCCTTCTCTCCCTTTTTCCTCATTATTTTCCCTGCCATAGTCATAATGTACAGATTGGGATCTAATATTCCAACTAGCAGCTCAAAATCATCCCAAGGAAAACAATTCCTTCCATAACATTTGATTAACCTGGATCTCACATGTTCAAAGTTCACATAAGTGGTAAGTAACAGAAAAAAATAAAGTAAAATGTCATAAAATAATGATGCATCTGTATGGAGGGAGATGTTGGGGGAAGAGTTTCAACTTGGCCACAAGTGGGATTTGAATTAAAGGAGCAGGGCTTCAAGCAGACATAGCTTGAAGGCTTACTCTGTGCCTACTCTTCCTAAGCATTGTACTGACCCAGTGATCCTGGCTATCAGTCACTTCAGTGCCTCAGTTTCTTAGGCTGTAAAAGTAATGACAATAGCCCTTACCCCACAATCTCAAGTGATGCTTTGATATTAAAAATTAAAATACTTTCAATAGGGAAGCCAACACAAACATGACATTTAGAAGAAAAACTAAATTATAAAAAAATCATGAAAGTAGAAGGGCAACTATTAGGGAAAAGGATAAGATGGGGGCAGAGGGAAGCAAGGAGGGATAATATAAAGAAGTGAATAATGCTCAAAGTACATAAGAAACATTTAGGAATCATAATGAAACTCATTTTGTATAATAAAGCACAACAATTTTTCTTTTTTCTATTTTGTTTTTCAAGACAGGGTTTCTCTGTGTAGCCCTGGCTGTCCTGGAACTAGCTCTGTGGACCAGGCTGGCCTCAAACTCAAGAGATCTGCCTGCCTCTGCCTCCAGAGTGCTAGGATTAAAGGCATGTACCACCACTGCCCAGCAAAAAATACAGTAATTTTTAAAAACTTAAAATTCACACAACCTTCAGGTGTTGTGCTTTCCCCACCCCAGTTATCCCAGCTACTCTGGAAATTAAGGCAGGAAGTTCAAGGTCTGTGTGGGCTACACAGCTACTTTAAGACAGCCTGGGCAACTCTGTGAGACCGTCTCAAAATAAAAAGTAAACAAAGGAGGGAGGGGTGGCATACAGACACACACACACACACACACACACACACACACACACACACACACACACACACACAGAGAGTTTAGGGGCTGAGAGAACACTTGTTAGACCATGTTCAAGGCCCTGTTTACAATCCCTGCTATGCAAATCAAATAGTATCCCAATCTTGCCATTCAGGTAATCAATAAGTAGTTATATAAACAGCATTGTTGTACGTGTTCTATAAATACACAAAGGTAAAGGACAAAATCCCTGATCTTATTATCCATTAACTGATGATGGCAAAGGTAATGGTTTAGAAAACAACTGATAGGATTTGTTAATTATGGATGTTTCTTCATCTCACTGGACCACTTTCTTCACTAAAAATGACTAGATTAAGTAGGGCAGTGGTGGCCCACTTTTAATCTCAGCACTTGGGAGGCAGATCTCTATAACCTGGTCTACAGAACAAATCCCAGGACAACCACGGCTGTACACACAGAGAAACTAGAGGGGGAGGAGAGGGGAGACAGAGACAGACAGACATAGACAAGATCCATTAAAAAATTCATCATAAAAGGACTATTGGGGCTGGAGAGATGGCTCAGTGGTTAAAAGTACTTGGCTTTTGCAGAGGACCTGGGTTTGGTTGTTTTTTTTTGTAAGCCTTCTTTTGGTTCTAAGGGCACTGAATCCCTGTGTGCACTTAACACTTATATACATAAAACTTAAAGAAGAAAAAAAAAAGGAACCCAAGTGTGGTGACCATGCCTTTTAATCCCAGCTCTCCAGGAGGCAGATCTCAGTGAGTTCAAGACCAGCCTGGTGGCATACACAGCAGCAAGTTCCAGGCCAACCAAAGTTACATAGTGTTACCCCCACACACACACCACTCTCCCTCCCCCTCTCTCATACAATAAAAATGATTAGGTCAAATGATTCCTCTAAGTAGTAAAGAGAAAAATCAAAACAGCAAAATTTTTTTTGTTGTTTTTTCGAGACAGGTTTCTCTGTAGCTTTGGAAGCTGTCCTGGAACTAGCTCTTGTAGACTAGGCTGGTCTTGAACTCACAGAGATCCGCCTGCCTCTGCCTCCCGAGTGCTGGGACTAAAGGTGTGCACCAGCACCACCCGGCAAAAATAGACATTTTTAAAAGATTGATTTATTAATGTGCATGATTTTGCCCGTGTGTATGTATGTATGTTCACCATGTACACACCTGGTGCTCACAGGACAGAAAGCACTATTGGATCCCCTGAAACTACAGTTATGGATGGTTGTAAGTCACCTTGTGGGTACAAGGAACTGAACCCAGGTCCCCTGGGAAAGCAGCTAAATAACCTTTTTTTTGTTTTTCCAAGAAAGGGTTTGTGTAGCCCTGGCTGTCCTAGAACCAGCTCTGTAAACATGGCTTGCCTCAAACTCAGAGATCCACCTACATCTGACTCTGGGATTAAAGGCGTGCACCACCACCCACCACCACCACCACCACCACCACCACACCACCACCACCACCACCACCACCACCCCCACCCCCCAATTTTTTTTTTAATCCCAGCATTAGGGAGACAGAGACAGGCAGATGTCTGAGTTCAAGGCCAGCCTGATCTACAAAGATAATTATAGGACAGCCTAGGGCTGTTATACAGGAAAAACCCTGTGTGTGTGTGGGGGGGGGGGAAACAAACATGTTGAGGGTTGGTTGGTAAGATGGTTCAGTGGATAAAGAAAGGTATTTGCTATTTGCCACCAAGCCTGACTATCTTGAGTTTCATCCAAGGAACCTAAATGGTAGGAGAGAAGATTCCTTCACAAGTACTCTTCCCCATAAATAAATGTAATGGAATACAGAGAACTATGTTCACCAAATGGTTACTAAGTATGCATTGCCAGATGTTTTCTGTGGGCTAAGGATCTATCAGTGAGTGAGTGACTTAGGAAAGATATAATCTACCAATCTAAAAAAAAACCTGTAAGGACCAAACAAAACAAAAAACAGTTTTTGAGACAGGCCCTCCCTATATTGGTCTATCTCTTCCACTCCTGTCTCAGGTTCCCAAGGGCTGTGACTACAGGTATGGGCAGGGCTGTGGGAAGACAAGAATAATCAAAGCAACTAAATTAATGAAACAAAATCATATAGTGTAGGAAAAAAGAGAATCAATTCCTAAAGCCCATATGCCAAGAATCCATTTCTGGCAGGGTGTAGTATCCTAGCACTGAGAGGCAGAGGCAAGTGGATCTCTGAGTTTGAGACCATCCTGGTCTACACAGCAAGTTCAAGGACAGTCAAGGCTACACACAGTGACACCCTGTCTCAAAAACAAAAACTCATTTACACTATCCTTGATAATATCTTTCACTAGAGAAAACAAGTTAAGGTCTAGGAAGGACTTTCGAGACGACTAATCCTGTGCCTCTCCTTTCACATAATAGTAGTTGCTAGAACAATGCCTAGCACAAAGTAGATACCAAATAAATATCTGTGATAGATTAAATTGATGCCTTAAAAGATATTTAAAACATTAATTCTGGAGCCAGAAACCTTAACTCTTGAGAAGGTACTCAGAACTGATGGATGTGTGAAACATGTATGTATGTATGTATGTATGTATGTATGTATGTATGTATGTATGTGAGTGAGTCATGCCTGTGAAATAATTGTCTCATACACCTACCAATTTAATTCCTGAACGTCTCCCTAAGTTTGGGTTTGATTGACAAAATTAGGTTCAAGAGTACTGCTATCTAACAAAACACAAAATGCACAGGGCTACAAATGTTTCCTTTTCCTAAAATGAACTGCAAAAAAAACCCCTCCCTGTCTGGGCTCTTGAGAGGGAACTCTGGTCATCAGGCTTGTACTTCAAGTACTTTTTTACTCTGCCCTACTTTTTTTCCTTTAAATGCCCAGTTCCTGCTCCAATTAGAAAATAAGACTAAAGTAAACATACTTTTTAAAAGTTCCATAAATGATTCTAACACACAGAGAAATAAATAACTGTTAGGCAATCATCCAGAATAAAATTGGAAACTTCTTGATGGGGCATGGCAGGTCTGTAGTCTCAAGTGTTTAGGAGGCTGAGACCCATCTGTGCTGTGCAGAGACCCAGTCTGAAATGCTAAACTATACAACAACCAAAAGTCATTTGTTGAATACACATGTAAGGTACACATATACATATAATGAAGACACAGAACTGAGCATAGGTGTGTTTGAAAAAAATCTTAATCACTTCTCAGCCTTTTGGCAATGATCAAGTATAATTTTAAGTAAATTATATAACAATGCAATACTTTCCCATTCCTTTTCTCTAAAAATATACTATAGTAGTCATCATTTTTGCATCAATAACATGTCAGAAAACTTCAGTCTTTTTTTTGTTTTGTCTATATAACACAATTCAGAACCAGATGCTGTGGCAGTAAGTACCTGTAATCCCAGCACTTGGAAGGTAGAGGCAGAAGGATGGGGAGTTTAAAACCATCTTTGGCTATATTGCCATCTTGAGTCCAGCCTAGATTTGTGAGCTCCTGTCTCAAAACACTGAAACATAAATAATACAAAATAACTTTAAAGATCATTAAATCCCATTTTCTAAAATTTCACTAAAGATATTTGAGGATTCTTGTGTCATATTATGAATGATTACAGAGGTCAGATGGTGGTAGTGCATACCTTTTAAATTTCAGCACTTGGGAGGCAGAAGCAGTCACACCTCTGTGAGTTCAAGGTCAGCCTGGTCTACAAAGCAAGTTCCAGGACAGCCAGAGACACAGAGAAACCCTGTCTCAAAAAACAAAACAAAAAATGATCAAAGGGATACAGATGTAACTGGTGGTAGCATTCTACTATCCCAGCATGCATGAGGCCCTAAGGAAGCAGGGCACATACACTGTATGTCTGTTTTGGCCATTTTCATTCCATAATCAACCAAGGCTATAAAGTGCTAGATGAAACCCTTAGTCTTAAAATTTATAATGAAAATAAAATTTTCAATTAAATAAAATTCTGAATTCTCAAATTGAGGTAACAATTTCACTGTATGATCATTAATGAGATAATATGAATTTCCAGGAAACAAATTTCTGATTTCATTTCAGGAATGTAAAAATTGCCCCATATTATTCTAGTCATAAATTAACTAACCTATCACTCTGAACATGTTGTTAGACATATGAAAGATACCTACTCTATCTTCCATGGCTAACAAGTTATTTTTCAAATGTCAGACTATTTTGATAGTATTACAAACAAAACTAATCTAAAGCTACTCTGGTACACCCATCAAACTAAAGGCTCTAAATTAAAAATAAAAAAATAGTAGCCAGGCAGTGGTGGCACACTCCTTTAATCCCAGCACTCTCGAGGCTGTCTCAAAACAAAAGAAACAAACAAAAAACACCCAACCAAAAAAAAAACCCCTAACATTTCACTACTATGGCACATAAGTTAAAGTACCACTAGCTGAGTATGACAGATGGAAGGCCACTGGTATAAGGAAAATAATACCTATATAATGTAATAAATGAGAAAGTTTTTTAGCAGTGTTGACTTATAATAAATGTTTAGTGTTAATTACGCTGAAAATGGAAAGCAGTTAGAAAAATCCATCTTCTCATTCATCTTCACAAGTTCTACAATAGCCCCAAGATTTTATATCTGATGTTGTACAGGAATCATACACAGTACTCTTTAAAATATACCTTTTATCCAGGCCCATATCACATATAACAAAAACCCTCCCAAGTAATTCTAACATCTGGAGTTGAGGATCAATGCAGTAACTCTTTCTCAAACACTATTATAATGCGTAAAACTACAAGACACTTAGCAACAAATGATGGTTTTCAAAGATTCAGATCCTAAAACAATGAAATGGAAACCTAGTGTCCATTTTTGAAGAACATTTAAAGATTGAGAAAACATACCAGCAAGAAAGAAAATATAATGTGCAAAGTAATAAAAAGAATTATAAATTCTAAAACAAAACTCAAGCTCAATAACCACAGGAATATCTCACTTCCCCAGCTTGGGGTCTCAAAGTCAAAGACTAGCACACATTGAGAGAGAGAGAGAGAGAGAGAGAGAGAGAGAGAGAGAGAGAGAGAGAGAGAGAGAGAGAGAGAGAGGGAGAGAGAGGGAGAGAGAGAGAGAGTGTAGGTCAGAGGGGTGTCAGATCCCCTGGAACTGGATTCACACAGTTGTGGTTTGCCTAATGTGGGTGCTGGGAATCCAACTTGGGTCCTCTGCAAGAACTACATGTACTCTTAACCACCGAGCCATTTCTCCAGCCCTATCACCTGTTTTAAACGAAGACTGGTCCCAATAATAAAACTCAGGAAATATAAAAACTTTAAAAATTGATCCATTAAATAAGAAAAGTAAATGAATAGATGTTTTCTTGTGCCCAACTAATTAATAACTAAATGACTGGGAGATTCTGACAAACATCCCTAAGTAGCATTATTAATATTATGTCAAAAAATTTCTAAAGAGACTCCACTAAATTATTCTAGAGATTAACAAATCCTAGTAGACAAAAGAACCAAAGTAAATCATACTTGAGCATTCCACTGATAGGAGGAAAATGAAGGACCTCATGAAATGCTTCATAATTTAAGGATAAAAACCTACTTTTTAAAGTTACTTTCAAAAAAAAAAACTGAGGTTCTTGACCATACTGTTTTTGTTCTTAATCCCTACAGATATTCTCTTAAAATCTACTAAGGTCAGCAAATAAAAGAAACAGTATGAGAACAATAAGGTAACAGCATATTTTCGGGGGCGGGGGCAGGTAGGTATCTGTAAGAAAAACCACGAAGGTATTCATATAGTTTTAAAACACAGAATTTAAGTGAGAGAAAGCAAAACATACTTTAAAAAAAAATCTCAGCCTTGGAACATCAATTCCAAATACTTGCGGCTTTCACTCTACCCAAACACTGGAACAATAAAGTTTAGAAGGTTCAAGTTACAGTATGGCAAAGCAGGTAAGTTTAAACATTGTAAAAACAAATGTTGGTATCTCCGTATATTTATTAATACTTAAATCTTATAAGGAATTGGAAGGCATTTTACTGAAGCCAAAATGGCAGCCTGGCGATTCAGTAGACTAAAACGATCTAAATTAGAGTTCACAGTCCCTATTTTTAAGTTCAAATGTACGGGTTAAAAAGGCAACCTAGTCATAGTTAACCAGTCCTTATAATAAAGGGAGCTAATGAACTCTAATAGATACCGGCTGCAAAGTTTCCACATCAGTACACCCAAAATTCTTTTTCGTTAGTGAAATTATACAAAGGATAGATATGGAAGGTTGGTGGGTTTTAAGGTGAAAATAATTAAATTCCTCTTCTACCAACAGAAGCATGAAAATTTAACCTAAACCCACAATTCCCTCACTTACTTTCAACGACACTCTGCGGCAATTACACACACCTGTAAACTGCGCCCGTGAAAATGCAATTAACGGTGTAACTACAGAACTTCCAAAAATAATAACGTGCTTAATTTAAGCAGGTTGTATTAAAAAATCTTAAAATTCCTGTCGCTGAAGAAACCCAAACAATAACAAAACCCCGGCTTCCCCCATGTTTAAGTTAAATATTTCACAATGAATGAAAAACAAGCCATTTATCAAGCCTGAAGCCTCGCATCACAAGCATCTGAAGGTTTTATTAGTCACAAACTCGCACATGCTAATATTTCTTCTTCTTCTTCAGGAACAGTTAAAAATAGAAAGGCGGTAGGTCTACTCTCCCTTGGATGCGATTTCGGCATCAAAACACCCTTCCTGGCCTTTGGCCGTGAGCAAATGCAGGGGGGCGCGGGAGGTGTGGGAGACAGATAACCAGCTCGGACTTTGCAGGGCACGGGGCGCCGAGCACTGCGGGTTATCACGGGAGGGCGGAGGGGAGGTGGCCAAGTAGGCAAGCCCGATAGCCGGCGTCGCCAAGGCCTAGCTCTCCCGCTCCAAATCACTCCACCTCAGTAATGGCGTTTGGTGTCAAGTGGAACAGGCTGAGGGCGTCCGCAGCGGGGTTAAGGGGCGCGCGAACCTGCCCCCCCCACGCCCCGCGGCTCCGAGCCGACCTAGCGCGCGGGTGGAGGGGCGGCACGCCGCGCCCGGACTCTTCCTCCTCCTCCTCCTCCTCCTCTCCACTCCAGTCAGGACGGGAAGGGGAGGGCCAGAGCCGTCAGCCATTTTCCCTGCCAGTCCAAAACACACACACACACACACATACATACACACACACACACACACACACTCACGGGACACCGGCTGTGGGCACGACGGACGGTCGCGCGCGTTTGCGTTGGTCCAGCCCCGGGCGCTAAGGAAGCCCCCCCCAGCCAGCCAGCCAGCGGCCCCCGAGGGAGGGACCTCTCATACACGCACACCCCCTCGCTCCTTCCTCCCCACCCCTCCAGCCAGCTGTCGACCCCAGAAAAGCGAGTGGCCCGGCCCCCGGCCCCGGCTCCGGCCCCGGCCCGGCAAGCTGACGGACTACTCACCGAGCACAACACTGGCGTCTTCTAAGAAGCAGGACACGCGGAGGCGGGAGGCGCGATGCGAAAGCTCGATTCCGGGATCAGGCCTAACCTGAGAGCATCCCAAGCTAGGGGCTGACGAGGGACAAAATGTGAGAAGAGGCTGCGGCTGCCGGGCTCGCGGCGCTGTCCGCGTGCACACGAGGGTCCGCTCCTCACCCCAGCCGCCCTAGGGCAGCGACGCCTGCGGCCGCCTCCTCCTCCCTCTTAGCCGGCGGCGGCCCTCTTCCCCCTTCTCCCCTTAGGCTGGGGCGCTCACTGAGCTCACTGAAGCTCCGGGCCGTACGTTTCTCCTGCGTCACCTCCTCCTGCTCCTCCTCCTGCAGCGGCAGTTTCACCTTCCCCTAGTCGCCGCCTCTGTCCCCCCACTTCGGGCCTGCTCGCTGGCTGCGGCTCCGCTCCTCACCCCCGTCACCGACCCCAAGTCCCGGGGCGCTAGAGGCAGCCGCCTCCCGTGACGGAGAGACGGCGGCGGCCGGCTCCCGCGAGGCCTGGGAGCCGGTGCGAGGCAGGGAGGGGGTTCGGTGGGGCAGCGGAGGGCCCGAACGGGCCGGCTACCAAGAGGTTGCGGCTCCGCCACCGGCGGAGAATAGGTTCCGCAGCCTTGGATACCACGGCCTCGTCAATATGGCGGATTCAATAAGTCAAAAACGAAAAAAAAGACAGAAAAAGAAAAAACCCGCACGGCTAGTGCCGGCGACGGCAGGGACTAGTGGCAGCGGCGGCAGCAGCGGCAGCAACAGCAGCGACGGCAGCCAGCGCAGACTCCCACTAGTCCGAGCGCCGCCCAAGGCTCAGCTTCTCCGCCCCCGTCAAGACCCGCCCCTTCCAAGCTCCGCCCTTCAGCGCTCGGCCCGCTCCTCCCCCTGCCCAGTCCCCTCTCGGCCAGCTGCCCCTTCCCCTCTCTGTCCACCTCGGGCTGGTGGGGGAGCGGGAAGAACGACGCGCACCGCTAGGGGGCCTGACCAGGCGGTGGCCGCCTGGAACTCTGCGAACTGGGTGGGGGAGGGGAAGACAATGCTAGGGAAAGAGTGGAGTGTTCGGCCGTACCGTGCCTTCCGGACGGCCCCCGCAGGGGGTCACGCGAGGGCCAGAGACTCTTCCATACCCTTCAGCTTGAGGACCCGACCGAGAGCTGATGCTCGCCTCCAATGAGGAGGGTGGGGTGGGGGAAGGGAAAGAGGCCCGAGGTTCTGGAGTGCGGGGAATGTGGACAAGAGAGGGTTAAGCCTGAGCTGCGGCCGCGTCGCCGAGCTTGACTGGGGCTGCTTGTTTTTGTTCCATTGTGAACTGTGGCCCCGCCGCCTGGTGCCCGGATGATGACGTCACCGGCCTCCCCCTTTTCCGGGATGGTGCGGGGGAGGGGGAACAGTAAAAAACGAGATTCCTGGGTCCCAGTGCTAGGCGGTTGCAGGCGCCTTGCTCGAGGGTCCTGACTGCGCAGCTGATCGGCGTCACGTGGCACGAGGACGGGACAGGCCACCGAGCGGTGGTGCCAGGTCCCCAGGGTTTGGCCACCTGCTCCAGGCCGATAGGGGGAAGGCGTGGCTAGAACTCCTTCAGAGTCAGGGCCTCCTTCCCACTCTTTGAGGCAGGCTCTTTAAGCAGCTCATTCACACGGTCCTGCCGCATCAGTACCTGAAAGCATTTCGTAAGCCTTAAAGGCACACAGACTGGGAACGAGGACATTTTGGACACAGGAATTCTTAAAACAGTAAAGACAAAAATTGTACACCGTACCACACAGCATAGCTACTCGGTAATACTAAATGTAGCAAAATGAACACAATATTGCCGTATCAGCAGCATTCAGGGTGAGAACCTGGAAGGGACTTAACGAAACCATCCGCTACATCAGGGACTATTTTCTGCATATTGAGACTCTAAAGTGCAGGCTGCAGAGGAAAAATTTATCAGGGCAATCTCAAACGGCGAAGGGGGAGCGGGGGAATGGGAGTTTGAAACAATTCTATGGTTTACCTAAAATGTACAAATGAAGAAGCTATAAATACAACTACTGATCTATCACATTTCATTTTGACATAATGCCTGTGGGCAACAACTCGAATGCAAAATCATAACAAAGTCCTATAAAATCTATTCTATTTCGTGTATAGGATTGTTGAACTTATGCTATAAATACATTCGTTTCTAATAAAGGAGCATTTTAAATGAAATCCCAAAGAATTTAGGTGACTGATGTAATTTTTTAAAACCATTTTTCTCTATGCGACACAAGACTGTTTACAAAGTTTTCACAACTAATAGTGTGCCCCCAAACACAGTTACAGTCCTTATAACTCTTAACACATACAATATTGTTTGTATAATACTAATACATGTAATAAAACTAATACATGCTTTTAGTAAGACCGAGGACAGAAATCTGTCTACCTCTCCCAATCCTCTAAAAAAAAGTTCAATCACATTATACCCCATAAATATTTATGATTATTATGTGTCAATTTAAAATAATAATCAACAGAGTAAAAAGGCAACCTACAGAATGTTTTAAAAGATCTCTGTAGTGGGGCCAGAAAGGCACATGCCTTTAGTCCCAGCACTCGGGAGACAGAGGCAGGCAGATCTCTGTGAGTTCGAGACCAGCCTGGTGTAGAACAGCTAGTTCTCCAAAGCCACAGAGAAACCCTGTCTCGAAAAACAAAACAAAACAAAAATTTCTGTAAATCATTTATCAAATGAATTAAAATTCACAATATATAAAAAAACTTCAGCTCAAACAGCAAAACAAATAAACAAAACCCTTCAATATAAAAATAAGCAAAAGGGGATGGTGAGATGCCGCGATGTCTCTGTGGGTAAAAGTGCTTACTGTCAAGTCTGACAACCTGAGTTTGATCCTTGGAACCCACGTGGTAGAAGGGGTAAATGGTCTTGTGCAAGTTGTCCTCTGATCTCTTCACACACACACACACACACACACACACACACACACACACACACACACACACACACAAACACACTTTTAAATGTAAAAAAGCCGGGCGTTGGTGGCGCATGCCTTTAATCCCAGCACTCGGAGGCAGAGGCAGGTGGATCTCTGTGAGTTCGAGGCCAGCCTGGTCTCCTGAGAGAGTGCCAGGATAGGTTCCAAAGCTACACAGAGAAACCCTGTCTCGAAAAAACAAAACAAAACAAAAATGTAAAACTAAGCAAAGGAAACTGGAGTTAGGCAGCAGTTGCCTATAATCCCAGCACTCTAGAGGCAGAGGCAGTCAGGAGAATTTTCAGTTTGAGTCCACCCTGGGCTATATAGTCAGACTCTATCTCAAATAATAATAATAATGATGATAATATTTTAAAATAAAAATAGGCAAAGGATTTGAACACTCTTTCATCAAATATATGAATGGCCAATAAATACATGAAAAAATACTTAACATCACCATTCATTAGAGAAAAGCAATCAAAGCCAAATGAGATAACACTTCATAGTGGTTAGGAAGACTATTACAGAAAAAGCAAGGGGATAACAAGTATAAGCCTGGATGCAGAGAAATTGAAATTCTACCTTGCTGATAGAAAAGTAAAATTATGCAGCTGCTACTGAAAGCAATAGGGCTGGTCCTTAAAAAGATAAACATTATCACATGACCCAGCCAATTCCACTCCTAGGTAAAGCCTAAAGAATTGAAAGCAGGGACCCAAACAAATGCTTATATACCAATGTTCATAGCAGCATTAGTCACAATAGCCAAAATGTGGAAATGACCCTAATAAATAGATAAAGAAAATGTGGTAGACATACACAATGGAATGTTATTCTTCCTTACAAAGGAATAAGACTTTTGATAGACACTAAAACATGTATGAACCTGGGAACCTTCTAAGTAAAATAAGCCAGACACAAAAGCTCCCATCTGATTTCACTTCTGTGTGGTACCTAGAGTAGACAAGTTTATAGAGACAAAGTAGGATAGAGGATGCTGGAGCTGGGTGAGGAAGATGGGAGGGATGGTTTAGGGGAAACAGGATTTCAATGGATATGACAAAAAAAAGTTTGGGCAGTGGGAAATAGTGATGGCTCTGCAATACTGTTAATGTACTTAATGCCACAGAACAATACACTTAAGGTAATTACAATGGCAAATGTTACATATATTTTACTATGTATTTTTTAAGGGTAAAAGCTCAGTAATGCTTAGCACAAATGAAGCTCCAGAGTCAATCCTCAGTGCTCTCCCACCCCCATCCGAAGAGGAAACAATTCCAATCAAATACTGGTAATTTCCTATGGGAATCTATATATTACACCCTTACCAGCAGTTCTAGTTTTAACTCTTCTCCAGCATCTCTTCAGAGGTAAGTGTACACTTGGCTCCCAGGGTGGGTGTGGCTACAGAACTGCCCACTTAGACATCTTCCATTCAGTTCATGAGACAGGAAATGAAGAGTGCTGGGTTAAGAGAGTGAGTTCAACATCGCAGTGCAACTGAGATAAAAATTCACTGTAGTCCAGCCCTCTCTTCTCACTTCCTTTGTTTTGGTTTCTCTTTTCTAACAGTTGTCCTTTCAGGCCGAGGACTGTAGTTTTTTTTTTTTTTTTTAACTTCCTGGTTCTTTGCCATCAGAACAGAACCTTATTATATTTCATTTCCTCATAAAGTTTCCCATTGCACTCTGTCCCTCTCCATTCTTCCCAAAAAATATTTGCTAAGTATATTCACTGCTTACTAGCATACATCTTAAAATATAGGACTTCTTGAAGACAAATTTCAAAGAAGTTCTGTAGGTTAGGGGTTAAATGCTTCTCCCTATAAAAGTGGTGGTACATGCCTTGAATCCCAGCACTCAGGAGGCAGAGAAAGGAGTATCTCTGAGTTCAAGACCACTCTGGTCTTACAGAGTGAGTTCCAGGACAGCTAAGACTACAGAGAAACCTTGTCTCAAATAAATAAATACATACATAAAATCCAAACAAAAAAACAAAACCAAAACCAAAAAGTTAGAAAATGGTCTGTCCATTTTGCTCTGTTGGTGCTTCTCTGAAACTAATCTATTTCCAGTCAAGGACTTGGATACAAAGTTCAGCAAGGACACCAAGAGTAACCCTGGCTTTGGATCACCTTTTTGTCTCAGGGGCATATACACAGTTCCAAAGGAGAATTGTCCGATACTTACCTACTTGAGAGAGTTAAAGTAATTTTTTTTTTTTTTTTGGTTTTTCAAGACAGGGTTTCTATGTGGCTTTGGAGGCTGTTCTGAAACTAGCTCTTGTAGAGCAGGCTGGTCTCAAACTCACAGAGATCCACCTACCTCTGCCTCCCAAGTGCTGGGACTAAAGGTATGTGCCACCACCACCTGGCCTAAAGTAAATGTTTTAATCTTGGTATCTGCATCAGAGTCACCAATGAATATCATAGTCATTACAATGAGAACATCAAGGACAAAATAGTTAATGAGTATTATCAAATCAAAGAATATTTAAGATTAGCTATTAAATAAGTTTTAGGAATTTACAGTTCATATATAACACTGGATAGTTGTCTCAAATTTCATAATAACCTTAATGTTATTGATAGTATTAAGCTGTGAGATTGAAAAAAGGTTTCTAAACTATTAATAAGAAATAAAGACATTTTAATCAACCACATTTTCCACTCTCCTGGATTTTGTGCTATTTTACAACTTGCAATTTGTAGTGATTCTTTTTCTCATTGTAAATATTACCTTTTGTATCTAATTTTATATTTTAATTTGAAACAATTTTTTCAGAAAGCTTCCCAGATTGTATGTCAGACTTCACAAAGCCCAGAGTTGTCCACATTAAAAGAGGTAAGAGAAACTGGGTGATGGTGGCACATGTCTTTAATCTCAGCACTTGAGAGGCAGAGGCAGGCGGATCTCTGAGTTGGAGGCCAGCATGATCTACAAAGTTTCCAGAACAGCTACCACTACACAGAGAAACCATGTCTCAGAAAAAAAAAGGTAAGAAAAATCACAACAAATTGATAGCAATAAAAGACCAAAGTATGACGGTGTCTGTGATTGTCAACTTGATGAGAATTCTGAATCACTTAGGAGACAAACCTCTCTAGGTGTGTCTACAGGGGCATTTCCCAGAGAGGTTTAATGCAAAAAGGAAAACTCAACCTGGGTGGGGGTGGTACCATTTCCTGGGCTGGGCTCCTGGACTGCATAAAATAGAAAGCAAACCAGTTGTGGTGGCGAATGCCTTTAATCAAAGTGCTCAGGAGGCAGAAGCAGGTGGATCTCTGAGTTCAAGATCTGGAACTACAGAGCAAGTTCCAGGGCTGTTACACAGAGAAACCCTGTCTCGAAAAACAAAAAACAAACAAACACGAAATATAACTAACTCAGTGTCGGTGGTAAAAGAAAGCTTGTGCATGTTTTTCTATAGCTTCTTCTGGATAATAAACGCAAAGCTGTCCCTAGAAACCTTAAAAAAGCCAAGAAAAACACAACATAAACAAGTGTAACAATATGAAATACTTTTTTACTTTGATTTTCTTTCTTTTATTTTTTTCTTTTCTATTTGTTTGCTTGTTTGTTTTGAGCCAGGGTCTCTCTCCATAGCCCTGGCTGTCCTGGAATTCACTATGTACACGAGACTAGTCTCAAACTTACAGAGATCCTCTGCCTCCCCAGTACTGGGATTAAAGGCATGGGACACTATATTCACCTCATCTTGGTATTTCAAAAGAACTTTCAAAGCTGGTGATTTGAAAGACCAGTGCTGTGAGCCTGTGCAGGGAGGTGCATGGCTCTGCAGGATGCCCAAAGAAGGGTCCCAATGAACAAACAAACCCGGAGGAATCACGAGGCAGCAGGCCAGACCTCCAGAGGTAAGAAGCCACATAAAAGCACAGGGGACAGACACCTATTTCACTCAGAAGTAGCTTTTCAAAATGTTGATACTATTTAGCAGGGCCCTCGGTTAATTAATGCCCTACCATTGTTAATAAGAAGGGATCTCTTCCTTTAGGAATGAACACTTTCAGTTGTGATCTGTATGTTAGATTTGTCTGCATTTGGCTAGCATGCAGTTCTCACCAGAGACTGGACAGCTTGTAGGCATTCAAGATTTGAAAATTGAGACGGGAGAGGGCTGGCTGAATCCCAGAGCTGACTCACCCGACTCCCAGCAGGAAGCATCAGTTAATATTTCTCCAGTGAGTCTATTAGTCTTCATTAAAAGTGTTAGGACACTCCTTTTACTTTAGATTATGGGGATCTGTGGATGCTTGCTTAAAATTTGAAGAGTTCTATTTTATATACTTTGTGTAAACCACTACAATGTAAAATAATTGGATCTTTTGTGTTTTTCTTGGAAGCATAACATAATTCTGTGTGGTTCTAAGAAGTACATATTTCTTTAGTGTGAAAGGGAGTATCATATTGTGGCACAGATTATGCCTTGCTCCTGACCCTAGCATGTTCTAATAACTCCTAGCTCCTCACAGAGTTATAGCTCACATAATTATCTGGAATACTCTGAATTTTCCAGGTCTTCCCTGTTGAAAATATAATCGTCCTAAGTTTATTATACACAGAAAAAAGCATGATTCTCATTTTCACTCTCAAAATATGATTTGTACATGACCACTGTTTTGATCTTTATGCTTGCCTTGTCATTGGGGAAAAGAGAAAAAGATTTGGGCTTGAGAATTGGCTCAACAGTTTAGAGCACTTGCTGCTCTTGCAGAGGACCCAGGTTTACTTCCCAGCACCCACATGGCAGCTCACCACTCTCTGTAGTTCCAGTCCCAGGGGATCCAATGCTATCTTCCAACATGGGCAGCAGGCATGCACATGGTACACATACATACGTGCAGGCAAAATGCACACATAAGATAAAAATAAACCTTTTTTAAAAAAAAGAAACCATTCTTGAAATTCATAGCATTAACAAAATTATAAGGGATTTTTTTATAATCTGGTTTCCTAATAGACTTGGTTTGAAATTTTTAGAAACATATGACTACATACTTATTTAACTATTTTAAATCATTAAGATCCAAAATCATTCTTAGTAATTGAAACAACTTTTTAACAGCTTTTGGAAATAACATAGCAATGACCCAAATGCTCTGTTTTCCACAGAACTTTCTAGAATTGAGACTGGTGGTGTCATGAATCCAATTAAAAGAGATATTTCCCAGATAATTCCATGGCAGGCTACTAAAGTGTGGTTCTACTTATTTCAGAATTTCTAAGACAGAATTCATTAACTAAATCCATATGTTTGAGAGTGTGTTTATATAGTGATATTTTATTAAAGGCATCCTGCAATTCAGAACTTTTTGCTAATTCAAAGAGGTCCCTTTTTCCCTTTCAATTAACACTAGTAGGATTGTGGTGTGTGTTTATGTTTGTATTCTAAGCATTGCATTTAAAAATGTTTTCATTGTAGATGTTTTGCCTGCATGTATGTCTGTATACCACATGCATTCCCTGGTGCCCGTTGTGTTGGATCCTTGGGACTGGAGGTACAGATGGTTGTGAGTCACCATGTGGGTGCTGGGAATTGAACTCAGGTCCTCTGGAAGAGCAGCCAGTGCTCTTAACCACTGAGTCATCTCTCCAACCCTGCGTTTTTGTTTTTTGTTTTTTTGAGACAAGGTCTCACTGTGTAGACTAGGCAGACCTCAAATTCTGAGATCCACCTGCTTCTGCTTCCCAAGTGCTGGGATTAAAGGTTTGCGCCTCCACTGCCTCGATACATTGTATGTTTTTATCTTAAAAACAACCATTCTTTCGTGGCTCTTAAGCATCTTTCCTCCTTTATTTTTTTAAATAAAGATTTCTTCTTGGAAAAACACAAGCTTCGACTTTGTCAGCTGTTTAACATAAATTGTCTCCTTTTCACTCTTCGGTTCATTCCCGGACCTCTTGCTTCTTTGGGGGAGTGAGAGGGGCAGGACAGCAGACATGACACCTCTGCCCTTGGCTTTGCCAGCCCATATGGTGTTTACAGGAGGTGCTGCTGTTGGAGGCTGCCTGTTCACTCTCAGTTTGCTTAAGCACTCAGCCAGCCTTTTTCCTTGGTCAAGTCCTTCAACAAACATGGAACTACTTATTGAAAGAGTGACGTACGACAGCTTTTAAATGTGTGCTGCAAATGGCAATGGAACAAGTAGCATGGCCAACAGAAGCAGCTTGGCCCAAGCAGTGTTCTGGAAAAGGGTTTTCCATTTACTTTAACATCTGGGCAATGGAGGCTCAAAGCAAACAAAATCTCTATGTGTCGCACACAAACAGCATTTATTGGAATATGACGGCATTACAAAATGTCTGGCTATTAGAGGAGAAATTGTCTTATATTCTACCACCAAAATCAACAACTGTTATCATTTTAACATATCTCCTTTCATGTTCATTTGAATGGGCAGTTTTTCTAAAAATTTCTAAAAATTAGCTCTTGAAATAATATAACAAAATTAAAAACATTTGGAAGGATTTTGTTTTGTTTTTGAAATAAGGTCACATGTAACCCAGGCTGACCTCAAATTTGCTATGTAGCTGAGGCTGGACCTTGAACCATTAATCCTACTGCCTTCACCTCTTGAATGCTGAGATTACAGGCAAGCCTTGGCACATCTAGATTAAGTTTGGAAAATTGAGAAACAAAAATATTTTTTACAAAACACAACTGCTATGATTTGGTATATATGTATTTTTTTTACTAATCTTTGAATTGTCTTTATTTTGAGAAACAGTAGGTATATATGAATACCTATTTTTAAAGGAACATTGATTTACTTTACAGAGTGCTGAGCAAATGTCAGCAAGCTCTTTATTTTTCTTCACTTATTTGTTTTGTTTTCAAGACAGGGTTTCTCTGTGTAGCCCTGGCCATCCTGAAAGTTGCTCTGTGGATAAGGCTGGCCTCGAACTCACAGAGATCTATCTGCCTGCCTCTGCCTCCCGAGTGCTAGAATTAAAGATGAGTGGCTTTGCCCACTTAATTTTAAAAAAACTTTTAAATGTATTGCACATCATTTCACATCAGGGTATTTAGAACTGACTATTTTTGATCCATAGTACCCCACTAGGTGAATGCTGTACATCTTGGATAGCCAGTCCTTTACAGATAAATATTTGGCATGTTATTTAATCTGTTTGCTATGATAAGAAAATGCTGACTTCCAGTTTCTGACCCAGCACAGAAGGACCTTGGAAGTCATCACTCCTGACCTTACAATAACAGAAAAGCAAAACAATCTTAAAGTCAACAACTTCTTTTAGATCAATCAGAAAATTGAGGTCACAAGGTTAACTGTTGCCACCACCACTCTCCCTCCCCTCCCGCCCTCCCCCCACACACTACAGAGACACAGGCAAATTTAGAAAAATCACAGCTTACCAAAGCAGAAGCTTTGGACTAGAAGCCTGCCAGCTAGAGCTAGAACCACAATAGGAAAGGTTAAACTGTAATTGATGAATGGCTGAAAGTGTGTGCAGACAACTTTCAGAGCAAAAAACACCAACTGATGAGGGGTTCTATACAATTGTTTTGAATTTTATATAGGAACCTACCAGGTTCTGAGGGTGTGCCTTTGAGGATGTTTCAAGAGGGGTACCACCTGCTTCTCAGTCAAATAGGAGAAGAAACTATTCTGAAATATTCTTAGAGGATTTTGTTCTCCTTAATGAATGCCTGCAAGGAAAAGGATTTTGCCCAAGTCTAATCACCTTGGGTGTTATCACTCTAACCAAACTGGAGGGCTCTCTAACCTTTGACACAGGGGAAAAGAATGTCAGACTCAGCCCTCTCCAGCCTGTCAACACAGATGGGGAGGGGAAGAAGCAAATGCCAAATCCCTAACCCAGCCATCCAGCTACAGAAGCTACTAAAAGAATAACACCTAATGTACAAGAGTGTACCACCCTTCCCTTCTCCCCAACACTGCAACCACATCAGTGAAGACTCACTCCAGCAACTTCTACGCTTTACATCATGTCTGTCTGTCAATAAGAACATTAAAAGCATACTGAAAAAAATGAGCAGTTTGAAGAGCTAAGCATCAGGAGCACATTCAGATGTTGGAGAGATACTGGTTATATCAGCAGGAATTTAAAACCACTACAATATACTAAGGGAGCTAATGAAAAACTGGATCACATTCAAAACAGACAGGAACTCTAAGAAAAATAGAAAATGCTAGATATCAAAACAGGGGCTACAGATGTAGGACAGTCAGACTGTAGACTTAGCATGAACAGAGCTCTATATTCAATACCCAGCATGTACATACAAACATACACATTCTCTCTCTCTCTACCCCCTCTCTCTCCCTCTCTCTTTCTCTCTCTCCCTCTCTCTTTCTCTCTCTCTGTCCCTTCTTCTACCTTTCCCCCTCCCTCCTCTCTCCTCCTCTCTCTTCCCCCTCCCCCCTCCAAACAGCTGTAGCAGAAATCAAGCACACCTTTGACAAGCTCAACTGAAGCCTGGGTGTGCAGTCAAGGAAAATGTCAGAGAATGTGAAGGTATACCAATAAAACCTCTAAGATATTAATGCAAAAAAAGAAAGAAATTGAGGGGCTAGAAAGATGGCTCAGTAGTTAAGAGCACTGGGTTCTCTTGTAGAGGACCGGGGTTCAATTCCCAGAACCCACATGGCAGCTCACTACTGTCTGTAACTCCAGTTTCAGGAGATCTGACACCCTTACACCCTTAAAATAAAGTTAAATAAATTATTTTTAAAGAGAAAATGTATGTGTATGGATGCTTTTTCTACATGTATGCCTCATGCATGCCTGGTGCCCTCAAAGGCCAGATAGGGTATCAAAGGATTTTCTGGAGTTACAGGCAGTTGTGAGCTGCCATGTGAGTGCTGAGAATTGAACCTGGGACCTTTGAAAGAGCAGCCAGTGCTCTTAACCCCTGAGCCATCTCTGCAGCCCCAGTTTTTTGTAAATAAGAATTCTCTTGCCTGGTCTCCAGACCGAGTGCCAGGATAGGCTCCAAAGCTACACAGAGAAACCCTGTCTCGAAAAACCAAAAAAAAAAAAAAAAAAAAAAAAAAAAAAAGAATTCTCTCTGTGCTGTGTCTAGGCATGATGCTTTTTCCTTATCTTCAATGGCAAACCTAAGCCGTCTTGGGCGGTGGGCTAAGCACAGCTCAACCTAAAAAGGCCCTGGAGTGGTGACGCATCATTCGTCTTCAATGTCAGCATCTTCTTGTTGGACTGTTATGGGGAGCCGACCAGGGTTGACCACTCAGACTCAGTTTACAGTTAATTGAAAGTTAATATTCTTCATATAGTTCATTCCAGCTGGCTGGGACTATACTCAGATATTTGGAGACAGAGTATATACATGTAGCAAAATGCCAATGCACATAATATACAAATAAATCATTTTTTAAAAAGAAACTAGCCGGCTGGTGGTGGTACACGCCTTTGATCCCAGCACTAGGGAGGCAGAGGAAGGTGGATCTCTGTGAGTTGGAGACCAGCCTGGTCTACAAGAGCTAGTTTCAGGACAGCCTCCAAAGCCATAGAGAAACACTGTATAAAAAAAAAAAGGAAAGAAAGAAACTAAAAGGAGAGAAAGAACAGAAAAAAAGGTTTACCATAATAACGGCTGAGAATTTAAAAGTATTTACAAATATTTATTTTATGTATGTGACTACCTTCATTTATGCATGCATGTATACACACCCCATCTGTGCTTGGTACCAACGGAGGCCAGAAGAAAGAATGAGATCCCCTGGAATAGGAGTTATGGAAGCCATACTTTCTTTGTAAGGAAAACAAGAGTTGTAAGCTGCCATGTGGTTACTGGGTCCATACCGGGGTCCTCTGTAAGAGCAGCGGTGCTCCTAACTGTTGAGCCATCTCTCTATCCCTGAATTCCCCAGTATTAACGACAGACACAGAACCACAGATCCAAGATGATTAGAAAACACTAAGCAAAATAAATACTAAAAAAATCAGCATCTGGGTATCATATTCAATCATATAATTTCATTGTAGAAATTTTTAAGTAAATCACGGAGAGAAAGCATCTTAGTTGCAGAGGAACAAGAGGAAAAATAGTGTTAAGCTTCTCTTTGGAACCCTTGCAAATGAGAGTGGAATGAAATATTTAAAGTGTTAGAGTAGGCACACAAACTAGAATTCTGTGTCCAGCCAAATTACTCTTTAAATGTGAAGGACAATTAAGAATTTTTCTCAAACAAAGATTTATAGTTGGTAGAATTATCTAGAAAAAATGACAGATCCAAGTACCGATACCACCAAAGTCCAGTGTGGTAAAGCAACGAGTTTTTATCAGGGTTACCTACAGGAATATGGGTGAGGGGTTACTTACAGGAACAGAAATGACTCAAAGACAGTTACATCACCAAAGCCCACCCCAACATGAATAACAGCTCACAAAGCTGGGAGCCTGGAGCACACTACACAGCTTGCGGGCAGATCAACAGATTGAAGAGTGTCCTTTCCTAAGCAGCTGGTCTGGTTTCTGCTTCTTCTAAGCACCTGGTCCAGTTTCTGGTTCTTCTAGGCAGCTGGTATGCTCACAGAGTCTTCTTTGGAGATCAGCTTCCTGGTCTGAGGGGGACTCTCTGCTTTTTTTGTTTTTTTTTTTCGAGACAGGGTTTCTGGGTGGCTTTGGATGCTGTCCTGGAACTCGCTCTGTAGACCAGGCTGGCCTCGAACTCACAGAGATCCCCCTGCCTCTGCCTCCCGAGTGCTGGGACTAAAGGCGTGCACCACCGATGCCCATCGAAGCAACTCTCTGCTTTTATTGCTTACTCTGGTAGAGAGGGGTGTCTAGTGAATCTGGTCAGTTTCAAGGACTTCCTGAAGTTTTTTACCTTTCTGTTTAAAGAGCTTCCTTACAGGATAGGATGTTTCAATCTTGGGTTTGGGGGATGTTTTTAAATATATGTTTTTTAAAATTGTATTAATTAAATTTATTTATTTATTTAACATCCTGACCATAGTTTCTCCTCCTTCCTCTCCTCCCATTTCCTCCCCTCTGCTCCCCTAACATGTGGTATTTTTATTTATTCTTTGAGAAGTTCATATAAAGTACTTTGATCATAATCACCCCTGCTCCTCCTTCTAACTCCTCCCAGATACACAACTCCACCTTGACACCCCCTCCCAACTTTCTGACCTCTTTTTTTCCTTTTTTAAAAATAACCCATCAAGCCCAGTTTGTGCTAATTATATAACCCTGGGTGTGGGGCCATCCACTGGAGCATGGCTGACCTACCAGGAATCACACCCTTTTTAAAAACCTTCTCTTCCTCCCCAAGAAGCCATCAGTTGAGGTGGGGCTCATGAGCTCCTCCATAAGGTACCCCCACCCCAGATAGGGTTTCTCTGTAGCCTTGGAGGCTGTCCTGGAACTCACTCAGTAGATCAGGCTGGCCTCAAACTCATAGAAATCCACCTGTCTCTGCCTCTGGAGATCTGGGATTAAAGGTGTGCACCACCACCACTGCCCCGAGGGTATTATGCTTTTAAGTCTAATTGACAGGCTAAGAAAGGAGGGAAAATGGAATCATATAAAATGCTCAATTAACACCAGAAAGGGTAGAAAAGAGTTGAAGATAACAAAGAGCAAGGTCAAAGAACAAAAGGGTGTTCCAGGCCAGCCACAGCTACAAAGTAAAACCTTGTCTCAAAAGCAAAGCAAAACAAACAACAACAAAAATAAAAGGAGGCATTTTTGTTTTCCTAACACTAATCAAAAGAAACCTGAGGGTTGGAGAGATGACTCAGCAGTGAAGAACACTGACTACTCTTCCAGAAGACTGGGGTTCAGTTCCCAGCACCCACATGGCAGCTTATAGCTGTCTGTAACTCCAGTTCTAGGAGACCTGACACCCTTACACAGACATACATGCAGGCAAAACACCAATGAACATAAAATAAAAATAAATAAATCTTGAAAATTAAAAAAAAGAAATCTGCGACATTCATTTCAAACAAAAATGTCTCAATGAATATTAGTAATCCTAATTCTCTGGCTCTAATTTAGAAGACAGAATTTGGGTTGTAGTTATAGCTCAGTCAGTTCGTAGAGTGTTTACCTAGCACACACAAAGGCCCAGGTTCCATCCCAAGCATTCCTATAAAACTGAAACTGAGCAAGGCAGAGGCCTACATCTAACCCCAGCACTGAGGAAACAGGAGGATCACAAGTTCCGTGTGTGTGTGTGTGTGTGTGTGTGTGTGTGTGTGTGTATTTCATATGGAAGTCAGAGTACAGCCCTGAGTGTGGCTCCTCAGGATCTATCCATCTTTTTTTGTTCATTAAGTTTTTAAATTTTTAGCTAGGTGGTGGTGACGCACACCTTTAATCCCAGTACTCAGGAGGCAGAGGCAAGTGGATCTCCATGAGTTTGAGGCCAGCCTGGTCTACAGAGTGAGTTCCAGGACAGACACAGCTGTTAAAAGAGAAACCCTGTCTCGAAAAACCAAATAAAGAAAAAGAAATACAAGTTCCTGTTTAGAATGCAATGGTTTTAACAACTGTCCTTCTCCAACAGTCCCTACTCTTTTTTTGTTGTTGTTTTTGTTTTTGTTTTTTCAAAACAGGGTTTCTCTGTGGCTTTGGAGGCTGTCCTGGAACTCACTTTTGTAGACCAGGCTGGTCTCGAACTCACAGAGATCCACCTGCCTCTGCCTCCTGAGTGCTGGGATTAAAGGCATAAGTCACCACTGTCCTACATATTCAGTTTTGAGTGTGCCTTTGAATGGTAGACTTGCTTATTTAACTGCCTATCTGATGTGCATATTTATAGCTATCTCAAAAATTCCATTCCAAAAAGTGAGTTTTCATTATCTACTATCTTGTTAAATGGTAACTCTATTCTTCCCAATTATGCAGACTAGATACCTTGGAGTCAACAGGTTCTTATGCTCCCACTTTCAGCATAATCGCATAGTTTGGGCATTTCACCATTATTGCCAATACACCAGCGCTCCTGTAGCAGAGACACTAGCGGCTCAGAATGCCTATACCTGCCTCTTCCTCCTGGGCACACATTTCCCAGCCTCCCTTGCAGGGAGATGAAGCCACATGATGGAATTATGGTTTTGTTTTGTGTGTGTGTTGAGACAAGGGTCTCATGTAGCCCAGGCTGTCTGGCTTGGAATTTGATATATACATCAAGATACCTGTGAATGTCTGATCCTCCTGCCTTCACCCTCAAAGCACTGAGATTACAGTGCTCCAATATAAGCACTGCAGGATGGAAGCCAGAGCTTTAAGCATGCTAGGCAAGCACTCTACCAACCAAGTCACATTCCCCAGCCCATATAATGAGATGATCAATGGTAAAATATGAAAAGAAATCTCATGACCCTGCTCCCATAAAACTCCAATACCCTTAGCAGCTTTTCTCCCCTTCCAGCTTGCTGCAATGGCTATGACTGCACCTTCCTCTCAGTGATGACTTTGGTTGTTCAGTGTTAAACCTCCTCCCCCCACCCCCACTCCCACTCCCACCCCACCCCCCTCCCCACCCCCACGCCCCCATCCCCCTACCCACCCACCCACCACCCCCACACCCCCCACATCCCCCACCCCATCAGCCAGTGTTTCTGACTGTTTAGAGGAGAGTTGCCCTTTGGCCTTCTCACCTCCCCAGTACAATAAGATGAGCAATCACATTTTTGAAGTGAGGCTTCTGAGCAGTGGGCAGTGAGGGAACTGATATTGGAGGTCAGAAAGATGGAAAGCCACGTTAAAAAGCAGCAAAATTCTTGATTAAAATGTCACCTGTGATAAATTGGAAGCCATACAAAATGCCTCCTGCACCAATAACTTCATAGAAAATGGACAGGAGACAATGTGAGGTGTGCATTGGTGGTTATTTGTTGTGTTTAGCAAAGGAAGGGGAGAGAGAGAGAAAGGTGGGGCAGGCCCAGGGAAGAACTGGCTGGTTAAAAGGAGAAGTCAGAAGCCAGAGTTGGGAAATTTTGGGACTGGGTTTAAAGAGTGACCTGCCCTTTCATCCAAAATCCCAAAAGAAGTCTGAGAAGAGCTTTGTGTAACCAAGTGTAGGGGAATGGCCCCTGTGTGACATGCTGGTGACTTTGCACATCTTCATCTAGGTTCCATGAACAAGGTTTAACTGCAGTCTGAAGGGTGGGTTGGCAGAGTGCCCTGTGATTGCTCCTGGAACAGGCAGAGATAAGGACAGGAGCTGCTGCAAGTGAGTTTCTTGTCCCTATCTTGTGGGAGACTGCCACAAGGCCATTTCTCATCCAGCTCAAGAGCAACTGCAGGCTTCTGTGGCAAGCTAGGACACTGATATTCTGCACTGAGACCTGGCTTCTACATGGCTGAATAACCTACCTACCACTCGGGTGGTTTGTTCTTTGGCTCCTTAGGTTAGGTGCTATTCAGTGGAATTCAGTGTACAGCATTGACACCATGTTGATCTTTCATAGCTCATTTACATATAATGTCATTCCTATCCATTTGTGATTGTTATGTAGTACCAGCCAAGCCAGTAGAAGGGTAGCAAGCCAACCTAAAAACTGTAGCAGGACCAGCCCCAGTACTACCATTGGGGCCCCTCTGGTAAACCAAGGATTCAGCCCTGAAGCAAAAGTCAGATTATAGGAGGTGATAACCTTCCCATCAAAGCCCGCTTTCTGAAATGGCATCAGGGTACCAGCATTAACTTGTAAGGGAGAAAGTCCTGGGAGCAAGTAAGTGAATACACACAGAAAGCTGACTTCCCAAGCAAGTCTAGACAAGAAGTTTGGGTATGGCTACAGCATATGGAACTACATAGAGGCAAACAGATTGTGTATAGAAAAAAAATTGGTATGTAACTACACATGGACTTCTCTAGAAAAAAAGATGAGTATGCATAGAGAAGAACTTTGGGTATGATTACAGATCACAGAAGAGTCCGGAAGAAAACAAATTTGATACTTTATGTGATTTTGGAGAAAATAATCTCTACCAAAGAAACATAGAGCTGTGAGGTTTAAAACAATGCTTAAAGCCAGGTCTGTTGACATGGACCTATAATCCTAGCTACTTGGGAGGCTGGCAGAGAAGGATCAGAAGCCTGCTTGAGTTACAGAGTGAATTCAAGGACAACCTGAACATCTTAGTAAGACCCTGTCTCCAAATAAAAAGGAAAAGGAGGGCTAGGGATGTATCTCATTGATACAGTACCCTGGGCTCAATACCCTACTGATTGATGATGATGATGATGAACAGCTGTCTCCTCACTAAAGATATAAAAGATGTGTCAGCTAAAGATGCCCAGAGCAGTGCTAGATGGGAAATGTAAGCATCCATGGAAGTCCCCTGAGAAGAAGGAACTTGGCAGTCTCTTGGTATACTTGAAAACTGGAACTGTATCTTTTTAAATTTTGTGTGCATTGGTGTTTTTGCCTGCATGCATGTCTGTGGGAGGGTGCCAGATCCCTCAGAACTCAAGTTACACAGTACTATCAAGCTGCCATGTATTTGCTGAGAATTGAACCTGGGTCCTCTGGAAGAGCAGTCAGTGCTCTTAACTGATGAGCCATTTCTCCAGCCCCTAAAACTATATTTTTTTGGTTTTTCGAGACAGGGTTTCTCTGTGGCTTTGGAGGCTGTCCTGGAACTAGCTCTTGTAGACCAGGCTAGTCTCGAACTCACAGAGATCCGCCTGCCTCTGCCTCTTGAGTGCTGGGACTAAAGGCATGCACCACCAACCCCCGGCTTCTGGAACTGTATTTTAAGAGAACATATTTGGCTTTTGTTTGTTGGTTTGTTCTGTGGTTTTTCAAGACAGGGTTTCTCTGTGTAGCCCTGTCTGTCCTGATACTGGCTCTGTAAACCAGGCTATTCTTGAATAAGATCTGCATGCCTCTGCCTCCCAAGTATTGGGATTAAAGGTGTCTGCCATCACCATCCAGCAAGAGAACATATTTGTTAACATTTAATGCAATTTTGTTTTCGAGACAGGGTTTCTCTGTATGGTTTTGGAGGTTGTCCTGGAACTCGATGTGTAGACCAAGCTGTCCTCGAACTCACAGAGATCGCCTGCCTCTGCCTCCCAAGTGCTGGGATTAAAGGCATGAGCCACCAATACCAGGTGATGAAATTTTTAAAATATGCATTCTTTATGACCCAGCATTTCTACTACTCTGAATCTACCCTAGAAAAACAACCATGACACTAGTATAAATCATAGAGCCTTTGTAATGATCAAAACAGAGCAGAAAGCAAAATAAACCATGCTGCAGACTATTATTCAGTAGTTAAAAAGAAATGAACTATATGTAATGACTTAAAGAGAATTCAGGCACTAGGGAAATGTCTAGATATCTATAAAGATGACACCAACTAATGATCTAAGCAACAGAGGAGAGGCTACCTTCAAAACCCTCCCCTGATAATGAGATTGACGACTAACATATATCCCATCCTATAGCTTTCATCCAGCAGCTGGTAGAAGTAGACACAGACACCCACAGCTAAACACTGAACTGAACAGGAATCCAGTTGCAGAGAAGGAGGAGTGATGAGCCAAGGGGTCAAGACCAAGCTGGTGAAACCCACAGAAACAGCTGACCTGAACAAGGGGGAACTCTTGGTTCCCAGACTGATTAGTGGGAAACCAGCATGGAACTGATCCAGACCCCATGAACGTGGGTGTCAGTGAGAAGACCTTGGAAATCTAAGGGGGCCCCTTGTAGTAGATCAGTACTTATCCCTAGCATAGGAATGGACTTTGGGAGCCCATCCCACATGGAGGGATACTCCCTGAGCCTAGACACAAGGGGGTTGGCCTAGGCCCTATCCCAAAGGATATAACAGACTCTGAAGACCCCCTATGGAGGGCCTCACTCTCCCTGGGGAGCAGAAAGGGTATGGGATAATAAGGTTTTAGTTGGGGGGTGGTAGGGGAGGAGGAGAGGGAGAGGGAACTGGAATTGATGTGTAAAACAATCTTGTTTCTAATTCAAATAAAAAATTAAAAAAGGAATCAATTCTTTTATAAGAGCCATTTGGCTATGCTGTAGACATTGTCCCTCTCCCTTATCAATTTAACATACACTGGTGCAACTTGCAACTGCTAGTAGGAATTCTCCGGGGTTAATGCAGCTCACCAGTGACTAATGGGAGGCTGTGTCTGTCAGTCAAAAGCTAGTCAAGGACAGGAGGCCATATTCATAGCTTTAAGTAATTAGTCAAGGGGTAAAAGAAGCACTCTATGGTATTCTGGAGGCAGTGACTACAAGAAGCAATGACTGTCTCAGGAAGGAGGTTCACAAAAAGGATGGAAATAGTAAAACTTAAAAACTGAGGGGAGGGGTCCATGGGGCTGGGCACCAGGCTCCATGAAGGGATGCTGCTCACCTCATGCTGACATCTCTCAGGTTGGTTAACTGCAAGCCACTCAGCTGGAGACCCAGAGAAGGCACAGCTGGTACCTAGGCGAAGTGTCTCTGGGGTAGCTCAGAGGCACAGGAAGCTGACAGGAAGGAAGAAAAGAAAGCATTTAAGTTCCTTCACCCTTCTCCAGACTGTCAGTCTCCTCTGCCCCTCGTAACTTGAGCCAAATGGGAAGCCACCAGCAAGGCAGATATGTGGCTTACAGTGTTTCTAGTCAAAACTGAGACTACAGGCACTGGAACACACCATGATAGCAGTGCCTCATGTGTGCCTAGCCAATGAGAGGTCCCGGGTTCCAGCTCTCTTCCCCCAAAAGTGGGCATGGTGACACAGGTCTGTAATTTTTAGAAATGAGGTGAAATTACTAAGTTATACTTTATCTAAAAGTAGAAAGGAGACTATTTTCAAGGAAGAAGGCGACCAACAAGAGGGACAGGAGAGGACCAAGGGCTGGTGTGTTTAGTACAATGTTATATATGCAAGAGTGTCCAAATGAAGCCCATTATTTTGTATGGTAACAACAAAAAGCCAGGTTGCTTTATCTACAATAAAACACATAATAAATACTAAGAAAATGACTGGATGAATGTTTATGTATTGTATGGGCATGGACTGCCCACACTGATGACAGAAGCATTTGCATATCTCAATTACACCTTTTGGGTATCTCCCAACCCTGATACTCTTTCTCAGTGTGAATTCTTTTAAAATAAAACTATCATTCTGGATGCGCCTAGAGTTTATAAAAGAAGGTAACATGCAGTCTTCTTCCCCTTCATCTGCCAATCTTATAATTACTAGCTTGGCACCCTAGTTAGTTAGCATCATTTTGAACCCCATGAGTTAAGAAAAAGATGTATAAATATGTAGAGTGTCTCACAGTCACAAGCTTTGTTTTAGGGGGGAAGGGTGCTAGAATTTGAACCTTGGCCTTGCACAAGCTAGGCAAGCAAGCTCTCTTCCACTGAACCACACTAACAACAGTTATCCTTTGTTCGATCCCAGGCCAGTAAGAGCTCTGTAGAAAGTGTAGAGTCTTAATTTCATCCTTAATTTCTAGTCAGAGAATCTTCCAGGTTTGTCTTGAATCCATTCTGCCTCAGAACTGGAATTAGCCATTCTCCAAGGAGCTCTGAACGTTTGTTTGTTTTAAATGACTTTTAATCATCCCAATCTGCATGCAGTCTTGACTGACATTTTAGTATAATTTCTTTCTCATCTCTTCATTGAACAGGACTAAGAAAGCTGTTCCTTTTAGAAAAAGAAATTATGACTAAGTACTGCTATTTCCAATCTAAGGAGTAAAAGTTTATTTTCTTGATTTGTATCTTTCCTCTCATGTGTAAAATCTTAGTTCTTACTGATGCTAACATAATAATTTATCTGATTTATTTCACTACACAGATACAGTTCCAAGGTAATAATATCAATGTTATTAGTGACAATTAGATCACTGAGTGCCATTTAAGATTTATCTAGTTGTTTTTGTCCTTGGGACCCAGCCACTGGGGATACGTAAAAATACTCTGTCTATATATAAGTTACTTGAAATAATTACTATGTACTTTAGCCACCAGCTTTATAGTTGGGCTCCTTTTTTCCCCGTTCATCTTTAATTTTTAAAGAACTATCTCTTTTTTCTTTTTTGTTTATATTCGGTTTTTAAATTATTAAAAACCAATTTTACAGTTCTCGAATTAGTGATGAACCGCTGTTTAACAGCTTATATAAAATACCAGTGCCATAAAATAACAAATATGTAGTCTCTCACAGTTTTCGGTGGTCAGAAACTCAGAGCAGCTTAGTTAGTAGTTCTGGTTTAGAGACGCTCAAGGCAGACTCTTAAGTCGCAAGCACCTCAAGGCTTGTCCAGGGCTGCAGGTGTGGCTTCCAAGATGGCCCCCTCACATGGCTCTCATTGGGCCTCAGATTCTCCTCACATGGAACCACTTGAACAGGCAAAGAATTTCCCAGAGAACAAATTATCCAGGAAAGAGAACGAGTAAAATGGAAGCCACGTATGTCTAAAACCTAATTGTGGAAGGGATCACACAGCCCAACCATGCCACCCTGGTGGTGGGACATCACAAGGGTATGAAAACTGAGAGATGGTTATCATTGGAGGCTATATTTTATACCAAACTAAGACACAAAGAACAGAAAGTATGAAACAAAATACATTCAGAGAAATATAGTTCCTGCCTTTGTACATTCTGAATTTCCTCATCCATCTTTAGGAGGAGGAAAGCACTTTTATTAGTTCTTCCTTTATCTTCCCAGTATTTTTTTGAAAAATGTCAAAAAATAGGCACATACTTACAGCCCCCAAAGATGATTTGCTACAGAACACTTGTGCACCTTGCTTTTTCTCAGCACCATGCGTTTAAAACAGCAGCATACAGATGTTGTCAGGCCACTGTGGAGCTTCATTCAATTCTGATGTGTAACTATACTGTCCTTTAGTCACTACAATTTAGTGTTTCAATGCTTTCACCATTTCTCAATTATTCTTCATCCAGAGTGTCTCAATTGCTTATAAATTTTTGTCATTATAAGTAATGCTACAGTGAATATCCTTGTGTAGGAAGATTTTCTGGATATAAGATTATCTTACACAACTTGACTTAAAGGTACAGATTTATTAAGTCCAAGGTCTACTTTGTGCCCGCTTATGCAATGCCAAATTGATCCACATTAAACATTACTTACATTACACCCCCATGGTGTTTCTACATACAATAGAGTGTTCAATTTTGTCTGCATTCTTTTTGTTTTGTTTGTTTGGTTTTTTTTTTCTTTTTTTTGGGGGGGGGGTTGGTTTTTGAGACAGTTTCTCTGTGTAGCTCTGGATGTCCTGGACCTTGCTCTGTAAACCAGGGTGGCCTCAAACTCAAAGACCCACCTGACTCTGCATTCTCTTTTGTTTATTTGATTTTTGTTTTTCGAGATAGGATCTCTGTGTAGTTCTGGCTGTCCTGGAGCCAGCTCTGTAGACCAGGCTGGTCTTGTCTGCATTCTTATCTGCACTGGGTTAATCTTTACACTTTTGACAGAGATAGCTAAGTATATTCCTGTAGGGTCATACATTTCCACACCATGTTTTAATACGGGGTTTACCTTATCACTACACATTTCAATAATTCATTATTTTTCAAATTCACACACACATAGCAAATACCATTTAATTTATTTTTCTATGCATTTAATCTAAAGTGCATGTGGACTCCAAAATTTTTTCTTTTTGTTTTTCGAGACAGGGTTTCTCTTTGTAGCCTTGGCTGTCTTGGAACTCACTCTGTATACCAGGTTGACTTCCAACTAACAGAGATCCACCTGCCTTTGCCTCCTAAGTGCTGTAATTAAAGGTGTGCACGACCACTACCCAGCAAGAATATTTTTCTGAGCCAGTATTTAGAATTTGTATGCAAGACTGTAATGTGTGCAAAAACTATGAAGTGCAATGATTATGCAAGAAAAAATAAAATCCAATACAAATTATTTCTATAATTGTAATATGATATAGTTGTATGCTAATAGATAGGAAAATATCTGAAGTTTCTTGTTAGATTTATGGCATCACGGTTTTATTTTGATTATAATAATGGCTGTTAATACCTTCTTACTAAGAAAATTCAAGCTAGGGTTAAAGACCTATTATTCATAAACTTTACATCCAGTAAATTATTTTTGAAACAGCACTGTCATGTTCCCCATTGGGATAGTTATGGCTGGCTGTTTCTAAGTTCATGTGTTCCCATTCTTCACTGGAGTAGCAGAATAACTTCTCCTTTTACTTTTCAGACTGATGTTTCCCAAATATCTCCAGCACACATTAGCTAGCTATTCAGAGTCTAACTTATAAGTCAGAAAAGAACTACTCATGTTGCAAAGTACTTCTACACAGTTGTGCTGCCACTACCATCAATCTTGAGAATATATATTTAGGTCTTAGTATTTTGGCATCTAGCTATTTTTCTGAACACTAGAGCCCTGTGGGGATGGGGGCTTGTAGCACTAAGATCATGGATTAATTAATCATCAATCTCATTATTATCCATAAACAAGTATAACAAACTAGGTCGAAATGCCCTGAAATTTCTTGGTCCAATGATTAAAAAGAAGCACTGTTAATTAGCATGTTTCATGTCTGACCACTAAAACCAGGCAGGCCAGCTGGAATTAACCCTTGTATCACAAAGAACACAATGTAGATGGTGTCTCAAAGTTGTCCAGAGCTGGCACGTTTTTGGACCATAATGCCAACAAAATAACAAACAAAAACAAGCACATACAGCCAATAACCAAAATGAGAGTAAAGGCAGGATACTTTAAAAAAGAAAAAAAAGCTGGGCATTGGTGGTGCATGCCTTTAATCCCAGCACTTGGGAGGCAGAGGCAGGTGGATCTCTATGAGTTCCAGGCCAACCTGGTCTACAGATCGAGTTCCAGGATAGGCTCCAAAGCTACACAGAGAAATCCTGTCTCGAAAAACAAAAACAAACAAACAAAAAAACTAAAACAAAAAAAGTGCACTTCCCAATGATAGTTAACATTTCATTCTTGTCCTGATTACTTTTTGTCAACCAGATACAAACTGAACTACTTGGGAAGAGGAAACCTCAACTGAGGAATTGCCTCCATCAGATTGGCCTGGTAAGCAAGTCTATGGGGCATTTTCTCGATTAGTGAATGAGGTGGGATGGCTGATCCCACCATTGTGGCACCACCCTGGAGCAGGTGGTCCTAGATGGTATAAGAAAGCAGTGTTCCTACAGGGCCTCAGCTTCAGTTCCTGCTTCTGGGTTCCTGTCTGTTTCTCTCAATGACTACAACCTGAAATCAAAAATAAATCCTCCCTGATCGAGTTCCAGGACAGCCAGGGCTACACAAAGAAACCCTGGCTGGAAAACACAGAAATAAAAATAAAATAAAATAATTAGTTCCTATCCAAGTTGATTTTGCTCACAGTGTTTGTCACAGCAACAGAAAGCAAACTAAGACAATTCTGAAGAAACAATGGAAGATATGGGCAGGGAAGCATTACTAGGCTGTTAATTTCAACACAGCAGACCACAACATAATGTTATAGACACCCAAATGCCGGTCAATGTGAAAACTGTTTGATTAAAGCAGATGTAACTATTCAAAGGATGTGTATAGGAGTCCATTTTGTGGCAGATACTGTCAGAAATCCTTTATGTTCTTCTACGCTCAAGTATTGTTCTGAGCAGCAGCAGTGTTGTCTGCTCAAGGCACAAAATCAGGACAACCCTGACCCCACTTTCCCAGCTCCCCCTGCACCTAACATTTTAGTTAAGGTCAATGAAATGTGAGAACCTACTAGGCACCTCTCCAGAAGTTTTTGCTTTCTTCATGAAAGGGACGGATACTTTTCTGCCAACAATCACTTATTACAGACCTGATAAGTGAGTGGTGGGTGTTTTCTGCGATTTGGAGCAAACAGTGTCCTTAATGGTGGTGCGCTGTGAGACGCTGTTCAGATTCCCCTCCTTTAAGGCTCCTTAGCTATCAGGAGGGTTACCAGCCTTCAACAGCCCTAAGCCGCCAATTGCTGGCTCTGGGAATGATACTCACAAGAAGGCAGTTGCCCTGCCCAGTGACACCCCCAGCTCTTCCCCAGGGGCAGCCCGCATCAAACAAACGCCCCAGCGTTCTCTCTTCGAACTGGGACAATGATGAAGGGAATTCTAAACCGCCAAGCTCTAGCCCTTGTGACGACTGCAGCACCGCCTAATGTCCTCTCCTGTCTAATCCTATTTCACTCCCTTCCCCCACGTCGCGCGCGCGTTCCTCTTGTAAGCACTCCCGGATAAGCTTCCTGCACACAAATCTCTTGTCTCCAGAGTCTGTTTCCCGGGAAACCCCACCCACAACACTAGCGATACATTTATTCAAATGAAAAGATGTTCAAAATATATTGCTACATAACAACAGGTTATAAGGCAATATGCATGATGTCATCCTGTTTTTGTCTTATACAGTCTTTTCTCTATTTGCACAGAAAAGACATCTGGGAAACATTTTAGGAGATAATCTAAGAATGTCTTTTTGACTTGTGACATGGGATTTCGTTTCTGGTTTGGATTTTTGTTTTCTTGAGACAGGGTCTCATGCAGCTCAAGCCAACCTTAAACTCCCCACGAGCAGCAAGTGACCTTGAACCCCTATCTCCACCTGAAAGTTCTAGGATTACAAACCTGCTTCACTAGGCCTGGCAGTTAGGGGATAATTTCTTAAATAAGACTTAAAAAGTGGCAGCCATACAGAGAGGCTTATACATTTATACATTTAGGTTTAAAAATGATGTTAACCACAGGATGCTTTAAAATCAAAACCTTCAGCTGGATGTGGTGGTGTGACCTCAGGAAGCGGGGGCGGGGGGGGGGGATTCAAGCCAGCTAGAGCTACACAGTGAGCCACTGTATCAGAAAACAAAAACAAACAAACAAACAAACAAAGCAAAACCTAAGCCACCCTCTGAAAGCAATCTTTTGTCTTTACTTGTGAAACCAGCCTTTAAGGCCCAGTGTTTTGTATCTTCAACAGAACTGACAAAAGATTGAGTCTACAGTATTTAAAGAATAAATTAGCAAAAAAAAAAACTAAGGTCAGAAGAAAAGGCATAGAATTTTTACAATAAAAAAGTATTTTACAAAAGAAAATAACCATATTGCTAATAAAATATTTTAAGACTCTCAACTTCACCAGAAAAATTCAAAACATTTTTCAAACATCAGATGAATAAAATATTGATAACACCCAGAGTTACGGAGACTGTAGAGAATCAGGTAACATTTTAAAGTTTTTAAAAAGTAGATAATTTGACCCAGTTTGTTTGGAGAGTAATTTTAAATTATTATTATTATTATTATTATTATTATTATTATTTTCTTTTTTGAGATGGGGGTTTCTCAACTCACTTTGTAGATCAGGCTGGCCTCAAACTCACAGAGATGGGCCTGTCTCTGCCTCTGCCTCCCAAGTGCTGGGATTAAGGTGTGCAATATCACTGCCCGGCATAACATTTTATTTATTTGGGGTGTGTGTATGTGTAAAACATGTGCAATGTATAAGTATGCCATGAATGTGTATAGAAGTCAGAAGACAACTTGTCTTTCCTTTCTACCATGTGGGCCCCAGGATCCAGCTTGGCAGCTGTCCCCTTTACCCATTGAGCCATCTCCCTGGCTGAGAATAATTGTTAATGGCAAAAACATTTAAACAACTGAATTTCTATTGGAGAATGAAGGAACTGTAGCATGTCCTATGGGGCAGTATGTATCAGTTAACAAAAAAAATGTTCATGTGCTCTCATGAATGGATTGGCAAAATTGACAAAGATGTCAAGAGAATAAAACAAGTTATTCAGCATGTGCATAGTATAATCCCATTTATCCTTCCTTTCTTTCAGAGGTTCTGGGGATTGAACCTAGGGCCTCATCTAAGCAGGGAAGCAGTCTACTACTTCCATTTATACTTTCAAGTGATCACCACATACTTCAATATATACATAGAGGCAAATCCAAGAGAAAATTTTGTTGAATGATAATCTACCAAACTATTGATAGCAATGGTTTCTGAAAGGGATGTTAAGGGGATCTTGTGGTGAGAGGTGGTCATTTAAGGGACCTTCTGAGTTTGTTTCATCTCTCAGTTCAATCCCCCATTGTACCACTACTCCACAAATATGCCTGTATTCTTTTTCAAAAGAAGTTTTTGCACATTCTAGGTCCTTTACATTTCCATATAAACTTTAGAACTAGATTTTTTAGTATTTATCAAAACAACTGTTGATACCTGGATATGCATTACCTTGACTCTAGAGATCAATTTAGGGGGAACTGGCATATTAACATTGTTGGGGCTTTCAATTTGTAGGTATAGACTATCTTGTTATCTACTTCATTTTCCTTTGGTGTTTCTCGAAAGTGTTTTATCTAAGCTGGAGAGATGGCTCAGTAGTTAAGAGCACCAACTGCTCTTCCATAGGACCTGGATTCAATTCCCACCACCCACATGGCAGCTCATAACTATAATTCCAAGAAGACCTGACACCCTCACATAGACACACATGCAGGCAAAATACCAATGCATATAATAAAATGCATAAAATAAAATAAATAAATAAACAATTTTTTAAAAGCCAGGCATTGGTGGCACACACGCCTTTAATTCCAGCACTCAGGAGGCAGAGGCAGGCGGATCTCTGTGAGTTCAAGACCAGCCTGGTCTACAAGAGCTAGTTCCAGGATAGCCTTCAAAGCTACACAGAGAAACCCTGTCTCAAAAAAACAAAACAAAAAAAGTTTTAAAAGGCAAGAATATTAAAACAAGCCAGGTGATGGTGGTGCATGCCTTTAATCCCAGCACTCAAGGAGGCAGAAGCGGGTGAATCTCTGTGAGTTTGAGGCCAGCCTGGTCTACAGAGTAAGTTCCAGGACAGACTCCAAAACTACACAGAGAAATCCTGTCTTGAAGAACAAACAAACAAAAAAGTCACATAGAGATTTACACATGTTAAATTTATTTAAGCATTTTATGTTGTTGTTGTTTTTTGTTTTGTTTTGTTTTGTTTTTTGTTTTTCCGAGACAGGGTTTCTCTATGGCTTTGGAAGCTGTCCTGGAACAAGTTCTTGTAGACCAGGCTGGTCGAGAACTCACAGACATCTGCCTTTTATGGTTTTGATGGTATTATACATGAAGTGTCATTTTAAAATTTTTATTTTTCAGTTGTGTTTTTGGTAGCCTGTCAAAGTAAAACTGAACTTTGAAAACATGAACTTTGTATTCTGTGACTTTAAAATTTTAGTCAGCAGTTGTTGGATATATCTGTAAAGGTTTTCTAAAGAAACAGTCATGTCATATGCAAATAGAAACTTCCTTTCTGATCTGCATGCTTTTATTCCCTTGTACTCTTCCTCAAAGTAAAACATCTAGTACTATGTTGAAAAGAAATGGGAAGAATGGACATTGTTGCCAGACTCCTAAATTAAGGAGAAAATGTCCAATATTTCACTATTAACTTAATGCTAGCTATAAGGGTTTTGTTTCTTTCTTTCTTTGTGTGTGTGTGTGTGTGTGTGTGTGTGTGTGTGTGTGTGTGTGTGTGTGTGTTTGTAGGTGTCTTGAGAAAGACAAAATTAGTGTACTTGAAGATATAAACTTTCAAAATTGAAACACAAAAATAGATGAGAATTAGGGCTGAGCATATAGCTCAGCTGGCAGAGTATTTATCTAGCAAGCACAAGGCCCTTGGCTACATCTGAAGCACCACATAAGCCCTGTGATACATGCCTGTAATCTCAGTACTCAGCAGTAGAGGGAAGAAGATCAGACGTTCAAAGTTATCCACAGCTACCTAGCAACTTCAAGGCCTGAGACTCTGGTCTCAAAAGAAAGGAAAAGAAAAAGCGGGTCTGAAGAAATGGCTCTGTTGTTAAGAGCACTGGCTGCTCTTCTAGAGGACTGTGGTTCAATTCCCAGCACCCTCATAGCTGCTAACACCATTCTGTAACTCCAGTTCCAAGGGATCTGACACTGTCTTCAGCCGATACCAGCACATGTACAGACATTCATGTAGGCAAAACACCTATATACATAAAATAAAAATAATAGTCTTTTGAAAAGAAGAGAAAAAAAGAAAAGGAGCATTAAAAATTAAGAGCAGGCTAGACAGTGGTGGTGGTGGTGATGACAGTGGTGGCACACACCTTTAATCCCAGCACTTGAGAGGCAGAGGCAGACGGATCTCTGTGAGTTCAAGGCCAGCCTGGTCTATATAACAAGTTTCACAAAAACCAGGAAGGAAACCTATCTCAAAAAACAAAACAAATAAACAAAAATGAAGAGTGGGGCATGGAGAGATGGCTCAGCGTTTAAGAGCACTGGCTGCTCTTGAAAAGGTCTTGGGTTTGTTTCCCAGCTCCAGTTTCAGGGACTCCAATGGCCTCCTCAGGTACTAGGCACTCTTGTAGTATATATACATATATGTAGGCAAACACTCATATACATGAAACAAAAATAAATGAATCTTTTAAAAATTTCTGAGCATCAATGAGATGTCAACTTCAAGTGGTTGAATTGCTATAACTTAGGGTTTTAATGATATTAGACCTGAAATGTTATTTAAATATTTTACTTTGTAATTGTTTTCTGGTAGTGTATCAAAGTAAAACTGAGTTTCCCTCATGAAAGGGAAGGAGAACAGAAAAAAATTGACAAAATCATGCCAAAGCAATTAAATATGATGCAAATTATAAATATATCATAGGAACTCAACAAGTTCCAAACACAAGAATCATAAAGAAAATTAGAATTTTATATATGGGAAAATGTTTCATAATGTCAGGCAAGATGAACACATTCTTCCACATCTGAAATTGCTGGAAGAATTCATCACCAGAGTATTTACAGTTCAAGAAGTGTTCATGTTTCCTTCAGGCAGAAGGAAATTTATACCAGATGGAAGTCTGGATCTATAGAAATGAATGAAGCCGGAAATGTTTAACAAAAATGTTAAATATAAGATCATTTATTTATTTTTGCAATGCTGAGGATGAAACCCATGGCTTTGTGTATGCTAGTCAAGTGTTTTACCACTGAGCCACAGCTGAGCCCCATAAGAATTTTCAAAATATCTTTTATTTGTGTAACTATCTTAAAAAGATAGTTGGATATCTAAACAAAAGTCATTATGATGTATTTCAGGGTCCAAAACACATAAAATGGGCTGGAGAAATGGCTTAGCATTTAAGAGCGCTTGCTGCTCTTGCAGAGGACCTGAGTCTAGTTCTCAGAACTATATCAGGTGGCTCACAAACACATGTAACTCCAGTTCCAGGGGATCCAACACCTTCTTCTGGACTCAGTGGGCACTTGCAACTCAGGCACACACACCTAAAATAAAAATAAATTAATCTTTATTGAAAAGTAACTTCCTTTCCTTCCTTCTGTGTGTGTGTGTGTGTGTGTGTGTGTGTGTGTGTGTGTGTGTGTGTGTGTGTGTGTGTGTATTCATGTGCATGAGCTGCTGGACATTGAACCCAGGTTTCAGACATGCTAAGCAAGTGTTATTTTAGTGAGCTTTGTTCCAAGTCTCATCTTTTCCTTTTGCAAAACTGAAACTTTACATCTATTAAACAACAACTCTCCTCCATTCTTCCCTCCCTACACTCCCCTCGTCTCTAAGAATTTGACGACACTAGTTAACTCGCTTGAGTGTGATCATAACATTTGTCATTTTGTCACTGGCTTATTTCATTTGGCATAATGCCCTCAAGGTTCATCTATGCTATAGCATGTGTCAGAACTCCCTTAAAAAACAAAACAAAACAGAAATAGTGTTGTTGGGGCTGGAGAGATGGCTGAGTAGTTAAGAGCAGTGGCTGCTCTTCCAGAGGACCCGAGTTCTATTCCCAGCACCCACATGGCAGCTCACAACTGTCTGTAACTCCAGTTTCAGGGGATCTGGTATCCTTACACCAATGCACATAAAATAAAGTTAAATACAGTATCTTAAAAAAAGAAAAAGTGTTGTATGGTCACAGCACATTTTCTTTAGATATTTATGGATTTATAAGCACTTAGATTGCATCTACCTTTGGGCTACTGTAATGCTTGGTATCATTACAATCATTAGGGAAATGTAAAAAGCACAAGATACCACTGTGACTTATAATGGCAAAAATGCAAAGGACTATGTGGGGTGTGGCAAAGAAAGATACAGAAACAATGTGAACTCTCCTACATTGTTGGTACAAGTGTCAAATTAAATAATCATGCTGTAAAGTATTTAGCAGTTGGTAAAGTGCTTGCTATGTAAGCATGAGGACCCAAGTTTGTTCCCAAGGACCCAAGTAAAAAACCTGCCCGTAAGTGGTATATGCTTTTAATGTCAGCACTCAGGAGGCATAGTCCTGGTCTACACACCAAGTTCCAGGACATCCAGTGCTACAGAGTGAGACCTCATCAAAAAACAAAGCAAAATAACAAACCTGAGCATGGTGTTAAATTCCTGTAATACCATTGCTGGGGAGGCAGAGATGGGAGGATCTCTGTGGCTTGATGGCTACCCAGTCTAATCGAATCTGTGAGCTCCAGGTTCAGTGACACATCATGTCTTACAATGTAAGGTGGAGACCGATTGAGAAACACTCGATGTTAACCTCTGACCTATACACACAGGAAAAAAGAAAAATGTTAAACATGTGCCTATGTTGTGATTCAGCCATTTTATTCCTATGCAAAGAAAGCATAAACTACACATAAATTCACATTTTTTTTTTTGGTTTTTCGAGACAGGGTTTCTCTGTGTAGCTTTGGAGCCTATCCTAGCACTTGCTCTGGAGACCAGGCTGGTTTCGAACTCACAGAGATCCACCTGCCTCTACCTCCCAAGTCCTAGGATTAAAGGCGTGCGCCAACAACACCCGGCTAAATTCACATTGTATGTGAATGTTTAGAGCCAATTTATTTAAAACAACACCAAATTGGGAACAACTGGAATATCCATCAGCAAATAAAAGGATAACCAAATTGTCATACAGCCACACACGGAGAAAAACTATCAATAGATATAATAATATGGATGACTTCCAAGTGAGTTATCACATGTGAAAGAAGTCAGTCAATAATTGGTACAGTTATACAAAACTCTAAACAATACATAATTAGTTTTTGTGAGAGGAAGTAGACCAGTGAGATAGGTGTGGTAGGGCAAACCTGTAATCACAACACCCTGGAGGCTGAAGCCTGACGATGGTGAGTTGGAGGCCAGCTTGGGCTACATAGCAAGAGCCTGAGCCCTGGTTGCCTGAGGTGAAGGTTACGTAGGGAAGACTGAAGAGGAGTTTCATAGAAGCACTAGGAAATTTTGAGGGTGATAGATTTGTTCAGTTTTGATTGTGGCAATCCTGTAGTGGTATGTGTGTGTTGTATGTAATCATGTTGTATTTTTTTCAGTAATCATATATTTTAAATATGTGCACATCCTTATCCTAATCACACCTTAGCAAAAACACACAAACTCCCAGAGCCGTCTTTATTGTCCTTTCTCTGAAGCCATGGTTCTTTCCTTACATCATCTTGAAAGAAGGGAAACAGAAAATTGTTGGCAGGGATGTATCTTTTCAAGTTTTAAAAAACAAAACAAAAATAAGTAACTGATTTTCTAAGATGCCTTCCTATTCACTTATGGCTTTCCATACAGTAGAAAAGGCCTAGCAAGCCTGTACACATCCTTTCTGTTATGATGACGTATGAAAAAAAGCAGCGTTAGGGCCCTGTGCTTCTGGGAAAATGGAGTGACTGTACCGTCCCCAGAACCGAGAACACCCAGAATGCTTAGTTTTAGATATAATATAAAATAAGGTGGCAAAGAGGGCTACTAGACCTGGCTGTGGGTTTCCAGACTGGCTAGTACCCCGGAAGAGGCAGGCACAGCCAGAAAAATTAAAAACAGTACAAAGCCAAAGAAATCCCACCCCCCAAAACAACAACAACAAAACAAGTCTGCTCTTTCTATCTGGACAGAAAACTGCACGATGATGGCTCTATATCAACCAAACACTACAGGGGGAGAAAAAAACCCAAAGCCTGTGTGGGGCCACCCCTTAGCAGGAAAGGCCCAAACACCCCTTGCCTCAGGGAGGTCTGGGGAAGGCTGGATTCACAAGGCTGTGGCCCAAGGGGAGGCTAAGGAGCCTCCCATTCCTGGCTTCCACTGAAACAGCCCGGACTTTCCCCTCGGCCGAGAACTAGCGAGGCGTCCCGCCCCCTTCGCTGACGTCACCCAGCCCAGAGGCTGAACTTTCACCCGGCTCGCAGCGCTGACGCGATCCCGGCTCGCACCACATAACTGGAGGCAGAGCCGAGGCGCCTCAGAGCACCACTACTGGTGGTTGGCGGCCGAGGCCTAGTGTGGAGCCAGCATCCCATCCCGGCTCGCCCCGCCCCGGCCCGCCCCGCAGTCACACGTACTCCAGGAGCGCAGGCGCAGGTGCAGGCGCACGCGTGCGCACACGTCAGCAAACGCTGATTGCAGAATCTGGAACTTAACCCTCCCCTGCCCTTAGTCCGGTAGTTTGAGCAGCATCTGGGGGAACTTGCTAAAGCATAATATTTGACTAATAATAACGTCAATTAAAAACTTACTCTCAGAGCTAGTTCCAGGACAGCCTCCAAAGCCACAGAGAAACCCTGTCTTCACCCCCCCCAAAAAAATTGCTCTCCAAACTAAGAATCGAGGAGTTCTCCTCTTGACAATTCATTAAGATGACAGAATTGTTAGAATTCACTGACCAGGATTTAAAAACAGCTGTCATTAAAAAAAATGCATTGGCAAACAATAAGCATGCTTGTTTGAAACAAATGGGGAGGAAAATCTCAAGGAAACTCAAATGCAATTTTTTGAACTGAAAATTACAATAGCATTCAGGTAAAAATAACTAGACTTAATAGCTGAATCTAAAGGGCTGGGAGAGAATTGGAGGTTAGAATATAATTTACTCTGTTTAAGCAAGGAGAGAAAATAGACTGGGAAAAAAAGAACAGACCTCCAGGAACATGGAATACAATATTTTTAAAATCAATTTTTTGATCATGAGAGTTTCAGGAGAGAAAGAAAATGGAACCAAAATAGTAGTAAAAGAATTAAAGCCTAAAATTTTCTGAAATTTGGCCAAAAGGCTTACATGTACAGATTCAAGAACCTGAGGGCAGTGGTGGTGCATGTCTTTACACACTTGGGAGGCAGAGGCAAGTGGATCTCTGAGTTTGAGGCCAGCCTGGTCTTCAAAGTAAGTCCCAGGACAGGCAAAGCTGTTGCACAGAGAAACCCTGTCCTGAAAAACAAAGAGAACCTGAGGGAATTTTTTTTGAGGCAGGGTTTCTCTCTGTAGCCTTGGCTGGAACTTGCTCTGTATAGATCAGGCAGGCCTTGAACTCACAGAGTTTGGACAGCCTCTGTGTGGACCACTGCCTGGCACACCTGAGAAAAATTAAATTAGCCAGGATAAACAACAACAAAAATCCATGGTTTAGCAGAGCCACGCTTCTAAAACTTAAGACAAAATAGTCTAACCCAGAGGAAAACATGGTATCTATAGAGGAAAAATATCAGGAAGCAAAGACAGTAGAAGACTGCCGTGTTCTTTAAGTGCTGAAAAGAAATTTAGTCAGGCATGGTCAGTCTCATGGCAGTCTGAGGCAGGAAGCTCTCAAGTAAGAAACCAACATGGGCTACATAGTGAGACCCTGCATAAAAACAAGAACAAAAACAGTATTTTATGTAGAATTATATAGTTTGCAAACATATTCTTCAGGAATGAAAGGGAAATCAAGATATATTCTCTTATGACAAAAACAAAAACCAAAATAATGAAGAGAATTTGCTGACATACAGATCCTAATAAATGTCTGAAGAAATCTTTTTTGACAAAAAACAAACAAACAAACAAACAAACAAAAAACCCAGGTAGGGCTCAGTGGTAGAACTTGGCCTCACATGCACAAGACCCTGGGTTTGATTTCCCAGAATAGCAAATACTAACCATGATAATCTCTTTTTTGTTGTTGTTTGTTTGTTTGTTGAGACAGGGTTTTTCTATAGCTTTGGAGGCTGTCCTGGGACTTACTCTGTAGATCAGGGCTGGTCTTGAACTCACAGAGATCTGCCTGTCTCTGCCTCCCAAGTTCTGGAATCAAAGGCGTGTGCCACTACCACACGTCTCATGATAATCTTAATAAACATAAATGACAACAGAAGTCTTAGTTTATCAGGAAGGAAGAATGACAGAATAAAAGGGAATAAAAGGGAATACAGTAGACATTTTTTCTTCTCTTCTTGGCCTTTCAAAATCATGCTTGACAGTTAAAGTAATAATTATAGCACTGGCTTTTGTAGTTCTTACATGTAGAGAAAATCTTTAACACAATTATAAATGGAGGAAGGTTGAGTTCTAAAAAGAATTAAGATTTCTATACTTGATTCAAACTGTTAAAATTGGCATTTCTGTAGATTAACTTGTGTATATATAATGCAATACTTAGACATTAAAAGCACCATACAACAATATACCCAGGGCACATTGACATGAACTTGTAGTTCCAGCCGTTCATGAAGCTGCATCAGGAGAATGATGTGAACTTGGGAGTGTAGGAGACTCGCCCATTTCTTGAGAGAAAGAGATAGAGCAAGAATGAGAACAAGAGAAACATGCCAGGCATTGTGGTATATGTCTGTAACCCCCCACTCAGGAAGTAGAGCCAGGAATAAGATACTCAAGGTCATCCTGGGATACATCATGAATTCAATGCCAACCTGGGCTACACAAAACCCTATCTGAAACAAAGGGACAAAAAAAATATATCCAAAGAACACTATAGCTAAATCAACATGGAATTGCAAATTTTCTTTAAGTAACACATGAGGAAGGCAGGTGAAGGAGCAAACCAGAGGGTGATGGAGGTGAGGGAGAGGGTCAAGGGTAACCCTTTTGTCCACTAGAGCACAGTCTATCTTGTCTTTGGTATACATCAGAAATGTGGAAAGAAAGAACCTGCCAGCCTCTTCCACAGAGCTGTGTATTGGCCAATTGGTTCCCAGCAGGGCTGTTTACACTAGTACTCAAGGAAGGGCTCTTCTCCAATCCTCCATCACACCATAAGGGGCTCCTTGCCAAGGCGTGGGCTCATCTAACTTCAGCACCGTAAGGGATCCCTGCCGGGGCAGCATGGCACTGCTGTTTTTTGATTACAAAAGCCCAAAGTACCACTATGTGTGTGTGTGACCTACAGTGCTGGTAAAATGGAATGAAAATGGCTCTGAAAAGAGCCTGATACAACTTTGGCAAGGGTTAGAGGCAAATTCAATACATTTGGAGCTCTGCCCTGATCCAAATCAGGCAATCTTGGCAAACTCTAGCTTCTAGATATAAAGACCCATTTTAGCAGGCATCTTCACTCTTGGAGCCACTCAGAAGAAAATGTGAACTGAACCCTGGAGGAAATCAACCTGTTCATGCTATTGAAGACAGGGTATCTGATAGTTCCTACTAAGAGGTGAGCTCCAAATCTAGTAGTAGACCACCTTCTATGACCTATTGAGCCTATGTTTCTGGCTTCTCCAATCCTTGATCTCCCAGAAGAACACCTCTAAAGAATTTTCATAAAGTTATTTCTAATTTTTATACTTTTGAAAAAGGGAAAATTAAGATGGAACTTGCTGCTGAGCCTGAAAACCTGAGTTGGATCCCCAAAACCCACGTGGTGGAAGGAAATAACTGATTCTCACAAGTTGTCCTCTATCTTCCTCATTCATGCCAAAATAAACAAATCCAAAACAGTCTTTAAAAAACAAGAAAAAGAAAAGGTGGCCAGACAGACTATTAATACAAGACAAGCATTCATTATTCCAAATGCGATTTTTATCAGGTGGACATAAAAGCACCTCAAAACTTCTGATAGTGTTACCGTTATCTGCAAATATTGAGATCTCTTTCAGTAAAAGAAAAAAGAATCCAACTGGGTGCGGTGGCTCACACCTGTAAACCTAGCGCTCAGTAGGCAGAAGGATTACTACAAATTAGAGACCAGCCTAATCTATATAGAAAGTTTCAGACCAGCAATGGTTATATAAAAAGGGAGAGACTGTCTCAAAACAAAAGTAAATCAATTCAAAAGAATAATATAGCTAATCTCTCTCTATAGACACAATATAGAAATGACCAAATAGAGCAGATTCATGGAAAATTGTTATTTTCCCAATACAAAGTTTTCCAGTCCATCTTTCTTAACATTTGTTTTGGGAATATTAACATTTTATAACTTTTCCTGTAGAGGTTTTACACCCTTATAGTAGACTTCATTTTAAGTATTTAGTGTTTTTGTTGTTGTCATTGAAAATGGTTTCTCTCACCGGGCGTTGGTGGTGCATGCCTTTAATCCCAGCACTCGGGAGGTAGAGGCAGGCGGATCTCTGAGTTCGAGGCCAGCCCGGTCTCCAGAGCGAGTGCTAGGATAGGCTCCAAAGCTACACAGAGAAACCCTGTCATGAAAAACCAAAAAAAGAAAAAAGAAAATGGTTTCTCTCGGAATTTCATTTCTCGATTATTTTTGATAAAGTATAAAACATAACTGATTTTGAATATTGTTATTATCCCCTGGCCCTTGCCAATCTTTTGCATCCAAGAGTTTCCATACAGGCCATCATTATTTCCTTGCTAGGCAGAGTATTGTCACTAATACATTCTTGCCCTGTCTGCTGGCTAGGAACTACATTCCATGAGCTTGTCTGATTTTGTTTTCAAAGCTTCTGGGTTTTTTTTCCCCCACAATGCATGATACTTGTGGTGTCATCTGAAGGAAGCCCATCTCTCTTTTGGAGTTTTCAAAGAACGGTTTTTCTAATCATGAATGGATGTATCAGATGCTTTTAATGAATCTTATAAAAGTCATCATTTAAGGCCTTTATTTTATTAATGTGAATAGCCTTATTTTCAAATTGTTCACCAGTCCTGCATTTCTGAAATAAACATATCCTTTTATATAAAAATAAAAGGCGGTCTTTGCCAGATCTTTCCAGGCTGTGTCGTGATGACTCATGGTGGCAGCCCTCTAGAGCTTTGCATATTTTTGATATTATGTGCTGGAATTTTGTGGAAGATGCATTCTCTAAGAGCTAGTAACCTGAATCAGGAAAATCTTTAAAAGCTTTACCAGGTTGTTTGCTGCATAGTGCAGGTGTGTCTGTCTGTTCAATTTAAAATCAGATCTACAATTACCCAACCTTTCTTTCCTTCTTTCCTTCTTTCGTTGGTTTTTTGAGACAGGGTTTCTCTGTGTAACAGTCCCGAGTGTCCTGGAACTCACTCTAGACCAGGCTGGCCTCGAATTCACAGAGATCTGCGTGCCTTTGCCTCCCCGGTTTTGGGACTAAAGGCATGCACCACAGCCATGCAGCTATCCAGCCTTTTATTATGACTGTAGTTATAATTTTTTTCTCATGCATTGGTACACACACATAACAAAGCACATACACCAATACAATATAGTCTCTATAAAATCTATATGATGTCCTTTATTCCTGATATTTATTGTTTCTATCTTCTTCAATTTTCTCCTCGATCAGTATACCTAGAGGGTTATCACTTTTCAGACTTAGGCCAAAAGCACTTTTCCCCATCTTATCAGCCCCATTTTCTATTTTATTGCTTTCAGCTGCCATACTTACTTTTTCTTGGCTTCTTCTTCTTCTTCTTCTTCTTCTTCTTCTTCTTCTTCTTCTTCTTCTTCTTCTTCTTCTTCTTCTTCTTCTTCTTTTTTTTCTTCTTGTTTTTCGAGACAGGGTTTCTCTGTATTGCTCTGGAGGCTGTCCTGGAACTTGCTCTTGTAGACCAGGCTGGTCTCGAACTCACAGAGATCTGCCTGCCTCACTCTGCCTCCCGAGTGACGGGATTAAAGGCATGTGCCACCACTGCTTGGCGACTTTTCTTGACTTCTAAACTCCAGATTTAATATGTCTTTATATATATAATAATATATATATATATATATATATATATATTTCTCTTCCCTTTTCTCCCTCCAATCACTCCCATGTACTCTGCCACCCCTGCTCTTTCATATTTATATATTTATGGCCTCCTTTTGTTTAATTGTTGTTACGTGTATGTGTATTCCTAAATATATAAATATAACTTCCCCAGTCTATATAATGCTACTTGTACATATGTTTTGAAGGCTGACCATTTGGTATGGGATAACCAATTGCTGTGCTCTTTCCTGGGGAAGACTAATTCTCCCTCTCAGCATTCCCTAGTTGCCTGTAGTTCTTTGTATAGGCTTGAGGCCTCATGGGTTTTCCCCTGTTTGCTTTAGTTATAGCCCCACAATTGGATATGTGTGTGTTTATTTGTGGTATGTATGAGTACTGGTGTGCGTACCATTGGGCAAGTGTAGAGGCCAGAGGTTGATATGAGAATGCCTTCATCAATCACTTCTCTACCTTGTTCATTCAATTCAGTTGATTGATTGAAAGACAGTCTCTCACTATGTAGCCTTGGCTGGCCTAGAACTCACTATGTAAGTCAGGCTGACCCAAAACTCCTCCTGCCTCAGCTGAAACTAAAGGCCGATACATCCTTCTTTTTTGAGGCAGGGTCTCGCTGTTCAGGCTAAACTGGATGTCCAGTGAGCCCTCTGGCTTGGTCTGTCTTCACCGCTCATCCCTCAGGTTGCAAACTGGTTAGGTCCAGCTTTGACTGTTTTCATTTGGGTGCTGAGGATCTGAACTTAGACCTTTATGTTTGCACAGCAAGCACTTTACCCTTGGAGCCTTCTCCCCAGCCCAACACTCCTGTGTATTTGAAGGCTATGTTTTCTGAGGAGAGAAACATTTTGCTCTCTTCAGCTCATTAACGAGCTTCTTTTAATGCCTTTCACAGTTAGAGAAGTCTACAGTGACTCCTAGTTTGGTCACCTGTCCATAATGTACCTTTCTCTCCATGTACCTTTTCAGATTTTTTTTTATTGGTGGTTTTCAGCAACTGGCCCTGGATGTGTCTAGATGTGGTTTTCTTTGTGTTTTATGTTGTTATTCATTGTGCAATTCAGATGGGTGGCTTTATGGGATTTTAAAAATCAAATTTGGAAAGTTTGTGTAATGTACATTATATTGGTAAATTGTCATGTGCTGACTGAGAAGCTGGCTCTAGAAGCAGCCCCCATCCCCCATTTCAGATCCAAGCCTGTTTATCTCAGTGTCCTCAAAGCTGATTGTCTGAGCACAGGTTGTCCTCCCTAACTGTGTGTGTGACGGGGAAGGAAGAGAATAGCAAAACAGCCCAAGGAGTAAAAAACAACATGCCCTTTAGAACAGCTAGAAGGTAAAACATTTCCTACACAAGTTCCTGTTCTTTATGGTATAAAATTGCCTGCAGTGGGCAAGAGAAGCCAGAAGCTCAGTGGTGGGAAGCCCATCCATGGAGAGAAAGCTCAATTGGGAACTCCAGCCCACTGTCTCAACTTCCCCAGTTGATTCATGCTGTATGTTGTGAGCACCCAATTGGATGATGTTATCTCTATGTTGCTTTTAGTTCTCACTTGAAAGCCTCACCCCAGGCGGACACTCTCTTCTGCCCAGGAATCTTTCGATCTGGAACTCTAGCTGACTGGTGAATGTTTTGAGTACCTGGGTTGGCATTATTCTGTATCTATCAATGCATCTATCACTAGAATTTTATTCTTTTTACTTTGGCTTACTACATACTTAATAAACTCACTCATTCAAAAGTAGCACCAGGCCGTGGTGGTGTACACCTTTAATCCCAGCACTTGGGAGGCAGAGGCAGGCGGATCTCTATGAATTTGTGGTCAGCCTGGTCTATAGAACTAACTCCAGGACACCTAGGGCTACACAGAGAAACCCTGTCTTGAAAAACCAAAAACAAATAAAAATCAAACGAAAAACTTGAAGTAGATGCCATAGATCATTTTCTGACCATTACAGAGTACTTTGGGTCCTTCCTTCCTTCCTTCCTTCCTTCCTTCCTTCCTTCCTTCCTTCCTTCCTTCCTTCTTTCCTTCTTTGACTTTTTCAAGATAGGGGTTCTCTGTTGAACAGCCCCAGCTGTCCTGGAACTCGCTTTGTATATCAGTAGACCAGGCTGCCCTCGAACTCCCGGAGATCCACCTGCCTCTGCCTCCCAAGTGCTGGGATTAAAGGCGTGTGCCACCACTGCCCAGCTTTCTTTAAATAGTTTTGTGTGCCCAGCTTTTCTCCTTTCTTGGAATTCTAATTGCACATGCACAAAACTTGATACCATCACAGAGGATCTGCAAATTGTTTTATAGCCTTTTCCCTCATTCTGCTTTATTTTAGATACTTTCTATTTAAGATTGCTGGTGCTGTGGGCTGGGGAGGTGGCTCTATCAATAACATGCTGGGCATGCAAGTATGAGAACCCGATATTGACCCCCAGCATCCATGTAAAAGCTAGGCATGGTGGTCTCTACCTTCCCATAACCGCAGTACTGGGAAGGTAGAGACCAGGCCATCTCTGGAGTTTGTTGGCTAGCCATTGTAGGCAAATTGATGAACTCCAGGTGTAATGAGAGACCTTGTCTCAAAAACAGAAATGGTTGCTATTGCAAAAACAACCAAATGATATTAGTAGCAGATTAGGAGCCAGGTATTTGCTCTCAATCTCATCCAGAGACACTGCAAATTCAGGTATTATAGTTTTCCTACTTAGAATTTCCATTTGGTTATTTTTGCATAGCAACTATTGTTTTTTGAATGTGTTCATATCCTTTTACTATATTTCCTCTTTTTTACTTCATTGAGAATATTTATAATGGCTGTTCTTTGCTTGATGAGTTGTGCCCTGTGGATGTGAAGGCCAAGGGAAATTTCTGGAACTCCTAGAATCTTTTATCTTATTATATTAACCTACAGATTTTCTTTCATAGGTTATTGACCTGAACTACAGTGAGGGTGACATTCTGTCAATGTTCTATACTATCTATTTAATGGCATATCCAGTAATAATAACGTGTTGTTTCTTTTAGAGTGCCATTTTGGTCTCTCATGTTCTAAGTACTAGTAGACAAAGTTCCATAGTACAAGGAAAACAAAACACAAACACATGATGTATCACATTTGGTCACATTATGGATAAAACTAGAATTATTCATAATATCCATTTCACCAAAGATCACACTTGTTATACATGTACCAGCCGCCCAGCTTGTTGTCATTGAACAGAGCTGTGTGTGGAGAGAGCTTACCTACAACTCATTAGTGTGGTTTCCAGAGCCTTTCTAAACTTGCCTGTTAGTCTAAATGACTCTGAAGCCTTTGTTGATGGAGTAAAGATAAAGCATTGTGCCAGAGGCAAATTAATGATTGGCCAATCCTTGGCTGCAAGTATGAGGAAGTCATCTGGGATTGCACTTTATAAAACATATACTAATAGATAAAGGATAGAGTTAAAACATAAAAGATTATTTTTCCGTCTTGTATGCATGAATGACTCCTTTACCTATTGGTATAATTTAATGATACTCTAGAAACGTTTGCTTTACCTGTTTGATAATGCCATAACTTTTGACACATTTCTCAAGGATGAAATTATATTTCACTATGCTTAATCATGTAATTGTTGGGATATGTTGCTGGCAAGATGCATAGCCGTATGAGTGAAGACTGTTGCTACCTTATCTGCATTTCTCACTTCCAGTTTTGCAAATGCATAAAGACTTCACTGTGAAAAGGGTTGCAAGGTACCATGGAACATTTTAAGATTCATTGCCAATGAAATGAGGGTTTTGCATTAAGCTATTAAAAATTCAGCTATAAAGTTTAAAATTATTTGACATTTTACTGTGTGGAATAGAAGCTTTTCCTTAGCGAGTTGTTTGTAGTTTTGACAATTACCATCTTTGACTATCACTCAGATGGTAAATAAATTTATTATATAGAGAGGTGGAGAATAATTGTAACTATTTAAAGGAATCATTTAATGGGTCATAACATTAGACCTTCAAGAAGACTCAGGCTTCTGGGAAAAAATAGATGTTACTAAAATATTTAATCATGCTCACTCACAATAATTATTCTAATATAATGATAGATTTCAAGTTTATAATTTGATTATATGCTTTTATCAAAAACAGTATAATGGTATTGTGGTGGGTCTAGAGTCAAAGTTCTGGGTTCAAAACTATGTTCCCGACACTCATGAACTATGTGACTTTGGGAAACTGCATAATCTGCCTAACTCACCTTAACCTCTGTGACTGGATCTAGCATTGGGGCCTAGAGATTTTTTTAAAAGTGTATATTCTTGGTTTCAACTACCAAAATTAGAACTTCTGGGGCCAGGTCACACATGCTGGGGTTTCACAAGTCCTGTCTTCTGATCCACACTTAAGTTTGATTGTGTGTGATATATGGGTGTATACACATGTGTCTTCCTCTGTTACTCTCCACCTTGTTTTGAAGCAAACTTGAGAACCACTGGTCTCAGTCAAGTCATGCCTTTCATGAACCTGCTAATCTCTCTCTCTCTCTCTCTCTCTCTCGACAGGGTTTCTCTGTAGCCCTGACTATCCTGGAACTTTACTCTGTAGACCAGGCTGGCCTTAAACTCACAGAGATCTGCCTGCCTCTGCCTCCTGAGTGCTGGGATTAAAGGCATGTGCCACCACTGACTGGCTTGAATATTCACTTTAAAAACATATATATGTATGTAAGTTTTAATTTTAATTAATTCTTTTGAGGTGCTTTTAAAATTTTTTTAATTTAAATTAGAAACAAGATGGTTTTAACATCAATTCCTGGTCCTTCTCCCTCCCCTTCTCCCCCGTCCCCCACCCTACCTACCCAATACCATTTCTGCTCCCCAGGGAGAGTGAGGCCTTCCATGGGGGAATCCTTCAGAGTCTGTCGTATCCTTTGAGATAGGGCCTAGGCCCTCCTCCTTGTGTCTAGGCTGAGGGAGTATCCCTTTATATGAAATGGGATCTCAAAGTCCATTCCTACGCTAGGGATAAGTACTGATCTACTACAAGAGGCCCCATATATTTCTGAGGCCTCCTCACTGACACTCAAATTTATGGGGTCTGGATCAGTTCCATGCTGGTTTCCCACTAATCAGTCTGGGGGCTAAGAGCTCCCACTTGTTCAGTTCAGCTGTTTCTGTGGGTTTCACCAGCATGGTCTTGACCCCTTTGGTCATCACTCCTCCTTCTCTGCAACTGGATTCTAGTTCAGTTCAGTTTTTAGCTGTGGGTATCTGCTTCTACTTCCATCAGCTGCTGGATGAATGCTCTAGGAACTAAAAAAAAAAAAATCAGTAGCCCTACTATATACAGATGATAAGAGGGCTGAGAAAGAAATCAGAGAAACATCACCCTTTACAATAACCACAAACAACATAAACTATCTTGGGGTAACACTAACCAAACAAGTGAAAGACCTGTATAGCAAGAACTTGGAGTCTTTAAAGAAAGAAATTAGCTGGGTGTTGGTGGCGCATGCACTTGGGAGGCAGAGGCAGGTGAATCTCTGTGAGTTCGAGGCCAGCCTGGTCTCCAGATTGAGTGCCAGGATAGGGTCCAAAGATACACAGGCAAACCCTGTCTCGAAACCCCCACCCCCCAAAAAAGAAAGAAAGAAATTAAAGAAGATATCAGAAAATGGAAAGATCTCCCATGCTCTTGGATAGGTAGGATCAACATAGTAAAAATGGCAATCTTGTCAAAAGCAATCTACAGATTCAATTCAATCCCCATCAAAATACCAGCACAATTCTTCACAGACCTTGAAAGAACAATTCTCAACTTTATATGGAGAAATAAAAGACCCAGGATGGCCAAAACAACCTTGTACAATAAAGGAACTTCCGGAGGCATCACCATCCCTGACTTCAAGCTCTATTATAGAGCTATAGTCCTGAAAACAGCTTGGTATTGGCACAAAAATAGACAGGTAGACCAATGGAATTGAATTGAAAACCCTGATACTAACCCACATACCTACAAACAGCTGATTTTTGACAAAAAAGCTAAAGATATACAATGGAATAAAGAAAGCATCTTCAACAAATGGTGCTAGCATAACTGGATACTGGCATGTAGAAGACTGCAGATAGATCCATGTCTATCACCATGCACAAAACTTAAGTCCAAATGGATCAAAGACCTCAACATAAATCCAGCCACAATGAACCTCTTAGAAGAGAAAGTGGGAAGTACCCTTGAACGAATTGGTACAGGAGACTGCTTCCTGAACATTACACCTGTAGCACAGACACTGAGATCTGCAATTAATAAATGGGACCTCCTGAAACTGAGAAGCTTCTGTAAGGCAAAGAACACAGTCAACAAGAAAAAACTGCAGCCCACAGATTGGAAAAAGATATTCACCAACCCTATATCCGACAGAGGGCTGATCTCCAAAATTTACAAAGAACTCAAGAAGCTAGTTTCCAAAATACCTAATAATCCAATTAAAAAGTGGGGTACAGAACTAAATAGAGAATTCTCAACAGAGGAATCTAAAATGGCTGAAAGACACATGAGAAAGTGTTCAACATCCTTAGCCATCAGGGAAATGCAAATCAAAACAACTCTGAGATATCATCTTACTCCAGTCAGAATGGCTAAAATCAAAAATACCAATGACAGTTTATGCTGGAGAGGATGTGGAGAAAGAAGAACACTCCTCCACTGCTGGTGGGAGTGCCAACTTGTACAGCCACTTTGGAAATCAGTATGGCAACTCCTCAAGAAAATGGGAATCAGTCTACCACAAGATCCAGCAATTCCACTCCTAGGCATATACCCAAAAGAAGCACATTCATACAGCAAGGACATCTGTTCAACCATGGTCATAGCAGCACTATTTGTAATAGCCAGAACCTGGAAGCAACCTAGATGCCCCTCAACTGAAGAATGGATAGAGAAAATGTGGTACATTTACACAATGGAGTACTACAGTGGAAAAAAAAACAATGGAATCTTGAAATTCGCAGGCAAATGGATGGAACTAGAAGAAACCATTCTGAGTGAGGTAACCCAGTCACCAAAAGACAAACATGGTATGCACTCACTCATATATGGATTTTACACATAGAGCAAAGGATTGCCAGCCTATAATCGACACCACCAGAGAAGCTAGGCAACAAGGAGGACTCTAAAAGAGACATACATGGTTCGAGACCAGCCTGGTCTACAAGAGCTAGTTCCAAAGCCACAGGAAACCCTGTCTCGAAAGAGAGAGAGAGAGAGAGAGAGAGACATACATGGTCCCCGGGAGAAGGGGAAAGGGACAAGATCAAGATCTCCTGAACAAATTGGGAGCATGGGGAGAGGGAAGAGGGAGGTAGGAGAATGAGAAGGTGAGAAGAGGGGTGAGGAGGACATGAGGGGGCAGGAAGGAGGGTTGGGGGAAGAATAGAGGAGAGCAAGATAAGAGATACCATAATAGAGACATTATAGGTTTAAAGAGAAATCAGTCACTAGGGAAATGTCCAGAGATCTACAAGGATGACACCAACTAATGATCTAAGCAACAGAGGAGAGGCTTCCTTAAATGCCCTCCCCTGATAATGAGATTGATGACTAACTTACATACCATCCTTGAGGTGCTTGTAATCAAACTCAGGGCCTTGCTGCACTCACTAAGCAAAGTGTTCCACCGCCCAGCCACACCCCTGACCTTATGGGTTTTTTGTTTTGTTTTGTTTTTTGAGACAGGATTTCTCTGTGGCTTTGGAGGCTGTCCTGGAACTAGCTCTTGTAGACTAGGCTGGTCTTGAACTCACAGAGATCTGCCTGCCTCTGCCTCCCGAGTGCTGGGACTAAAGGTGTGCGCCACCACTGCCTGGTGACCATATGTTTTTAATTCTTCACAACTATATAAAAACTGCATGTTTTTTACTGCAAGTTTCACCAATACACTGTCAGTGTATAATGATCAGATCAGGGTTATTGGCTTCCTCTTTGTGTTGGGAACAATCAAAATCTCTCTTAGCAAAATACTTTGAAATACACAACTGATTGCTGTCACAGTTATCCTGCCCATCATGATAAAGAATACTAAAGGTTCTTCCTCCTCACCAATGACACCCTTGTGCCTGTGAGCCATTCTTTCTCTGTGATTACTGCTCTTCATAGTTGCCAGTCTATGGCAACTGTGATGGCTATTCTTGGTGGCCAACTTGACTACATCTGGAATTAACTAAAACCCAAGCAGCTGCATATGCCTGTGGGGGAATTTCTTTCCTTTCTTTCTTTCTTTCTTTCTTTCTTTCTTTCTTTCTTTCTTTCTTTCTTTCTGTTTTTTGAGATAGGGTTTCTCTGTGTAGCCCTGACTATCCTGGAACTCACTCTGTAGACGAGGCTGGCCTCCAACTCAGAGATCCACCTGCCTCTGTCTCCCTAGTGCTGGGATTAAAGGCAGGGCCATTATCAGTCTTAATTTGTTTCAGGACCCCCAAGTAAGCAAGAGCCGGTAGGCAACGGCTTTTAACATCTGCCTTAAAAACATAATGATTCTTAGTATGTAAATTAAAGGAATCACTTTATTAGGTTCTGAAAGACCATTGCAACAACCCATAACTTGACAACCTATGTGGGAGCTTATTTCTGGAAAAAAATGATTTTCCCTTTCTCAGTAGCCATTAACTATCTGAAGCTCTTCATCTAAGGGTGGGACCATGTGCAATTTTTCCTCTTCACATTGACTTGTTAACTGGCATTGTCATTATTCTGGCCTTGTTTAAACAACCATATGGTTGATAGTTCATAGGTGCATTTTCCATTTTCCCTGCCATGTCTATGGGGAAAAGTTGAAATCTTTATTTATTTATTTACTGAGACAGGATTTTTCTGTAGTCTTGGCTGTCCTGGAACTCACCCTATAGATCAGACTGGTTTCCAACTTACAAAGATCCGCCTGCCTCTGCCTCCCAAGTGTTGGGACTAAAGACATGCACTACCACTGTGTGATGAAAAGTTGCTATCTTAAGCCACTCATGGTAGTGCATTTCTTAGACAAATTTGAGGAAGAAGATTCAAGAATTCCAGGACATCCTTGGCTCTATAATGGGAGCCTAGCCTGAGCTCCATGAAACTGCTTCCAAAACATAAAAATGTTAAGCCTCTCTTAAATGTCTATGAAGCCCATGTGTAACAATGAACAGATTATAAATATTTGAACAAAATTTCAAGCAGACTTTTGTTGGAGGCTGGCCCTCCAATAAAAGATACCCATAGGGCTAGAGAGAAGGCTCAGCTGTTGGGAGCACTGACTATTCTTCCAGAGGACCCAGGTTTGATTCCCAGAATCTGACACCCTCACACAGACATACATGCAGGCAAAAACATCAATGCACATGAAAGAAAAAAGAAGAGATGCCCATTACTTTTGTTTTTCTTTTATGTGCTGGGGATCAAATCTTGGCTCCTGTGCATGGGAAGCAAGCATTGTCCTGCCAAGCTACATCCCCAGCCCTGAGATACAGGCTTTTAACAGTAGGCTTTTTCTGGCCTGTGTCTGGTTTTAAACAATGGAATGGGATAGACTAAAAAGGGCTGAGCTGCCCTTTGTACCTTGTACTCTTGCTCTAGGCAGACCTCATTCCAGGAGGTATGACTTCATATGGAAGTCAGCATAGCGGCAGTACTAAGGAGTCTGGTGGGGCAAAACAAATAAAATGGTCAGCATGGAGGAGATGAAACATGGGAACCAAACATTGGGGTTTCTCATTAAGAGGGCAGAAGATAACTCCCAAGACTCCAGGGCCAGCTGAAGCCTTGAGCACAGCAAACTCATGCTTCAGTAAATGAAGAGTTACTATCAGACTCTGGCTCCCACATGAACACATGCAAGCACACACACAGGTAAAAGAAAAAGGCCCACGGTCATTCTTGGCTACAAAGTGAATTCAATGCTAGCCTGGGCTACATGCAACCCTGTCTCAAAACAAACAAACAAGGTAAATAAATGTCAGTATATACAATACTGCTTTTTCTTGTTAATAATTTATGTCGGATGTATTTCCATGCTGCTATATAGGTGTTTCTCACCCCACCTTGCAGTTATGATTACTTAATGACTAGATCATAACTTAGGTAATTGTGTCCCCACTAAAGGACATTCAGATCATTTCCAGTCTTTAGTGCTCAATGTTTTCTTTTTTAAAAACTGATTTATTGCCAGGCAATAGTGGCACATGCCTTTAATCTCAGCACTGTTCAAGACCAGCCTGGTCTACAAGAGCTAGTTTCAGGGCAGCCTTGAAAGCCACAGAGAAACTCTGTCTCAACTGCACCTCCCCCCAAAATACCCCAATTTATTTATTTTGTGCATTGGTGGGTTTTTTTTGTCTCTGCCTCCCCAGTGCTGGGATTAAAGGCATGTGCCATCACCACACATCTTGTTTCATCTTTTTTGTTTGTTTGTTTGTTTTGTTTTTCAAGACAGGGTTTCTCTGTGTAGCTTTGGAGCCTATCCTGGCACTCGCTCTGGAGACCAGGCTGGCCTCGAACTCACAGAGATCCGCTTGCCTCTGCCTCCAGAGTGCTGGGATTAAAGGCGTGCGCCATCATCTTTTTTTTTTAAGACTTATTTATTTATTATGTGTACAGTGTTCGGCACCAAATCTCATTACAGATGGTTGTGAGCCAACATGCAGTTACTGGGAATTGAACTCAGGACCTTTGGAAGAGCAGACAGTGCTCTTAACCGCTGAGTAATCTCTCAAGCCCCTTGTTTCAGCTTTTAATTTTTTTTTTTTTAGTTTTTTAATTTTTATATATTTGAATTACAAACAAGATTGAATTACATGACGATCCCAGTTGTGCATTGGTGTTTTACTTGCACATATGTCTGTTTAAAGGCATGGGATCCTCTGGAGGTAGGATTACAGGCAGTTGTAGGCTGCCATGTGGGTGCTGGGAATTGAACCCAGGTCCTCTGGAAGAACAGTTAGTTCTCCTAACCACTGGACCATCTCTCCAGCCCCTCATGTTTGTGTAAAAATTTGCAGTACCTCTGTCAAAAGGTTTGTGTGTTTATGAGTTTGGTGACTTGGGGGTTATGTGGTGTATGTGTGTGTGAACTTATGTATACACAGGTGTATACATGTGCTAAGGCCAGAGGAGGACACCAAATGTCCTCCTTTCTCTTCTTGCCTTATTTCCTCGAAACAAGGTCTCTCACTGAACCTGGAACTCCTCCTGTCTCTAACCCCTTCTTTCAGTGCCAGCATTACAGTTTCCTTGGCCATGCCTGGCTTTTTACACAGATGTTCTTGTTCAGCAAGAGCTCATACACACTGAGCCACCTCCCCAGCTCTGTATTCTTGATAACTTTTACAAAATGAACCTCTGGAGTTTACCAATTTACACTCCCGCAGGCAAATTTTGAGAATATCTAACAAATGAATATTTTCACTACATTTAGTCTGTGTCAGAAGGTTGACACTGTGACGACAGGAAATCAGATCATGGAAATGTTTCCTGCCAGCATAGGTTGCCAGGTCACCCAAAGCCAGGCAGCTAGATCATATCTCTCCTGAAGTTGTATGAAGCTGTTAACTTTATTTATGGAAGCTCATTAAATAATCTTTATAGTTTGGAATATTATATTTCCTAGAATATATTTCCAGTATCCTGTAAAGCTGAAATGTGATCTCTAACCCCATGATGATGTCCAAAATAAATACTGTGTTTTATAGCCTGTAAAATGTTTTCCCACACATTTTTATTGATGATAGATTGACTTGTTTTCTTGGGGGATGGTGCTGGGGATTGAGTCCAGGACCTTGTGCTGTTAATACAGGCCTCACCACTGAACTGCTAAATCCATAGTCCCTGCATGGATTTTGTTTTATGTGTTAAAATATCTTACTTAGGGGATGGAGAGATGGCTCATCATTTTCGAGTACTACTGGCCAGACAGTGGTGGCGCACGCCTTTAATCCCAGCACTCAGGAGGCAGAGACAGGTGGATCTCCATGAGTTAGAGGCCAACCTGGTCTACAGAGCAAGTGCAAGGATAGGCTCCAAAGCTACACAGAAACCCTGTCTCAAAAAACCAAAACCAAAAAAAGGAAAGAAAAAAAAAAGTACATACTGATCTTGTAGAGGACCTGAGTTCAATTCCCAGCACATAGGTTAGGAAGCTCATCACAGCCTGTAACTCTAGCTGCAGGGGGAGTTTGTTCTCTTTAGCTTCCAAGAGCATAGTTTACGAGCACATACATGCATGCACACACTTACACACACACACACACACACACACACACACACACACACACACACCCTTTAAAACAACAAAATACAAATTTTAAATCTTATTTTTTATTAGTGTGTGTATGGGGTGGGGCACACGAGTGTCACACCATGTGTGTGGAGGTCATAGGACAACTTGTGGAACTGGAGTCTCTTTTTTTACCATGTGGGTTCTGGGGATCAAACTCAGGTGGTTAGGTTTGGCAGCTAGTACTTTACCCACTGTGCCATTTCAAGATATTTTAAACATACCTTTCTCCAAATCAGAAATCTAGGATTAAAATGGCATGTTGGATCTCCAAATCAGAAATCTAGGATTAAATTGGCATGTTGGATATGAAGAATGTCATCTTAGAAATGCTAGGAAAATCCAAAGTGAGCATGAAGGAGTAAGAAATCATCAGAGTGTGACAGCATGTCTCTCATGTCCGCAGGCGCAGTTCTGTACTTCGCAGCAGCTATTTTTCTAATAGTGTTTGGAACTCCAAGTGGCTCTTCAGTCCTAGCCCATGTATTCAAAATGAATGGCAGTACCCTATTATCAGAACTGACTCCTGCTTTAATCATTCTTGCAGAACCTCTTCACATTCCAAGACAATGCAAAATGCAAAATGCAGATAGGAGCAGCTGAGTTCAGGTTTAATCCTCCAGTGTGCTCCTTCGTATTAAGCTCTATGGACCCCATCAGCAAAGGAGATTGGTAACAAACACACTCTGGCAGAAATGAACATTACTGACAAACAGCTACATGGTTCTTGAAGAAAAGGCATGACAAGAATCTTTCTATGGAATTTTTTTTTTACCCACCCATTTATTTAGCATAGGTCACGTGTCTGTCTTTGCAGCTTGTGGGAGAGAAACAGAATTTGCTTGTGCACTACAGCAAGCCTAAAAGAGGTTTCTTTTTTCCTTTTTTGTAGAGTCCATGGTCACGAGGCTGTTGAAAAGCCTCACAGCAGCACATAGTGCTATTTATTCATTTGGAAAATAACCAGAGCCCATTTTTCATGAGTGATTGCCCCTCCAGATGTTTCTGAAAATGGATGGTTTAATTAATATATCAGTCATGTAATCCTAGGACTGCACAAGATATATTGTTAAAGGTCTTCTTAATAGAATGTTCCACATCTGTATTTAATAATACTAGTAATCTAGACAGTCTTTCTTCATATCTTATATGCAGATTTGCCTTATTTCTTTTTTTGCCAGTAGTTGGAGGTGGAGCCCAGGCTATTGAAGTCTACCACTGACCTATATACATCCCAAGCCCTTGTTTTTGTTTTTCTCAGACACAAGGATAACCCTGAATTCACAGATTCACCTGCCTCTGCCTCCCAAGTGCTGGGATTACAGGTGTGGGCCATGTCACACCCAATACTTGATCTCATTTCCTCCTTGTTTTTTTTCCCCCAATACCGGTGGCCAATGACTCATTAGTACTGAGTTACATCCCAAGAGCAGACCTAAGTTTTGCAGTGGAAATTAAGCCCCTGTGTGTTCTCCTTAAAATGCAGACTCTACTGCAATGGGCCCAGGTGGAGCTTGCCAGTCCACATTTCTAATAGACTAGAGGTGATGGGTACCTTGCCGTTTATCTGAGGGCCACACGTGGATGGCAAGGGTGCCTGCCCTATAACCTGGGACAGGATAAAGCTTTTACAGCCAAGACTCAAAGTGCAAAAGCAATAAGGAAAAATGTTTGATAAACCTGGTTGCACTCAAATAACCCACTGAATGCCGAAATGCCTGCAAAAGGATCAAAAGAAATAACAAAATGAGAAAAATAGTGAAAGGTTACTATCCCCAGTACATGAGAAACTTTTAAAAACTGAGAAGACTGATAATCCCAGGAAATGGTCTAGTAATAGGAGAAGTGAGTCAAAGCAAAAGAAATGCAAATGGCTCCGAGCCATGTAGAAAGTCTTCAGTCTTATTCACAGGAAGAGAATTGCAAATTTAGGCTTCTTTTATCAGGTTAGAAGACTTGAAAAGTTTCAGAGCTTTTTCTGTTGGTATTTCTTCCTCTTAGGAATTTATTCCAAGGGTACATTTTGAAAACATAAAAACACAAATCTACATATTCTAGCATTCAGCATAGAAGCAAAAGACTGGAAATAACATCCCTCCCTATTGTGGGCTTAGTTGAACACATTCTGATACATCTATTCAATGGGGGTTCCATTTAAGTCTAAAGGAGGATAAAGAATATATCTGTGCATCCCTGTAAATATTCTCTGGGCTAGAATGTTAAGCATACACCAAAAAATCAGGGCAGAAGAAAAAAAGGTGGAATTTACTAGTTTAGTTAAGGAAGGGAAGAACACATAAGGCAGACATAGTAGCACATTTTTATCCCAGCATTAAGGAGGTGGAGGCAGAGGATCTGTGAGACTTTGTTGCCCCCCCCCCCCCGTCCCAGCCCATCACCAGCATCAAGAGCTTGCGATATAGGTCAGTGTCAATAGAGAGAAGAGTAAGGCAAAAGTAATCTGAAGGGAAAAATGGGAAAAATGGGTGGGGGGAGTTAATTGGGAGTGGGAAGTGTTGCATGCGAATTGTTTGAAGATCAACAGAGGAGAAGGAAGGAAGGGAGAAGGGTAAAAATATCAGTAAGGATGTCTGAATAAGTCATAAGGTGTCATATTATTATGTAAGTACCTAAAATTACATATACATAGAGTTTAAGTAAAAATTTCCCACCTGGGGTGGTAATGCTCCCTTCCCCCAAGAGTCATAGACTATCTAACAAAAAACCCAACACCAGGCATGAGAAGCCCTTATGAGTTGTTGGTCAGGGGAGTCCAAGAAACTCCAATCATTATAAGCTATTGCTGTTACCCTTGATTGACTCCCAGACCTTGAAGGATCCTGAGGATCTGACCTGAATGCCTCCTCCCTGAGGATTAGCTTTCTTTTTCTTTTTTTTTTATCTTTGATTTTTTTATTTTTATTTTTTATATATTTGAATTACAAACAAAATTGAAGTACATGACAATCCCAGTTCCCTTCTCCCTCCCTTCCTCCTCTACCAACCCCCCCAACTAAAATCCTACCTATCATATATCCTTTCTTCTAATCTACACCTGACTCAAAATTTCTGCTCCCTCATGACCTCTGCATCCTTCTTTTTCTTCCTTTCTCATTCTCGTAGCTTCCTCCCCCCTCTTCCTATGTTCTCAATTTGCTCAGGGGATTGTGACCCTTTCCCCTTCTCCAGGGGACAAAGTTTGTCTCTCTTAGGGTCCTCCTTGTTTACTAGTATCTCTGGCAGTGTGGATTGTAGGCTGGTAATCCTTTACTCTATGTCTAAAATCCACATATCAGTGAGTACATATCATGTTTGTCCTTTTGTGATTGGGTTACCTCGCTCAGAATGGTTTCTTCGAGTTCCATCCATTTTCCTGCAAATTTCAAGATTCCATTGTTTTTTTTTTTCTGCTGAGTAGTACTCCATTGTGTAAATGTACCACATTTTCTCTATTCATTCTTCGGTTGAGGGGCATCTAGGCTGCTTCCAGTTTCTGGCTATTACAAATAGTGCTGCTATGAACATGGTTGAACAGATGGAGGACTAACTTTCATGGTCACAAAAGGTGTCATGCAAGCTTCCAAGGGAGGGAAGCAACAAATAGTCCCACTCAGTTGTGATACATGAACTACAATGGCCAACTCTAAAGGTGCAACAGCGTTTGTCACTCACATCTTGAGCACAACCAATAGCTCTCTAAATGCATTTAAGGTCCACTAAACAATGGAAATCATGCCTGGCACTGGATACCTAGACAACTCTTCAGGGCTAACGAGGCCACGGATCTTGAAAGAGAACCTACAACTTCGGTTTTACTAATCGAGCATCATTCCTAATTGCATTCTAAATATTTGTCCTTATACCCACAGAGAAGTGTAGCTATCACCCCTCATTAAAGAAACTTCTGTTCGCAAAAGAGACCATTTCAGAAACACCACAACCAATCAAAATGTAGAACTGATAGATCTCCAACACAACTGGGATCCAGGAGGATTGGAGGATGAAAGAGCATCTTCTGGTGGAGGCTTTTCATGCTCATCTGGGGCATCTTGGTCATCTGGTTCCTAATTTTAAAGAAAAAGAATTATGCAGGTAACATCGAACTCACTGCTGACTTTGTCTGTTGATTTAGTAACAACTTTTAAAAACTGTGTTATAATAATTCCTGCAATCTAAGGCTCAGGAAACCACCCCAATCACTGAGAGGGCAGGAGATTATAAAAGACAGAGGAACAGGATGTCTCTTGTGAGACTCTGTCTCCTAAAAATGCCAGGGAAGCCACACCCATGAAGTTTCAACATCATGGCTGCCTAAACAAGACTTGAACAAGGCACCAACCCTAGACAAAGAGTTATATGCAGTTGAGGAATGTTGAGAGCTGGAGAAAATAATCTCCCTCTGGGGAAAGAGTCCCCCATATGTAACATTATATGGACTAAGCAGATCTCTCTCTCTCTCTCTCTCTCTCTCTCTCTCTCTCTCTCTCTCTCTCTCTGTGTGTGTGTGTGTGTGTGTGTGTGTGTAAGAAAATGAGGTTCGAGGCCATGAATTTGAGAGAGAGCAAAGTGGGATGGTATATGGGAGGAGTTGGGGTAGGAAAGGGGAAAATGATGTAAATATATTTCATTTCAGAAAATGTTTAATAAAAACCTGCATAAGACTGGGTTCAACAATAGTCCATCATGAATTGGGGGGGGGAGGCTCATGAGGCTAAATCCCTCCCAGAGAAGTTATTGACAGTCAATGGTTCCTAGGGGAGAGGGAAGCACTTTCTTCAATGGAATGGCCACTGGTAAGTGGCTGGAGTGCTGATAATTAACCTCCTACCCATGCTCGTGCAAACGATTCTGAGTAAACTCTGGGTCACACACAAAAACTGGAAGTCAGGGAAACCCAATGGGACTAATTTCAAAGAAGGGTTTCAGCTGCCTGGAGTAAGAGCTGGGAGAGGGTAATAAAGTGAACTTAACCAAATATATATTATACACATATATGAAATAGTCCCAAAATAAAGTGATAATAAAATGAAGCAAAAACTAGAAAACTGATTCAAGTGCAATATTTAAAAGTCAAAAGCAGGGGACTGCTGAGATGGTTCAGGTAATAAAGGCTCTTTTTTATTTTATTTTTGGTTTCTCTGTGGCTTTGGAGGCTGTCCTGGAACTAGCTCTTGTAGACCAGGCTGGTCTGGAATAAAAGATCTTACTGCCAAGCCTGGCCACTGGAGTTTGAGTTTGAACTTACGTGGTAGAAGGAGACAATTGACTTCCCCAAGTTGTAAACCGACTATCACATGCAGTCTATAAAACCCATGCAGGTGCACACACACAGACACAGACACAGACAGACACACACACACACACACACCAATAAATGAATGTAATAGAATTTTTTTAAATCAAAAGCAGAATGAAACAAATAGATTTTTGCAATGAGTTGTTGGCTTAGCCAAATAGAAATTCTTTCAAATAAACTTTTTATCTTTAAAAAATATTTATATTTTATGTTTTGGGTGTTTTGCCTGCATGTGTGTCTGTATCACGCACATGTCTGTTTCCCATGCCTGGTGTCTGTGCCTGGGTCCCTGAGGGGACCAGAGAGGGATATCAAAGCCCATGGATCTAGAGTACGATGGTTTTGAGCTACCATATATGTGCTGAAAATCGAATCCTGGACCTCTGGAAGAGTAGCCAGTGTTCTTAACTACTGAGCCATTTCTCCAGTCCCTCGGTGAACTTTAAAAGATAGTTATTTGATTCATTGTTTCAAATGAGATATGCTGTAACTATAAAAAGAAAATCCAATATTGTTTTTTGTTTTCCTGGTAATATAAACAGGTCATATATAATGTGATAATTCAAATGTGGATATAAAGTTTATAATTATATCTACAAATTATATCCACATTTTTTTTCAAGACAGGGTTTCTCTGTGGCTTTAGAGGCTGTCCTGGAACTAGCTCTTGTAGAGCAGGCTGGTCTCAAACTCACAGAGATCCACCTGCCTCTGCCTCCGGAGTGCTGGGACTAAAGGCATGCACCACCACTGCCCGACTTATATCCACAATTATAAAGCTTATAATTATGTTAAGATTTTTAACATAGGGGAGAAAAATATAAAATTAAATTCTTTGATCCTTTAAATTGGCAGTACCAGGATGAATGATATTTTCTTTGTGTATGTGTATTTGTATGTACATGTCCAAATGTGCATGGAGTTTTGTGTTTTTTCACATATGTGCACATGTTTCTAGAGCCCCTAACTTGATGTTGGGTGTCTTTTCCCATCACCTTCAATTGTATTTACTGAGGCAGTGTTTCTCACTGAACTTGGAGTCTGCCAATTCTGGCTAGTCTTACCAGTCAACTTGCCTTGGGCCAGTTTCTGTCTCTGCCTCCCTGGTGTTGGGATCGTAGGCTGTCATCATGCTTGTTCAGCTACCACATGGGTTCTGGGGGTCTGAAATCCTGTCCTCACACTTGTGGGGCAAGCTCTTTGCCCACTGAACCATCTCCCCAGACCTATGATGTGTTTCTCTGAACGCTTCAGCACAAGAAGTTGATATAATGAAATAGGAAATATGCTAGAGAATTCTGAGGTATGAAGACTTATCTGCAGGAGAAGCAATGCTGGGTCATCAAAGCTGAGAGCTAAACCAATCTTTCTTTTTAAAAAATTAATTCATTTTTATGTGAATAGGTATTTTGTATGCATGTATGTCTATGTCTGGTGCCCTTAGAGGCCAGAAGAGGACTTCAGATCTTCTGAAGTTGGAATTACAGATGACTGTGAGCTACCCTGTAGGTGCTGATTATCGAACATGGGTCCTCTTAACCACTGAACCACCTCTCCAGTCCCCAGCCTCTTTTCTTGTCAAGCATGATTTTTACTTGTAATAACCACTGACAGGCAAACTCTAATTATTCAGATGTCAGTATTTAGCAGGCATTTTCTTGAAAATTAAGTGAGCCTGTCATTTTAAGGAAAATAATTTGACAGTAGTTGTTGCCAATGATAAAATTCAAGCTTTTAAGAGAAAAATGCAATTTTAGAAATCTTGTATCCACTCCCATGACTTTAGTATTCTCTCAGTATTTAAATACTGTTTCTGATGAGATTGGCAATGATGAGATATTCACAATGTGGTTTTCCAGAATTGGTGTAGTTGTGCATGGCGGGGCATGACTTTAATCTCAGCACTTGGAGGCAGAGGCAGGTGGATCTCTGTGAGGTCCAGAACAAGCCAGTCTGGTTTATATAGAGAGTTCTAGGACAGCCAGGGCTACATGGGGAGACCCTGAACTATTGCTTTTGAAATGACTCATGCATGATATTACAAAACTGTAGATGAATAAAAGATCTGTTCAAAGTACAAGATAGATTTTAATGGAGCAATATAAAAGTATCTTGGTGAGGTTTCAAGTTCCACTTTGCAATTAACCTTTCAAATGCTCTCACTTCCTTCTAAAAAGAATGCCCCGAATGTTTCCCCTGAACGGGGGCTGTGGGTGCAAAGCAGAGCATATGCATTTCCAAGACCATGGCTTCAAGCTGGAGAGATGGCTCAGTGCTGAAGAGCCCTTGCTCTTGCAGAGAACCTAGGTTCAGTTCTTAGCACTCACGTGGTAGCTCCCAACGGTCTATAAATCCTGTTCCGGGAGATCCTCTTCTGGCTTGTATGAGCACAGACAAACATGCAGGCAAAACACTCATACATATAAAATAAAATAAATAAATCAAAAAAACAAGACCATGGCTTCCATCTCCAGCAGTGTAGGACTATATGAATAAATTTAAACAATGTTCCTTTTTTTCCAACTACTTATAAATCTGCATATCCCTTAGATATTAATATTAATGCTTCAACTAAAGCAATGGATCCAATAGACTGAATATAAAAGACATGAGAATCCACCCATCTTCTAAGCCACAGATTAAAGAGATTTATACAAATTTATAGTCCCAATTTTTCTCCATGACTTTTTGTTTTGTTTTGGGGAATATCATAAACTATATTACTCACGCTATACTTATTATTTTTAATGTATATTTTTGTTATTTGAGACAAGGTGTATGTAGCCCAAGCTGGCCTCAAATACTTTATGTATCCTAGGATGGTCTTGAATTGCTGATCCTCCCTGAAGGCTGGGATTACAGGACCACCACATCTGAGTTTTTTTTTTTTTTTCAAGATAGGGTTTCTCTGTGTAACAGTCCTAGGGTCTAGGAATTCACTTTGTAGATCAGGCTGGCCTTGAACTCATAAAGATCCACCTGTCTCTGTCTCCTGAGTGCTTGAATTAAAGGCGTACACCACTACTAGCCAGCTACAAAGTCTGTTTTTTGTTTTTGTTTGGTTTTTTTTTGTTTGTTTTTTTGAGACAGGGTTTCTCTGTATTGCTTTGGAGGCTGTCCTGGAACTTGCTCTGTAGACAAGGCTGGCTTTGAACTCACAGAGATCCAACTGCCTCTGCCTTCCGAGTGCTGGGATTAAAGGTGTGTGCCACCAACGCCCAGCCAAAGTCTTTTTTATGTAGTGCTGGGAATCAAATCAAACCTAGTGTACATCCTAGGCAAGAACTCTACCAACCAAGTACCCCCCTAGACCTTAATTTTTTTTTCAGATGGGGTTTTAATATGTAGTCCTGGCTGGATTGGAACTATGTAGTTCAGGTTGGCCTAGAGCTCACAGAGATCTGTTTGCTTCTGCCTCTTATATTCTGTGATTAAAGACATTTACCACTACACCCAGCAATATTAAAATAAACTAGTAAGTTCTAAAGTGTTGCACTTTCAGCATTAAACATGGTATATAATAGATAAAACCAATGTAAATAAAGTTCTTTGTGATCCTGAATAATGATAATTAAGATAAGGATGATGTATTTATGTTTATGAAATACTTAGGGTGGTTCTTTCCTCCTCCAGTAAACAACTCCAGAAGTGCTTTCACAGGCATGCCCAGAGGTGTGTTTTCTAGATGATTCTAAATGCAGTCAGCAATTAAGATCAACCATTCCACTTTCCAATAGAAGTTGGCAACCTCACCTGTGAAATAGTCTTGACAACCAAAATATATAAATAAACAAAATAAAAATTAAAAGCTTATAGTTTACATGGGATGTGGGGGTTGGCACCCCAAGGAACCCACCACCCCCTGAAAAGGCATATACGATGGTGTCTGACCATTTGAAGACACTATGGGATGTGGCAAGCAAACCCTGCCAAATAGTAGGATGAACACCCTATGTTTCTTTTTGCAAAGAAAAGGAAGAAAGAAAGGAGATGCATGGATTTCTGATCCTGTTGTTTGGAACACTTGGCCTCACTCTGCCATTTGGTGAACACTTGGTCATCTGAGGAGCCTTTGCCACTTCCCCTCAGCAGAACCCATTTCTTTGTCTCTCTTGTTGTCTAATGCCCTTTCCTCCTGCCCTTCAGAGGGCCCCTTCCTTTCTGGGAACCATGGTGTCTCTGTGTTTATTCTCTCCTCCTTGCTAGTGTGTGTCCCAAGGCTGAGCACCATATTTTTGGTACCCAGTGGGCACTCAGCAGGTGTTTGTTATGAATGAATGATTGATTGATTGATGGCAGTCATATGCACATCCGGAGACCATGTGAGTGTTCTTTGTTGTGTGTCTGAGGGAGTCCATTATCTTTGATTATTTTCCCCAGTGCCCCCCATCTGCATTTTCAGATTCTTCACCATGTGACATGGATTATGTCTAACTGCAGGACACAAATTTAGCAATAAGCAAAACAGTTATTGTGTGCCCATTCTGTGGTACAGGAGGCCTGGGGTTCTTGCTGGTTAGGTTTTTTTTGTTGTTTGTTTTTTTTTTTTTTGTCAAATTGACACAAGATCAGGTCATCTGAGAAGGGGAACTTCAGTTGAGAAAATGTCTCCATAAGATTGGCCTGTAGGAGCCCAGCGCACGTCTTTAATCCCAGCACTCGGGAGGCAGAGGCAGGCGGATATCTGAGGTTGAGGCCAGCCTGGTCTCCAGACCGAGTGCCAGGATAGGCTCCAAAACTACACAGCGAAACCCTGTCTCGAAAAACAAAACAAAACAAAACAAACAAAAAACCCACAATCCCTCCCCCCCAAAAAACAAAACTTAGTCTATAGATAAGTCTGTGGAGGCATAGTCTTCATTAATGTGGGAGGGCCCAGCCCAATGTGGGTGGTGCCGACCCTGGGCAGGTGGTCCTGGGTAGTAAAAGAAAGCAAGCTGAACAAGCCAGAAGAAGCACGCCTGTGAGCAGCACTCTCTCACTGTCGGTTGGTGCTTTAGTTTTCCCCCTCCAGATTCGTGCCCTGACTTTCCTCCCTGATGCACTGTTCAGTGGAAGTGTAAGCCAAACAAATCCTAAATTCCTAAATTGGTTTTGTTCTGGATGTTTTATCACAGCAATAAAAAGCAAAGAGACAGGGGTTTAAGCAGCTAGGGAGTCTTGATGATCATCAAACAAATCCTTAAGACTCATTCCAGCTATGGTAGTTACCCTGAAGAAAAGAAGTGAGATATTGTGGTAGGGAGTCAGGATATATGTGGGAGTGAGAGTGGCCGGTACTTTAGTTCTGTGGTCAGGGAATAGGTGGCATGGAAGCTGCCTTTCAAAGGAGCCCAGTGAACATAGCTGTTTATGGAAGAAAAGCTGGAAAGTTCTTCCAAATTTTTACTTTTGAGCTTGGGAAACACTAAGTGCAAAGGACCTGGGGGCAGGGAACAGCTTGGTATCGCTAGAAGTCTAAGGTGACTGGACAATAGTGCAGATGAGAAGGAGGTGCTGATTGTGGAGGTGTGGGAAGGCGCTAGGGCCCTGGAAGTCAGATCTTTGGGTTTTTCTGGAAATCTGGGTTTCAAACAGGTAAATGCCATGGTCTGGGTTAGGTTGTCTGCATGCTGCCTGGGTCAAGGGTGGCTGGTCAGGTGGGCAAGCATGGAGGAAGTAAACCACCCAGGAGGCTCTTAGCAGAAGTCTAACAGGAGATGCCAATGGCAGCAGGCATGATCTGCAAGGTGCCCGGACTTGTTAGGGGCACTGAATGTGAGTACATCTCCATGTAGTGTCCAGAGTACTGTCCTCTTGTAGCTCAGCATGGTGTCCAGGGTGCTGTACTCGTCCAGCTCCGGGCTGCTAACCTGGAATCCAAATGTCCCAGGAGATCCATGGATGTACCCCAAGGAGCCCACCACCTCCTGAAAAGTTACGAACAGTGGTATCGGACCATTGTCCTGGCAGGGGTAGCAATATGGGGTCATAGTTTCCAGTGACAATAGTAAAGACAAAGCAGCCCTGTCTTGCGAAGCTAGCTACCTTGATACATTTTGTAGCTCAGGGGCAGTGCTCCCCAAAGATCTCAGATTGGATGGTCCCCTGTGCAGCCTCCAGAGCGCCCCCCCAGGCTGTTAGGAACTCTTTGTTTCCATTTCTTCCCAAGATGGAACTTCCCTTCTTGAGCTTCCTTTTGTGAAGTTTAGAAACAGGATGTGTACTAGCATCAATTTGTATGTATTTGGTCGGTTTTTGTTCTCATTGTTTTAAGATAGTATGTATATATCCCTGGCTGGCCCTATGGAACTTGATATGGAGACCATGAAGGCCTCCAACACACAGAGATCCACCTGCTTCTGCCTCCCAAGTGCTAGGATTTAAAGGCCTGCTCCATCACATCAGGCCAATGTTTTGGGTTTTAAGATTTATTTTTATTACTTTTGATTGATTGTGTGCATGCATGCATGCATTTATTGTGTGTGTGTGTGGTGTGTCTCACTCTGTCATTCAGGATGGTTTCAAATGCCTGGTTTCAAGTGATTCAATGTCACCTTTCTGAATAGCTGGGACTCCAGATGCATTCCACTGTGTTCTGGCTCTAGAGTCTATTGATTTATCTTTTTTTTTTTTTTTTTTTTTGAGACAGGGACTTCTTTAATCCAGATTGTCCTTGAACGCCTGATCTTTCTACCTCCCAAGTACTACTCTGGAGTCACTTTATTTTTATTTATTTATTTATTTATTTATTTATTCGAGACAGGGTTTCTCTGTGGCTTTGGAGACTGTCCTGAAACTCACTCTTGTAGACCAGACTCGTCTCAAACTTGCAGAGATCCGTCTGCCTCTGCCTCCTGAGTGCTTAGAGTTAAGTGCTGGGCAGGACTGGAGAGGTGGATTGTCAGTTAAGAGCACACCCTGAGTGCTCTCACAGATTCTTAGCACCCACATGGCACTATCTCTAACTCCAGTTCCGTAGTTCCACCATGATGGACCAAATAGCTTGATGAGATATTTAAATAAACATTGTGTAAAACACATCTCTCTGGGCTGCACAAATGGAAGCCCACTCCTTCCTTTCTTGACACTGTGGGAGAATAGTATAAAATTGCATAGCTGAGCTCTTTCATCCATCAGTAAGAGGTCAAATTTGAATGTGAGCCTAGGAGAGGACTGGTCCTCTACAGCAAGTACTTTTGTCCCCAGCTTGCTAGAACCATCCTCAGGGTCAGGTAGCTCCTTCTTTCCTCCCTCCCTCCCTTCCTTCCTTGTAGGGGCACATAAAAATGGCTTGGCTTCATCTTGACTTAAGGTCAGAGAAGTCAAACCCACTTTTGCTCTTTCAAGGTTAAATGACAGGATATTTGGCCTAATGGGTGTCTTGCCTTGAAAACAAGATACCTGGTTTAGAGTGTGGTTACTTAATGTTTGTTTTGTGTACTGAGAAGTTAATTACACTAGTTTGTTCCTTGTATCTTGGTAAGAAAGTCTTTTGCTGCCCCCTCTTTTGATTGGGGTATAAAAGAGCTTTGAATAATAAACTTGGGGCTGCTGATCTTAGTATTCACCAGGCACCCTCCCGATTCCATCTCTTGTCTCTTGTCTATTCCTTTCCTCAATCCACACTCCCCCTCCCCAGACAAGTCAGCTGAACCCGACAGAAGCCCCCTGGGCTACAACCCTTCCTTCCTTCCTTCCTTCCTTCCTTCCTTCCTTCCTTCCTTCCTATTTGCTTTTGAGACAGGCTCTCACTATGTAGCCCTGGGTGGCCTGTAACTCTCTATGTACACCAGGCTGGCTTGGAATTCACTGGGATCTGTCCACCTCTGCTTCCTGAGTATTGGGATTAAAGGTGTGCGCCAGCACTTGGCAGGCAGCTCTTTCCTATTAGGGCACCTCAGTCATGTCCCTGACTCTGTTAGTGACTTTGTAGTATTGTTAGCTCAAGCCTACCTTTGAGAAAAGATTCCTGCACTTGCCTGTAATCTCACCACTTGGGAGGCTGAGGCTGGAGGATTAGGAGCTCAAAGTGGAGGCCATCCTGTGCTACAGGAAATGTTGTCTAAAAGAAGGAGGAGGGTAAAGAGGAGGAAAGAGAGATGGGGAGGGCAGGAAAAGAGAGGGGGAAAAGAGAGGGGAGGGGAGGAGAGGAGATGGGAAGGGAGGGGAGGGGAAGGGAGGGGAGAGGAGGGAGGTTCATGTTATCAGCTGGCTGTCTGGACAAAGCCAGAGATGGAACTTGCTTGTGGCAATCCCAGGGCTCACTCCTTTTCTGGTTTTCCCACCTCTGTCTTTTTCCCTCTAGCTATTTCAAAAGCTGCCCTCAAAGCATTTTCATTCCTCTCCTCAGTGTCCCAGGTTAGCCATTGGTTCTTCTTCCTTGTGTGGTTCAGCTTCCCTTCCTCTGTCATTCCTTCTCCCCAAAGCCACTAGCCACATCCACTGTGGTCTATGAAGAAAGCCTGTCTATGTCTGGTATAATGGACAGCAGGAGAAACACTATCATGTAAGGATATCGCTTTGGCTCTTACAATCAAAGGAAGATCCAGTTATACCGGGGGAGGCTGTACAGGGTAGTGGTGAAGAGAGCAAACTCCTAAATCATCAATCTCTTGGTTATCACTTTTCCCACTTCTAAAGCAGGGGAAGTTCCTCTTACCTGCAAGGCTCGTGACAGTTCAGCAGGCGACATATTGGTACTGAAGGTTCCATTGGTGAAAATCCCCAAGTGCTTCAGAATACCTTGTGCTGCCCCTCCAGGCCCATTCTCCTCTCTGTTCTGTTCCACCCTGGTTCCTGTTGAACTCCTACTTGGCTTTGACCAAAGGTGAGCCCCCAGCAACACATCCAAAGATGACAGAGAAGCAAGTTTCCATGGTTTTTCTCTCCCATGTGTGTTGTCTTCCGTTAAGAGAAGGTTGTGACTTTTCCCAAGGAGGCCACTGAGTGGGGACTTTCTTCTGGGTTCCAAGTGCATAGTGGGAACTTCCAAAGGGACCCCCTCTATTTTTATAATTTTTTTGTTTTTACTTACATTGGTGTTTTGCCTGCATGTTTATCTGTGTGAGGGTGTTGGGTCCCCTAGAACTGGAGTTACAGGCAGTCATGAGCTGCCATGTGGTGCTGGGAATTGAACTCTGGAAGAGTAGTCAGTACTCTTAACTGCTGAACTGTCTCTCCAGCCCCAGGGACCCCTTCTTGATGAGCTCCTTTTTCAAGTTTTCTGTGTTAGGCGGTCACTTCCTTACAAGGACTTCAGGAAACCAACAAGTGTAATACTGTTTGTCTTGCTTTGAGACAGGGTGTCATGTAGGCAGGCTGGCCTGACTGAACTCCTGAGCCTCCTACCATCCCAAGTGCTGGGAATGCAGACATGAACCACAATGCTCTGCTTTGATATGCTGTATAGATTCAGAAAAAAAAAAGAAACCAGTATGGAGTAGGGAGAGCAGGAGAGATGGTTCAGCAGTTAAGAGTGTTTACTGCTCTTGCAGAGGACTGGGTTTGGTTCCCAGAATCCACATGGCAGTTCATAACCATCTATAACTCCAGTCCCAGGGTACCCAACACCTTCCAACTCTCCCAACTCCTACACTCACATGGTGCACTTATACTCAGGCACATACACCCTAAGATAAATTACTTGTTTTTTTTTTTTTTTAAAGAAAGTATCCAGTCATGGTGGTGCAGGTTTTTAATCCTAGGACTTGGGAGGCATAGGCAGGTAGATCTCTGCGAGTTCAAGGCCAGCCTGATCTACATAGTGAGACCCTGTTTCAAGCAATCAAACAAACCAAAATAATAATGTGTGAGTGCAAAGTGTTTCTTACTATGATTACTTGACTGTGAAGCCTAGTTGGTGAGAAAATGACTTTAAACTCATACAGGAGCTGGGGGTGTGGCTCAGTTAGGGGAGTGCTTGCCTAGCCTGTAGGAGGCCCTGGGTTCCATCCCCAGCACCTCATAAACCCAGGGAGGCACCACACACCTGTATGTAATACAAGCATTCAAGGGTAGAGACAGGATATGGAATTTGAGGCCATCCTTGGCAACATGGGAGTTTGAGAGCAACCTGGGACACATGGGATCCTGTCTTAAGAACAAGGCAAAGCAAACACGAAACAAAACAAGAGCCCTGTAGGAAAACCATCTAACTATTTACCTCCAGCTTTCCCTCCTATTTAAATTAATGAATTACAATTTCAAAACACAATAAAATTATGGAGAATCTGAGAAAAGAATATTTTTAGGAGTGTGGATTTCAGACAAAGGCCTGATGTGGCAGCCTCTTTTCTATCACAGGGCCTGAAGAATTAAAGAGCTATGTTTACTCTCTTTCTTTCTTTCTTTCTTTCTTTCTTTCTTTCTTTCTTTCTTTCTTTCTTTCTTTCTTTTTTCTTTTGGTTTTTGAGACAAGGTTTTGCTGTATAGCCCAGGATACCCTTGAACTCATGATCCTCTGGCCTCAGCCTTCCATTTGTTGAGATAACAGGCTCACACACTTGACTCAGGACTAATCTGGTCAGCTGTGGCCCTACAGTCTATTCAGGACTCCAGCTTCTGTGTTTCGGTTACTGGCACACTGGTTGTACCAAATGGTGAAGAAGTCTGGGTTATAAGATCCATCTTGTTGATCTGTGAATTGCACGAACTTTGAACAACTAAGATGTTATATCAGTGTTTTTTCATTTCTGGTCTATTTTTCCCTCAAGCAACCTAACTCTTAGAGCTGGTGACTTGAGACAATCCACCCCCTTGAGCACTGGTTCCAGACTGTAATTAAGCTTTTAGTGACCTTGTACCTGGGGTGGCAGCTTCAGCGAGCTGAACACTCATACTTGTCCACAAAAATGTCCATGTGTTTGTGATGTCTTCTTCTTCTTTTTTTTTTTTTCCGAGACAGGGTTTCTCTGTGTAGCTTTAGAGCCTATCCTGACACTCGCTCTGGAGACCAGGCTGGCCTCGAACTCACAGAGATCTGCCTGCCTCTGCCTCCCGAGTGCTGGGACTAAAGGCGTGTGCCACTAACGCCTGGCTGTGATGTCTTCTTAACTAAATCTCACCCACCTCTTCTTGATTGCCTTGCAATTTCCTTCCTGTTTGCATTAATAAATGTTCCCACTAGTTCTGACTTAAGTGTGTGTGTTTGTGTGTGTGTGTGTATGTGTGTACTTGTATGTGCCTGTATATGAGTGCAGAGGTCACAGGTTGATGGTGAATATCTTCCTCTATCTTTCTCAACCTTGCTTTTTGAGACGGGGTTTCTCACTGACCCTGGAGCTTGACAGTTAGATGAAACTGGTGGCCTATGCCTTTAATCCCAGTACTGGGGGAAGGGGGGACAGAGGCAAGCAGATCTCTGGATCTCTGTGAGTTCAAGGCCAGCCTGGTCTACAAAGTGAGTTACAGGACAGGCTCTAAAGCTACAGAGAAACCATGTCTCAAAAAACAAACAAACAAACAAACAAAAAGAAAGATGAGAGAAAGTCCCAGGAGTGTTGGGAGGAATCCTGAGATAGAAAACCCACACAGATTCTGTAGTTCAGGGACCTGAGTGGGTCGATGCTGGTACACTTGTCTAGGGATTTTCATAGGAGTTTATGGCAGAAAGTGGACAAAGATCAACGTAATTTATAGGGAGACTGGTTAATTCTCTAAGCCAATGGAGGGCCCACACATTCTGGGTATGTCTCCTTGGCCCAACCAGGAAGATGATTACACATCGAACACGTGCGGCTTGCTCAGTTAGGCAGTGGCTGAAGGGCCCCCTCTGGCCATCTCTGACTTCTGCTCTGTTAGCTTTTGAGCTTGGCTGACCTTTACTCCTGGCTGACATTGCAACTCTGACCACACAGGTGTTGCTCCTGTTAGCTCTTGGCTGGGCTGGGTCTGCTAGCTGTTAATTAGACTGGGCTGTCTTTGTTCTCATGGTTACTTGGCCATCCTGTAGTTTGACCAGGATGGAGAACTAACTCATGTCATATCTACCAAGATATATAGCTGCGGTCTTTCTTGATTAGCTCTTACCCAGCTCATTGTTTGTGGGCCTCTTAGTTTGGGATACATGTTTTTTTGTTTGTTTGTTTGTTTTTGGTTTTTCGAGACAGAGTTTCTCTATGTAGCTTTGGAGCCTGCTCTGGGACTCCCTTTGTAGACCAGGCTGGCCTCAAACTCACAGAGATTTGCCTGCCTCTGCCTCCCAAGTGTTGGGATTAAAGGCATGTGCCACCACCAACCGGCCTACAAGGTGTTCTTACCCATAGTTACATCTGTTACAATTAGCTGCCTGTGTTTCCTGGGGCATGAGGGATATAGAGAGTTGGAGTCAGCTGGAGTCTGCCCACACTGACTGTCTTCCCATAGCCTTTTCCTTCCTCTTATCCAGCTACAAGGCCTCTTGTTTCTTCTCTGCAGTGTTCCTGACCTGGCCATTTTAACCCTAGTATTCCTTTTAACCCTACTGTCCATTCACACATCAGAACCTTCAAGAAGTAGGACCCAATTGGAGAAAGGTTACTGGGAGCATGACCTTGAAGGAAATATTGGGATGGTGATCTCTGTTTCTCTTCCGGGAGATAAACAGGCCTCCTCTATCACCCCAGGCCCAAAGCAACAGGACCAAGCAACCATAAATTGATTACAACAGACTGGTCTAAAAAAACCCTTTCCTTTTCCTAAGTTGATTGTCTCTGATATTTTGCCACAGAAATGGGACACTGACTAACACATTCTTCTTTTTCTTCTCTATTATTTTCTTTCCCTTCCTCCCCCCTCTCCTTCCCTCCCTCCCTCTTCCTTCCTCTCCCCTCCCTCCATTCCTCCCCCACTTTTCTTTTTTTAAACTAAGATTTTGCTATGTAGCCCAAGCTAGCCTCAAATTCATGCTCTGCCTGATTCAGCCCCCTGTGTGCTGGGATTTCAGCTAGCATTCTTGAGAGTGTGTTTGCACTCTATTGCCCAACAAGTCTTTTAGTCCATATATTCGTTATCTTTTGTTAGGACTTTTCCTGGGGCAATGTGAACAGACGTCTATTCAGTCTGGGTAGTGTGGACAGACAACAGACCCAGGAAATGATCCCATCCCAGTCTAGCTTAGTGAATGTGTTTTATTAGGGTAACTTATAGGTGACTTGAGGGCAGCTGTATCTCCAAAAAGCTCACCACATTATGGGTGGTGACTCATGAAAGCTAGAGTCCACCCTACACAACTACAGGTAGCTCTACCAGCAATTGTTGATTGCTTCTAGAACCTGGGGGTACAGGCTCATGACTCCTCGAACTTTCTAAATTTCCTTGTAAGTTTCTTTAGCTTCCTGGGTCATATGAGTCTGTCTCCTCTGTCCAAGAGAAAATGTTTCAATCAGAGGAAATAGGTACAAAAAATGAGTCACAAAGTCAAGTCTTTAACCTGCAGTGTGGGTAAATCAAGTTACCTCTTGTATATGGCTGCAGAATTTGGCCCAAATAAATTCTGAAGTGCTATACATATATGGGACCTGTGAGTCCCACTGATGCAGTTAGGTTTTTGTTTTTTGTTTTTTGTTTTTTTGTCAACTTGACAAAACTGGGGTTCTCTGGGAAGAAGAAATCTCAATTGAAAAAAATCCCTCCATCAGTAGGCCAATCTGTGGGGTATTTTCTTGATTAGTGATTGATGGGGGGAGGGCCCAGCCCATTGTGGGTAGTGCCTTTCTTGGTCTGGTGGTCCTATGAGAAAGCAGACTGAGCAAGCCATGGAGAGCAGGGCAGGAAGCAGGACTCCTTCGTGGCCTCTGCATCAGCTCCTGCCTCCAAGTTCCTGCCCTGACTTTCCTTGGTGAGGGACTATAATAAACTCTTTCCTTCCCAAATTGCTTTTGGTTATGGTGTTTATTGCAGCAATAGAAAGCAAACCAGGACACCTACTTAAGGATACTGTTTCTTCATTCATCTTTCTCCCGCATAAGAACAATTAAACACTTTCTGGCTGCCTGCTAGGGACTGCTTGATTTAATCAAGTTGTACCAGACAGAAATCCAAGAGAAGCTCAGCTGTTTTCTTTAATTGGTATCCAAGGGTAGACCCTCCCTCTCTAAACATAATTGCCTTTCATTAAAGCCTGTTGCTGCCCCTTCTCCTGTTCTGTTATTCCATTGTCATTCTCCCCTAAGAATAAAATGTTTGTTTTTAGTAAGATCACCATAAAACAAAGAAACAAACAAACAAAAACCATACCACCAAACTAGACTCAAGGTAATGGTGAAAATGTTTTTGAAAAGAAATAAGGTTAGCAAACTAGAATTGCCTACATAGTCACTGTCAACTCTGTCTCCTGGCAGATATGTTTAGCCAGAAGGTGCTAGAATGACCCAGAAACATAAGGACAAAAACGAATAATAGAATGCTGAAATCCACATTATACTTTGGTGCCATTCTAAAATCACTTATGGACAGGATGAGGGATTCAGTAGGACCCCTAAGGATGTCATATCATCTACTTTCATTTAGAGTCAGCAGTTTGGCTAGAACACACTGCCTCTGCTTTTCTGTGTATGCACATGTACACTTCGTGAAGGTGTATTTCTGTGATTGGTGTAATAAAAAGCAGAACAGCCAATAGCTAGGCGGGAGGTATAGGTGGGACTTCTGGGTAGAGAGAGGAAGTAGGAGGAGGAATCTAGGCATGTGAGAGAGACATGGGGAGACAAGATGGGAGGTACATAACAGAATGTAGATGAATAGAAATGGGTTAGTTTAAGTTTTAAGAGCTAGTTAAAAACAAGCCAAAGCTAAGGCCAAGCTTTCATAATTAATAAGTCTCCGTGTCATTATTTGTGAGATGGAGGCCCAAAGAAAAATCTGACTACAGGCCCATGCCTTGAATCCCAGCACTGGGGAGGCAGAGGCAGGTGAATCTCTGTGAGTTTGAGGCCAGCTGGGTCTACAGATCAAGTTCCAGGACAAAACCCTGACTCGAAAAACCAAAGCCCAAACAAAACAACTTTGTATTGAAGTGAAACACATGTACAGAAACAGGAATAAGTCTTAAGTGTTTACTTGGCTAAGTTTACACAAACTAAGTATGTACTCTCATGAAGTGGAAAATGATTCAGGTATGGTGGCAAATATCTGTAGCCCCAGCACTCCAGAGGCTAAAGCAGGAAGATTGCCGTAAGTCCAGCCTGGGCTATTGAGTGAGTACCAGGTAAATTTGGGCTCTATCACAAGACCCTGTCTTGAAAAAAAAGAAAGGAAGAAAGGAAGGAAGGAGGGAAGGAGGGAAGGAAGGAAGGAAGGAAGGAAGGAAGGAAGGAAGGAAGGAAGGAAGGAAAAGAGTGGAAAATGTCTAGTAATCCCTACAAAGTTCCCTTTTAGGCCCTTCCAGTCACTTTCCAAGCCTTCTTCCCTGATTTATATTTTCCTCTTAGCATGCCATATATTTTAGGCATTTGTCTTATTTATGATCTGTCTCCTCTACCAGGGTGTATTACCAACTGCTTTGATAAATGCTGTAATACCATCTCCTTGAACCCTGTCTAATTTGTGGCCATCTGCTATGTTCTTGTACAGCTTGGGTCCAGGTGATGAGAGAATGAAGAAAGGACAGAGAAACACACGGACCACACATACAGAAAAGCTGGGATTGGGTAGCCTGAGCTCTCTGACGGAGAAGCCACAGCACTCCTTTGTTATATACAGTTGAGCACAGAGGCAGGGTTATCACATGCAGTTGAACAAGGAGGTGGGGGTATTTCACACAGATGAACAAGGAGGCAGGTTTAGCTAACTCCAGTAGGAGCAGTCTCCATAGGGGAGCAGTCTCAGGCTGCATAATTCCAGAGGAGAAAGCTATCGTGCACATTTCCTGTACACACTATCAGCATCCACACATGGACCAGAGAAGGGCTTTGCCATCCCTCTGACCTTCACCCAGGGAAGGCTTTGCCACTCCCATGTGTCTGAGGCTTTGGGATCCTTGACATGCTTATGCCCATGTCAAACAATAAACATTCACTAAGGACGTCATTCACTCCCTGCATCCATAATCTAGAAAATACTTGTGAAACTAATGGATGAAGCAGTGCCATAAGGAATAGTAAAAACTAAACTGATGAAAGGATAAAGAAAATATTCCATAGCCATACATTGGAATAGTATTCAAGCCTAAAGGGAATGAACTATTGACACAGGCTAGAACATAGCTGAACCTTGAAAAAAACGCTGAATCAGCTAAATGCTACTGCACTCTTCATCATGGTTCATTTTCTGTCATGTGAAATGTCACCTCACTAGAACAGATTTTAAAGAATCAACCTGGGCTGGGCAGTGGTCACAGGCTTTTAATCCCAGCACTCAGGAGGCTGAGGCAGGTGGATCTCTGTGAGTTCAAAGGCAAACTGGTCTACAGAACCAGTTCCAGGACAGCCAGGACTATAAAAAGAAACCCTTTCTTGAAACCCTTCCAAAAAAGAATCAACCTGGAACTGTGGACACAATTTGTTGATAGAGTGATTTGCTTAGTATGTATGAGGCCCCAGGATCCATCCCCAGCAGCCTCATTCCAGAAAACTAGAAGTCTCTAGAGAAGGATGGAAGGACAGATGTGGAGACTGCAGAAGTGGGAGGGAACTTCAGGTGAAGCCCCTGAAAGGTATTCTCAAGTGCCACACAGAACATTGGGATGTTGAGAATTATTCCTGAAAGCTGAAGGCAATGCCAATGCTCGTAGTGCTGCAGGGACAAGTTTAAAGGTTCTTATAAAACCAGGGGACCATTCAGTGCCTGCCCTGTGAAATCCCTAGAGCCCACTTAAAAGGCCAGACATGGTAGTGTGCATTTGTAATTCCAGCACAGGAGAAGCAGAAAGGACAGAGTCCCTGGGACCCACTGGCCAGTCAGCCTGACCTCCTGGTCATTGGCCTAATCAGGAAGCTCCATCACTCAAGGAGAGCTATTGTGTCAAAAACACTGAGGAAGACAATACCCGAGGAGGAGAGATATGCAAAGTAGTCTTCTGACTTCTACACACACATTTGTGCATGTACACCCACACAAATGCGATCATCCTTCTCTATGCACACCCATGTGCAAGTGAGTGCCCCCCCAGACACACAAATGAGATAATAAAAACAAAAAAGAAAGTTCTTATATAAAAACAAGTGAAGGGGCTGGAAAGGTGGCTCAGTGGTTAAGAGCACTGGCTGCTCTTCCAGAGGTCCTAGGTTCAGTTCCCAGCACCTACATGGCAACCCACAACTGTCTGTAACTCCAGCTCCCAGGGGATCCAAAACTATCATACAGACATACATGCAGGTACAACACCGATGTACATAAAATAAAATAAAATAAACTACTTTAAAAAACAAGTTGATCCAGAAAAATGGCTCAGTAGGTAAAGCACTTGCTGTTCAAGGTATGAAAAGATATTTCTTTTCTTTTCTTTTTTTTTTCCTGTGTAAATGTTTGTGTATTGGGGGAGGTTCATGTGCTCGTGGAAGAGCACTTGAACTGTCTTAATTTCAGTTCTGTTACTATGATAAAATACTCTGAAAAAAGTGACGTAGGGGAGGAAGAGGTTTTTAGTTTGTTTGTTTTTGTTTTTGTGTGTTTTTGAATTCACAATTTTAGATTGCAGTCCACCTTTAAGGAAGTCAAGGTAGCAGGAATTTGAAGTGGCTGGTCACAGTACATCTGCAGTTGGGCTCAGCTCATTTTCTCTACTCTCATACAGTTCAGAACCCAAGTCCAGGGAATGGTGCTGCCCACAGTGGGCCAGATTCTCCTACACCAACTAATGTAATCAAGACTACCCCCACAGACAAGATCTAGAACAACCTTCCTGATGCTGCAACCCTCTAATAGGTTCCTCATGCTGTGGTGACCCCCAGCCATAAAATTACTTTTGTTGTTACTTCATAACCGTCATTTTGCTATTGTTATGAATGATAATGTAAATATTTTTAGAGATAGAGGTTTGCCAAGGGGTCGAGACCCACAGGTTGAGAATTTCTGATTTAGACAATCCCTTATTAAGAGTCTCTCTCCAGGTCATTCTAGATTGGGTCAAATTGACAAAAGTAACTATCTACCTTATTTTCTTTTTGAGATAGGATATCCTATTGGCCTGGTGCTCACTGACTAGATTAGGCTGGCTGGACAGTGAACACCAGGGAGCCATCTGTTTTTTCCTCCTCAGTGCTGTGATCACAAGTACATGCCACTATGCATTTAGCTTTTTGTTTTGTTTTGTTTTTTCGAGACAGGGTTTCTCTGGGTAGCTTTGGAGGCTGTCCTGGAACTCGCTCTGTAGACCAGGTTGGCTTCAAACTCTGCCTGCCTCTGCCTCCCAAGTGCTGGATTAAAGGCGTGTGCCATCACCACCTCCCCCTTTTTAATGTGAGTTCTGGAAATCAAACTCAGGTCCTAATGTGTGCAAGGCAATCGCTGTCCCTTCTTGTTTTGTTTTCAAAAGAGTCTCTCTCTCTCTCTCTCTCTCTCTCTCTCTCTCTCTCTCTCTCTCTCTCTCTCTCTCTCCCTTCCTCCCTCCCTTCCTCTCTCTCTCTCTCCTCTCTCTCTCTCTCTCTCTCTCTCTCTCGTCTCTCTCTCTCTCTGTGTGTGTGTGTGTGTGTGTGTGTGTGTGTGTGTGTTAGAGCCTATGGAGGCTAGAAGAGAGTGTAGGAATCCCTAACATGGGTGCTGGGTTGTGAAATCAGGTCCTCTGTAAGAGCCGCAAGTGCTCTTAACCATAGAGCCATCTCTAACCCACTTTTCCTCCTTTTTTGGAAGGAGTTACTTTGTAGCCAAGGCTGGCTTTGAACTACCTCAGCCTCGGGAGTGCTCACAGCCATGTACTACCATGCCCAACGCAAGATCTATCTGGGTCCTTGAGGATGAGCTAGTGATTATCCCATTTGCATAGGCACTTTCATATGTGTGTTCATGTGACCATAGAGAGGAGAAGGAACCCTGCAGAGGACTGATCCAAGGGCATGTCCTGGTCTTTGCCCTCTTGCCAGCATTAGTTCTGTGGGCAGTAAGTGGGTGCTCTAGACACAAGAACTAAAAGATTTTTAAAAAATCAGCCAAGGAGAAAGTAATTTGTATTTGCTTGATGGAAAGAAAATGTTACTGCTTATTAATGCAGAGTAAAGGAAGAAAATTGGCCAACTCAGCCACCTTATTTGATAAAGTGATCAGCTACCTGAGACAGGCATGCTTTAACTGGGTGTAAAAGCTCACTTTGTGGACACAAGGGGGAGGTAAACAAGTCTGATTCTGAAAGAACCAAGGCCATGGGACATTTACATATAAGTTTCTACAAAGGGGGGGGGGTCAAGCCGGGCGGTGGAGGTGCACGCCTTTAGTTCCAGCACTCGAGAGGCAGAGGCAGGAGGATGTCTGTGAATTCAAGACCAGCCTGGTCTACAAGAGCTAGTTCCAGGACAGCCTCCAAAGCCACAGAGAAACCCTGTCTCGAAAAACCAAAAAAAAAAGGGGGGGGTCAATATTGTGCTGGAGAGAAGAGTCAGTGGGTAAAGTGCTTGCTGTACAAACATAGGGACCTGAGTTCAGATCCCTAGCATCCACATAAAAACCCAGTGAGGCCAGGCAGTGGTGGCGCACACTTTTAATCCCAGCATTCGGGAAGCAGAGGATGAATGGCTGAGGCCAGCTTGGACTACAGAGCAAGTACCAGGACAGCCAGAGAAAACTGTCTTCCAAAACCAAAACCAACCAACCAACCAAACAAATCAGTGAGGTGTGAATGGGAGCATAATGGGGAAAGAGACAAATTTCAGGACTCAACTGCCCAGCCATAAGAAAGGGAGCTCCAGGTTTAGTGAGAGACCCTGTCTCAAAATACAAGGTAAAGATAGAGGCCTCCACTCACAAGTGCACAGACACATACAGACACACACAGACCACATCACACCACACACACCACACTACACACACACCATACCACACTACACCACATACCATACCACATACCACACCATACCACACATACAACACACACACACACACACACCATATCACATACACATATCATACCACATACCACACACCACACCACACCACACACACACCATACCACACCAACACTCCCCCCCACACAGGTTCAGTGTCTTCTCAATTGGAAACTTTAGGAATAGTTCCTTTTCCCATTGCAAGGCCAGGGCATTAGGGCATTAGGACGAGAAAGGGAAGGATCACTGATATATTTATCTAACAGCAAAGTCCTGGCTACATTGCAACAGGATCCAGGTGGGTTTTTAATGTGTATGAACCTTCACTCCCATCCACATGTAACTTCATGTTTGGTGTTTTAAAGAATTGGATTTCCTAGGTAAGACCCACTCCCTTCTCTTTCAGCTCAGTGGATACTTACAGGACACAGACTTGACAGGTTATTTTCTTTAGCTCTGACCCAAGGAACTCATGGCAAAACACCATGAAAATGCTCAGTCTACAAAATGGCTGCATTACCAATTCCTCCCTGTTTCCATCTTTTTAGTTTATAAGTACGAGATCAAAGAATGTGATTTTCCCCCAGTTTGTCCTTTTCCATTCTTTAACCCTCTTTGGTCTGTGTATAGAGTTCATTTAATAATCCCTCTGTTATTTCCTGTCTGTAAATCAAACACACGGGAGACATACTCTATAAGCACAGTTATTTTCTTGTGCTATTTTTCATTTAAAATAAGAGAAAATCTGGAAGTACTGTCAGGATTGAGACCAGGAGGCAGAGCCAGCCACAGATGGGGGAAGTGCTTCCAGCAAGGACTGTCTGTCTGGAGAGCAGTCCCTAGCCACTACTGGAAAAACATGTGTGCAGCTGGACAAATCAGAGCTTGCAGGAAAATTCCCGAAGCTATGTGTATCCAGCCACCAGGAAGGTGGAGTTCGGTGAGAGTGGAGAGCCAGCCAGGCCAGGGGTGGGGGTGGCTGACGCAGCTGCTGGGGAGGCAGCCAACAGCAGGAGCTGCAGGCAGAGTCCATGAGAGCTGGAGGGAGCTGGGAGCCACAGGGCACCTCTGCCTGTGTGAGGTGTGCTAACTTCCCTAACCTCTTTCTGCCTTCTCTTTCTGCCTTCTCTTTCTGCCAGCTCTGACCCAACAGGGGAGGGGCTTCTAGGTCCCAGCCTTAATAGTTACTCTAGCACAATGTAGCACACTGTCTGCCACCATGAGAATTGAAATGACATCACAAACTGAGCAAAAATAACCCCCTCCCTTGCTTCGACCAGCCTTAAACTTGTGATTCTACTGCTCAGCCTCCAGAGCACTAAGATTACAGCCATGACCAACCATGCTCAGCTCAGCAAAAGGCATTTTATTTTACTTTATATTTATTATCATTGGGGGAGGGCCATAGTGAGTGAGTGCCAATAAGAAGACAATTTGCAGGAGTCAGTTTGCTTCAGTCCATAGTGAGATCCAAGGACTGAACTCAGGTTAGTTGGCAGGCTGTGTGGCAAGTTCTTTTTACCATCTTTCCAGTTCTATAAACAATTTTAAAGGAATTTCAATCCTACTGCCCCTAGTTCAGAATTCAGAATGAAGGCCTGTGTAGTGATGGTGTGTGTGTGTGTGTGTGTGTGTGTGTGTGTGTACATATAAATGCAGATGCCAAATGCATCCAATCTCTTAGAGCTGTTTTTACAAGTGTTAGTGAACCACCATGGGTGCTGGGAACCAAAATGTGGGTGCTGGGAATTGAACTCAGGTTCAGTTGGAGAGCAGTACATGTTCTTAACCACTGAGCCATCTCTCTAGCCCTGTGGTGACCTACCTTAGGGTGGCTGAGTAAATCCCAGAATTCCCAGGCTTGCCTCCACCCGGGAGCTAATGTGTACCTTTGGATAAGTCCCTCCCCTTTCTGCAAAATGGTACAGCACCATTCCTCTGTGTAGAGAAAGAAATCTTCAGGTAAGAAATGGAAGTGGATAAAATACGGCAATGGGTATGAATGCCTTTATTTCAAGGATCATTCTTCAGTTTAGCAAATGTTCATAGAATTATAACTGGGCATGCTGGCTCACACCTTTGATCAAAGCACTCGGGAGGTAGAGGCAGACAGATCTCTGAGTTCAAGGCTACCTTGGTCTACAGACAAGTTCCAGAACAGCCAAGGTTATACAGAGAGACCTGTTTCAAAAAATTAAAACAAACATATGAATCTAATGTCAGTGGGTTCACTCTGACAATCCAACACATTCACTCTACAATCCCCGTACAGGTTCTCTAATCATCTTCAACATTGAGGTCACTTGTTTCATTCATTGTTTTAGCGTTCTGTAAATGAGAGAAAACATGCAACGTTTGTCTTTTCGCGATACCTTCCAATTCCATCCATTTTCCAGCAAATGGTACCACTTAGTCTCCTTTACCGATAAATACTGGATTTTATATTTAGAGTTGTTTATTCTCTAAGTGATAAAGAGCGAGCAGGCCACACTCCCACTTTAATGGAGAGGTAAGCAGCAAATTTATTGGAGCTGGTTTGAGAACACTGGGTTGAATGCCCACATCATTATTCATGGACAGCATTTTCTGTGTCTTGGCTTTGCATCGATCTGCTTTGGGGAACTATTATCTTCCCACACACTATCTCAGGTTATAATAGACTAGCTTTGTCTAAGTACAACTTAAGCAAATGCAAAGAACTTCTAAGAGACCCCAAGTTCAAACCTCACCTGTAAATAGCACAGACATGAGTAACCAAGATGATTGTGGCAGGCTTGGACGTGCTTTGAGCTCAGCACCAAAGGGAAAAACGATTGCCAAGGCAGACCTCTTCTTGTCCTCAGGTTGTCACTTGTTATTTTACGCTTTGCTCCTCTAAGATCAAAGGACTGCAGGAGACTCTGGGCTCACTGAAGAATATGAAGAGGACAAACAGATCCTCATTTTGACGGTAGAACACATACTTTAGGGAGTAGGCGTGCCAGCTGCCCCTGAGCCCTGGAGCTCAGAAGATGGCCAGTCTTGGCCCTTTGATGTTTCCTTGAAGAACCCGGCTGTACAGCCGGTTCCCCTTAGGGGCACATTATCAATCTTGGTGTTTGTGCAAAACAGTCCCGACAAGCAGGTACAGCATGGTCCATTGCTCTGTGTGGACACAACAGAATCATTAATGATTAACATCAAAATCCTTCTGAAGGCCATATGCCCAGGTGCTGGACTAAGCTTGAGTGTGGTTCCAAAAGGCCTTGAGAGGCGCAAGGATCCAGCCACCAGACATGCTATGTCACTCTTTTCTTCTTTCTGCGCTCTCTCTCTGTGTCTCTCTCTGTCTCTGCCTCTGTGTCTCTGTCTCTGTCTCTGCCTCTCTCTCCTCCTCCTCCTCTTCTTCAAGACAGGGCCTCTCTATTTAGCCCTGGCTGTCTTTTTGTAGACCTGTACATCAGACTGGCCTCAAACTCAGAGATCTGCCTGCCTCTGACTCCTGAGTGCTAAGATCAAAGGCATTTTACTTTTTTGTACCCTTCAACTTTCCTCCTTTGCACCTGAGTGGGGTAGTAGCTTACTCTTTATGATTCCCAAGTTCAGTATCCCCAGAGACAATTTCTGATTGGTCTGTCTTGCGTCAGATGCTCACTTGTAAGCCAATCAAGCAAGGACAGCACATGTGTATGTTTGTGCACATACGCAGGCCATTGGATCTACATAGACTTTCTCAGAAGTGCCTTTCGGGCCTTATCATAAAGCTAAGTTGTTACAATTTTATTTTGCTTTTTTAGGAAGCTCTCTGAGATAGAGTTTAATGCACAGTGTGTCTATTAATGGGTGTGTGGAGGGACTCAGTAAATAAGTTTGCTGTGCAAACATGAGGACTAGTTTGGATCTCTAGCATCCATGAAAAGGCTGCTCACAGTGGCACATTGCCTGTAATGCCAGCACTTGGGAGATGGAGACTGAAGGAACCCTGGAGCTTTCTGGCCAGTTTAGTCAAATTGTTGGGATCTAGGTCTAGTAAGAAACACCGTCTCAAAAATATAAGGCAGAAAACTCTTGAGGAACACCACCAGGTGCCTCCCACCCCCCACTTGTATGCACATGGAAGGTAAAAGAATGTAGGTAGGGTGGGCCAGAGAGAGAAGTCAGGCTCAGTCACAGGACTTTGCTGACCCTGCAGGAACTCTGGGGTTAGAAAGGTCATTCAGAATTGTCCCAAGCTGGGTAGGGATGGTCAGACCTTTGTACCCACTCATTGATCCTTTGTTGAGTGTCAGCTATTCCAGTAACTCTCCATACCTGGGTAAACCTTAAGGAGTTTGGTGGCTGCGGGTTGTCTGTGCTGACCACACTCTTGAAGGAGGAAACAGTCTACTATTGAAAGGACCCTGGAGACACAGCCATTACAATGCCTACTTAGAAGCATACACCAGTAAATAAAAAATAACATAAATATTAAGACATTGAAGCATAATGCCACATTATATTACAAAAAAGATTGTAGCCTGGTGGTGGTGGCTCATGTCTTTAATCCCAGCACTCCGAAGGCAGAGGCAGGTGGATCTCTGTGAGTTCGACACTAGCCTGGTCTACAAGAGCTAGTTCCAGGACAGTCTCCAAAGCCACAGAGAAATCCTGCCTCGAAAAACAAAAACAAAAAACAAAAAAAGATTGTACAGATCCATTAAATCACAACCTGGAATAAAGAACTTTTACAATTCAATTGAAAATGAGCACAGGATGCCAGGGGGTAGTGGCACATGCCTTTAAACCCAATACTCCAGAGGTAGAGGCAGGCAGATCTCTGTGAGTTTGAGGCCAGCCTGGTCTACAGAGCGAGTTCCAGGACAGCTAGGGCTACACAGAGAAACCCTGTCTCGAAAAAAAAGGGCAGGGGCCAGAGAACAGCTCAGCAGTTAGGAGCACTGGCTGCCCCTCTAGAAGAGCTGGGTTCAATCCCTAGGATCCACATGGCAGTTCACGACTGTCTGTAGCTCCAGTTGCTGCTCTGACACCCTCACACAGACAGATATATGTAACGACAAAATACCAATGCACATAAAATAAAATTTAAAAAGTTTCGAAAAATGAGCAAAGGAGGGGTTGACACAGTGATTGAGTTGGTAAAGCTGAAAGCCTGACAACTGAGTGCCACCACAGAACCCACATGTTTGAGAACAACAAGTGTGTGTGTGTGTGTGTGTGTGTGTGTGTGTGTGTGTGTGTGTGTGTACGCGCGCACACACATACACAAAATAAGTGTAATTTTTAAAGGAAAGAGCAAAGGGGCTGTATGTGGCAGCAGATGCCTGTAATCTCAGCACTTAGGAGGTGGCAGCAGGAAGATCAGGAGCTCAAGGCCATCCTTGCCTATATGATCCTATCTCAAAACACCTAAACCAAAACAATAAGGTGATGGGGAGCAAAGTATTGGAGTAGGCATTTCACCAAAGATGGCATCCAAGTCGATAATAAACACAGGGAAAGATGTTCACTATTAGTGTTTAGGGAAATGCCTGAACAAGCAAAATCGCAGCAAGGTTTTCATTGCCTTGGGGGAGGCTACACTGAGAAAGAGAGGCAGTGGCTGCGTGAATGTGGAGAAATGACAATCCTCATGTATTGCAGGAGTGGAAAAGTAGCACAACCAATTTGCAGACAGAAATACCACTCCTGGCATCAATCTACATGAGACATATGAAAGCATATGTCCACATAAAGACTTGTGTTGTTCAAGTCTGCATCAGTGTTGCCAATAACAGGCAAAGGGTAGAAACAATCCATGTGGCTGTAACAATGAAGCAGAAGGTGGGATACCCACATCCTATCATCCCTTCATGCATTATCTTCCTACCAAAAGCCATGGATTACTAATAGATACTACAATATGGATGAACCTTTAAAATATTAGTATCATTGAAGGAACCTAGCATCGAAACAAACAGAAAACCTAAACACTGTATGATTCCATTTTCATGGAAGTCCAGGAAGACCGAATTCATAGTGCTAGTGGCTGCCCGCAGCTGTCTGGGTGAGAAAGTTGTAAGGCTTGGTTGTGCTGTTGGTTGCCCCACTAAGTTAACTACAACTCATTAGATTGCTCATTTTTTTTGAGCCAGGCAGGACTTTATTCAGTGGTCTAAAAGAATGTAAAAACAGTGGTTAGATGGCACGAAGAAGGTGCCAATGCCTTAACCATATGCGTGTTGTTAGGCCCAAGGGCCTCTTCCATCCTTGTCAAGGGAAGTGCTAACCTTCTCTCCTTTCATACAACACTGGATTGCTCATTTTTTTTGTTTTTTGTTTTTTTTTTTCGAGACAGGGTTTCTCTGTGGCTTTGGAGGCTGTCCTGGAACTAGCTCTTGTAGACTAGGCTGGTCTCGAACTCACAGAGATCCGCCTACCTCTGCCTCCCAAGTGCTGGGATTAAAGGCGTGTGCCACCAACGCCCATCTTGGATTGCTCATTTTTAAAGGGTGAATTTGCTAGTATACCCCAATGAAGTAGTTTTAGCATTTCAAGCTGCTGAACTATCAGCTAAAAGATTCTTGGAAAGAGGGAATCATTGTCTTCAGTTGGACCCCGATTGCTGACCCCACCAAACTCCGAAGGAGAGCTCCAAACCCATGGGCGTTCAGCTGGCTCTGGTTAAAGTTAGTGGGTCACAAAACAAAATGAATATGACACAGTAGTTGGCAGGGAAGATGGGGAATACACCTGGAAATGGAAGACTGGTCAGTATTCATGAGGTACATATGTGAACACATCAGAGAACAAATTGAAATTTAAAAAAAAAAAAATAGCGCTGGGCGGTGGTGGCACACACCTTTAGTCCCAGTACTCGGGAGGCAGAGGCAGGTGGATCTCTGTGAGTTCGACACTAGCCTGGTCTACAAGAGCTAGTTCCAGGACAGCCTCCAAGCCTCCAAAGCCACAGAGAAACCCTGTCTCAAAAAACCAAAAAAAAAAAAAAAAAAAGAAAAAAGAAAGAAAGAAAGAAAGAAAGAAAGAAAAAAGAAATTAGCCTGTCCAGATGGTGCTTGAGTCTTTTTGCAATCCTCCATCCAATGCCAATTGGTTTCAAGGCTGAGGGTGCTCTGGGTTCTCATACTTGGGTGGTTGCATTCAAAGTGAAGTTCTTTTCTATTTAAAAAAAGTGGTTTTTTTCAATCCGAATCTAGAAATATGTAATAAGTAAAATCCAAGGAAACTAAAATCAAAAGGGAACCAAAACTAATTTCAAAATGGACAAGGACATGTCACTGGGGAGGGAGCACTTGCTAGGATGCTATGCAATAGGCCCTGGGGCTGAGCCTTAGCCACAACCCCTAGCAATTCACTATCTGTCTACTCTTTAAGGGCTAGTGAGATGGCTAGGCAGGAAAGGCATTGGCTACCAAGCCTGACAACTTGAGGTCCAACACCAGTACCCATCCTTTTTAAAGCATGTTAAGACATTTCATCCCTGGACCCAGAACACTTTCTGGGCATGGTGAGGCTCAAGCAGTAGAGTTCTTTCTCCCTTTTAGCATGGTGAAGATCTAAAAGGGACCAGAATTATTAGATAAAAATGGCAACCAAGTTTTCATAAACAAGTACATCAAGAGCCAGGCAGAAAGGACTGAGCAAAGTTGCTTTTCTCATCTCTTCAATTGTCACATGAGGACACTGAATTTCCTGTCACCAATGCAAAATCGATCAGATTCGTCATTACACCGGGAGAAGCTTGGAGCAAGGATGACGGTTTAATCACCCCTCAGCTATGAACAGACTGCTGGCTTTGTTTTCATTTACAATTTTGGACTGGATTGTTTTATATTGATTGCTAACCTGCCCAGGAGAATAAGCTGTACAGGCTCCAGCAGAGCAGCTCCCAGGAAGGCCTGGCTCTTTTATCTCCCCATCTCTCCAGTTCTTTCCATGGCTTTTCATCCTCCCAGGTGCCTGGTTTGAAACCAGTCGTTCTGGGCATACCTTCTCTTATTCCCCCAGGGTGGGTAGTTGCCAAGTCTTGTCAAGGTGATTGCCCCTGTTTCTCCCTGAAGGCTCACAGTCTTTACCCTGCTTCCTCTTATCTGACCACAGTTATCTCTAAAGTCCTCTGTGCCTCTAGGCTCCCTCCTTCCAATCCCCGGCTCCCTCAGTAGTTTGCAAAGCCTTAAAAGGTAGCACTGAAAGTCTTTCCATAACCTGCCTCACCTTCCTGTGACAGTTTATGTCATGGGTCAACTCGCATGAGTCAGGCAGTGTCCAGATATCTGGGTTTAAATTATTCTAGGTGTTTCTGTGAAGGTGGTTGGGGGTGACACTAATACAAATTGATAGAGTTGGGGTAAAGCAGATGCCCTTCTACAATAGAATGGACATCGGTAATCACTTGACAGCTTGACCAAGGCCTTTCTCAAGCAACACGGAATTCTTCAGCCTTTGTACTATCGGCAGCACTGGCTCTTCCTGGTTCTACAGCAAACACACTAGAACTGGACTGTTGGCTGTCCTGGGTCACCAGCCTGCCCAGGCCACTCTGTAGATTTTGGAGTTGCCAGTCTTCATAATCACACAAAACAATTCCTTATGACCCCCCCACCCCTGCGCGACACCCCACGCTTGATTCTTTTGTCTTCAAAACAGAACTAAAACCCTTCCTAACCTTGCTCACTGTGTCCTTTGATCATCCAACCTTCCATTCAAATGAAAATACCTTGTTTACTTCAAGTATTTCATCCTAGGTCCTGCCTCACAAGTAAAAAATGCCATCCTCACTAGGAGGTCCGCTCTGTTCTCCTCTGAACTCTAAGCGCTTCGTCCAAGATCTTCTGATACCTCATATTATGGGTTTTTAAGAAGAAAACATTTTTTTTTAAAAAAATCATACCTAGAACAGCTTGTCTTTTCTAAAATACACAACGACCTGCTTGATAATTCTTAGACCTGGCAGAGTCACCTCAAAGGTACTGTGCCAAAATTTGCACTCTCTCATCCCCAGTAAAGCTTAGCTCTTTCCTTGTTCTGTGTCTCAATGAAACATACTGATGTGCCACGGGCCTGGAAAGCAAGAGTGAGATTTACAGGTAGGAAATTTATCGAGGTGTGATTGCAGGAGTTGTGAAGTTATCCTTCTGGGGGACTAGTGAGTTCATTGTGCTTACTTATAGGTAAGGAATTATTGAATTACTGACTGGAGCGTAGGTGATCCCCCAAAGCAGCCTCAGTATACTGGGAGCCCCTCCCAGTTAGCCATCTCTAGCCTCTGTACTGTAGCACCTCCCCCAAACACAGAGCAATTGGGCACGAATTACATAAAAATGGCTCGGAGGAGTGGTTAGAAACTGAAGCTAGGGTCCAATGATCCATCCCACCCACTCTTTCGCCAAGAAAAATGATAGTAGGACACAGGTCTGACCTTGACGGACTCTGGCACATGGGGACAGCTGACCTCATGAAGACAGCAGCAATTTGGTTTGGAGGATAACACCTTACAAATTTTTTACTTTGGGAAGTCACGGAATCTGGACTAGGTAGGGTAAAGTTGGGTTTTGACATTTATATTAATAAGGACTTCAGTGGGGTTTTTGTGGCCTTTGCAAGTCCTGCATGGACCAATAATTGAATGTGCAGCTCACACACTAGCAGGGACAACAAATGGTGAGCAAGAAGTACTGGATATGTCAAAAAGTGTGGGTGGGATGGAAAGAAAACGAGTGAGTTATGTAGTTCTCTAGGAAAGAGGTAGAAAGTTTTACGTGTCTTACAATGAATATTCATGGCCTGAGGTTAAAAGTGCTTACACCCACATTGGGTGACCCACAGTCATCTATAATTCCAGCTCCGGAGGCTCCAATACCCTTCTCTGATCTCTGGAAGCACCAGAACTCACATGTACACATTCACATATGCACACCAACACACATACAAACATAAAAATTAAATCTTGAAAAGTCCCCAAATATTCATTTTTCATTTATTTTTGAGATTTGCATTTTAATTACATTTCCCCTTCCTTTTCTTCCCTCCAAACTCTCCCACATACCTCGCTGATTTCCTTCAAATTTGTGGGCCTCTTTTTTTATCAACTGTTATTGCATGCATATATGTATGTACACATATATAACCCAATATAACCTGTTGAGTCCATATAATGTTACTTGAATGTATGTTTTCAGGGCTGCTTGTTTTGGCACCAATTGGTGTACTCTTCCCTGGGGAGGGCCACCTCTCTCACTCCTAGCTTTATTTATTTATTTATTTATTTTTTGAGACAAGAGTCTCATGTGGTCCTGGCTGACCTGGAACTCTCCATGTAGACCAGGCTGGCCTAGAACTCACAGGGATCCATCTGCCTCTGCCTCCTGAGTGCTGGGATTAAAGATGTGAGTCACCATGCCTGGCCTCATTCATCTTATTTATTAGAAAACACTGCTCTCAAAGAGAAACTTAACCAGCTATACATCTGGCAGGATGGGAATCTAGGATACACAAACTAAAAAAAACTGAACGGGAAGAAAACAACCCCATCATAAATGAGTGAATGAAATAAACAGGGAGGGAGCAAAAGATGAGATACAGATGGCCACAAAAACATATGAAAAATATTCATCCTCATCAGCTATCTGAGAAGGGCAAACCGAAGGTGTCAGCCATTAATCAACAACCACAAATACTGGTGAGTGTATGGACAAAGGCAATGTTTTTATACATTGCAGATGGGGCCAAAAAAAAAAATGAGTTCAGCCACTATGGATGTTTTTCAAAATATTTGAAAATGGGGCTGGCTGGTGGTGGCTCACACCTTTAATCTCAGCACTCAGGAGGTAGAAGCAGGCAGCTCTCTCTGAATTTGAGACCAGCCTTGTGAATTCCAGGACAGCTAGGGCTATACAAAGAAACCCTGTCTCAAAAATCAAACAAACAAAAAACGATACAAAAAAAACCCAAACTAAACCAATACCCCCCTCAAAACAAACAAAAAACCTAAAATTAGATCTGCCATGAGACCCCCTAGATATTTAGCCAAAGGGCTCCAAGCCAACACGTCACAAAGATGCTTGATCATCAGAGTTCATCCACAGAACTAGTCACAGTAGCTAAGTTATGGAACCAGCTCAGGTGTGCAGCAGCAGAGGGATGGATAAGGAAAAGGAATGTTTTCAGTCACAAAGAAAAGCGTATGTCATATTAAGTAAACTAAGTCAGTCTCAGAAAGATGAGTATTACATGTTTCCTCTCATCTGAGGTCCCTAGATTTTATAGTCACATAAAATCATATGTATCTACATTATGAAAATAGAAAGCAAAACTATGGAGTTTTGAGTTTAATTTGATCAGCCTCTCTTTTGTACATAGTTTATTTATTTTTAAGTGTGTGTGTGTGTGTGTGTGTGTGTGTGTGTGTGTGCGCGCGCGTGCGAGTGTGGGTGCCCACGGGAGGCCAGAGGCCTCAGCTTCTGTGGTGCTGGAGTTACAGGCAGTTCCGAGCCACCAGACATGGGTGCTGGGAATCAAACTTAGGGTTTCTAGAAGAGTAGTGTGTACTCTTAACCATTAAGCCACTTCTCTGGCCTCCATCCTCTATATTTTTTAAAAACCAAGGACAGTGTTAACTTCTTCAATACCTACCTTTCCTGCATGTTAATTTTCAGAAAGGTTATTAGACTTCAAGTCAGATCCATAGACACAATGCTTAAAAGGGTTTCTTCTTACTTGGATTCAGTATATGACTTGTGCCTGACCCGTGTGATCTGCAGGTATCTAAGACAGATAAATTATTCATGGCACAGATGGTGTTCTGATTCTATCCTGCATTCTTAGTGTCTGTGCTTCTCCTGCTTGCACTCTGTTACAGAGTGCACATTAGTCGTTAGGTACTGTTCTAATAGCCCCAGGCACTTATTTTATTATAAATGGATGTTTTTGGTTCCAACTGCCTTTCCCCAACCTTAGCTTTCATTGCTTAAAATGAAAACAAAACAAAACAAAACATTTCTCTGTGAGTGCTATCAAGTAAAAGAAGAGAAAGGTTTCTTGGTGGGGGGAGGTGTAGAGGGTGGGAGGGAGGCTGGGAGGGTAGGTGGTGCTGTGGTTCCTGTCTTTTATTTTGTCAGAGGGTTGTTTTTTTTTTTTTGCGTAATTGAAAATTCCAGGTTTCAAATGGGAGGCTATGGATGATGGAGCCCTTACTGTTTCTCTTTTTGTCTGTTTCTGGCAGAGAACAAAACACAAATATTAAGAAGGTAAAATGAGCTGTGCATTGGTGACTCACGCCTTTAATCCTAGCACTCCGGAGGCAGAGGCAGGCGGATCACTGTGAGTTCGAGACCAGCATGGTCTACAGAGTGAGTGCCAGCATAGGCTCCAAATCCACAGAGAAACCCTGTCATGAAAAAAGAAGGTAAAATGACTTCCCAGACCAGAAACTACGTTCCCCAGCCTGGCTTAGAGTCAGGCTGTATGATGGCATTCCAACCAAAGGTACAAATGAATGGAACTTAAGATGTGATTGCAAGGTCATGTTCTATCTCAGTTAGGGTTTCTATTGCTGCAATGAAACACTATGACCAAAAAGCAAGTGGGAGGAAAGGGTTTATTTGGCTTAGACTTTCATATTGCAGTTCATCATCAAAGGAAGTCAGGACAAGAAGTCAAACAGGGCTGGAACCTGGAGGCAGGAGCTGATGCAAAGGCCATGGAGGGGAGCTGCTTATTGGCTTGCTTCCCCTGGCTTGCTCAGCCTGCTTTCTTATAGAACCCAAGACCATCAGCTCAGGCAAGACATTCCCTACAATGGGCTGGGTCCTACCCCATCAATCACTAAGAAATTCCCTACAGGCTTGCTTGCCTACATCTCAACCTTATGGAGGCAATTTCTTAATGGAGGTTCCCTCCTCTCAGATGACTCCAGCTTGTGTCAAGTTGGCATAAAACTACCCAGCACAAGTGACCCCTTGTCAACTTGACACACAAACACATCACTGCTAAGCTACAACCTTTCCTTTCTTATTCATTCCCAAGATCTCATATTTTAAAAAATATAACAAAATCCCACAGTCTTTACAAACTCAAGCACATTAAAAGTTCAGTTTCTTTAAAACAGCCAGTCTCTTAAAATCCAAAGCCTTTTAAAAGTCAAAGTATCTCAACTGTGGACTCCTGTAAAATAAAACAAAATTAAATACTTTCTTACTTAAAAAGGGAAGAATTAGGGCACAGTTACAATCAAATCAAAGCAAAACCAAACTCCAAAAGTGTACATATATCAATGTCCAATGTCTAGATTCACTCACGATCTTCTGGGCTCTTCCTAGTAGCTTTGGTCACTTCTCTGGCTCTGCCCTCTGCAGCACACAGAATTTGTCTTCTAGGCACTGGCTGGTTCCACTCCTCTGCTGCTGTTGTTCTTGGTGGTGGTGCCATGGTACTGGCATCTTCAAAATGCTGGGGTCTTCTGCAGCACTTTCACCAATAGACTCTCTGAGGCTCTCTTCATGGTGCCAAGCCTCAACTTCTCTGCATGACCCCTTCAATCCTGGGCCTTTAACTGCCACTGAGACTGCACCTTCACCAGTGGCCTCTCCTGGTTTCTCACAGTGCCAAGCCTTGGCTGCTTTCCATGACCCCTTCATGCCTTCAAAACTAGTACCACTTGGGTGACTCTTACACTACTAATTCTGGCTGCCAGCATGATGTACAACCTTGGCCACCTCTGGAACACAGCTTCTGTGTACTGACTCTCAGGAAACACTCTCCAGAAGATTTCACCTCAGTGATGCTAGTCACTCCTTACAATCGCTGCTAACTTTTTAGCTCCAGCTAACTAGTATTGAGTATCCCAGCAAAGCCAAGGTTTCACTTCAGTAGTTCTGGTATCTTGTTAATCACAGCTGATTCTTCAGGCCCAGCTGACCAGAACCACAGGTAGTCTTTGTTTGTTTGTTTGTTTTTTGGTTTTTCGAGACAGGGTTTCTCTGTGTAGCTTTGGAGCCTATCCTGGCACTCGCTCTGGAGACCAGGCTGGCCTCGAACTCACAGAGATCCGCCTACCTCTGCCTCCCAAGTGCTGGGATTAAAGGCGTGAGCCACCAACGCTCTGCGGCCCAGATAGTCTTTAATCTTCCCTCTGAAACACCACTCACCAGGCCTTCATCTTTTGTAGTCCTCAACATTCTTATCTTCCAAGCTTCTGCAAAACAGCTCACCAGCATTGAACACACAAAGGCTTTTCTTGCACAAAGTTCCAAAGTCCTTCCACAATCCGTCCCAAAACAACATAGTCAAGTCTGTCACAATTGTGACAGACTTGGTACCCATTCTTGGTACCAACTTGTCTCAGTTAGGGTTTCCATTGCTGCAATAAAACACCATGGCCAAAAAGGAAGTTAGGAAGGAAAGGGTTTATTTGGCTTACACTTCCTTATGTTCATCATCAAAGGAAGCTGGGGTAGGAACTCAAACTGGCCAGGGACCTGGAGGCAGGAGCTGATGCCGAGGCCATGAAGGGATGCTGCTTACTGGCTTGCTTCCCCTGGCTTGCTCAGTCTGCTTTCTTACAGAATCCAGGACCACCAGGCCAGGGATGACAACACCCAAAATGGACTGGGCCCTTCCCTAGAGGGGCAGTTTGGTACCTTTCCTCATGGCTTGCTGGCTGGAAAAGGGACATAGTGATCATGAACTACGTGGCTTATATGCCATCTGGGGATGTCAGTTCCATAATATGGAAGGACAGACAGCCCTGGACTATAAATCCACAGGAGAAACGAGCTCCTTTCCTGTAAGACCTCACTATTTTGGTTCTTTGAGACACCATCCAAAATTATATTTTCATGAAAAATACAGGTACTTGAGCTGAGACTGTTTTTGATTAAAAGACCAGAAAAATGAACAAGAAATGTTATTTGCAGATGAAGGTTGGCAATGGAGTTTGCTTAATACCTGGTTACAGACATGTGTTGCTATGTGCTGTGGGTAAGAGAGCTAGTAGAAATTGTTTATTTTGCTTCCTTCCCTAATCCTTGCTTACGGGAATTGACTTGCAGAGCTACATAGAGAGAACCTGTCTCAAAAAAAAAAAAAAAAAAAGGAGATGGAGACCTTGAACCTCAACTTTCAGGCACCTCTCAGTTCTTTCCAGACCAACACATTTTTTTTGGAGGGGGGGTGAGACAGTGTTTCTCTGTGGCTTTGGAGGCTGTCCTGGAACTAGCTCTTGTAGACCAGGCTGGCCTTGAACTCACAGAGATCCGCCTGCCTCTGCCTCCTGAGTACTGGGACTAAAAGCGTGCACCACCGCCACATTGTTTTTCTACGAGTCAATTCACTTGAGCAAAATAGAAGAAATGCTATGAGGCCCCTCCTACCACATGAATGGTGTGGTCAGAGGTGCTTAGAGCAAGGCTAAGGAGGTGATGTCCTCAAGAGAATGACCAACCAAAATGGAAATTCCCTGTCCGTTGTCTCATTGCAACCTGTGTTCCCCACAAAAGACAAAACCCAGTCCCAAGATAGAGATTTAAGGCAGAAGGTCTCGACCACTTTCTTTATGGTCAGCCTGAAACAAACCTATTTCCTTCCATTAAATTCTGCCTTCTTTCAGTAGAGCGATGAGCAGTGAGAATCTTGGATTCTGCTGACAGTTGGATATCAGTCATGGCAAGAAGAAGCTTAATCAAAGTCCAAGACCCTCGAGTAATAAGGAAGGGTCTCAAGCACTTCGGGAAATGTCTCAATAAAAATTAAAAAGAACCACAAACATGCCCAGAACAGCTTTAAAGAAGTTGATAAACTGGCTGTGGCAGCACATGCCTATAGTTCAGCACTCAGGAGGCTGAAGCTGGACGACTATGTGTTTGCAAACAGCCTGGGCTCCACTGAGAGTTCCAAGCCAGCCTGGCTTGCCTAAGGAAATGCTGTCAGGAAGGAAAAGAGAAATTGTCTGTGCACACGTGAGTCTGTGAGGATGGCTGTGTGTGTGATTGTTGGTAGGGACCTAGCCATGTGCCATCTTCCAGGCTGTGACAGTCAAACTGGTAAGATCTGATTGTTAGGAAAAAAGAGAAAAAGGAAAAGAAAGAAAGTTTTTTTGTGATGGACTTTTATTGATATATAATCCACATGCTCCTTAAGGAGCACTCTCGTAAGCCAGGCAGTGGTGGCACACACCTTTAGTCCCAGCACTTGGGAGGCAGAGGCAGGTAGATCTCTGTGAGTTCGAGACCAGCCTGGTCTACAAGAGCTAGTTCCAGGACAGGCTTGAAAGCCACAGAGAAACCGTGCCTCGAAAAACCAAAAAAAAAAAAAAAACCAAAAAAAAGAGCACTCTTGTAGTTTCTTGAATACATACATCACTACCACCTAAATCAGAATGTTTTTTTATCACCCTAATCCCTATTAGTCCTCGATTTTCATTCCTCCCCACTCCAGACAGTAGCAATGGCTAGTCATTTTATATTTGTAGATCACTTATTCTGATCAGTCTTCTTAAATTGAATCATCTAACTCATGGCCTTTTTGTCTGGATCCTGTTTCTTGGTAAAATATTTTCAGGATCTGCTATGTTATGCTATATATTGATACTTCACTTTGTTTTTTATGGCTAAGAATTATTTCATTATGTGGATATACCATGTTTTATTTGTCCATACGTTAGCTGATGGACATCTGAGTTGTTTCCACTTTTGGACTATCATGAATCATATTGCCTTGAGTGTTTCAGTATACATTTTTGTATGAACGAAGGGTTTCATTTCTGTAGGGTATATGCTTAGGAGAGGAATTGCTAGGCCATGTGATAAGAAAGAATTTTAATTACCTCAGGAAGGGTTACACAAGACAGATCTCAATCATACAGGAAGGAGTCAAATACATCAGGAAGTGTCCCAAACATGTCTTAAACACTCTCAAAAAGAGAGGAAGTGTCTTAATCACATTATGAATAACTCTTGAACAGGGCTCTAATGGCCTCTATGTATCAAAAATTCAAATTATGTCAGTAAGGGCTGAAGAGAATTGCTTAAATATGTCACAAAAGGGTTTCAAACTTACAGGAAGAGTATCACATAATCAGGAAAGGTCACTAACCTGTTAAGAAAGGTCTCAAAAGTATCAGAAAGGGCCTTTGATAATTACAAAAGGAAGCAATAAGTCACAAAGGGTCTGGAGAATATCAGGAGGCATTTTACCAAACAGGAAGAGTCTCATGGTCTGGCCCGGTCTCTAATACAACAGGAGGAGACTGACCCAAGGCCATGAAGGTCTGAACCTGGAAAGGAGGGGGTCCTAACTGCATCAGGCAGGGTCTAAAATAGATCTCTAAATGGAGTATGGTGGAGCATGCTTATAATCTAGCACTTGGGAGGAAGAGACAAGAAAGTCAGGGGGTGAAGGTCATTTTCAGCTGCATAGAGCATTCAAGACCAACTTGGACTACGTGAGACACCAACAGTCTCCACCATGGCAACAGTGTCACAAACAGAAAACAATGCCTCAAGTCTATCACAAATCATCTCAAACAAGTAACCTGGGAGGCTTGTAAGTAGGTCAGTGTCTCCAATGGAGAGGAAGACTCTCAGATGGCCTGGAAAGATCATGAGTATGTCAAGAAGTTTCAAATTTGTTAGGAAAGGTCCTTCAGAAATAAGCATAGGTCTGAAAAATTCCAGAAAGGTATTCAAGCGAAGTAGAGCCAGATAGTTAGATAGGCTATCATTTTCTCTCTAAAGAGGCCCCCAGTGTCATCAGGGAGAGTCTCAACATACCAGCATTTGTCCCAAAGAGAAAGGAAGATCTAAATTCTCTACAGCCACAGGAAAACTTCTTAAAATGACAAGGAAAAGCCATTGCTCAGTAAGGAATACCAATAAATGGGCAAATGTCTTAAGGATATCAACAAAGGTCTCTCTCATATGTTGCTAGAGAAGTCATGAGACTCTTCAACTGTTCTACTGTGATCACAGTTGTCTATGATGGTTCTGAAGCAATTGTTCTCTACTTGTGACCGTTTCATGTTTCCTTACAGTTTTGAGGCCTATTCTGTTAGGAGGATTGTGAAGTACATGGGGACACTTCGTTAATACCTTAGAAGGTTCTCAGACATGTTAGGAAATGTCTCAAAGATGACAGGTGATGACTCAGGCTTGTTGGGGAATGTCCAGAGCAGCCTCTTCTCCCTTCCTTCCTGTAAGGATTCAGGCATTATGCTGGCCTGCCCTGTCACCTGGCAGAATGCACTCAGGCAATACCCTTGTCAGCCTAGGGTTCCATGGTTATGTAGTCTGCACCAGGTGCAAAAGACCCCTTTAAAAGAAAGATCCCCTCCCACTTAGGCTCTCTTTCCCGCTGTTCCCCTGGGGCAGACAGGACTTTTCGTGTCTCCCTCTTCTCTTCTGTCCTCTCTCTGTGTCTCTGTGTCTCTTTATCTCTCTTCTCTTTCCTTCCCCCTTCCTAATAAAACTTCTCACTTAAGCTCTGTCTACCTGGCATGTTTTTCCCTCTGCCTCAGTCACCCTTGCTTGACATGGAATCCGCCAAGGTCCCCATGTAAGGTTCCCCTCAAGCTTTATCATAGCACTTCCTTCCTTCCTTCCTTCCTTCCTTCCTTCCTTCCTTCCTTCCTTCCTCCTTCCCTCCCTCCCTCCCTTCCTCCCTCTCTCTCTTTTCTTTGTTTCTTCTTAAAAAGACTTATCTGATACAATCGAGAGTGTGCACATGTCAGGAACAGCCCCCCACTAACAGAAAGAGTCTCCACAAAGTGAGGAAGAGTAGCAAACATGTCAGGAAGTGTTGCACACACCGAGAAGCAGTCTCATCTGCATAAAAAAACTTCTCCAATAACTCTGAAAGGTCTCAAAGTCATCAGAAAGAGCAGGAAGTGTGTAAACAAAGGTCTCAGTGAGAAAACAGACCTACTTGCCTATAGAAGGGTCCCAGCCTTTCAAGGAAAGGTTTAAATAAATTGTGAAGGATCTCCGGCTACTCAGAGAAGTTTCCTAGTACAATGAGAAGTGTCTCAAACATGACAGGAATAGTCTCTCAAACTTCTCAGGAACTTTCCAGAACCTACACAAAGAGTCTTAGTTACCCAAGTATGCATCTCAAACAGGTAGTGAGGATGAGGCACATGTAAGTCAGTGAGGTTTTCCAAACCAAAGCAAGAGCCTCAAATTCATGTGAGGGAGTTTCAAACATATCTGGAAGGTTCTCAAGAAAGGCAGAAAGTCTCAAGCATGTTAGAAAAGAACTCCTATACGACAGGAAGAGTTCCAAAAGCCATATGAAGAGCTTCAAATATCCATGTTGGGAAAAATCTCAGGAAATTTCTCCAATCCATCAGGAATGATTGTAAGGAGACATATGCCTCATAGATGTCATTATGGGGGGCGTCTCAAAGACATCAAGAAGACTCCTACAGACAGAAGGGACAATAGCAAACATGTCAGGAAGGGTCTTTAACATAGAAGAAGGCTTGAACAAATTCAGAATGGTCTCACATGCATCAGAAAGCATCTCCAACAAGTCAGGAGATCTCTTCAATACATGGGTATCTGAAAAACTTCAAGAATGATGACACCCAAATCAATAAAGTTCTATGGTGTGTCAAGAAGAGTCACTGTGTCAAGAAGAGTCACGGTCCCCAGAAAAGGTTACAGACACAACAGAGAAGGGTCTCAACGTCATCAACAAGTCTCAAACACATCAGGAAGTGCCTCAAATGGGACAGGATGCTTCTGAAGCAGAATAGGAAGTGTTCACTAGAGGGAAGGAGAAGGGTCTGAACTCTATGATCAATCTGCTCAAATCAGATTGGAAGGATCTCAAAGTCAGCATCAGAGAGGGTATGAAATTGATCAGCTGGGATCAGTTACAGTCTCAAATACATATCTAGAAGGGGCTTGACTATTTCACTGAGAGGCTCCCATGAGTCTTGGAAGTATCTCATGTCAGTCAGGAAATATCTTTAGTATGTGACTAAGAGTCCTGATAACTCTCAAATGTGTTCAAAAGCGTCTTAAGTAGGCCAGGTTGTGGTAGCACATGCCTTTAATCCCAGCACTCGGGAGGCAGAGACAGGCAGGTCTCTGTGAGTTCAAGGCCAGCCTGGTCTACAAAAATGAATTACAGGACAGCTGGGACAGTTACACAGAGAAACCTTGTCTTGAACGCCCCCCCCCCACCCGCAATAGTCAGGTTCTCAAATATGACAAGAAGATGCCTCAAATATTCCAAAGAGGAGTTTTCAACTTGTTAGGAAGTGTCTGAGAAACCATCCACACATGAGAAGAGCAATCTGAATTATAGCAACAGTCTTTTCAAACAAGCCCAGAAGGGCCCAAAGTAGTCAACAAGAATTTTAAATATGTCACTGATATCCTCAAGCAGACAGAAAGACGTAAACAACACCTCTAGCTAGGTCTCAAGTCAGAAAAATTATCTACTAGGTCAGTAAGAGTGTCAAGCAAGTCATGAAGTCATAAAGGGTGTCAAAGTATTTAGAAGAGCAACCAAGGATCTCAAATATATGAGCAACTATTTCATATAAGAAATGAAGGTCCTTTTCCCATTTATTTGCTGTTCTAGTCTCTCAGTGATAAGAGTAGTTATACGCATGGGATAACATAATATTGGGCCATTGTAAATTGAGATGAATAATGTTTTGTCTTTTCTGCATGGTGTAGGCATTGTTCTTGTTTAAAAAAAAAAGAAAGAAACTTGGGAGGCAGAGGCAGGTGGATCTCTATGAGTTTGAAGCCAGCCTGGTCTACAGAATGAGTGCCAGGATAGGCTCCAAAGCTACACAGAAAAACCTTGTCTCGAAAAACCAAAAAAAAAAAAAAAAAGAAAGAAAGAAAGAAAGAAAGAAAGAAAGAAAGAAAAAATGAAGGTCCTGACATGTCAAGAAGAACATAAAATATGTCCCAGATATACCAGACAAGTCCTTGTTTACATATACCTAAACAAGTCCAAGTGAGTATTTGACAGGAGTCAGGAAAGACTGTCTGAAACTTTTTAGGATCATTCTAGAACATACAGGAAAGTTTTCAATGACATCAGGAAACATCTCAAACAAATCAGGAAGGTTTTCAAAGCAGCTCAGAGTTATAATTTTGCTAGAAACATGATAATACTTAAGAGCATTTGCTGCTCTTACAAGTTCAGTTACCAGCACCCACAATCAGCTCACATCCATCTGTAACTCCAGTTCCAGGGGATCCAACACCCCCATCTGACCTCTGACCTCTATGAGCATCAGGCACACACAGTACACACACATACATGCAGGCCAACACACATTCCCAGAAAATAAAAATATTTTTTTTTTAAAAAAAGAGTTGTGCCAGGTAGTAGTGGCTCACAACTTTAATCCCAGAACTCAGGAGGCAGAGGCAGGGGGATCTCTGTGAGTTCAAGGCCAGCCTAGTCTACAGAGTGAGTTCCAGAACAGTCTCCAAAGTTACACAGAGAAACCCTGTCCCACAAAAACAAATACAGAAAAGAGTAATTAAACCAGGAAGAGTCTCAGAAGGGAAGTGTCTCAGATATAACAAAGAATGTCACCATATCAGGAATTCTCATAGTCAAAAAGGGTCTCAAGATGGGCCAGGAGTAACCTCAAATATACCCAACAGTGCTGGGAAGTGCTGGGAAGTGCTATATACTGGAAGTTTCTCAGAGTGGTTAAGATGAGCTCCTAACAGGTCAATGTGATCTCTCCAACTAGGAGAAAGAGGCCCAGATACTTTCCAAAGAGTCTTGGGTATGCAGGAGATGTTTTCATAGAAGTTAGGAAGGCTCTCAAGCAACTCAAAAGAGATGTCTAGCATGCCATGAACAGTCTCACCCAAGTCAGGAGAACTTGGGAAAATGTCAGGAATGGCCCACACCCAAAGAGTCAACAGAGTTCTCAGATCTGTCAGTAAACCTGAAGGGTCTCAAAAAGCAGCTAGGGCTGGGTGGTGGTGGTGCACACCTTTTGTCCCAGCACTCGGGAGGCAGAGGCAGGCGGATCTCTGTGAGTTTGAGACCAGCCTGGTCTACAAGAGCTAGTTCCAGGACAGCCTCCAAAGCCACAGAGAAACCCTGATCTCGGAACCCCCCTCTCCCCCAAAAAGCAGCTAGTATGTCAAACATGCCCGAAATTGTCTTGAATAATGGGAATGAGCACTGATGTGTCAAAAAGGAGTTCATAAATGTCAGGGAGCATGTCACAATCATTAGGCAGGGCAGAGATAGTAAAATAGAAAGCATCTCAAACATACAAGAGGAGTTTGCTATATACCAGAAAGACAGTAAATAACTTTGTAATGGTGTCACATAGTCACGAAGGGTGTCAGACAAGCCTTGGAGCCATCAGAAACAGGCCTAAGCCATCAGGAAAAGTTTCCAACATGTCATCGAGCTCTCCAAGAGTCATAGATACTTTGGGTTTGATAACAAACAAGTCAGAAAAAGTGTGAACATCATCTGTACAAATCTCAGCTGTGTAGGAAAGGGTTTTCTACAAGAAGAGCCTTGGATCTAACTGAAAGGGTTCCCCACTCACAGGAAGGGATTTGTTACATCCCGTCTGTATTTCTAACACTCCAAGGAATATCTCAATCATGTGAGGAAGACATTCAATTGGTCAGAAATAGTATCCACTTGGCAAGGAATGGTTTCAAACACAAGAGGAAGGATCTGAAGGTAAGGAGAGGCTTTTGTCATCTCATGAAAGGCCTCAAGTTGTTAGAAGGGTCTCGACAAGTCAAGGAAGGTCTCAAATCTTTTATGGAGAGGCCATAAGACACAGCTCCAGTAGGCAATAAAACTTTCTAATATATCCGAAAGAGTCTTAACTATATAAGGGAATGTGTTCAATAAATCAGTCCAGGTCTCAAACAACTTAGGAAGACCCTCATAGATGTTGAAATGATTCTCATGAGCCAGGAAAGCTGTCACATGAACTATTATAAAGGGTCTTAAACAGGTCAGGCTACAAATAAAATGTCAGGCAGGGTCTCAGAGATGCCATAAATCGTCTCAAAACAAACTAGCCTCTTCTTAAAACAGAAGAGGCTGAACTATGTGACAGTCTCAGACAGATGGGAACAGTCACAATACATCAGGCATGGTCTTAAATATGTCAGGGAAGTTAGCCAAGACTCCTGAAAAAGTCTGTGGTCATTAGACTTTCATCGTTGTGACTAAATATCTATCAGGAACAGCTTGAAGGCAGGAAGCTTATTTTGGCTCACAGTTTTAGTGGTTTTTGTGCATAGTCCCTGGTTCCATTGAATCTGGGCCTGCGGTTTAGGTAGAATATCACAGCGGTAGAAACATATGCAGACAGGAAGCAGAACAGAATAGAACAGTCACAGAAGGCACAGGACAGGATTCAGACACTAACCCCCCCCCACGACCTACTTTCTTCAACCTCTTAAAGTTGCCAAGACCCTCCAGCTGGGAACCAACTCTTCCATACATAAGTCTTTTGGAGGGACACTTGGTAGCTAAAGCACAACAGGTATCAAATCAGAATATCTCCAAGTTCTCAGGAGAGTCTTGCATATGTCTGGAAGGATCTCGGATAGGGAGAGTCTCAGATACATTGGAAATTATTTCAACCATGTTCAGAAGATCTCAGTATCCTCAGATTGAGTCTGGAAGTATCTTTAACATGTCTGGAAGGGTTCGTTTGACACAAGTCAAGAAGAATCACAAATATGTTTGGGAGAATCTCAACTAAGTGGGAAGTCCCAACAAATCAGAAAATCTCTCCACCGAGTCAGGAATTGTCTCGAATGTACCAGAAAGGGGCTCTCCCATGAAAGCCTTGAATCAAGTTAGGAATGGTCACTGATAGTAGGGAGTGTTGTTGCATCTCCACCAGGGAGCAGACATAATTCATCAAAACAAACCTGAGATCTTCAAATACAGCAGTAGGCTTAGACAAAGGCACTTCACTCTGTAACAGAACTCTGGAAACTAGGATGTTTACAAGGAATACCATGGCGGGAGTGAAAACAGCCCACCCCAAGAGCCATGGCCCCATGCTCCAGGACAATTGCCCAGTTCCAAAACTTTGACCCAGAACTACATCTGTATGTGCATGTTTCCTGGGTTTTATAGGATTTCTTTTCTTTTTTTTCCCCCTTACATTTATTTATTTGTGTGTGTGTGTAGATCAGAAGGCAATTTACAGGAGTTGGTTTTCTCCCTCTTTCATGTGGACCTCAAGGATTGAACTCAAGTACTTGCCCTTGGCTGAACGTGCCTCTCTACATGCCACACCATCCTGCTGGCCCCAGGGGTAGCTCGGGCTGTCTGATCTCTAACAGATATGGAGACTCTAGCATATGTTGTGAACCATGGATCACCTTCAATGATCATCATCCTACTTCTGCCTCCAGCATACTTAGAGGTATTGGCCACCACAACTTGCTTAGGCTATTGTTTTCTCTCTCTTATAGTTTGTAACACTGCAGGGCATGAGAGATTGGGAAATTCTCTCTGCCCACTTTTGATTAAAACTGTCAATTCAGACCTAGAGCTAGGTCTTATGGCCAGAGATGCCAGTAACAATTTCAAAGAAATCCTTTACATGGCTCTTTCATCACCATGACAATCCCAGGCTTTTCAATATACATTTGGATGTGCTCAGAATCTCAGAAAGAGCCAGAAACATGTGGCCAACCCATCCCCCATGCACTCCGCATCGTCCCTCCTCCCACTCAGGAATTCGTTTGGCTGCCTAATGAATAGAAAGCCAGACTTCTCTGACACAGCTTCCAGGTCATGGTCAAAGAACCAGTGTGCTTTTCTTCTGCTGTGCGCCCACCTCAGCTGTCAGCTGGGCTCTTATCAATGTAAAATGAACCCAAACCTCGAAGCACCTAAGATGTGGGGGAGGTGTTTTTAAAGGTTGATTTTTGATATAATTCCAAGGAGTTAAGAATTCTACACAAAGAAAATCTGTGAGCAACAGGGACTGTCGCATTTTTTTTTTCTTAAATAGAAAACCAGCAAACCAACCTATTGTGTGACAATGAAGCCAAGGCAGGCTTGTGGTTCGCAGATTGCAGCCACTCTCAGTGGAAAAATAAACCAGTGTTCAGCAAGGTTATCCCTCCCCTTCTACATTTACTGAGTTGTCTTTATCAATCATTTGTTTACTATAAATGCTTTAATTATTAGACACTGCCCAAGTTTGCAGCTAAATTTGGGGGAGTTGTTTTTTAGCTTTTGGAAATGTTCCCTTCACAAAACAGAGGTCTTTGTATTTTTAATGCACATTAAGAAAAAGAAAAAGAGAAAAGAGAAAAAAGCTACTCTCTTGGACTGTGTTTTACATAAGGTCAGAAGGTTGGCATTGTTGGCTAAAGGGTCTGAAGAAGTTCGTCTGGTCTTCAGCGTGAACTATTAAAAAAAAATACCTCAAAAGGGCACATGACCAGCTCTTTAGTTCTCAAGGATTATTGCATTCGAGCATGGCATTGAATTACAATTTATCAAATTAATAACCACAATAATTAAAAATAGATGACCTAAATTGGTATCATAAATTCTTTTTGGGAATCACTAATTCATTCCAAGGATTTTCTCCAGTGAAGACGGAGGCCTGAGCCACTTGCTCTTTCTATCCATCTCAGCAGTTGTGGCTACCAATAGTAGCTGTCCCACCTCAGGCCTGGCCTTAACATAGCTGAGCACCCCAAAGCACGCCTAAGGCCCACCTTCCACAGACCTATATTAAGAGCTTTTCTGGTGTGTTTCTTTGAAATTCGCATCTTTATCTATGGCAAACAATAGGAAATACAGACACTTAATGCAGTATGTTGAAGATAGTGCCCACAGTTTGGGACTGATGAGATTGGTCCCAATTCTGACACCAAGGCTAATGGTCTGTGTTTGATCCCCAGGACCCACAAGGTGAAAGGAGAAAAGTGACTCTTACAAGTGTCCTCTAACCTCCACACATGAACTCTCATACACACACACACATCACACTCACACACCCCCATATATACACTTATACAAATGCACACATGTACACAAACAGATGGGATCTTGCTGTCAGACTGGGCAACAGGACATTCTCATTCATCCTCACCAGGTTTGCTAGGCAGCTTTCCGGCTCTGTGCCAGAGAGCTGAGATAAACAACTCAAGAGGGGAAAGGTCTACTTTGGCTCACAGTTTTGGCCTTTCAGCCTGTGGCAAGGCAGCACACCATGGTGGGAGCACATGGCAGAGGAAGCTGCTTATTTCCTGGTGTCCTGGGAGCAAAGAAAGAGACAGGAAGGGACTTCATTATCCCCTTCAAGGGTACATCTACAATGACCTACTTACTTCTACTTGGCCTAAGCTCTTAAAAGTTCCATTACCTTGAAATAGAGCCACAGGCTGGGGACTAATCACTTTTTGATGTGACATTTGAGATCTAAACTCTAGCACCAGACAGAAACATGTATGGATTTATATGTAAAAATACACAAAAATATACTCAGGGCTCAATTCAGTGTTTGAAAGAATCTTAAACAAACAAACACTGCCTTTTCTCCAGGCATAGTAGTACACACTTGTAATCCCGACACTTGGTAGGTAGAGGCAATATAAGATAGCACATTTGAATCCACTCTAGGCTATGTGTTGAATTTTAGGACAGCCTGGGCTACATAGCAAGATTCTGTCTCAAATAAAACGAAAGACAAAAAAAAAAAAAAACTACTTAAGAGGTGGCAAGATTGCTCAGTGGGTAGGGGTGATTGCCATGCAAGTCTGATAACCTGAGTTTGATCTTCTCAACCCTTGTAAAGGTAAAAGAAAGGAATCAACTCTGCGAAGTTGTCCTCTGACCTCCATATGCACACGATGGCAGTGACCTAACTCCATATCATACAAAACACAATAATAATATATATTTTTAATTTAATTAAAAATCATTTTCATACAATTTATTTTGATCATATTCTTTCCCCTTTCCCAACTCTTCCCAAATCCTACCCACCCAAGTTCTTTTTTCTCTCTCCACAAAACAAACAAGCAAACAAAAAACCAGAAACACCAACAACAAAAAATCAAAACAAACTAAAAAACAAACTAAAAAAGACACACACATAAAAAACCCAAACAAAACAAAAAAATGCATTAAAAAAAACTCCACAGAGTCCATTTTGTGTTGACCAAAGTACTCCTGGCCATGGTGCCTGCTCTGGAATGTGGTGGATACACCCAGTGACATTCCACTGGAATAATATAATAATAATAAGTTTTGATTTTGTTTTTCTTTTTGTTTTGCTGAGGCAGTGTTTCTCTGTATAGCTTTAGCTGTCCTGGAACTCACTCTGTAGACCAGACTGGCCTTGAACTCACAGAGGTCCTCCTGCCTCTGCCTCCTGAGTGCTGAGATTAAGGGCATGAGCCACCACAACCCAGCTATAATAATAAACTTTTTAAATTAAAAATTAATACAAGAAATAACTAATAGGTTTTCTGCCCCTTGATAATAGGTTTCTCCAATGACACAGTAAGCCAGATCAAGCCAAATTGAAAAAGTATAACAACAGCATAGAATGGGAACAGAAGTCCAAAACATCTTTACATACCTTACATCATTTACAACTTATATTTATACATCTTAAATAATTTTCTGTGTCCCACTAATGGAAAGTTACATCCGAAACTTATTTATCTTTTACTATGAAGCCTGTGAACAAGGCAAACCTGTCTGTATTTTTAACGAGAAACTTAACTACCAAGGTGGTTGTAGCCTTGTGGTGGGCTGATAAACTTTGAAGCTATAGCCTAGTCATCAAACACCATCAGATCTGAGAAGGATAAACTTCACCTGAGTAAGCAGAAATGCAAACCAAGCAGCTTCTGAATCTACTAAAAATGGCAGAGACTTACTGGCTACCTAGGCAGCTACCCGAGGTTCCACTGTGGTCATTGGGGGCAGAGGTCCCAGGGCAGCGTCAGTCTTCAGCTGCCAGGCCCAGAAGATCTGACAGACTTTCCTGTGGAGTAGGCAACGCAGGGCAATCAATTCCCCAGTGTCCTGAATGTCCACATGTCCAGCAGTCAAGGCGAAGGGAAGCTTTTTCCACCCTGTGTCTGGCTTTGTCACATTTAGAGCAAGCTCTAGGTAGAGGTTCTTCTGTGCCTGCCCATTTTCACCCATCCAGGAGAGAGGAGTAGGACCAGGAGCTGGCATGCCAATCATAAAAAGCTTCTTTATTAGACATTTTAAATGCCATATTCTCAGATCTCAGAAGCTTTTGAGGACCATTATCTGTTAGTTATATCTAATCTAGATAAATGGGTTTATTTTTTCTAGTTCCTTGTTTTAGTCTTAACTCTGTGAACATACATATAAACTAAGTGTGGACATATCAAAGAAGTTGATACTTTATGAGGTGATGGTTAACTTGTATGTCTTATAAGATTACGATTTTATAGCTTTATTCCTGTTAAGGTTAGCCTTTAAAAATAACAATTTCTGAATTAAAGTTTTTTTTTTCTCTGTGACTTTGGAGGCTGTCCTGGAACTAGCTCTTGTAGAACAGGCTGGTCTCCAATTCACAGAGATCCACCTTTGCCTGCCTTTGCCTCCCGAGTGCTGGGATTAAAGACATGCACCACCACTGCCCAGCTTGTTACAGATTTTTAACCATAAAAATTGGGATTCCCTTAGCTGTTTTTTTTAATGAAGTAGAACAGCATAAAACAAATTTAATATTATTTATACCCAAATTACATATGAATCTCTGTCATTGCATCAGATTCAGTGGCCAAAAAGCCCAGAGGCAAATTCTGAGGCCAGGCAGCTATTTGCAATAGCAACAGCTGAGCTATTACCAAGACACACAGAACATAGTAACTCACACATCCAATACCAGTCAGAAACAAACATGCAGTGGCCACATACATTAACACATTAACTGAGCCTGATACAATTTTGTGTGGCTCCATGTCCACAATAAGACTTACAATAATTACACATTTTGAAGCATGAAAAGGGATGTAGCTCAGTGGTAGGTAGAGAGCTTGTGTACCGTGCCTCAAACACTGTTGTAGTCTCATCTCCAACACTGCAAAATAATAATTTTTTTCGATGCCAGGCACCAATGTAAACCTAGCACCCAGGTGGAGGAGGGAGGAGGATCACAAATTCAAGGCCAGCCTGGGCTCCAGGGTTACATCTCGTTTCAACAAACAAATGAATGAACAAATGATCTCCTCAGAAGCATTTCCAAGCATATACATCAGTAGCACTGATACGGGACAGGGAGGTCCCCAGGAGTGATAGGAGCAGGAGGAATGGTGGGGAAAAGCTGGATTACCACCCTCCACACTGGGAGAGTAAAGAGAGGGGACAGGGTAGCAGCCCTAATTGAGACACTCTCTGGTTTTAATGGGCTTTCCACTATTTGGTCCTAATTCTTCATTTGTGTTCGCATATTAACACCTAGGTACAGTCTTCCTATCATTCAACTCTTCTAGCAGTGGCTCAGAGTCCAGCTCTTCACATGAAGACTCTCTGTCTTGGGGTCAAACCCACTGCTCAAAACCCACCGTTCCAGGCCAGGTGTTGGTGGCACACACCTTTAAGCCCAGCACTCGGGAGACAGAGGCAGGCAGATCTCTGTGAGTTCGAGGCCAGCCTGGTATACAGAGTGAGTTCCAGGACAGGATCCAAAACAATACAGAGAAACCCTGTCTCAAAAACAAAACAATACAAAACACACACACAAAAACACTGTTCCTGCCTCTGAGACCCTTGCTCCTGCTACCTCTGTTCTTGTCATTGACCTGCTCTCCATCAGCTACCTGTTCACAGACTCCTTCTAAGTAAGTCCATTCTTGGTATGTTCACAGACTCCTTCTAAGTAAGTTCATTCTTGGTAAACATCCTGCCTCTGAGAGCTCAGAGCTATAATGCCTCCTGACCCCCAACACTTAGCAGAGAAGCTCTCCATTAGCATCCTCCTGCCTCTTAGAGTGCAAAGCATTTACTTTTCCTTTGGGTTGTCAATCCCAGGTGGTTAAACATCCTCCGTATTTGTTCACTCTTTACCATCTGTCTATTTCATTCATGGAGGACTGCCTGAGACAATAATCAACATAAAAACAGTCAATGGCTTCAGTGGTTAAGAACATAGGATCAATTTTGTTTCATGTATATCCTAGCTGCTTTTAAAACCTCACCACCATGAGATTATCTTAAAACACATCGGAAACATTAAATTTTCACAACAAAAATATTTCAAGTATGCACTCAGATAATATTTTTGGGGGGGTGGAGTTCAAGACAGGGTTTTTCTGTGGCTTTGGAGACTGTCCTGGAACTCACTTTGTAGACCAGGCTGGTCTCGAACTTACAGAGATACACCTGCCCCAGCCTCCCGAGTGCTGGGACTAAAGGAGTGCACCACCACCACCCGGCCCTCAGAAAATATTTTATAAGCTCTTTGTTTCAAACATTACTACTATCCCTACTAAAAAAATATTGACACTCGTCTATTAATACCAATGAACTCTTCGAAAGCTCTAGAGTCTTCTCTATTGTCCCACAAATTATTTTCACATTTTGGTTTGTTTAAACTAGGGATCAGATAAGGTCCCTTTTGGCATGAAGTTAGTATGTGTCTTAAGCCTGTTTATAGGTTACCTCCTTTTGGATTAACACTCTTGTCATTAGTTTGTGGAGAAAACGAGAGCTTTTGACCTGGAAAATGACCTGCAGTCAGTTATTTGGTTGATTTTCTTCGTCTCTGGTGTGTCATTTAACACAGTCCCCTGAAGTCTGTCTTTTCTGTGCATTTGTAATTAAATGTGGAAGCTTGATCGAATTCAGGTTTGATTTCATTAGCAAGACGCTTCGGATCACAGCACATCAGGAGGCCTGTACTGCCTGGCTCCTCCATTTTTCATATTAGTAACACTAAATATCAGATTTAGGTATGGGTGGCTCTGCCTTTCATATAATGAAAAGGGATGCCAACATTCCATATTTCATTTGGGCTTGCAAATTTTTGAGATTCTAATTCTGTTCTTTCCTCTGTCTTTATCAGATAAAATGGTTCTATAACAGAGAGAACTTTCTTTAATTAACTCTTTGGATACCTTGCAGCATAGTTCCTAGGGTGGAGATAAGAATAAGTGCCTGGTTTCTGACCCTTACTTATTTTCAGGAAGATGAGTTGGTTCCCTGGTATTATCTAAAGGTAAACAAGGGCCTTTGACAAAAAATCATTTCAGCACATTTGATGTTTTTCAATCCATTACATTCATTATTCATTTTCATTTCCCATCTTTTAACAATTTCATAGCATACAGCTCACCCATTTAAAGCCCAAGACTCCATGGTTCTTAGTACAGTATCATAATCTAATTTTAGATCATTTTATGCCAAAAAGAAACCATTAGCAATCACTTGCATTCCTAGGAAGCCTACTTTCTGACTATTGATCTATCTATTATGGACACTTCTTATAAATGCAATTACATACTACATGGCTTCTGCTTGGCTTCAATCCCCTCAGTATAAAATATTTAAGGGTTATCTATGCTGTAGTATGTGCTGGTCCTTCATTCCTTTTCATTGGTAAATAATATCTCATTGTATAGATAAACCACACATCCATCTGTTGATGGACTTTGCTTTCTCAATTTCATTTTCTTTCTTTTTTTGGTTTTTAGAGAAAGGGTTTGTCTGTGTAACAGTCCTCTGTAGCCCGGGCTGGCCTCAAAGATCCTTTGCAGGTATAATTAACAAGGAACTCAAGATGGATGATCCTGGATCATCTTGCCAGGCCCTAAATCCAGAGAATAACAAATATCATAGTAAGAGGCATTTAGAGGAGAAACAGAAGGTGGGGTAAGGGTGGATTCATGGGAAGATGGAGCCAAAGATTGGAATGATGCCACCACAACACCCCGAGCTGCTAGAGATCAGAAGCAATGAATGATACTCGATAGGATGTTCAGAAGGAGCATAGTCCTGCTAACATCTGGATTTCAGGTTTCTGAACACCAGCACTGTGAGTGAATAAATGTCTGTTGTTTTAAACCACCAAGTCTGTGACTTGCTGCAGCAGCTCTGGGGAGCTAATAAAGGGTCCAGACAGTTACTTTTTTCATAGCTGTACCAAAATACCTGTGAGAAGAACTTAAAGGGGGCAATTCTTTATTTTGATTCACAGCCTCAGGAGGTTCGGCCAGTGCTCACTGGGCTCTATAGCTCTGCGTCTGAAGTAAGGCCAAATATGGTGGCAGGAGCATGTCAGGGAGGAGACTATTTACCTCATAGAAGACAGAAAGCAGAGGGTGACAGGAAGGGGCCCCTTTGAAGACATGCCCTTAGTGAACCACTTCCTCCAGCTAAGCCCCACATCCCAAAGTCCCCACTATCTACAAAAATAACACTACCAGTTGTGAACCTGTAGGAGACATTTCAGATTGTTTCTACCATTTAGCTATAAGGAGCAATGTTACAATGGGCATTTGTGTACAGGCTTTGGGGTAGATGTGTGCTTTCATTTCTCTTGGGTATATATATACATGGGTGTGGAACTGTTGCATCATACCCTAACTCTCTGACATTTTGAGGAACTGCTAAAGTGTTGAATGGAGCTCTGGTGCCATTTTATATTCCTATCAGTAATATACGAGGGCTCCAGTAATATACTCCACACCTTCACCAACTCTTGTTCTCTCTTGTCTTCTTGGTTGTAGCCATCCTAGGGAATGGGGAGTGGTCTCTCCTAGTGCCTTTGATTTGTACTTCCCTAATGGTATGAATTTGAGCCTTTTAAAAAATATTCTCACTGGCATTCGTACATCTTCTTTGTCCACATGTCTAGATTCTCTTCCCATTCTTACATTAGGTTTTCTTCTTTTAAACACAATTTTTAAAATTTGATTTATTTTTAGTTCACTGGTGTTTTGACTGAATGCATATCTGTTTGAGGGTGTCAGATCCCTTAGTGTTGGAGTTACAGACAGCTGTGAGATGCCATGTGAGTGTTGGGAATTGAACCCAGGAACTTTGGAAGAGCAGCCAGTGCTCTTAGACACTGAGCCATCTCTCCAGCCCTTTAAACCCAATTTTAAAAGAGCCTCTAATTATTTCTTTTTTGGGGGGGTTCGAGACAGGTTTCTTTGTGGCTTTGGAGGTTGTCCTAGAACTAGCTCTTGTAGACCAAGCTGGTCTCAAACTCACAGAGATGCACCTGCCTCTGCCTCCCAAGTGCTGGGACAAATTCATGCACCACCAGTGCCCAGCATCTCACCTTCTTGTATCACTTACTTTCTTTCTTGTTTAGTCTTTCAGTGCTGTGAATTGAACTCAGAGCTTTGTACATGGTAAGTAAGTGCTAAACTACTGTGTTATTTCTTATGTAACTTGTGCTTTAAGTGCTATACTTAAGAAACCACTGTCTAACCCAAAGCCATTATGCTTTCTTCTAATTGTTTTATAGATATAAGTCTAACATGTAGATTTTTTATTTATATTGAAGCAACTTTTGGATGTTCTAAGATAAGGGTTCAGCTTCATTCTTTTGCAAACTGAATTTAATTCTGTTTTGGATAGTGTTAACTCTTTTTTAAAGAATTTATTTTATTTGCATTGGTGTTTTGCCAGCATGTGTCTGTGTGAAGGTGTCAGATCTTGGAGTTACAGACACTTGTGAGCTGCCATGTAGGAGCTGGGAATTGAACCCGGGTCCTCTGGAAGAGTAGTCAGTGCTCTTAACCTCTTTGCTCCGTGCTTGTGGATGTGATCGGAGCAACTACTTCAAGCTCCTGTTTCCTGGATTTCCCCTGCCATGATGGATTTTGCCCTTGAACTGCAGCCAGAAGAAAACCTTCCTCCCTTAAATTGGTTTTGTGTTTTATCACACCAGGCTGGCCCCAAACTCACAAAGATCCGCCTGCCTCTGCCTCCCAAGTGCTGGGATCAAAGGAGTCTGACACCAATGCCTGGCTTCCCGATTTGCTTGTGATCGTGGTGTTTTATCACAGCAGTAGAAAGGAAAGAAAAAAACAGGATTGGTGTTGTCCTATGCTTATTTTCAAAGCTGGCTTGGGACAATACTTTCCCTTCAATGACATTATTTTGCACATGTGTAGTGCTGTAAGATTCTTTGTTTATATCCGGCACCCCATCTTCCAATCCCCTATCCTATGACTTTTATTTTGCTTTATTTTATTTTTGGTTTTTCAAGACAGGGTTTCTCTTTGTATCCCTAGCTGTCCTGGAACTCACTCTGTAGACCAGGCTGGCCTTGAACTCACAGAGATCCGCCTGCCTCTGCCTCTCCAGTGCTGGGATTAAAGGCATACATCCAGGCCTAGCTGACCTGTGACTTAAAAAAAAAAAAAAAACAACTAAAAAACTGCCGCCAATAGGCTATACTCTATGAACTCTGAAAAAATGTATAATGTCATATATCAACCTGCATAGTGTCACCGAAGAGCTTCAGTGCCCTAAAAGTCCCCTGTGCTTCCTTTACTCAAGAGTTCCTTTTCCCCCGAATCCCTGACAGCCACTGGTCTGTTTATTAGCTTGAGTTCAGCCTTTTCCTTTTCTGTGATGAAATCGGGTTTTTGGAGCTAGCACTTTCTCTCTACCCTTGAACAGCAATTTCTGTTGGTAATTGGCTGGTCAGAATTTGGTGCTCTGGGAAATAAATTGTTCCAGGAACTAAAGTATGATTCATTCAAAGAACTTCTGATCCCTTCCCCATCCATTACTGCCAGGAGCTTAACTGCCTTGTCCCAAACTCCTGGTCCAGTTCACTTGTCACCTGCCCACACATGGCTGAGAAGATTCAGTGAAGTGCTCAGTGCACTTCCGGGTGCATATGAAGTACTATGTCTCAGCTGCTAGCATTGCTGTTATTCTTACTAACCTGGTACTTTCCTTCCTTCCTTCCTTCCTTCCTTCCTTCCTTCCTTCCTTCCTTCCTTCCTTTCCCTCATCTTCTTATTAAGACAGGGTCTCACTATGTGGCCATGGTTGGCCTGGAACTCGCTATGCAGACCAAGCTGGCCATGAACTCTGCCTCTGCCTCTGCCTCTGCCTCTGCCTCCTAAGTGCTGGGATTAAAGGAGTGTGCTATCATGTCAAACCTTTGCATTTCTTTACATCTAGATTCTTTGCACAGTCCTTTCTTTTCCTTGTAATTTACTTGGATCTATGGAATTTCTGAGCCCTAGAATTTTGCTAATGACCACACTCATGGTGCATTTCCACATGGATTCTGCTCCCTTCTTTTCTTGCCAGTAGTTATTGAGGCCCAAAGGGTTAACTAGATTCCACTTTCTTTTTCTTTCTTTTTTTTGTTTTTAAGACTTATTTAATTTTTATGTGTGAGAATGTTTTGCCTGCATGGATTTTTGTGTACTATTTACATGTTTGGTATCTGAGGAGATCAGAAGAGAGGATCAGATAGTTGTGGGCCACCATGTGGGTGCCAGGAACTGGATCCAGGTCCTCTGCAAGAGCTAAAAATGCTCCTTAATTCAGAGCCATCTGTCCACCCCTTTTCTTTATATACTGTATTTTGATCACATTCACTTCATTGCCCTCTCCTATCCCCTCAGATCCCTTTTAGATCCCTAGATTCAGCTATGATATTTTTAAAAGATGTATTTTATTTTTAATTATGCATATATGTATGTGCCTGTGTGTGGTTATGTGCATATGTGTGCAGGTGCCCTCAGAGGGCAGAGGAGGGTGTCAGATCTCCTGGAGCTGAAGTTACAGGTGTTTGTGAGTTGCCTGATGTGGGTGCTGGGAACTAGACCTAAGTCCTCAGCAAGAACAGTGTCTCAGTTAGGGTTTCTTTGGGGGAGGGGGTTGAGACAGGGTTTCTTTGTGGCTTTGTGGAGGTTGTCCTGGAACTTGCTCTGTAGACCAGGCTGGTCTCGTACTCACAGAGATCTGCCTGCCTCTGCCTCCTGAGTGCTGGGACTAAAGGCATGCACTGCCACCACCACCACCCGGCTCAGGTAGGGTTTCTATTGCTGTGAAGAGACATCATGACCAGGGCAAGTCTTATAAAGAAAAACATTTAATTGAAGGGGCAGGCTTACAGTTGCAGAGGTCTAGTTCATTATCATCATGGCAGGAAACATGACAGCATGCAGGCAGACGTGGTGCTGAAGAAGGAGCTGAGCGTTCTTATATCTTGATCTGCAGGCAGCAGAAGGAGACTATGTACAACACTGGGCATAGCTTTGAGCATACGAGACCTCAAAGCCTACCCCAACCATGACATACTTCCTCCAACAAGGCCACACCTCCTAATAGTGCCACTCCCTATGGGCCAAGCATCCAAACACGTGAGTCTATGGGGCCATTCCTATTGAAACCACCACAGGCAGTATGTGCTCTTAACTGATGAACCATCTCTCCAGCCCTTAGTTTTGATCTTGATCTTTGTTGAAAGACTGTGGTGGTGAGATAATCATGTCACTTGTGTTTCTCTGTGATAGTAGAAACTATGGATTCTCACTATTTAGATCTAATTCTAGCTTTTTTGTTTGACTATTCGAGTCAGGTTTTCTCTGTGTAGCTTTGTAGACCAGGCTGACTTCAGACTCACAAAGATCCACCTGCCTCTGCCTCCTGAGTGCTGGGACTAAAGGTGTGTGCCACCAACGCCCAGCCTGGCATTTTCTTTAATCGCTTAGGATAAGCTAGTGGCTTGGTTTCTTTTTCTTTCTTCCCCCCCTCTCTCTTTCTTTCTTTCTTTTGGTTTTTTGAGACAGGGTTTCTCTGTATTGCTTGCTTTGGAGGTTGTTCTGGAACTTGCTCTCTAGACCAGGCTGGTGGCTTGGCTTCTATAGGAAAAGCAGGGTATATGCTTGATAACTTCTCTTTATTTCATTCATTTTTAAAGTGATGAATCAGTCTCTTGATATCACAGTGTTCAATATTTAAATATTAAATTTTAAAATAGAAGCATATTTAATGAGTTTTACATCTGTGTGCATGTGTGTTTTATGTGTGTGTGAGAGAGAGGGAGAAAGAGACAGAAACAGAGACAGAGAGAGAAGGTCTCACTATGTAGTCCTGACTGCCCTGAAACTTGCTATGTGATCCGGGCTGTCCTCAAACACCCAGAGATCTGCTTGCTTCTGCCTCCCAAGTGCTGAGATTAAAGATATGTGCCATCATGCTCAGCCTATGATTGCTACATTTTTATTTTTAAGTTAGCATGTAAGGTATTCTGTTTCATTAGAGCGTGTCCAAGAGTTTGCTTTTGTTGATCCCCCAGCTTTTCTCTCCGCAAGCTCTCCTCTCATTATCTCCATGCTCCCTCCTGTACCCTTTTACCCCTAGTGGCCTTTTAACTATCTTCATGTTACATGTGACCTATTTCCCACCTTCCGTTCCTCAGCACTCCTTCACCTTAACATGGTCCCCTCTAATATATACACATTACAAGCTAGGATGTGAGTGTCAGAGGAAATCTACAAAGGTTTTCTGAGTCTGGGACATCTTATTGATAAGGCAATTTCTAGAGCCACACATTTTCCTGGATTTTCATAATTTCACTTTTCTTTACAGCCAAATTCAATTCCATTGTGTATATGCACCACAATTTCGTTATGTATTCATCAACTCATGGGCATCTATGCTGATTCCATTTCTATTGTGAATAGAGCTTCTGTGAACTTGGATGTGGTAATGTCTCTGTGGTAGGATATGGAGTCCTTTGGGTATGTGCCTGGGAGTAGTAGAGATGGGTCCTAGGGTTGTTCTAATTTTAGCTTTTTGAGAAACCCCCATCCTGATTTCCATAGAGGGAGCATTAATTTGTACTACCCTTAGCAAGGAATAAAGGTTCCTCTTTTCCCACATCTGTTGCCATTTGTTTTGTTGACAGCCATTCTCACTGGGATGAGATGGAACCTCAAACTCATTTTCATTTGCATTTCCTTGATGGGTAAAGGGTGTTGAACTCTTTCAAAAGTACCTATCGGTCATTTTCGGTTCTTCTTTTGAGAGCTGTCTGTTCATTTCATTAGCACATTGATTGACTGGTGGTTGGGGGAGAGAGGTTAGTGTTTAATTTTTACAGTTGTTTTTTTAACATTACATTTTTTAAAAAAATTGCAGTAAAATTCTCTATGTAGAACAAACTAGCCTTGAACTTGTGGCAATCCTCCTGTCTCAGCCTCTCCAGTGCTGGGATTAAGGGGATCAATGCATTACCACGCCCAGTTTTCATTGCAGTGTAGTAAGCAGTAAAGCTCTATACCATTCAAAAAGCTACTTTAAAAATAACTTTCATACATCTTTAAGCAACCCCTCATCTGGAGCCTTTTGAATGGAATTAGAATTCCATTCTCATACTTGCTTTCCAATCAGCACAAGCAAACAAGAGCTAAAACACCCCGCCTCTGTCTACAGTGTCAAAGCTATGACTCACTGGTAGCTCTGAGTTTGTCTTGAGAGTCAGCAGGAAGAAATGATCTGCACTAAGGCTTAGGCTTTTAATGAATGCAGTTGAAACATGGGCAACTTTACATCTGCATTGAAGAAGCGTATCCTGTCTATATGCTTTATTAAAATTCATCTGTGGATCTGGAATGCATGAAGATATTTGAGTCTCAAGTACCTTTTTAACTTAGAAACTTTTAAATTAGAAAATACGTTCAGGGAGATCTTTCCTTTTGAACTTTAACTCAGACTCCAGCAGCTGAGCAGACAGCTGCAGAAAAGTTACACAACACACTCGCATGGATACGTTGTCCTAATCTTTCTTCATTTAGCTCCTTTTGAGCTTGTTGACTTTTAGATTTTATTTCTGGGTTTACACACTCAGTTGGACAAATAGTTAGAATCTAATTTACAAGGAGGTATAGAGGAATCATAAGTTCCTTGCCTAGAGTCTATAGGGAAAAATGCTCATGAAGAAATCAGAATCTAGATCTGGGGAAATAGCTCCATCAGGAAAGTGTTTGCCACACAAGCATGAGAACCTGAGTTCAGGTCCCCAGAATGTACATAAGACACCCAAAAGATAGTTAGCTGGGCAGTAGTGATGCACACCTTTAATGCCAGCACTCCTGAGGCAGAGGCAGGCGGATCTCTGTGAATCTGAAGCCGGACTGGTCTACAAAACAAGTTCCAGAACAGCCAGGGCGGTTACACAGAGAAAATCTGTCTCAAAAAAAAAAAAAAAAAGAAAAGTATGAAAGATAGCCAGGCTTGGTGGCACACACTTGAAACCCCAGCACTGGAGAGGTAGAGCTAGGCAGATCCCTGGGGCTCATTGGCCAGCCGGCCTACCCTAACGGACAAGTTCCTAGTCAATGAGACATACTGTCTCAAAAAACAAGGTAGATGGATGGCTCATAAGGAATAACACCCAAGATTGACCTCTGACCTCCACATGCGTGAGTGTGTGTGTGTGTGCGCACGCGCACGTGCACGCGCGCACGCACACACACACACTTTCCACACATATCCATATCAACACAGAGAGGAAGAGAGAGAGATTACAGAAATCAAGGAGGCCTGTATATGAAAATTTCAGAATGTGTGATTAGTAAGTACCCTTAAGAGCTGACTCATACTACTCCCCTGCCCTTCCACAAATTTTTAAGTGCACTGCAGGAGCTGGAGAGATTGGCATTTCAGAGTACTGGCTGCTCTTCCATTGGCCCGAGGTTTGTTTCCCAGCACCCACAAGATGGCTAACTCTAGTTCCAGAGAATCTGACACCTTCTTCTGGCCTCCTCAGACACTGCACACACTCAAAACACAGACATGCATGCATGCAAAGCACCCATACAGATAAAGATAAATATCATCTCTAAAAAAAAGTGCAGTACAGCAAGATGTGGTGGCACACACCTGTTATCATAGCACACAGGAGACTGAGGCAGGAGGATCATGAGTTCAAGGCCATTCTCGGCTAAGTAATGAAACCTTATTTCAAAAGAAAAAACAACAAACAAACAAAGCCCAAAAGAAACATACCCAAGTGCCCAAATAATTGTCACATTAACATGTTCTAGGGAAGTAGGAGAAAATTTAGAGGACCAATGACAAGAGAGTGATGTCCATGTCATGTAAAAGGTATTTTTCAAGCCTATTAATAATGATTATTTATTTACTTGGTAACAATTTCAGAAATATCATTTATACACCACACCCTGTGCCCAGCATTGGGAACACAGCTGTGAGGGATCCTCGTGGATCTGATGGTGTGAAGAACTGCTAAGGGACTGAAATTTTACCCTCCTTGCAAGCTAAGACATTTACTTGACCCAGTTTCACAGTGGCTGGCAGAAGACAGACAAGTAACTTGGGTCAAAGGCAAAGAATTTTGTTGCTTCCAAGCTTGGTGGCTTTATAACACCCTTAAAAAGACTATCCGGAACAAAAAGTGCCAGTCTAGACCAACAAATAGGTAACCCCTGTTGAGCGGGGTTGATTAGCTGGCCTCTCATTGACCCCCGACATGTCAGCAATAAAAGCTACTGTTTATTGCTGTGGTTTTGTGATTGACAGATGTTATTATTGTAGCAACAAATGACTGATACCATCACAGATAATTTCTTGATTCCAAAATTAATTTTTCCTCTTATACCCAATACTCTCTGAACTGTGGATCTTATCAGATCATTTACTATCTAAATGCTGTAGACTGCAGCCCAGACATGAAATACAGTCTTTGGTGGTCTGGTCCTCATTTTCTTTCCAAAATTGTATACACGTATGGTTTACCACAGGATGTTTTTTTCTTCTTTCCCATTCTACTTCCCTCATGTTCTCTTTCTTGCGTTTCACTCTCATAGACCACACAAAAATGCCTGTTTACTTAAAGAAAACTGAAATCTTTAGAACACATTGTTTTTGAGACAGGATCTCATGTAGCCCCGGATGGCGTTGAACTCATTATGTGGCTGAAGGTGGCCTTGAATTCCTGAAGATCCTGTCTCCAACTCTCAAATTCTGGCATTACAGGTGGGTGCCACCATGCTTGCTTTTCTGTGGTGTTGAGGGTGAATCCCAGGGATTAATGTATTTGCTGAGCAAGTACTCTACCATGAGCTGTACCTCCATCCCTGGAAAACTTTTAAGGTTAAAAAAATTAAGTATACCCAAATAATGCACATTCATACAACAAGGACATAAGTTCAACCATGTTCATCGCAGCATTGTTTGTAATAGCCAGGACCTGGAAGCAACCTAGATGCCCCTCTACTGAAGAATGGATTGAGAAAATGTGGTACATTTATACAATGGAGTACTACTCAGCAGAAAAAAGCAATGGAATCTTGAAATTCGCAGGCAAATGGATGGAACTAGAAGAAACCATCCTGAGTGAGGTAACCCAGTCACAAAAAGACAAACATGGTATGTACTCACTCGTATATGGATTTTAGACATAGAGTAAAGGATTACCAGCCTATAATCCTCTTCACCAAAGAAACTAGGAAGCATGAAGGACTCTAAGGGATAAATGCATGGACCCCAGGAATGGGAAGGGGCAGGAACTCCTGAGCTAATTGAGAGCATAAGGGTAGGGGAGAGGGAGCTGCCAGAATGAGAGCAGGAGAAGAGGAGAGGAGGAAATGGAGGAGCAGAAATATTGAGTTGGGGGAAGAATAGAGGAGAGCAGGATGAGAGATACCATATTAGAGGGAGCTATTATAGATCCGAGGAGAGATCTGGCACTAGGGAGATTTCCAGAGACCTACAAGGATGACACGAACTGACAATCCAGGCAATGGTGGAGAGGATAACCTAAACGCCCTTCCCCTAAAATGAGACTGATGACTACTTTTTATGCCATCCTAGAGCCCTCTTCCAGTGGCTGATGGAAACAGAGGCAGACATCCACAGATATACACTGAACTGAACTCTGGAACTTGGTTGCAGAAAGGGAGGAATGAAGATCAAAGAAGTCGGTACCAGGTTGGAGAAACCCACAGGAACAGTTGACCTGAACAAGGGAGAGCACATGGACCCCAGATGCTGTCTGGGAGGCCAGTACAGGACTGATTCAGACCCCTGAACATGTATGACAATGAGGAGGCCTCTGCACTCTAGGGAGCCCCTGGTAGTGGATTAGTATTTTTCCCTGGTGTAAGAAGGGACTTTGAGAGCACATCCCATGTGAAGGGATGCACTCTTGCCCTGGACACATGGGGAAGGGCCTAGGCCCACCCCGGGATGATGTGGTGGACTTTGCGGAGCCCCCACTGAGGACCCTACCCTGCCTGGGGAGTGGAGGGTGGATGGGGTGGGGGGTAGGTCGGGGTGGGGAGGAGGGGTGGGGTGAGGGGAGGGAGAGGGAAAAGGGATTGACATGAGAAACAAGCTTGTTCCTAATTTGAACTAATAAAAAAAATTAAAATTAGGTATTTGGGCTGGAGAGATGGCTCAGTGGTTAGGAGCACAGACTGCTTTCTCAGAGGAATCAGGTTCAATTCCCAGCACCCACATGGCAGCTCACAACTGTCAATAACTCCAGGATCTAACACTTTCACACAGACTTACACACTGGCAAAACACCAATGCATATAAAGTAAAAAATAAATTAAAAAAATTAAGCCAGGCATTGGTGGCACACGCCTTTAATCCCAGCACTCGGGAGGCAGAGGCAGGCGGATCTCTGTGAATTCAAAGCCAGCTTGGTCTACAGAGCAAGTTCCAGGATAGGTTCCAAAGCAATACAGAGAAACCCTGTCTTAAAAAAAACAAAAAAATTAATTCATTTTATCCTACCTGAAAAGTATAGAAATTGATAAAGAGCCCAGAATTTCCTTGAGGATTTTATCACCTGGGGCTCTTTTTGTGGTTTTGCTTATGTTAAGTGCTTTCTCTTTTATTTTTCACTTTTACTTTTCTTTGAGATGGAGCAGGGAGCATCTCCATATCTGGCACAGGGTAGTTTCAAATGTAGGGTCCTCTTACAGCCTCCCAAGTGTTGACATTATTAGTGCATGCCTACACACAGGACTCGTGAGCTCTTCTCTTATTTTTAATTGTGTGTGTGTGTGTGTGTGTGTGTGTGTGTGTGTGTGTGTGTGTGTGTGTGTGTGTAATTGGTTAAAAGGAGGCACTGCTCTTTGCAGAGGAACACCATGCAGTTCCCAGCACATCAGACAGTTCTCAACTGCCTGTAACTCCAGCTCTGGGGGGAGCCAATGCCTCTGTCCTCTGTGAAAATTCACACGCATGTTGGTGAGCACACACACACACACACACACACACACACACACACACACACACACACACACACACACGGGAGGGGGGCCATCTCTCTAGCCCTTCAAGTGCTATTATTTATCATCACTGAACATGAAGGTACTTCCTATATGGAGGAAACGACATCACTAAACAAACAACTTGAGAAAAACAAAGTTTATAGTGAACAACCGGTTCATATATTCTCCATAAAGTTTATTAAAAATCAAGTTATACAATGGGGTTGGGTGTGGTGGCACATACCTTCAGTCCTAGCACTCGGAAGCTGAGGCTGGTGGATCTCTATGAGTTTGAGGCCACCGTGTTCTATATAGTGAGCTCTAAGACAGCAAAAGTTACTGTAGTGGCTTGAATGAGAATGGCTCCCCTAGCCTCATAGATCTGAATACTTGGTCACCACGGAGGGGTACTATTTAAAAGATTAGTGGGTTTGGCCTTGTAAGAAGTGTGTCACTGCGGGTGCGATTTGAGGTCTCGAATACTCAAGCCAAGTTTAGTGTGATATTCTCTTCCTGCCGCCTGCATATTAAGATGTAGAACTCTTAGCTCTTTCTCCAGCACCATATCAGCAGGTAAAGGCTCTTTCCTCAAGGCCTGAACACCTGAACTTCCTACCTGGAACCCACATGGTCGAAGGAAGGAACCAACTCCCATGGATTGTCCTCTGGGCCTCCATACAAGTGCCATGATATGTATGCTCCTCCCACAAACAAATAAATTTAGAATTTTTAAAAATAACATTAGGGAGCTGGAGAGAAGGCTCAGCAGTTAAGAATGCATACTGCTCTTGCAGAGGACCCAAGTTCAGTTCCCAGCACCTATGTCAGGGGGTTTACAACTCCAGAAAACTTCAGCTCCAGGGGTCCCTGATGCCTCTGGTCTCTGAGGGCGCTTGCCATGTGCTCATACCCACATAAATATAAGCATAATAAAAATTAAATCTTACACTGCCAGAGAAGCTAGGTAACAAGGAGAACTCTAAGAGAAACATACATGGTCCCCCAGAGTAGGAGAAAGGGACAAGATCTCCTGAGCAAATTGGGAGCATGGAGGAGGGGAGAGGGAGCTAGGAGAATGAGAAGGGGAGAAGAGGAGATGAGAGAGCAGGAAGGTTGAGTTGGGGGAAGAATAGAGGAGAGCAAGAAAAGGGATACCATAATAGAGGGAGACATTTTAGGTTTACAGAGAAATCAGGCACTAGGGAAACGTATGGAGATCTACAAAGATGAAACCAACTAACAATCTAAGCAACAGAGGAGAGGCTACCTTAAATGCCCTCCCCTGATAATGAGATGGATGACTGACTTATATGCCAGCCTAGAGCCTTCATCCAGCAGCTGATGGAAGTAGATGCAGACACCCACAGCTAAACACTGAAGTGAACTGGAATCCAGTTGCAGAGAAGGAAGAGTGACGAGAAAATGGGTCAAGATCAGGCTGGTGAAACCCACAGAAACAGTTGACCTAAACAACAGGGAGCTCTTGGTCCCCAGACTGATAGCTGGGAAACCAGCATGGGACTGATCCAGCTCCCATGAATGTGGGTGTCAGTGAGGAGACCTCTGAAATCCATGGGGCCTCCTGTAGTGGATCAGTACTTATCCCTAGCATAGGTGTGGACTTTGGGAGCCCATTCCACATAGAGGGATACTCCCTGAGCCAAGACACACGGGGGTGGGCTTAGACTCTATCCCAAAGGATATGACAGACTCTGAAGACCCCCCTATGGAAGGTCTCACCCTTCCTGGGGAGCAGAAAGGGTATTGGATAGGTAGGGTTTTAGTTGGGGGGGTTGTAGGGGAGGAGGAGAGGGAGAGGGAACTGGGATTGACATGTAAAACAAGCTTGCTTCTAATTTAAATAAAAAAAATAAAAATCTTTTTAGTCAAGTGTTGGTGGCACACGCCTTTAATCCCAGCACTTGGGAAGCAGAGGCAGGTGCATCCCTGTGAGTTTGAGGCCAGCCCGGTCTACAAAGTAAGTTACAGGACAGCCTCCAAAGCAATACAGAGAAACCTTATCTCACAAAACAAACAAAAAAATTAAATAAATAAAACAAAATATTTTTAAAGATAAACATAAATAGAAAGTATACATCAACATATTATGAGTGGTTATTTGTATATCTCTGGGCGATAGGATTGTGATAATATTTAAAATTAATTTTGAATTTTGATTTTTTAGCATTCCTTTTTTCTTTTTTTTCATTCATTTATTTAGCTCATAAATAAAGTCATGCACAATTATGATACACAATACAGTATGTTCACAATGGCATGGCTAAATTAAACCAATTAACATGTTATATCACATATTCATCATTTTTGTTTTGAGAACACTTAAAGTATACTATCTCACAACTTTTAAAATATAGCATATTGTTATCAACCATATTTATCATGCTCTCAGTAGACCTCAAGACTTCCCTTTTTTCTTTTTTGGCTTTTACAGACAGGGTTTCTCTGAGTAGCTTTGGCTGTCATGGAACTCACTCTGTAGACCAGGCTGACCTTGAACTCCTGTAGATCTGCCTGCCTCTGCCTCCCAAATGCTGGGATTAAAGGCATTTATCACCACTGCCCAACAGTTTTTTAGTTGGAGAAGGAGAAATACTTATATATTCAATTAAGAAATTAAATTTAAAATACTTGTATATTTAATTAGGAAAATGGAAGATTTACTGGTGTCTTCTTTCAATTGGTTTGTAAATTATATTTTCTTACTTTTCTTCATTTATTTGCTTGAGATAGGATCTCACTGTGTAGCCAAGGCTAGCTTCAGTTTCAAGGATCCTGTCTCAGTTTCTGGAGTGCAGGAATCCCAGGACCATGCTGCCACTCAGCCATTTTCTGACATTTCTTTTCTGTTTGTGCCTAGAACTCGTTCTGTAGAATAGGCTGGCCCTGGGCCCACATAGATCCAGCCTGCCTCTGTTACATACATTTCTTCCATGCTCTTACAGCTAACAAAACATCAGAGTGCAACGTGTTGCTGCTGGTCATCCTTCCTAAGGGCCTCAGACATCAGACCACTCTCTGCTTACCCTGAAGTTGAGAACCTTTATTTGCTTAGCGTTCTTGGGGAGCAACCTGGGTCAATGAGCCTTGGAGCCCCTAACAGGTTTTCATCGGCTCCCACCCCACCTCATGGCACTTGTTCAGAAGACTCCCAGTTTGGCTTGGACCAAGCATAGCTCATTTGAGAAGATCCAGGAACTCTCTGTGTCTATTAAAGGGGAGAGGTTTTCAGTATATTATGCTACAGACCCTAAGGGTTCAAATCAAACTTACCATGCGAACGTTCTTGTGCCCTTCTCTTTTAGAAACCCTTGCAGATTTCTATCGATACCTAAGTGATGTGGACTCTAAGCAGCATGAGGCAATGATAATCATTTTATTCCGTCTGATGGGTTCTGTGGATCAGGATTTCAAATGGGGACCCGCAGAGGCAACTTGTCTTAGTTTCACAATTGAGCCTTCACAACTGCCGGGGCCTCAAGTGGGAAGAACTCACAGGCTAGGCAGGAGCTGGACTCATCAGAAGGCTCGCTTGCCCACACAGCTGGTGGTTGATGTGGGCTGTCAGCCAGTCCTCCTACGTGTCGTGTCGTTGTGGCCTTCTCATGTGGCCCAGGCGAAGCAGGGGCTGAGTCCAAGAGCAAGTATTCTGGGAGAGATTCCAGAAGAATCTGTCTCCTGACCTAGCCTTGGAAGAAGTCAGCATCATTTTACTGTACATGGGTAGGAGTCTTTGGAAACCTCAGCCTAAATTGCAGAGAAGGAAACAGAGACCCCAGTCTACGGTGGAAGGTCGCATATACATAGTGTCATTGGCACATAGAAAGAACACATACATTGATACAGCCATGCTGGGAAAATTCAATCCAGCTCACTGTCCAAATTTCCACAGGATCTCAGTGAACATCCCCCTTCTTCCTGCTCTGTCTTTCTGTCTCTCTGTCTCTCTGTCTCTGTGTATCTCTCCTTCCTTCTTCCTCCCCAACTCACCTCTCTCTCTCCTCTCCCTCCCTCCCTCCCTCTCTCCTCTCCCCTCCCCCTCCTCCCCTCCCCTCCCCCTATTCCTACCTCCTCCCTCCCACTTCTTCCCTCCCTCCCTCCCTCCCCTCCCTTCCCACTTCTTCCCTCCCTTCCTCCCTCCCTTCCTTCCTTCCTTCTGACAGGGTCTTATGCAGTGCAGGCTGGCCTCCTAGGTTGTGAATGATCTCGAACTCCTCATCTTTCTGCCTCTGTCTCCCCTGAGTGCTAAGACTATGAATATATGCCACCCACACCTAGTTTTTCCCCTTAATATCTTGAGTCTGTGCATTTTTTCTATTAATTTTTTAATTCATCGGTGATGTGTGTGTACATATGGTATTATGGGGGTGTGTAGAGGTCAGAGGACAACTGTTAGCAATCAGTGATTCTCCTTCCATTCTGAGTTCTGGTGCTCAAATTCAGGTAGTCAGACTTTCGAAGCAAGCACCTTTACCTGCTGGGCCATTTCACCAGCCCTTGATTCTATTTGTTTTGGGGGTAGTGGATATAACTCAATGGTGAAGTATTTGCCGAGCATGTGTTAGGCCTGGAGTTCTATCACCAAGCAAAAATAAACGAATAATCTCCAAGGATTTTCTTTGTTCTCTGCTTTCCCTCCCATTTTGTCTCCCTCCCTAACCTTCATCTGTCCTTCCTTTCAGTTTTTATATAAACAGCAGGGTCATCAGTGAGCTATTGTTTCATGATGGGAAGTCTTGCCAGCAGGATGGCTGTGACAGTCTGCCTGGTGTCTCCCTAAATCATTTTATTTTTGATGTTTACATTTTATATTCTCCCATGGAACCACATCTTTTATGCTCTGGAGACAAGAAGGCTGTCTTTTCAAACAACCCTTTCTTATAGCTTACCTAATTATTTCTAAGAAAGATTTTTATGACATTAAAAGCATCGGAATTGAGTTAATGCTCTCGTTCAGTACCTCCTATGTGCTAGGCACCATTCCAAGAGGACCCTTACAAAGTGTTAACCTGCTTAATCTTCAGAACCTTGTTCCCCAAATACAAACAAGGAAACTAAGGCACAGAGATTTCCCCAATGTCACAGAGCTATCACATGGCAGAGCCAAATATCAAACTCCAGTCATGTCTTCCAAATGTGTATTCTTTGTTTAACTAGTATTTTTTGTTGTTGTTTAATGGGATAGGGTTTTACCATGTAGCCCAGTTTGGCTTTGACCTCTTGCTCCCCCTGCCTCTGTCTCTCAGATGCTGGGGTTACATACATGTGCCACATTCCCAGCATCTCCATTGGTCGCTATCATACCCAGCCCAAATGTATATTATCAATTACACAGTCTATGGCCTGTCCATCATCACTCGCTGCTCCATTGGCCTTTTATTAGCTTGAGCAAAAAGGATTACATAGGCCTGAGATTATAAGTTCTCAGGTCTTCAAAATAATGGCCTGCTTGGGAAATAGGACTGGGATAGACCTGGGAAGGCAAGCAGTATACCAACTCCTAGCTTACCCCAGCCTTTGTCCTTATCTCTCTGTTCTTGTCCTATCTGGCTGACAAGAAACAGTGCAGGTCCTGAAGCTGTCTCTGGACTGACCTGTCCTCCCCTTACACTTCTCTGTCTGGAAAGTGGGTGGAAGGATTGGAGGATGATGACAGTGTGCTAAAGTCAGTGTGCTAAAATGTTCAAGAGACCCAAAGCATTTTGTTGATACTCTATGATATTTTTCTCATCGAACTTGGTTCTCTCCTCACTTATGGCAGTTTGGAGAGACAGAGAGATTTTAAGGGACTTCCCCATATCTTTTGAGAGCCGAACTAAATTCACTGCATAGTAATCTCCTGCAAACAGCACTTTGGAGTTAACTAACTGAACTTCCTGGGTTGAGATGCTAGTAGTTTATTCACTTGGGGTGTCTTTTTTAAATGATTTATTTTTTATGTGCATTGGTGTTTTGCCTATATGTATATCTGTGTGAGGGTGTCAGATCCCCTGGAACTGGAGTTCCAGATGGGTATGAGCTGCCTTGTGGTTGCTGGAAATTGAACTCAGGACCTCTGGAAGAGCAGCCAGGGCTCTTAACCTCTGGGCCATCTCTCCAGCCTCAACTTGGGGCATCTTAATTATTGTGGTTACACTTGACGAAAACCCTTCTGAGGAAGCTGTAGGAGACAGTGAACAACTCCTTAGAATTCTTGATCAAAATCTGGGTGAAGCTACATAGCCACAATTCTGCATCTAGAATATTCTGCAAACAGAAATATTACAAAGAAAATATCGAAGGGGTCCAAGGGGTCCATCTGATTATTCTGACACAGTGTCTCCCAAAAGAAAGTTTTCCTAGAGGACAATCTAGGTTGGTGTTTCACTGGTCAAAAAGCACCCCTGTACACAAAGTAATAAATGAAGTATTTGTTTTTGCAATAGTGAACGATATAACATGGATCCCTGAGGCAGACTTTTTGGAAGCCTGAGAGAAAGGAAAGAGAAAAGGCTTAGAAAAGTATGCAGTTTTGGTCTGGAAATCTGCCAGGAAAAGCTGGGTAATGAAGGATTAAAATGAAAACAAAATTGGAAAGGAAACAAGGGTAAGGAAAGAGCCACAGGGGGAAAAAGCCAGCAAATGAATGTACAAGAGATGAGACCCAAACCTCTGTTGTCAAGGGGCTGAGGCCATCGAGTGTGAAGAAAACAGGCCAAGTTCAAACCCAGTGAAAAAGAAAATCCTGCAAAGGCAGCAAATACATGAGTCTAGGGGGAAAGACGAATACAGAACTAGAAGAGAAAGAGAAAAAGGAAGTGATTTTTAACAGGAAACTGACCAAAATAGACTTGGACTGTGTCATTTGAAGGGGAATGGGGGGAAGCAGAGATCAAGGGGAGGAGAGGTCACATGTTCAAAGTAGAGGCCTCTCTCAGTGAATTTCAGAGGATGAGTGCACGGTATGGAGTACGAAAAGCTGGATGCGTGGTTTGGCTGGGGTCCTGATCACAGCTCAGGATGTAGTAGAAATGATTGGTTTGGTGGCTTGGCCAGATCAATGGGGGTTTTTGTTTGTTTGTTTTTGTTTCTTGAGGAAGGGTTTCTCTAACAGTCCTGGCTATCCTGGAACTCACTTTGTGGACCAGGCTGGCCTCAAACTCACAGAGAGGCATGCACCACTTCCACCCAGCTCTGATCAACACTTTTTAAGTGTGTTTCTCCCTCCTTCTCTTCTCCACTCACCTCTTTCTTTCTTCCATCTTTCTTCTCCCTCCCTCCCTCCCTCCCAAAGGCTTGGGGTAGGAGGACAAAGGCACTTATTGCCAAATCTCAGCTCTGGAGGAAGGAGAGAAGCAACTCCCAGAAGTGGTCTTGTTCCACTTGAGCACACGGAGAAGGAAGTATGGAGGCCGGGCTCATGACAACTTCCAAGTGGCTGGCTGCAAACATCACAGCAGGGGCCATGCCTTGCCTGACTCCTGGCCTTGAAGGTCTTGTCCTCTACGTCAAGGACCAGTTGGTGTCTGTTTACCTGTGACCCTGACTTCCTGTGCTACAGGACATACATTGCCTTTGGCTGGGCTATCTCAGGAGCTCTTGCTTCACTTGCTGAGATTCAGAACTGAGATTCTTGAAGCTTGAACTTTCTGTCTCCATATCTGGTGTCACAGTTCTGCATGTCCTTAGCCACAGTTCTGCTTTTGACCCTCCCTCGGTCTTGCACACGATTCTTATGTTTGAGACCCTGAAGAAGTGGTCTACTTTCTACCATCCTCTGCGACTCTGGGTCCTGCCTTAATCTTAGCAAGAACTCTGTGGAGTTCAGCTGTTGTCCATTGTCCCCTTGGTGTCTAAGCACTGCCCATACCTGGACCCCTATTACATGTACAAGCACTCTTAGGGGACACTGTTCACTTCTGTGTCTGAGTGTGCATGTGTGAAGGCCAGACATTGATGACAGGTATCTTTCTTTTCTTTTTCCTTTTCTTTTCTTTTCCTTTCTTTGTTTCTTTTTGTTTTTGCTTTTTTTTTTAAGACATGGTTTCTCTGTGGCTTTGGAGGCTGTCCTGGAACTAGCTCTTGTAAACAAGGCTGGTCTCAAACTCACAGAGATCTGCCTGCCTCTGCCTCCTGAGTGCTGGGATTAAAGGCATGCGCCACCACCGCCCGCCAACAGTTACCTTTATTAATTACTCTCCACCTTACTTTTGACAGGGTCTCTCATTGAACCTGTTTTGGCTAAATTGGCTATCCAATGAGTCTCCCAAGATCTTTTTTCCCCCAACCCCAACATGGGTGGGTGCACGGGATCCTCATGCTTATTCAGCAGGTACTTCACCCACAAAGCCATGTCACCATTTCTCCAATTTTGACCTTTCTAATGTTGCTTATGGCCCATAGTGAGCTGTCCTTTGCTGTGGCCATCAGATGCCATGGGCTATTGGCTACACTGGACTGTTCTCAACCCAGATGCTGGGTCTGTGACTCCATATCCCTGCAGTTGTGCCCATCTCCATAGCATCTGCTTCATTCCAGAGGTGCTGGATGCAGCTTGAGTGGTCAGTCCATCCAGCCTGCCCATCTTTCTATGACAATTTGATCATGCTCAGATGGCTTTTTTGGACTTAAGAAAACAAAAATCAATAGCTTGCTTCAGGAGTTTCAAAAATATTTTACTAGTAAGGCTGTATATTTAACTACCCTGGTGGCAAAAAGAGACTAGGGAAAACACACTTATAATTCAGAGACGTGGCAGATACTGACATTGGCCCATTCATAGTCCCTTGGCACTCATTCTTCCAGCACAAGACCAGTACTTCTACTGCTAGAACCTGTGGCTAGCAGCCTGTGCACTTTCCCTCAGCTATGGCCAGCACAAGAAAGAAGCTAGTGCCAAAGAATGAAGCTGGGATTCAGCTTAAGATAAATACTCTAGCTGCCAGGCTTCAGGGGTGTGTGTGTGTGTGTGTGTGTGTGTGTGTGTGTGTGTGTGTGTGTGTGTGTGTGTAATTAGATGACTACACAGTGGCATTTACAGTATCTCCTAGGGACCCCCAGTGGTATGGCCTCAATTGCCCATAGCTATAACATGCTCAATAACACCCCTTATCTTCCTTATCTTGTTTGTACCACTTCCCAACTCTCCTACCAGCATTTCCTGAGATTTCCTCTCTCCTTGTGTGTCAAATTAATGTTCATGTGCCTTTCAGAAATCTAGACTAAGACAAGATGTCTCATGGTCAAAGTTAAAGGTTTCATAATTTTCTTGAGAATTACTTTGACCACTAGCACAATTATATTGGAATTTTTGAGACAGGGTTTCTCTGTGTATCCCTGGCTGTCCTAGAACTCACTTATAGACCAGGCTGGCCTCGAACTCATAGAGATCCACCTGCCTCTGCCTCCTGAGTGCTGGGACTAAAGGAGTACACCATCACCGTCCGGCACAATAATACTCTTTTAATACTATGATATGAGAGAAACAAGCAACAAAGGCGCCTAGGAACTGTATTCTCTACTTGGGTCATTCTGGCTTTTGAGATATTAATAAGGGTTATGAGATTTTGTGATCAAATCAATTTAGATCAAACAAAATTAAACAAGCTTCTTTACCTCAGTACTCCTGTAGGAAATGTGTAGCTTTGCAAGTTTCCAGACCTCTCCCCATGTTAAATTAATCTCATGATCCTTTGCCTCAGCCTCCCAAGTACTGAGATTATAGGACTGTGTCGTCATGCCTGGCTGAGACATCAAATTTTATATACAAAAACTAGTGGAATGATGAAATAAGCAGACCACACTCAGTCAAATGCACATAACTTACAATGCATTACGTATACAATATACATAGATTATCTAGAGCACTGGTTTTCATTCTTGCTAATGCCATGACCCTTTAATAAATAGTCCTCATGTTGCAGTAACAACCCCCAAGCAAAAAAAATTTGCTACTTTTTATTGCTATAACTATAATCGTGCTAATATTATAAATCATGATGTAACTATTGGATATGCAAAATATCTGGTATGTGACCCCCCAAGGGGTCATGACCCTGACATTGAGAACCACTGACCAAAGGAACCAACAAGAAAATTATGTGAGTCTGATTGTGGTGGCATATACTTTTAATTCTAGCACTTGGGAGGCAGAAGCAGGTGGATCTCTGAGAGTTCGAGGCCAGCCTGGCAGCCTGGTCTACAGAGCAAGTTCCAGGACAACCTCCAAAGCAATACAAAGAAACCCTGTCTCAAAAAACCAAAAAAAAGGAAGAAAGAAAGAAAGAAAACTATGCAAGGAGATAAAATAAATAACCACCCACCACTCGAAATAGAATTATAGATAATACCCTAATAACCTACTGGAAGTTAGGAAAAATAAAACAGAAATGGAAAGCAGAGAATAAATAGAAAACCAAGTGAATTTCAAATTTAAGCATTTGTGTATCAATACTTATGTTCAATTTAATGACCTGATACACTAATCACAAAGCAGAGGTTAGCAAAGGGCATTTAAAAAATGACCCAACTATATATTGTGTACAGGAAACATACTGCAGATATAACGATAGTAGTTTGAAAGTGAAAACAGGGGCTGGAGAGATGGCTCAGAGCTTAAGAGCACTGACTGCACTTCCAGAGGTCCTGAGTACAATTCCCAGCAATCACAAGATGGTTCACAACCATTTATAATGAGATCTGGTCCTTTCTTCTGGTGTGCAGACATACATGGAGGCAGGATGTTGTATTCATAATAAATAAATAAATCTTTTTTAAAAAGTGAAAATACAGACAGTTATATAATTCAAATATTAATCAAAAGAAAGTAGGAATGGCCATAATATCAGATAGAGTGCAGAGAAAAGAAAATGCTACTGGGTGGTAGTGATGGCATACACCTTTAATCTCAGCACTTTGGAGGCAGAAGCCGGTGTTGGAACCCAGCCTCCACAGGGTCTCTAAGAGTTGTTTTCCAGCATAACCACAGGTACCTCCTGTTTTCCTGACCTCATCCCACTAGGATCAATGTCCTGTTGTGAACCCTTTGACCTGGGGTTTTTGTAAGTTTGTATATAAGGCTGCTCCTCAATAAAGGTGAGAGACATTCTCTCAGAAACGGACCAGGAGTCTTCATCCAAATATGCAAGCTTTCACCCAATACTTGGACTTAGTGGTGGCCAAGAGCAGCCACAAATGGAGGTTCCACCTAAATCGGGAAAGAAAGGGGACCCTGAGAGATCACCCTCAGAAGGCTGGCAAGCAAGTAAGGAGTTGTGAGGGTGGATTGCAAAAGGTACTAGAAAATAGGTATCTCAACTCCTAAGAGAGTTGGATTAGAAAAAGGTACTGGAAAATTGATGGCTCAGATCCAAAGAGAGTTGGATTGTAAAGGCACTGGAAAAGGGGTGCCTCAACTCCTAAGAGAGTTGGATTGGAATAGAGATCACAGTCAATCACACAGAAAGTTTAAAGAGACAAGGTACTGTTAAGATTTCATTTTAACTTTGGATTAAGTAATAATGCTAAGAAAATTGCTGGGTGGTGGTGGCGCACGCCTTTAATCCCAGCACTTGGGAGGCAGAGGCAGGTGGATCTATGTGAGTTCGAGATCAGCCTGGTCTACAAGAGCTAGTTTCAGGACGGCCTCTAAAGCCACAGAGAAACTCTGTCTTGAAAAACCAAAAAAGAAAAAAGAAAAAAGAAAAAAATGAAAAAGAAGAAGGAGAAGAAGAAAGAAAGAAAGAAAGAAAGAAAGAAAGAAAGAGAAAGAAAATTATTAAAGAAATACGGGAAATCCTCCACTGAGGAATCCCTCCCTCGTGAGCTGTCCACCAGCAGTTAGCTGACCCAGCAGCCCATGCCCTTGTCCACTAGAGTCAGCTGGCAATGATGTGGTGTGCACAGGCTGGCTGGAGAAATCACCTCCTGAGAAAAAGTTGGGGTGCTATGCTTGGAAGAAACTCTGGTTTATCCTGCGGAGCAGTCAAATGAGTGGTGACCCAGATGTTCTAGAATACTATAAGAATGAACACTCCAAGAAACCCCTGCAGATCATCAACCTAAACTTCTGTAAGCAGTTGGATGTATGTCTGACCTTCAACAAAAAAGAGCTCCAAAAGAGTTTTGTGTTTGATATCAAGACCAATGAGCTCACCTTCTACCTGGTGGCTGAGACAGAGGCTGACATGAATAGGTGGGTCCAGAGCATCTGTCAGATCTGCAGCTTCAGTCAGACTAAAGAGAGCACTGATGCCCTGAGAAACCTTTCTTCGGTCAGTCATAGTCTCCGTTCTTCTCCAGCTGAATTCAGCAGCTCCAGTCATCACCTGCTCCAAGCAAGAAAGTCCTCAGCCCTTTCACACTCTAGCCAGCCCCCTGTGTCAAGCCACATCCAGCCTGCCTTGTCCACCAGTGAACCTCAGGAGAATCAACACTTGCACCAATGCATAAGCTGAAGGACAGAAAATACAAGGAATGCCAGCTTCTCTCAGAGAGCACCGGACAGGAGAGTGATATAGCCACACAAAAACTTGCCCAGGGCAATAGACACTGTATCAACAGAGTCAGTAATCAGGTCCTTGGTTTCTATAGCCTTCCCAAGCCAAGCCAATACAGTGCTTTTGACCTCCCTTGTAGCTTGGCTTCACACAGCCACACCAAGGGCAGCCTCACAGGATCTGCGGCAGATAGTGAGGATGTGTACACCTTCAAGGCACCCAGCAACACCCTGTGTAGGGAATTTGGAGACCTCCTAGTGGACTCAGCCATAGGTCCCCCACCACGGCACCCCAAGACACCTTGGAGGGGCAGCCCTCAACAAAGACCTCCAGTCAGTGACTACAAGTATCCAAAACGAGGCGGAGAAACCCCCTGCTGGTCTGCTAAATATCCAGAAAAGACTATCGTGGGTCTATCAGACAGTGCCAGCTCTGATGACAACTATGTGCCCGTAAACCCAGGTTCTGACATTCCCAAGAGCACAATGCCTCATCACTTTGCCAGCTGAGGAAGCGAGATCCAGACACCCCTGGTCGAAAAGCAAAGCCAGCACCCCTTGACCTGAGAAACAACACTGTCATCAATGAGCTTCCTTTCAAGCTACCTGTCACCAAGTCTTGGTCCTCCCAGTACTGCCATTCCATCTCCACCAAAGCATCACCAACACAGACTCCAGAGACAGCGAGGAGAATTAAGTACCTATGCAGAACCCAAAGTCTTCATCCCCTGTACCCGTGGCACTAACAACCCAGCTCCAAAAAGAGTACTGGCAATGTGAATTACATAGCCCTGGACTTCCAGCCGGTCTCCCAGAGCCCTCATCGCAAGCCATCCACATCATCTGTCACATCAGATGAGAAAGGAGAATATGTCCAAGTGGATAAAGAAAAGACCCAGGCCCTACAAAAGACCATACAGGAATGGACGAAGATTCGGCAGTCCTCAAGACCCTCCAAAGATGCCAAGCTATGGTAAGGATGGCCATCCCTCCCCACACCTCCTCTCCTTTGTGACTTTTGTTCAAAAGATGTATGTATGTTCTGGGTGTATGGTGTGGCCACACATGTGTGTATGAAGTGTGGTCATAAATGTGTGACTAACAACAAAAGAATGCTATTGTGTTGTCTTTAAACCGTTAATTGCGGGGGAAGGAGCAACAGTTGTTAAAGTACAGGTTACTTGGGAGGGAAATTTCTGCTTTTATTTCCATGGAGGGTGAAGGGCTGTGGATTCCTTCCAGACTGGTATGGTTTCATGGGGCAGGACCCCCTGAAGCAGTGGCCCAGGTGATCCGAATATTTGTTTTCACTTAAATTTGTTTGGTTAGAAATGGTAGTGGTCACAGTCAATCACTTTTAAAAGGAAAAAGGAGGAATATGATACAGAAATGATACTTTGTATTGGAACGGATCCTCATTTGTTGATACTTTGTATTGGAATGGATTTTCATTTGTTGATATTAGTTAGGTTTCCTAGATATATATTCTTCAAATCTTTCAAAGACCTACAGAAAATATGGCATTTAAATGGTTTAGGCTTTTTTTCTTGACAGTGAGACACAACTGCTCCTAGCACACCAATTACATCTGAGAGGAAGATGAGCATCCGAGAAACCTGTTATAGTGTTTGCCTTTGACATGGCAAGACCAGCAAGAATCTACTCTTGCCTGAACTGTTTAACTATTGCTTTATAAACTGGACATGCGGGACCCATCAGAAAATGCCTAAAGGGTTCCTGCTTCATGGAGGAATACAAACTGCTAATGCAGGATGGTTTAGAATTCCCTGCTTCATGAAAGAGTCTGCCAGACATTCTACAGGACACAGAAAAAAGATGACAAACTGCCAATGCAGGTGGACAGTTTAGAATTTCCTGCTTTGCTGAGAAATCTGCCAGACACACTGTGGCCTGTAGGCTAAAGATGGATGCCCCAACGTTACCAAGAAACTTTGGGTGACTGTCTAGGAAGCAAGATGTCTCTGTCTCAAACCCCCACCCCTGGGAAAAAAAAGAGAGAAAAGAAAATAATGATACAGTGTCATTGCATTGCATAATCATCAAAGGGTTAATATATGAAGAAGGCACCATTTTCTCCATCTGTGTGCATATGCTGCAAATCATGGACTGAACATGTGAATATAAAATTATAGGATTGAGGGATGGAGAGATTGCTCCATGGTTAAGAGGACTTCCTGGTCTTGGAGAGGACCTGAGTTCAGTTCCCAGCACCCACGTGTGGTGGCCTAGAACTCCATTTCTAGGGGATTTGATATCTCTGCCCTCCAAGTATACCCATGCTCATGTGTTTACACATGCACATGCATGCACACACACAAATTAAAGATAAAACAAAACACAAAAGAAAAATTATATGACTGGAAGGAGAAATAGACAAATCCACAACTGTAGCCAGGATGTCAGTGCTTTTCTTGCAACAATTAGTAAACAACTAAGCAGAAGGAGATAATAAACCCATCCACCAACTGAATGGAATCAACACCGGCTAATCCAACTGACAGCAGAATGGAGTTTTTGCAACTGCCCATGGAACATATAGCAAGACCCTGGGTCAAAAGAGAAACTTTAACAAATCCCAAAGAAAGCATACATTGTAGTCTCTGCCTTGTAAAGTCGCCAATAACAAAACGCTAATGGGAATATTGCCAAAGCTTTAGAAACTAAACATAACACTTCAAATAAACAAAGAGGAAATTTCAGGTGAACCTAAACTGTATGCTGAGTTTAGTAAGAATAAAAGTGTGTGTGTGTGTGTGTGTGTGTGTGTGTGTGTGTGTGTGTGTGTATACATATATATATATATATATATATGTATATACATATACATATATATATATATATATATATGCCATTAAAATGTATGGCACAAAGCAATACTAAGAAGAAAGTTAGAGCAGCAGATGCTACCAGTAGATAAGAGAACTTTCCAATCTGTGATTTAATCCCACCTCAAGAACATAGAACAACCAAATACAATTGAAAGGGGGAACTAGTTCAGAGGGGAGGAGAGAAGTCAGTGAGGTTGAACATAGGATAAAGAGTTAAAAACCAAACAAAAAGGTGATTCTTTGCAAAGGTCAATAAAAGTTGGGGTGGTTGTACAAACCCATACATGTGACAACATGACAGAACTATACACACGGCTTTTGCCAGTGTCAACTTCCTGGTTTGCAAACTACACGGTAACTGTAGAGAATGTAAGTCTCAGGCAAGTAGGGCGAAGGGTTCATGGAACTTGCCTGAATCACCTTCCTACTCTCCTGTGACTTAACTGTCTCAAGGTTAAAAGGGACCTGAGTGTGTGTTGAACATGCCTGAAATCTCCAGCACTTGGGAGGCAGGAGGTCCTTGAGTTCAAGGCCAGCCTGGACTGCACAATGAAGTTCTCTCAAAAAGAAAGAATACATTTAAAAGTTTTTTAATTCAAGAAATTTGGAAATGGCTGTTCAACTGAAACATCATTTATTGAATAGTGCTGTGGTTTACAGTGTTTTCTAAAATTCCTGACAGGAAAGCTCCAGGGTGTTAAAAGGGTTTATAACAAATGTTCTTAATAATACAAGGTTCTGTGACTTTCCAAGAGCCAGGCTGTCTTTCTCTAAAGGTTGTCTCATCTCTCAGGCTCCTTCTTAATTAGTGATGCCCAGAGGGAACAGCCAGCTTCAGATAGACTGGAAGTTCTTGTCCTAGACACAATACTTTCTCAGTGTGCATAGAATCTTCTTTGGCTCCCTAAGTAGCTATCACACATATTCTTGCATCCTTTTTAGTGTATGCCTGTGTGTGCGTGCATGTGTGTGTGCCCAAGAGTCCATGTGCATGTGTAGCTCAGGATAGTCTAGAATTCACTGTGTAGTCCAGGTTGGCTTGGAACTGTTGATCCTCCTGTCTCATTCTCCTCAAAGCTGGTATTACAAGTGTATGCAATCATGCCCTGTTCTAGAACTCTTCAGAGTCTTGCATATAAATAGCAAAACAATTTCCCCATTGTCACTTGTCTAATAGATTATCATGAATATAAACAAAAGATCTTTAGCTATGGGTTGCAGGACATCATCTGGTTGAATTCAGTCCAGCTTTCTTCCAATCATCAAGGCGGTTTGTTAAAAATTATTTATTTTTAAATAATTTATTTAGTTTTATTTTATGTGCATTGGTGTGAGGGTGTCAGATCCTCTGGAACTGGAGTCACGGACAGTTGTGAGCTGCCATGTGGGTGCTGGGAAATGAACCTGGGTTCTCTGAAAGAGCAGTCAGTGCTCTTAACCTCTAAGCCAGCTCTCCAGTCCCTAAAAATTATTTCTTTATGTGTATGTTTGTGTGTGGGGGAATGAGATATAGAGAGAGGAGAAGAGGGGGAGAGAGGGGAGAGGGGGGAGAGGGAGAGAACAGACTGTGACTGGCCTGGCACTCTCTCTGGAGACCAGGCTGCCTTCAACCTCACAGAGATCCACCTGCCTCTGTCTTCTGAGCGCCGGGTTTAAGAAATGCTCTACCATGCCCACCTCAAAGTAGTTTTCCACTCTGTTAGCTAGTTGTCCATAGAGAGGGCTGTCTTCCATCTGGCAAGTCAGCTGAAGAAATCTCAGTCTGTATGATTTTCTACCTTCATCTTGGTCACTCTTGTCCCAAATGCTGAGCAGTGCAAGGTTCAGCAGCCCTGGAGGTGAAGGATGTGGCTCTGGTGTCAAGAAAGAATTTCTCACTCAGCTGCAGGGAATACAGCTAGCAAATTGCCTGGGCAATTCATGCCTTCATTGTCTACTCCAACTCTTTCTTTCTTGAAATAAAAGATTGATTCCAAGCTAGGCGTGGTGGTGCAAACCTTTAATCCTGGCATTTGGGAGGCAGAGGCAGGCCGATCTTCATGAGTTAGAGGCCAGCCTGGCCTACAGAGTTTCAGACCTGCCAGGGTTACATAATGAGACCCTGTCTCAAAATTTAAAAAAAAAATGGGGCAAGTACAGTAAGTAGTATTTGGGAACCATGAAACAAGTGGCTTTCAGTGAGTTGGAGGCTAGCCTGGTCTGCATAGCAAGGCTCCTGAAAGTACATTAGCTGAGTTATTATCATCATTATTATTATTTAAATGAATGATTCAGTATTAATAACTATCTTTAATGGGAAGCAGAGGCAGGCGGGTCTCTTGAGTTTGAGGCCAGAATGATCTACAGAGCAAGTTCCAGGACAGCCAGGACTACACAGAGAAATCCTGTCTCAAAAGAATCAATAATAATAACAGAAAAATAAAAATAACTACCTTTAAAAAGATTTTACTTTTATTTGTAATTACATGTATGTGTGTGTGTCTGAGTGTGGCCTTGTGAGTCCAGTGCTCACAGAGGCCAGAGACATCGGATGCCCTTGGAGCTGGTAGTTGGGAGCTGCCTGTGGTGGATGCTGTGAAGCAAACTCAGGTCCTCTAGAAGAGCAGTACACGTTCTTCACCACTGAGCCATCTCTCCATCCCCGATGTTTTTGATGGTTATTTGTAAATTTGATTCAATTTTTATAAAGTTTACCGTGCATTAATAAATAAATCTGTGATGATTAAAAGAACTAAAGCTGTCAATCAGGATGCTGAAAAATTCAGCAACGTGTTCATGATTTAATCATCGGCTTAAGGAACTTTAATGTTTTAAATAATTCTGCTTTGTCACAGTTTTACCTGAACAACTGGTCAGAACCTTATGGAAATGTAACCAAGGATGTAAATGTAACCAAGAATGTCAGAAAAAGCAAATGGGCTGAGAGTGGGTACTGGCTCGTACTGGTGGGTACTGGAACCTAGGAAATTGTGAATGCTATGAATGGGCTATACTACTGAGCTATTGAGCTAAATTCCTAGCTGCCCCCTTCACTTTTTTTTCCTTCCGAGTCAAGGTTTCTCTGTGGCTTTGGAGGCTGTCCTGGAACTAGCTCTTGTAGACCAGGCTGGTCTAGAACTCACAGAGGTCTGCCTGTCTCTGCCTCCCGAGTGCTGAGATTATAGGCATGCGCCACCACCGCCTGGCCCCCTTCACTTTTAATTTTTATTTTTTTAAAAATTATTCTGTTTTCTTTTGTTTGTTGTTTGTAAGTTTTAATTTTGAGATAGTATCTTACCCCAGGCTGAATGTGAACTCACAGCCCAGACAGGCCTTGAACTTCTAATCCTCCTACCTCAAGTTCCTGAGTAGTTGGGATTACAGGTCTGTGCCACTATGCCTGGCCCACAAATTGATCTCCTGCCATCATACCCAAAATAGAATGAAAGGAAATTAAGCATACACAACAATGCATAAAAGCCAAGTCTCCTGGATGTGCTTAATGCAGCTGATGAACGTTAAAGCATATGTAGGGGCTAGGGGCTGGTTTCCTGGTAAAGGGCTTGCTACAGAAGCACTGGGACCTGAGTCCATATGTCTGGCACCCACATAAAAAGCTGCATCTATTGGCACATGCCTGTAATCCCAGAACTGAGAAGTAGAAACTGTGAAGCTCTGTAATCCCAGAGCTGGGACTCTCTGGCTAGCCAAACCTAGACAATCGGTGATCTCCAGGTTCCATGAATGACCCTGTCTCAAAAATAACAAGGTAGAGGGGCTGGAGACACAGCTCAGCCACTAAATGAATACTGATCTTACAGAAGCCCCAAGTTTGGTTTGACACCTTCTGGCCCCTGAAGACATCTGCACTCATGTGCATATATACCCCCTCCACACACATGCCTATACACAATTAAAAATAAAAATGAATCTTAAAAACAAATAAGGTAGAGAGCAATGGAGGAAGACAACAATGTCAACTTCTAGCCTCCACATGCTCCCATATAGGTGTGCACATTGCATTTGCACATACATACATTGCATCCACACACAAAAGAAACATGTATATGAAACACTTAATATTTATAACTGGTTTGTGCATGGAAAATATGCTTCTGGGTTTCTTTTTTAAGTACTTAATAACTAGAATTTATTTTTATCTTGTATTTTGGTTTCTCAAGACAGGGTTTCTCTGTATTGCTTTGGAGCCTATCCTGGAACTCACTTTGTAGACCAGGCTGACCTCGAACTCACAGAGATCCACCTGCCTCTGCCTCCCAAGTGCTGGGACTAAAGGTGTGCGCCACTACCACCTGGCTTAGAATTTATTTTTAAATCAAACTATTACCAACCAAATGGGACAGATTCAGGTGAGCAAGAAAATGCAAACAAGCTGGGCAGTGGTGGCGCATGCCTTTAGTCTCAGCACTCAGGAGGCAGAGGCAGGTGGATCTCTGTAATTTCGAGACCAGCCTGGTCTACAAGAGCTAGTTCCAGGACAGGCTCCAAAGCCACAGAGAAACCCTGTCTCGAACCCCCCCCCTCCAAAAAAAAAGAAAATGCAAACAAAGTGCACTGATTTGAGTCATGCCTTATAAAAGAATTGACATGCACAGAGTTCCATTAACTCTTTTGATGCACAGTCATTTTTCTTATGGTAGAAAAAAATTTAGAGTCTCTAAATTAGGTATCATTTTAAACTTAACTGTGTAATTTCTGTTCAAGAAGTCTGTTTTCATGCTGAGCACTTTATAAAGTTCATTGGCCTACACAAAATTGCAGCATCCCGTTTATAAAATGCAAAGGTAGAATGACAGTGTTTCACAAAGCACCCCAAGTTCTAGGCTGTGGCTCTTCATAAGAAACAGTGAACCAGTAAGAAACAGATTCATCAGCACAGGAGGATCAGGAATTCCTGGCCAGCCTTGGGTACCCGAGACCCTGCACCAAAGAAGAGAGAGCAGGACCATGGCAAATGCCTGCTTACAATCCTTAAATGGCTTGGCCTTGATTGCTTTGCCCAAGTGCAGTATAACTCAGTTAAGAGCCCAGCTTCAGGAGATAGTTCATATCCTCACCTGGCCATAAAAATAGTTATCAATTCACAAGCAAGGTTTCTGTCATTATTTAGGCAATAAAATGGCTTTAGACTAGAAAAGACTGTAGTTGAGAAGATATAACCATTCAGCTGGGAACGCAGTGGTATATAGGTCTTGTGTAGTACATAGGTGGCCCTGGGTTCCAATCCCCAACTTCACACATATAAAAGACACAAACACACAAATATGTACTAGCCAGTATAGGACACTGGCAATACTTTTATTGGCTCTAAATGGAACAATAATTTGCAAACCCTCATTATCCCCCCAATAAAAGAAAATTACCTATAAAGTCACAACTGACTGTCCTACTTAACACATCTCACTTAATCAAGGAGAACAGATGACAGAGAATGGACACTATATCTACTTATCAGGGACTACCACAGTAAAGTCTCACAGTTCAGCCCAAGACCCCTACAGTAAGCAAAATGAAAAGGTTGGAACTTCTATTGGCGGTCAGTTGACAGATTATTCACTACAACACCAATTAGCTAATATCTTCAGTACTACTATTACAAAGATACTCAAAGCTTGTGTCGTTAAAGCTACATTGTTCCAAACACATGGCAGTCAATTATTTACCCATCTTCCTTTGGAGGAGTGAACCAGCCCTTTTTCTCATGCATCTGCACAACAGAGTCATAGGACTGTTGCGCTGTTTCTAGATTATATTGATTCTTATCTGCTCCAAAGCGCACCCTAGCTTTGCCCTTCACTAAGGTGGCATTGATCTGCATGATGACCGATTCTATGGAGTAGGCGCTGCTCCAGCCCTGTTTTGTGAGCAATTCCATACACAATGCCCCTCCACCCAAGACATACCCTCCAGACAGAATAGGTGACTCGACGCGAACAAATGGAGGATCAAATGGAAAGTTATCCTTAAAAGAAAAGTTAAGCAAAATATATTCTATGCCTTCTTTTTCTTTCAAAAGCTGAAGGTCACCAAACAAGGGACTATCAGGGTCAACCTTCCTCAGTTTAACGTGCCAGTCATATAAGCTGTCATTTATCAGTTCCACGGAATAAGTCCCTGATTTGTAACTCTGCGATCTGTATATATCTCTCAGTTCTTTCATAAGTCTATTTGAAGCATGCACTGACCCAGACACGGTACCATTTAAATGGTCTTGCCTTTGACTCTTCCTAATATTCTCTAATATTGCCAAATGCTCCTTCTCAATCCCTTCGTCCTCTGACTTTTTCTCACTACTAGTGTCTTCTTCTTTCAGCTCATAATGATCCAAGTCTTCCAGCCCGTCAGCTGCCTCTTCCTCTTCATCCTCCGAGGGCACCTCTTCGATGGTCGCCTTCAGGGTGATGGGGACGGGCTGGTCCAGCGTCTCCACATCCAGGTGCTCAGGCAGGTTATATAAGCTGCAGAGTTCACAGATCAGCCACTTCAGCTGCTGACGAAGCAAACTGTTGGGCTTAGAATCTTCCAGACGTTCCAGGATCGATGTGAGATCTGGATCATCAGAGTCCACGAACCATATCGGCGGAGAAGATGGGTAGGACTCAGTGATGGTGCAGTGCAGGGTGAGCGGCGGCGGCGAGGGCGGGCTGCCCGCGGGCGCCGGCGGCACCAGGAACTGACACTGCAGCTCATCCAGCTGCCAGCTCACGATGCGCAGCAGCTTGTGGTCCTTGTTGAAGATGGACGCCAGGAACTCCAGCTCGGCCTTAAGCCCCGACGACATCCTTCCTCTTGGGTCCTCCGAGACGAATGTGGAAGCGAAGCAGCCCCGCGAGACGCCTGCTGGGCTGCCACCGCCCCTGGGGCCGCCGGGCCGGGCTCCCGCGGCTCCGCCTCTGCCCGCCTCCGCGACCCGCGGAGCGTGGCCGCTGCAGTCATAAGTCTGAGCACAGTGTCGCACAAACATCTTCAAGGCCTTTTCATCTAGCATAACGGAACCTTTTGTTCTTTGGGTTTTTAAAATATTTTTTAAAAAATTTGTTTTGAAACATAGTCTGGAGTAGCGGGGGCTGGTTTTGAACTCTGTATGTAGCCAAAGATGGCCTTGAACTCCTGATCCTCTCTCTGACCTCTACCTCCCTCCCCACCCAGTACAGAGATTACAGTGTCACCAATCCCAATTTGTGCTCTACTGGGAATGGAAGCCAAGGCCATGTGCACTCCAGGCAGCCCAGCTACATGTAGTCCCAGGCTGGTTTAATAGAAACCTGACACATACTAGGCAGGCAGCGGATCTCCCATTTCCATCTCTGCCCCAAGTGCCTGACAAATACAATTCTACCCTCTGTTTCAATGAGTTTTGATTTTGAATCTTCCATGGAAGGGGGATCATGTGGTATTTGTCCTTCTGTGACAGGATTATTTCACTAAACATCTTCCAAGTTCATTGATGTGGTCCCATACATGTAACAGGATGCCCTTCAGTCCTAGGACTGGGTAACATTGCCATTGCATATATATATATGTCATTTTTATTTTCTTTTATTATTTTAATTTATTTTAAGAGACAGGGTCTCGGCCGGGCGTTGGTAGTGCACGCCTTTAGTCCCAGTACTTGGGAGGGAGAGGCAGGAGGATCTCTGTGAGTTCCAGGCCAGCCTGGTCTACAGAGTGAGTGCCAGGATAAACACCAAAGCTACAGAGAGAAACCCTGTCTCGAAAACCAGAAAAAGAGAAAAAGAGAGACAGGGTCTCTTGTAGCTTGATCTGGTACTTCCTATATAGCTGAGGATGACCTTGAATTCTAATCTTTCTACCCTCACCTCCTAGGAGCTGGGATTACAGAAATGCAGACTGTTGGGCCTTGCACATACAACACACACACACACACACACACACAAACACACACACACACACACAGAGAGAGAGAGAGAGAGAGAGAGAGAGAGAGAGAGAGAGAGAGAGCATTCCTGCTTTTGGTTCTTTGAATAATAAGCAGAAAAGGGATTGTGGAATCCTAAGACTGTTGTTAAAGAGACCTCACAGTGGTTTCCACATCTTTATTATCACTGGTTATTTTGTTTTTATTATTTGCTTATTTATTTTTATCAGCCCCCCCCACGAGGTGTGAAGTGGTATCTCTTGGTGGTTTTCATCTGCCGTTTGTTCATAATTTAGTGGAGGTGAGCAGTTTCACAAGTCAACGCTTCCTGTCTTCTCATGAGAAATGCCTATGGAGTCCTTTGTCCATTTTAAAAATCAGGCTTTTGTTTTGTTTTGTTATTGAGTTGTTAGTATTTTGAGATATTAACTTTAGCTTTTTAAACCCTTATTTTTATTTTCTATGTGTAGGTGTTTTGCCTGCATGTATGTATGTGCACCAAGTAAGTACAGTGTGTGCGGAGGCCAGAAGGAAATCAGATCCCCTGGGACTGGGGTTACAGGCGGCTGTAAGTTGCCATGTGGATGCTGAGAACTGAACCCAGTTCCTCTTAACTGCAGAGCCATCACTCAGGCCCAAGATATTAACCTTTTATTTTGTTTTGGTGTTTTCTTTTTTTTTTTTTTTTTGCGGGAAGGGGGGGTTCGAGACAGGGTTTCTCTGTGGCTTTGGAGGCTGTGTTGGTGTTTTGGTGTTTTTAAGACAGGGTTTCTTGATGGGCGGTGGTGGTACATGCCTTTAATCCCAGCACTGGGGAGGCAGAGGCAAGAGGATCTGAGTCCAAGGCCAGCATGGTCTACAGAGCAAGTTCCAGGCCAGGCCTCCAAAGTACTACAGAGAAACCCTGTCTCAAAAAAAAAAAAAAAATGACAGGGTTTCTCTGTGTAGCCCAGGCTATCCTAGAACTTGCTCTGTAGACCAGGCTGGCCCCAAACTCATAGAGATCTGCCTCTGCCTCTGCCTCTGCCTCTGCCTCTGCCTCCTGAGTGCTGGGATTAAAGATGTGCACCACCACTGCCCGGCCATCTCTGACTTTTTAATGTTCACTGTATTCATTTATTAGTTCTAACAGTATGCATATGAATGTGTGTTTGCAAACTTGAGGGTTTTCTATGTCCAGGATCATATGATCTGTGGGCTAATAATAATTGAAATTCTTTCTTTCTGAATGGGATAGTTTTTCTTTGATTCTCTTACTTAATTGCTCTGACTGGGACTGTCAGTACTGTGTGGAATGGGAAGTGGTAAAGGTGGGCGTCCTTGCCTGGCTTTTGACCCTCCTAGGCTCTTACCATTGTTACCTGGTGCTTGGCACACACAGTGGTTATTATGCTGAGTACTTTTTCCTTTTTTTCTTTCTTTCTTTTTTTTTTTTTTTGGTTTTTTGAGACAGGGTTTCTCTGTGGCTTTGGAGGCTATCCTGGAACTAGCTCTTGTAGATCAGGCTGGTCTCGAACTCACAGAGATCCGCCTGCCTCTGCCTCCTGAGTGCTGGGATTAAAGGCATGTGCCACCAACGCCCGGCCTGAGTACTTTTTTCTATTCCTGGTTTGTGAAGTATTCTTCTGCATGTTTAAATCTTATTTATTTATTTGGTTTTTTGAGACAGGGTTTCTCTGTGGCTTTGGAGGCTATCCTGGAACTAGCTCTTGTAGATCAGGCTGGTCTCGAACTCACAGAGATCCACCTGTCTCTGCCTCCCAAGTGCTGGGACTAAAGGTGTGCAGCACCAACGCCCAGCTTGCATGTTTAAATCTGTGAAATGATTTTCCCAATCATTTAAGAGGCCTGTGTGATTTTTGTCATTGTAGTGTTGGAGTGGTGTATGGCATTGATTGACTTTTATTCACAGGCCCACTTTCTCATTCCATCAGCAGGTCTCATTGGGTCATGACATACACATTTTAGTGTGCTGCTAAATTATGTCATTAGTAAGTTGTTGAGGGTATTTACATATATGGTTATCAAGAATATTGAGCTAGCAGTTGGAACGACAGCTCAGTGGCTAAGAGCACTGTCTGCTTGTCCAGATGACTGGGGTTCAATTCCCAGCACCCACATTGTGGCTCACAACCATCTGTTAACTCCAGTTCCAGGGAGATCAGAAACCCTCTTCTGGCCTCTGCAGACACCAGGCATACATGTGCTGCACAGACATACCTGCAGGCAAAGCACCCAAGGACACAAAATAAAAAATAAATCTTTTGAAAAAGCAACATTTTGCCGGGCAGTGGTGGCACACGCCTTTAGTCCCAGCACTCAGGAGGGAGGCAGCGGCAGGCGGATCTCTGTGAGTTCAAGACCAGCCTGGTCTACAAGAGCTAGTTCCAGGATAGCGTCCAAAGCCACAGACAAACCCTGTCTCGAAACACCCCCCCCCCGCCCCACAAAAAAAAGAAAGAAAACACAACCTTTTAAGTGAGTAGTGAACTGTACTTTCCCTCCCTTGGGACATTCATGGCTTTGGTATAAGGATGGCCCTCCCTTCACAAAATGAAGTGAGAAGCAGCCCTGCCTCCTCTGTGTTTTGGAAAAGTCTGGGAAAGATCAACACTAATTTTTCTTGAAATGTTAAGTAGAAGTCACCAGTGAAGCCATCTATTCCTGAGTTCCTACTCCCCTTATCCCCTCTCCTTATATTTCTCCTCCCGCTCTTCTTCCTCTTTCCCTCTTCCCCAGCTGTCCTTCTCTTCCTCCTCCCCTCCTCTTCCCTTCCCCTCCTCATCCATGTGTGCTTCTCTAGGTGGAGCCCAGGGCTTTGGACAAGCTACCACCAAGAATGCACTCATCCCTGCTTCTGAGCTTTTATTAGGGTTTTGATTGCTCACTCAACCTCTCCAAGAGTTATCAGACTGTTTAGGTGTTTTATTTCTTCATAACTGAGTCGCTAGCTTATAACATCCTAGGACTTTAGCCATTTCTTTTAGCTTATTCAGTTACTGTCATGTTTATAGCAGCCGCCTATGGTCATTTTCATTCTGCCTCTGTCTCTGTCTCTCTCCCTTCTCCTTGGTGTAACTAAAAGTTTGTCATTATTTTGTTTGTTTGTTTTTTGTTTTTTCGAGACAAAAAACATGGTTTCTCTGTGTAGCTTTGGAGCCTATCCTGGCACTCGCTCTGGAGACCAGGCTGGCCTCAAACTCACAGAGATCCGCCTGCCTCTGCCTCCAGAGTGCTGGGATTAAAGGAATGTGCCACCAATGCCCGGCTGTCATTTTTTTAATCTTTCAAAAAACACAGTTGTTGGTTTTATTGTTTAGTCATGTGTATTCCCGCATCTCTGTGTAAGGGTATGTGCACATGAATGCAGGTGCCTGCAGAAGTCAGAAGACAATTTCAGATCTCCCGGAGTTGGAGTTACAGGCACTTGTAAGCTGCTTGATGTGGGTACTGGGAAATGAACTCTGGTCCTCTGGAAGAGCAGTATACACTCTTAACCACTGAACTATTTCTCTAGCCCAGGTCTTATTGTTGTTGTGTTGTTTTGTTTTAACTATGCTTTATTTGATTTATTTCTGCTCTAATGCCATTTTTGTCTGTCTGTTTGAGGACTTAACTTTTTGTTGTTTTCTAGTTTGTTGTTGTCTGAGACGGGCTCTTTCTATTTAGTGCAAGCTAGCCTTAAACCCTGCCACCCAAACGCTTGAATTACGTTTGCCACCACACCCAACCTTTGACCTGGTCTCTTTAACAAGTTCTTTAAATTACATTTATTTTATGAAGTGGAGTATGTGTAACACTGTAAATGTGTGGAAGTCACAGGACAACTATCAGCAGTAGGTTCTTACTGCCATATGGATCTCACAGATCTAACTTGGGCCATCAGGCTTGGTGGCAAGTGCTTTTACCTGTGGCCCCATCTTGCTGGCTTTCTGGTTTCTTCAGCAGAAGAGTTAGATTTTTTGAGATCTCTCCTTTGAAAAACATCTTTTGAGACAAAAATGGCATGTACTCACTCATATATGGATTTTAGACATACAGCAAAAGATTACCAGCCTACAATCCACACTGCCAGAAAAACTAGGAAACAAGGAGGACTCTAAGAGAGACAAACATGGTACCCCGGAGAAGGGGAAAGGGACAGGATCTCCTGAGCACATTGGGAGCATGAAGGGAGGGGAGAGGGAGCTAGGAGAATGAGAAGAGGAGAAGAGGAGGGGTGAGGAGGACGTGAGAGAGCAGGAAGGTTGAGCTGGATGAAGAATAGAGGAGAGCAAGATAAGAGATACCATAATAGAGGGAGCCATTATAGGTTTAAAGAGAAATCAGGCACTAGGGAAATGTCTGGAGATCTACAAGGATGACACCAACTATTAATCTAAGCAACAGAGGAGAGGCTACCTTAAATGCCTTAATGAGGGCTGGAGAGATGGCTCAGAGGTTAAGAGCACCAGCTGCTCTTCCAGAGGTCCTGAGTTCAATTCCCAGCAACCACATGGTGGCTCACAACCATCTGTTATGAGATCTGGTGCCTTCTTCTGGTGTGCAGATATACATGGAAGCAGAATGTTGTATACATAATAAATAAATAAAATCTTTTTAAAAATGCCTTAATGAGATTGATGGGTAACTTATATGCCATCCTATAGCTTTCATCCAGCAGCTGGTGGAAGTAGAAACAGACACCCACAACTAATCACTGAACTGAACTGGAATCCAGCTGTAGAGTAGGAGGAGTGATGAGCAAAGGGGTCCACACCAGGCTGGTGAAACCCACAGAAACAGCTGACCTGAACAACGGGGATCTCTTGGTCCCCAGACTGATAGCTCAGAAACCAGCATGGGACTGATCCAGACCCCATGAATGTGGGTGTCAGTGAGGAGACCTCAGAAATCTACGGGATCTCCTGTAGTGGATCAGTATTTATCCCTAGCATAGGAATAGACTGTGGGAACCCATCCCACGTGGAGGGATGCTCCCTGAGCCTAGACAAATGGGGGTGAGCCTAGGCCCTATCTCAAAGGATATGACAGACTCTGAAGACCCCCCCCTATGGAAGGCCTCACCCTCCTTGGGGAGCAGAAAGGGTATGTGATAGGTAGGGTGTTAGTTGGGGGGTCAGGGGAAGAGGGGAGGGAGAGAGAACTAGGATTGACATGTAAAACAATCTTGTTTCTCATTTAAATTTTAAAAATGGAGAAAAAAGTCTTTTTATTTAAATCTTTAGTTATGTGTTTACGTGTGGGTATGTACCCACAAAAGCAGTACCCCCAGAGGCTAGAAGAGGATATTGGAGCTACAGTCAGTTGTGGGCAGCCCAACATGGGTCCTGGCAATCAAAATGGGGTGTTTTGGAAGATCAGGAAGCACCCTTAATTGCTGAACCATCTCTCTAACCCTCAGGGTAGGGTGGGGTTCTTTCCTTTTTTATTGTAGCCATTTATCTCTAACTGGCTGAATCACTAAACATTCCCCCTACAACAGCTTTTGCTGCATCACCTATATTTTGGTATATTACATTCCTTTCTCCTTTTACCCCCCTCTTATCTCCTTCCATTTTTTCCTTCTATCCTTTTTTCTTCCTTCTTTTTGGAACACTGGGCCTTAGTGAATTCTAAGCACAGCCCAGTCTCTGTTGTGTTCTCATTTTCATTTGTCTCAAGATGTTTTCTCATTGCCCTTTTGCCTTCTTTTTTAATTTTATGCTGTTTGAATCTATTGTTTTGTTGTTGTTGTTGGGTCTTTTTTGTTTGTTTGTTTTGTTTTTTCGAGACAGGGTTTCTCTGTGTAGCTTTGGAGCTTATCCTGGCACTCGCTCTGGAGACCAGGCTGGCCTCGAACTCATAGAGATCCGCCTGCCTCTGCCTCCCAGGTGTTGGCATTAAAGGCAAGCACCACCACCACCGGGCTCTGGGTCTGTTGTTTAATTTCACATATCTGTGAATTATCCAGGGTTATCTGTGCTATTGATGCCTAGTTTTGTTCCACTGTGGTCAGGGAAGCCACTGTGTGGTTTCAGTCTTCGTAACTTCCTTGGACCTCTTGTAGCTGCTCTTGCATGTGAGTGGTCCTAGAAAATGTTCTATGTGGCCGGGCGTTGGTGGTGAATGTCTTTAATCCCCCACTCGGGAGGCAGAGGCAGGCGGATGTCTGTGAGTTCGAGGCCAGCCTGGTCTCCAGAGCGAGTGCCAGTATAGGCTCCAAAGCTACACAGAGAAACCCTGTCTCGAAAAACCAAAAAAAAAAGAAAAAAAAGAAAGAAAATGTTCTATGTATACTTCAGAAAGACATGTGTCTTGTTGCTGTGGAATAGAGCTCTCTATTGTTACCTTGTTGGTAGCAACCTCCTTTTATAAATTAAATGAGTGGTATTTTTTTAATCTTTTTATTCCTTTCTATGTCGTGTGCTCACAGAGGCCAGAAGAAGGTGTCAGATTCCCTGGAGGTGGAATTACAGACAGCTCACAGCTGCCCAAGGACATGGATGCTGGGAACCAACTCAGGTCCTGTGAAGACCAGTATACATTCTCTCTCTCTCTCTCTCTCTCTCTCTCTCTCTCTCTCTCTCTCTCTCTCTCTCTCTGGATTTTTGAGACAGGGTTTCTCTGTGGCTTTGGAGGGTGTCCTAGAACTAGCTCTTGTAGATCAGGCTGGCCTCGAACTCACAGAGATCCATCTGCCTCTGCCTTCTGAGTTCTGGGACTAAAGGTGTGTGCCACCAACGCCCGACACTCTTAACCCTTGAGGCATCTACCCAGCCCAGCTACATGACTCTGTGGGCCCCTTACATTTAGGCACTTGATGCTGTTTGCATATATGTCTATGCTTGTTATGTCTTCCCAGAGAACTGTCCCTGCTAGCATTCTATAATAGCCTTCTGTTTCATGTTGACAGTTTTTGTTCCGCCTAAGTGTGGCCACCCTGCTTTCTCTCCCATCCATTTGCTCCAAGCCTCTGTGCTGCCCTCTGAAGTATGCCACAGGGTACTTTTTTTCTTTCCTTTCCTTTCCCTTCCCTCCTTCTTTCCTTCTTTCCTTCCTTCCTTTTTTCTTTCCTTCACCCTTCCTTCCTTTCTTTCCTTCCCTCAATCCTTTCTTTCTTTCTTTCCTTTCTTTCTTTCTCTTTCATTCATCCATTCCTTCTTTGTTTCCCTTGTAATCTTGGCACCTGGTGTTTTCTGAGTTATGTCCTTGCTCTAAGGCAGGCCAGGCAGAAAACAAGTCCCTCAAAGCAGAAGCATTGAGCAGATGTCTCACTTCCCCCTTTCCCTCCAGACTGAGAAGCCAGTGAGATGTTCTGGCCTGTCCCCTGTACACAGTTCTGGCCTGTCCCCTGTACACAGTTCTGGCCTGTCCCCTGTACACCAGCCCTGAGTCCTCAGCTGCCCTCAGGCATCAAGAAACAGACCTCCAGACTTCGAGACAGGCGCCACAGAAATTGGTCCCTCAGGCAGCCCCAAGAAACCCTGAGGTTGATCTCTTGGCTCCACTCTGTCCATCTGTCCCCTCCCTATCCCCAGGAGAAGCCTCCAAGCCCTGTGGGCCTGTGTGCTGTTTTAGGGGAAGGTTCCCCTGGAGCAGCTGCAGGCTGTCTAGCTCATTCTTGCTCCCAGTGACCTGTGGCATCTGAAGCATGCTGAGTCCTGTCAGCACTCTTGAGACAGACAAGACAGAAGGCAGCCCCCCAGGTGGCCCCTGACCCCAGAAAAGTCAGAATACATGACATCTAGTCCACTCCTGTCTTTCCCTTCCCAGGGAGCAGCCAGGGTACTGAGAGTTCCCACACCCTCGGGTGGGCCTGTGCTGATGAGAGAGACTTGGTAGAGAAGGTGCCAGCTCGTCCCAGACACTTCCCCATGAAGTTCTTTTCCCACTCGCCTAGGATGCAGGAGCCACCTGGCTGGTCTCTGCATCCTCACAAAGGGGATTGGCCTACACATTAATGTGGACGCAGTGTCCCCGTGGGAAGAAAAATGGTCTCAGGCTTCTTAATCCTCCCTGCTGCTGACATCATTCTAACTTAGCACTTTAAACATTGTTTTCATGTATCATTTCTACAAAACAGTACATTTCATACCGAGTACAAGATACTTGGTATTTGTTCACTCCTTATTTTCTCTTGACTCTTCCACTCTCCCTTTGATCCAGCCCACTGCCTAAACAGTGCCCACCACCACCCCCTTTTTCAAAATCTGGGATTCACATGTGGAGAAAGCATACCATATTTCTCTTTCTAATTCTGGCTCCTTTTGCTTAATATTATGGTCTCTAGATGCATCCATTTTTCTGCAAATGACATAATTTCACTCTTCTTTATGGATGAATAAAACTCCGTTGCAGGAGCTGGTGGGGTGGCTCAGTGGTTAAGGACTGCTCTTTCAGAGGATATGGGTTCAGTTCCCACCACTAATATGGCAGCTCAGAATTGTTTCTGGCCACTGCAGGCACCAGGCATACATTCACACGTGCAGAAAAAAAAATCACATATACATAAAATTAATAAACCTTCAGAAGAATAAAAAAGACCTCCACTGTGTATATGAACCATGTTTTCTTTACCCATTTATCTGTCCGTGAGCACTGGGGCTGATCCCTTGGCTATTGTGAATTATGTCACAAAGAGCAAGGATGTACAGAGGTATCTAGAATAACCTGGCTTAGATTGCTCTCAGTAAACGCCCAGAAGTTCTGTCTTTGCTAGGTTTTTAGGTGGTGATTTCCACAGTGGGTACACTAACTTACATTCCCACCAACAGCGTATCCGGGCTCCTCCATCTCCTACCCTCACCCACATTCCTTTTTGATGATAGCCATGCCAAGTGGGGTAAGATGGGATCTTAGCACAGCTTTTATTTGAGTTTCTTTTATTCTGCCTCAGTGTCTTAGCTGAGGTCTTGCTCTTCCAGGACTGCTCTTCTAAGGCCCGTCCTGCCCACCTTGCAAGTCTCTCTCTCTTAACTTCCACAGGCATTTCCTACTAATAAGCCTCTTCCCTCTGAACTAAGAGCATCTAAGAGGTTCTGGAGGACCTAATCAGCACACAGGCTGCCATCAAAGGCCCTGGCTTTGCCTCTTAGTCTTGATTTTAGGCTGGTGTTGACCTTGTGAGAAACACTCTCAGGAAAATGTTTGAATGGTTTCTCACCAACCCATCCTCCGCCACCACAAAGATCCTTGTGGCTAACTGGAAGCTGGTCACGAAGCCTCTTCCTCCATTCTTCTGCATTTACTAGGTTTCCTTGTACTAAGGTGGATAGCAAAGAAAATGTGTCTTTCTTCTCTGATATTTGTAACAATTCAGGCATGTTGGAAAGAATGTAAAATGGTGGAGTAAGGTGGAGCGATGACTCAGTACGTAAAGTGTTTGTTGTGCAAGCATGACAACCTAGGTTCATGTCTAGCAGAGACATAAAAGCCAGATGTGGTGGCCTGGGCCTGTAATCTCTCCAAGAAGGGTCAGACAGAAAAATGAGCTATGCATTGGCAAATGAGGCATAGATGCGAGGATCCCTGGGTCTTGCTGCCCAGGCAGTCTAGCTAAATCAGTGAGTCCCAAGTTCAGTGAGAGACCCCGTCTCAAACAATAATGCGGAAATCATTGAGGAAGCTATCCAAATTTGACCTCTGGCCTCCACACACAAATGCACCTGTACCTGCACACGTACACCAGACTGGCTTGAATGAGAATGACTCCCATAAGTTCATAGTTTGAATATTTGGTCACTGCTTGGTGGAACTGTTTGGAAATGACTAGGAGGTATGACTCTGTTGGCGGAGGTGTGTTACTGGCAGTGGGTTTTGAGGTTTCAAAAGGCCATGCCTAGCTGGGAGTGGTGGTGCACACCTTTAATTCCAGCACTTGCAGAGGCAGGAGGATCTCTGAGTTCCAGGTTAGCATGGTCTACATAATGAGTTCTAGGACAGCCAGGGCTATGTAAGGAGATCCTGTCTCAAAACAATGGCACCAACAAAACAAAAAGCCTATGCCATTTCTAGTTACCTCTCTCTGCTTTGTGCTCGTGAATCAAGATGCAGTCTCTCAGCTACTGCTCCAGCACCATGCCTGCTTGCTGCCATGCTCCCCACTACGATAGTCATGGACTGTAACCCTCTGAAACTGTAACTAAGCCCCCATTAAATGCTTTATTTTATAAGTTTCCTTGGTCATGGTGTCTCTTCACAGTCATAAGAAAGTAACCAAGACACGTATACAGAGTGTAGGATGGACTTTGAAATTTGTTTTCTTCCATATCAACTAATCGGTGTGGTGTGGTGTGGTGTGGTGTGGTGTGTGTGTGTGTGTGTGTGTGTGTGTGTGTGTGTGTGTGTGTGTGTGTGTGGGTGTTGGGGATGGAACAGGCATTGCACAAGATGGGCAAGTGCTCTGTCACCAAGCTACATCCCCAGTGTTGCATCAGCTAACCTTCAGAAATAGACTCTGAGGGGCTGGAGAGATGGCTCAGCAGTTAAGAGCACTTACTGCTCTTTCAGAGGACCAGGGTTCTGATCCCAGCACCCACTTGGCAGCTGACAACCAATGCAATTCCATTTCCAGAGGATCTGACGCCCTCTTCTGGCCTCTAAGGGCACTGCATGCATGTGGTGTACTTACATACAGGCAAGCATCCCTACACATAAGACGAAAAGAAAAGAAAGACATTGTATTTTTTTTTTAGTGGACTGTGAGATGCTAGGCAGAGAGCCATGTCCTTGGATGACAAAGAAAAACAGTATCACATTAGTTTGCAAGGCTTGACTGGGAAGCCTTTAATTGGATGAGGAGGGATTAGAGTTATTCTTCGTCACCACCACCATCTGGAGGTAACACTAGAATGTTCATTACCACAGGGCCCTGTTAACATGAGTACCCCAGCTTGTGTGTGTGTGGTAGGCTAATCAGAGGGAAACCCAACTCCCAGCAGCACCTGCCCATGAATGCTGAGCCTTCTTGTTCTGAAGTGCCACTTCAGGCATTGGTTCTGAAAATTGAAAATATGCTTTATCCTCTCCAAGAATGACTTGTAACCCTCTAATCTAACTCATGCCAAAGTCTCAGTGAAGCTCAGAATGGCTTCATTGAAAATGCCATCCCAGAAGCAGTGATGTTACAGAAGATTTGTGACATGTCTAATGAGCCTCCATCTGTCTCCAGACCCATGGCACTTACCACCTAACTGTTCCTCCTTGTGCTGTCAAATCAGCACTCTGCAGTAATGGACCACAGCCTGGCAGGGGATACTAGCCAGCTTAAGCTTTCCCCAAAACTGTGCCAGCATCCTTGCTTTGTTTTGCTCTCCTTAACCCTTGGCAGCTCAATTGAAAATTACACTTCTGCCAGTGGTGGTGGTGGTGGTGCATGCCTTTATTCCCAGCATTCAGGAGGCAGAGGTAGGTGGATCTCTGTGAGTTCGAGGCCAGCCTGGACTACAGAGCAAGTTCCAGGACAGCTAGGGCTGTTAAACAGAGAAACCCTGGCTGGGAAGGGGGAGAAGAAAAGAGAATTCATTTGCTTTCAAGAGCCATATATTTATTTTTGCAGTGCTGCAGCTGGAACCCAAGGCCTTTGGGGAGCATGCTATCACTGAGCTACATCTATGACCTACTTTAAAGTGAGCTACACATTACCAAATGCTTGAGTGGTTCAAATTGCCTTTTAGTATTTACTTAAAAAATTGCCAGGAATGAGGTGGCAACACATCTCACCAAGTAAAAGGCTTGCCATCAATCCTGATGACCTGAGTTCAATCCTCAGAATCCAGGGAAAGGTGGAAGGAGAGAACTGACTCCTGACATTTTGTCCTCTGACCTGTAAACATACGTCGTGGTACATGGATGTGTATGCACACACATACACAAAACAACAACAACAAAGAACCAAATGAATAAATAAACATAATAAATTAAAATAAAAATCCCCAGACATGAAGGGGCACGCCTGCAATCCCAGTACTCAGAAGAGGATGCAGGAAAACCAGAAGTTCAAGACTAGCCTTGACTACTATGAAGCCACTCTGGGCTATTTGAGAGCTTGTTACAAAAATACACCAAAATCAAAACAAACTACCCCCCAAAACAAAAAAAAACAAAACAAACAAACAAAAAACCCCAAATGATCATGCAGCAGATGGACTCTTTTCTTGGCTGTATAGAATACATGTATTTGTGTAACCAGCAGTACAGTAAGGATATGGAACAGCTCTACTACAGCATCCTCATCCTTCTGCTCCCAATGGTCATATCCATCCATGATCAACACCACTGATCTGTTCCTATTGCTGTAGTTTTACAGTTTTAAGACTGCCCTAAGACAACCACAGTATGTACTCACTCATAAGTGGATATTAGATATAAAGCAAAGGGTACCCAGACTACAATCCATAACCACAGAAAAGCTAGGTAATAAGGAGACATACATGGATATACATGGGAGATATACATGGATCCCTTGGGAAGGGGAAATAGACAAGATCTCCTGAGAAAATTGGGAGCGTGGGGGGAGAGATGGGGGAGGGAAGCAGAGGGCAGACATGGGGGAAGGACACAGAGGGAGCACAAGGAAACATATCTTGATTGAAGGAGCCTTTATGGCCATTATGGGGCTATCGAGAAACCTGGCACTAGGGAAATTCCCAGGAATCCACAAGGATGACCCCAGCTAAGAACCTAAGCATCAGTGGAGAGAGTGCCTGAACTGACCTTCCCCTATATTCAGATTGATGACTAGCTTAATTGTCATCATAGAACCTTCATCCAGTAACTGATGGAAGCCGATGCGGAGATCCACAGCCAAGGACTGGGTCAAGCTCCCAGAGTCCAGTTGTAGAGAGGGAGGAGTGATGAGCAAAGGGATCAAGACCATTCTAGGAAAACCCACAGAAACATCTGACCTGAGCTAGTGGGAGCTCACTGACTTCAAACTGATAGCTGGGGAACCTGCATAGGACCAAACTAGATCTGAATGTGGGTGACAGTAGTGTGGCTTGAGCAGTCTGTGGGGCCACTGGTGATGGGATCAGGATTTATCTCTAGTGCTTGAACTGGCTTTCTGGAGCCCATTCTCTTTGGAGGGACACCTTGCTCAGTCTAGATACAGGGGGGAGGACCTTGGTTCTGCCTCAAAGAGATGTGCCAGACTTCCTTGACTCTGAGGAATGGATGGGGGGGAGGAGGGGGTAACAAGAGGAGGGGAGGGAGTGGGAGCTGGAATTGGTATGTAAAATGAGAAAAGATTATTTTAAAAATAAAAAAATGAGCTGGGTGGTGGTGGCGCATGCCTTTAATCCCAGCACTTGGGAGGCAGAGGCTATGTGAGTTCAAGACCAGTCTGGTCTACAAAAGCTAGTTCCAGGACAGGCTCCAAAGCTACACAGAGAAACCCTGTCTCGAAAAACCAAATAAATAAATAAATAAATAAATAAATAAATGATTAATACAAAAGAGACTCTCCTAGAAGAATCACACAGGGGATCCCCTTCTGAAACTGGCTTCTTTTCCTCAGTGTAATGGTTCTAAGGCTCATCCAAGCTTCAGTTTTATGTTATTAGATCAATAATATAGCCTTATTTTCAGTATTTTATTATTCTATTTTTAAGTGTGTGTATGTGTGCTTGCACTCTCAATCATATGCAGAGTGTAGGTGCCAAGGAAGGCCAGAGGTGTCAGGTCCTCCAGGAGCTAGAGTTGAAGGCAGTAGTGAGACACATCATATAGATGCTGGGAACTGAATTCAGGTCCCCTGCAAGAGCATCCCATGCTCTTAACCACCAAGCCACCTCTCCAGCCTTCATCTAGTCTTTGCTGAAGTTATTTTTGCTGGGTAGACTTCCATCTTAATGTTCAGATCACTCATCGTTACCTAGTCACCCACTGAAGGCCATCTGGGGTGGCTTCCAGTTTGCATCAAAAAGGTGAGGAGCTGTAAGAGTTCACAGACAGGTTTCAGTGTCGACTTCATGTTTTCATTTCTTTGGGCAGAGGTCAGTAATGCCTGTAGAAGTTGGGGAGTACGGCTCTTTGGCCCTGTAGGCCACTGACAATCTCTGGCACAGGTTCCTCAACCTCCTCTACCACCATTGTCTTCTCCTCCCTCTTCTCTTAAGCAATTCTTTTAAAAATGTCAAAAACATTCTTTAGCCCATGGCCCTTCCAAAGCAGATCCTGGGTCTGATTTGGGCTCACCTGTCTTACCTGAATGACCCTTGCTCCGGGGTAAACACCTGAGAGTGGAATTATGAAGACATCTGCTTAGCCTCAGAAACAGCGCTGCCCCCTTTGCCCCTTTCCCAACATGCATGGGGGCTCCAGCACCCTGGATGAATCAAAGTATTTAGTCTTGCCAGCATCTCATAGCCATTCCAGTGGGCATGTGTGCATTCGAGCCTTCCAGAAGTCTTACCACTCACTTGGCTGCTAGCTAATACCAAGTGAGAAGCTTGGCGCAGGTGTGTTTGGTCTCTCTGTATCTTCTTGGGTGAAAGTCCATTTCTCTCTTTCATCCATCTTTTAATTACTGTTTTTCATTTTCCACTGCAGAGTTTCAAGCATTCCTCCCATCTCCTAGATAGGAATCCTTTATCAGATGTGGGCTTTGCAAATACCTTCCCCAGGTTATAACTTGCCTGATTTTGCTTCTTCACAGGCTCTTTCATAGAGAAAACTATTTTCACAAAGTACAATTTGTGTTTCTCCTTTCATGGGTTATGCTTTTGATATCAACTTTATGGATTATTTCTCTAGCTCTGAATCTGAAGGTTTTTTCCAACCTTTTTTTTCTAAATGCTCTATAGTTCTGTCTTATACTTAAATGTCTGTTCCCTTCTGAGTTTATTTCTATGTGAGATGAGAAGTCAAGCACCCCACCACCACTTTCCCTGATGTCCAATGGCTCCAGCATCCTGTTGAAAAGGCAATTTTTCCTCAACTGAATTGCTTTCACACCTTTGTCAAGAATTGGTTGTCCACATTTCTGCTGGTCTATTTCTGGCTTCTTTATTTTGTTCCATTGATTTCTGGGGTTATTGATCTGTGTCGCTAGCTCCCTGCAAAATGCCAAGCAACTTCCATGATTATAACTACACAGTAAGCCTTCTGTGCTTAGGTGTGTGTATAGTGCATGCGTGCATATATGTTTATGTGTGCACATGTATGAGAGCACGAGTGTGTGTGTGTGTGTGTGTGTGTGTGTGTGTGTGTGTGTGTGTGTGTGTGAGTGTGTGTGTGTGTGTAGCCAGAGGTTGACATTGAGCAGAGGTTGACATTGAGTGTTGTTCTCAGTTGCCATCCCTCACAATTTTTGAGACAGGGTCTCTCACTGAATGTGAGGTTCACCAATTTGGTGTGGCTGGCTGGCCAGCAGTTTCCAGAGACCGACTTGTCTCTTGCTTTCCCAGTGCTGGGATGACAGACATGGGCTGCTGCAGCACCTGGCTTCTTAGGTGATGGCAGGCTTTGAGCTCCGATACTTGCACTTCACTGACTGCATCTCCAGCCCCTTAGTAAGTCTTAAAAATAGGAACTGAAGGTGCCTCCAACTTTATTCTTTTTTAAATTGTTTCACTTACTCTAGTGACTTTGCCTTTCCAGTTTAGAATTAACTTGACTACAAAACAATTCTGACAGATTTTTGACATCTACAGGTATTTTGGGACAATTGCTTCATTTCGATGGTGAGTCCTCCAAGCATATTTCCACTTATTTACCTGTTTGCCCTCTTCTGTCAATTTGTAATAGTTGTAGTGTCTAGACTCTATATATGTGTTATCAAATTTTTAAAAAGATTTACTTATGTGTGCATTGGTGTTTTGCCTGAATGCGTGTCTGTGTGAGGGTAACCGGTCTCCTGGAACTGGAGTTACCGACAGTTGTGAGCCACCATGTGGTTGCTGGAAGAGTAGCCAGTAATCTTAACCACTGAGCCATCTCTCCAGGCCGTGCTATCAGATTTGTATCTAGCTATTTCACTTTTGGAGCTACACAGATGATTTTTTTTTGAGACAGGGTTTCTCTGTGTAACAGTCCTGGCTGTCCTGGAACTTGCTCTGTAGACCTGGCTCGCCTTAACCCACAGAGATCTGCCTGCTTCTGTCTCCTGAGTGCTGAGATTAAAGGTGTGTGTCACAACCAGCAGGCCCACAGATGATCTTTTAAATGTTTTTCAGCCTCTTTGAAACATGGTGGCACACTCCTTTAATCCCAGGAGCTACTCTGTGAGTTCCAGGCCTGCCTGATCTACTGAGTTTCAGGATAGCCACAGCTATATAATAAGATCCTGTCTCAAAAAAATGACAAAAAAGTCTTTTAAAATGCAACTGTGTAAGAACTTGCCTGCCAAACTGTTAGCACTGTGTATAGAAATACTGTGTGTTGACCTTGACTGTGTATCTTGTGACCTGGATGAATTCTCTTTTCAGTTCTAGAACTTTTTGTAGATTTCTTGGGATTTTCTCCAGAGACAATCACACTGCCTGTAAAAAAGGACAGTTGAATACAGTATCTTCTTGTTTTTCTGACCTGTGATTGTTCAGAGTTGGCTCTTCATTGTTTTTCAATTTCTTGTTTTCTTTCAGCTCAGGCTGCCCAGGAACTCACTCTATAGCCCAAGCTGGCTTTGAGGTGGTTCTCCTGTCTTAGACTGAGATTACAAATTTATCACACTTGGCTCTTTCTTTTCAACTTATTGTTGTTGTTGTTATTATTATTATTATTATTATTATTATTATTATTATTATTATTATTATTATTATTTCGGGTTTTTGGAGACAGAGTTTCTCTGTGTAACAACAGCCCTAGCTGTCATGGAACTCAAGACAGAGTTTCTCTGTGTAACAGCCCCAGCTGTCATGGAATTCACTATGTAGTCCAGGCTGGCCTCAAATTCATGGAGATCTGCCTGCCTCTGCCTCCCGAGTGCTGGGATTAAAAGTGTGTGCCACCACCACCTGGCTATTATTATTATTTTTGTTTGTTTTGCTTTTTGTTTTGACAGGGTTTCTCTGTGTAGCCCGGGCTGTCCTGGAACTTGCTTTGTAGATCATGCTGGTCTCAAACTCAAGAGATCGGACTTCTGGGATTAAAGGCATGCAATACTATGCCTGGCTATCATGATCATCAGTAATAGTAGTAGTATTTTGGTCACAATCCCAGATTGGCTATAAACTCAGTTCAGGATGACCTTGAACTATTGATCCTCCCGCCTCTACTCCCAAGAGTTAAGATTGCAGATGTGTGCCATTACAGTACTATTGAAGACACTATCTTTAACTGGTTTATTTAGAGCTGGGATTCGATCCCCGGACGTTGTGCATGCTAGGCAAGCACTCTACCAACTGAACTACATCTACAGCCCCTGTTTTCTATCTTAAAAGAATTCAGTTTTTCATGGTTAAAAATAATATTTGCAGTAGTTGGGCTTAGTGGCGCGTGCCTTTAATCCCAGCATTCAGGAGGTAGAGGCAAGAGGATCTCTGAGTTCAAGGCCAACATAATCTACAGAGCAAGTTCCAGAATAGCCAAAAAGCAAACAAAAAACCCCACAAAAAACAAACCATTTGCAATTGTGTGTGTGTGTGTGTGTGTGTGTGTAAGCCTTTTATTAATTTGAAGAAAGGTATCTGTCCTCCTAATCTGCTGTGAGTGACTTGGATTTTTTTTCCTTGGATGGACATTGTCTTCTGCCAAATGCCTTTTCTGCATCATTTGATATGAGCATGTGATTTCCCTCTGGAAACCTGTTGTTATGTTGAAGTCCACTGACTTTGGGAGCTTTGCCTCCCAAGGATAAATCCCACTTGTAGCTGGCTCTCATTTTTCATTGCTATCATCGTTTACCAGTGTTTTTGTCTGCAGCCAGAAAGGGTGTCAATGTGTCATGCTCTTTCCTTGCAGTGCCCTCAAAGGGTAAGCTAGGGTTCTTCTCCAATCCCTGGAAGATTTTCCATAGTGTTGGCATCATTCCCTCCCTACACACTGGGCAGGACTTGCCTGTCAAACTATCTTGCCTTGGCTTTTTCCTTTCTGAAAAATGTGGATTTAGTTTCTTTTCACAGTAATCATTTGACTAACAGCATCAGACCAGCAGACATTCAGAACAATTTTGTTATCTGGCTGGCACAGCGTCCAGCACTAAACTCTTATCATTCAGTCCAATCTCTCTGTTTTTCAAGACAGGGTTTCTCTGTGTAACAGTCCTGTCTGTCCTGGAACTCACTCTGTAGACCAGGCTGGCCTCGAACTCACAGAGATCCGCTTGCCTCTGCCTCCCGAGTGCTGGGATTAAAGATATGCACCACCACAGCCTGGCTTCCAATCTCTGTCTCTGTCTCTGTCTCTGTCTCTGTCTCTGTCTCTGTCTCTCTTAAATCCCAAGGACTATCAGCCTGAGCTTTTTATTTGTTTTTGTTTTAATGTTTTTAAATTTTCAGCTATTTTGACTTTATGCATATGGGTATTTTGCCTGCATGGAAGAAGAGAACTGACTGTATAAAGTTGTTCCCTGTCCCCAGCCCCCACACACATGCTACATGGCATGAGCACCCCCTACACACATCATACACACAATAACACCAAATTTATCTAACTAGGTAAAATTGCCATGCAGCACCTGAATTCAGTACAAATCCTCATGAAAGCACTGAACTTCAGAGATTAAGAAAGGATTCTACTCAAATCATTGTGAGCAAATCAAATCACTTCTAAACAGGAAAAATAATTTGTCTGGCTTCCAGTCTTTCCATATCATCAGCCTGACATTCAAAGATGGAGGAGCCACACCTGTGGAACTTTCAGCACAGTGACAGAGATGCCTCTTTGTTCCCAAGAGCCTTCCATTAAGAACACAGTGTCTGAAAAAGTTCTAACCACAAATTAGTGGGTAAAAGCTTTTGCCTGCCATGCAAACCTGAGGATCTGAGTTCGAATCCCTTGAACCCAAGTCAATGCCAGGTGTGTGTTTCTAATCTCAGCACTCTCAAAGCAAGACAGGAGTAGAGGCAGGAGAATCATGGGAAATTTGTGGAGCAGCTAGCCTGGAAGGTGCAGGGGGCAGCAATATGAAAGAGACTGCACCTCAAACAAAAGGTAGGGCAAGGGCACACGCCCAAGCTTATCCACTGTGGCATATGTGTAGCCTAACACATAGTACATGCACATACAAATACACAAATTAATTGATTGGCTGAGTAAAAAATGACTAGGAGTTGGGGCTGGAGAGATGGCTCCGTAGTTAAGAGCACTGGTTTTTCTTCCAGAGGACCCCAGTTCAATTCCCAGCACACAACTGTCTCTAACCCCAGTCCCAGAGGATCAGACACTCCTCTGACTTCTGACAGCACTACATGACCTTGGTGGTCAGACACATATACAAACACTCATACTCATAAAGTTAAAAGCTAAAAATTATAAAAAATGGGGCTGGAGAGATGGCTCAGAGGTTAAGAGAACTGGCCGTTCTCCCAGAGATCCTGAGTTCAATTCCCAGCAACCATGTGGTGGCTCACAACCATCTGTAGTGAGATCTGGTGCCCTCTGCTGGTGTGCAGGCAGAACACTGTATACATAGTAAATAAATATTTTTAAATGGATAGGAGTGGTCAATAGTCCATTAAAAGCAGACTTTCATAGGCATATTATCTACATTATGATAACAGAGAGAAATCATGATGACCATGATGCTGATGACTATGGGGACAGAAACACATGGAGGTGGAGTGTAAATATCCAATATCTTCTGGGAATTATTTAAAACCTCTAACTCAGGAATAGAGACAGAAGTATTTTTCTCTGAAGGAATAAGTTAGGTATAGACTCTTGCTATGTATAGACACACAGATCTTGTCAGAGCACTTTAAAGCAAAATCCAGACCATGTCATGTCATCTACCTAATAAAAACATGTAAATTGCTCTAAATACCATGCCCTAGTTACATCTTCAAAATGAACAGCAAGGCTCTGTAGCTCTGTGCTCTAGTGTCTGTCTAGAATGTAGGAGGTTTGGGTTAAACCCTGGTGCCAGAAACAACAATAAAAATGTCTTTCTCCTTTCGTCTTTTCTTCCCCTTCTCTTTGTCTTTCTTTTTTGTTTCTTGGGCTAGGACTCAAACCTGAGGCCCGAGGCCTGCTAGGCAAGCGTTTTGTCACTGAATTCCACTCCCAGCCCCCACATTTCACAGCATCATCTTAGTCTGTACCCAAAGGTCCCTGACGATAACAAAGATAATTTAAGACCTAAGTGAGGGGCTCCTATATTGTACTTGGTTATTACAGCTCAGAAACCTGTGTTATTCTATGACAGCCTTATGTCCCCTTTACCTGTGTACTATTGATTTACTGAAAACACTGGCTGTTCTGTCCCAGACACCTGTTGATTGCTTCTGTAGGGTGTCATCCCACTCATTTGCTGTTTCTTCTTAGACAAAGAGGCTTTATTTAAGCTTTGTTATAGGCAGGACTATTTAAGAGGCACTGCTGTGTACTTCCCGCACATCACATCAAAAGATAGATAACGTGTGTTGTCTCATCTGTAGAAAGACTGGAATCCCTTAGTGGCTCAGGTGGTACCAGTCTGGTTCATCTATTGGAAACTTGCCAGACCTGGTTTTACTTAATGCTTTTGGTGTGCACCAATGACCATTGTTGAGATCCATTACTTTCATCTTTTGTTTTCATAAAGGCTCTTACCCAGGCTTTTCTATGTAGCCCAGGCTGGCCAGGGATTCATGATCCCTGCATCCTGAGTGCTGGGATTGCAGGCATGCACTCCATGACCAGCTTTTAGTTTTTTTTATTTTATCATTTATTCTGGGATGTGGTAGCTCACACCTGTAATGCCAGCACTTGGGAGGTTGAAACAGGAGGCTCACAAGTTCGAAACCAGCACGGGGTGCATAGTGAAATCCTGTCCCCCTAAAACAAACAAACAAAACAAAAAGTTTTCCTTGGTAGGAACATTTGGCTAGCATGAGAAAGTCCCTGGGTTCATTTATTCTGCATGCATATGAATTATTGACAAAGGAAATAATACGAAGATGGGTAGTATGTGGGAACAAGATTAAAATGAGACTGGCTCTGGGGTGAGAACTGGTGACTCTAGACACTGGCTATTGGAACTCATTATATGATTTCTTTTGCTTTTGTTGTTTTGCCTTGAAAATTTTTTTAAAAAGTAATTCACATGTTTGTGTCTCTATGGGAGTTCCCAGGTTCTCTGGCAGGCTGCAGTCCTCAGATGACCCTGGAGCCACAGTTAGAAGCATTGTGAGCTGTCTGACATGTGTGTCGGGATTTGGACTTAGGTCCTTTGAAAGAACAGTATGTGCTTTGAGCCGCCGAGCCATCTCTCCATCCCCTTTGTTTCGTTTTTTGAGACAGGGTCTCATTTAGGCCAGGTATGCCTAAGTCATTAATTAGCTGAGTAGCTGAGTAGCTGAGGGTGACCTTGAAAGTCTGTCCGATCCAGGTATGCACTACCATCCCACGTTTGCCACCACCCCCACCTCCTTCGTCCCCTTGTTTGAAAACTCCAGGCCATGAAGCTTTTCTGAAGTGGGAAGGGTTTTGGATGTATTCCTTTTGTCCTTTGGATCTACTCTCCACCCTTCCCCACTATACCGTGTGCCTGCGAGGCTGGTTCCTCTGAAAAAAATCAGTGGGCTCCAGTTGGGTTTGGGAACTGGGATGGAAACGAGGAGCCTGAGGTCCAGGCCTTGTAACTTCCCAAGGCCTCTCGCTGAGAGTTCTAGGGAACCGCCTGCCTGTGGCAGCAACCACAAACCTCAGCTCCCACCTGGCGCCGCTGCACCAGTCCCTTGCCCTAGCCCCAGTGGTTTCCCTGTATCTTGCCCATACTTTTAGGAATAGTCCTTTATTATTTTTTTTCCTTAAATTACCCAGTTAGGGTGTGCCATCTATTCCTTGCTGGGTCCTGTCTGCTACCGGAAGGCGATTAGCAGCAGAAGGACCAGATCAAGGCCAAAAGCCCTGGAGGAGGAAAGAGTAGGAGGGACTGAGGAGAGAGGAATGACCACTGGGGACAGAGGTGATAAGCAAAGTATGCGAGCTGGGAGGGTGGAGGACAGGTCCCAAACAGGACGAATGGTCGGCTGTGTAAACAGCTCTGTTAGTCCTGATGCATCCCTTTGGAATCCCAGACCTGCTTGAGGGGGTGCAGACCTGCAGGACAGGCTAGGCTGGGTTCTCGGAACTCCAGCTTTCCCAGATGCTTGGGGCTGGCCGTTAGCCAGAGACTCAGAATCTCCCCTCCTGGGGAGGATCTCAGCTGCCATCGGGGGACCCCGGGGGGTGCAACTGAAGAGCCGTGGTGACCTCTGCGGGAAAGCAGCCCCTAAAACCTGCCCAGAGAGCTTGGGTGAAAAAGGTAAGTGTGTGGTGAAGTCGATAGTGATGTGGCTGCAAAATCCCCTCGCGCGGGGCCGGAGTGGGAGGAGCTTGGGCCTCTGGCTTGGTAGTACAGTTAAGGACTGGGACGAGGTGATGCTAGAAACATCTCGTGGTTTCTGAACTCTACTGTGCCAAAGCCTCTTTAAATGTTTTCATTTTAAAATGCATTCATTGGAGGCCCGAGAGATGGCTCAGCAGTTAACAGCGGGTACTGCTCTAGCAGAGGACCTGAGTTCCGAGGCCGATATCAGGTTGCTCCCAACTGCCTGTAACTCCAGCTCCAGGGAGATATGATGCTGCTGGCCTCTGTGGTCACACACAAACAGAAACATACATGGGTTTAAATTTTTAGAAAGAAATACATTTATATGACATTTTACATAATTGGTAGTTCTTCATGATTCAGAACCAAAATGTCTAGGCGTGGGGAGGTATAGCTTAATTAACAGAGCGCTTAACTAGCATGCCCCGGGTTCATTCCCAAACACCGCACAAAACTCAGTGTGGTAACGCAGGCCTGCAATCCTAGCATTCAGGGTATAGAGGATCCGGAGTTTAAGGTCATCCTCGGCTACATAGTTTGAGCCTGCCTGGAATACAGGAGATCTTAGCTCAAAAATAAAATAAAAAGTATCCAGACAATTAGTGATTGGGCTCTGTCCCTCATCTCCTGTAGTCCCTATGCTCATTGTGGCCTTCCAGGAGAGTTACAGCAAGAACCAGCAAAAGCGAGCCTGCACCCTCACCCCCACCCCTACCCCGCTTTTTTTTGGTTGTTTGTTTTTCCCAGACAGGCTTTCTCTGTGTAACAGCCCTGGCTGTCCTGGAACTTGATTTGTAGACTAGGCTAGCTTTTAACTCACAGAGATCCACCTGCCTCTGCCTCCCGAGTGCTGGGATCAAACAGGTCATCACACGAGGCTCCACTTCCCTCCTTTTAACATGATACATTCTACTTTCTACATTGTGGACGTTTTGTCCCCACTTAATCCCAACACTAAAGAGGCAGAGACAGGCAGATCTCTGCATTCAAGGCCAGCCTGGTCTATAGAGTGAGTTCCAGGACAGCCAGGGCTACACAGAGAAACCCTGCCTCAAAAAAACAAGAATAAAATAAAATTTTAAATTTTAAAAATATATTGAAAATCTTTCCAAATTAATGCATACAGAACTCCTTCATTGCTGTCCTCTCTCAGTAGTATCCAGTTGTACAATGTATTGAGGCATCTCTGTTGACAAGCATTTTCTGTGTTACTAATAATGCATACCTGTTGATTGACCGAGCAAGTGCAGTCATGTGTATAATATTGTACACAGTACAGACCACCTCCCATATCTGCTAATGTATATTTCTGGGTAGAGTCAATTCCTAGAAGTGAAATAACTGAATCAAAGAACATATACTAAGGCCAGCCAGATGGCTTTGTGGGTAAAATCGCCTGGGCCAAGCCCAAGGACCGAGTTCAATCTCCAGGACTCACATGGCAGAAGGACAGATGGTGTGCTGGTTATTTATTTATTTATTTATTTATTTATTTATTTATTTTTGTCAACTTGACACAGGCTAGGGTCATCTGGGAAGAGGAACCTCAACAGAGAAAATACCTCTACCAGAGTGCCCTATAGGCAAGCCTGTGGGGGCATTTTCTTGATTAAGGATAGCTGTGGGAAAGCCCAGCCCACTATGGGCAGAACCACCCCTGGGCAGATAGTCTTGGGTTGTAGAAGAGGGCAAGCTGAGCAGCCATGGAGAGCAAGCCAGTAAGCAGCTCCCCTCCATGTTCTTTGCTTAAGTTCCTGCCTCCAGGATCTTGCTTTGCATACCTGCCTTGATTTTCCTCAGTGATGGACTGAAATAATAGTGTAAGCTGACATAAAATGAGCTTTTTTCCCCGTGGGTTACCTGTGGTTATGGTATTTATCATAGCAATAAAGAGTAAACAGACAGTCCTGAAAGTTGCCTATGACCTCCACACAAGGGAGCAAAATTCTCTCTCTCTCTCTCTCTCTCTCTCTCTCTCTCTCTCTCTCTCTCTCTCTCTCTCTCTCTCTCTCTCTCTCTCTCTCTCTCTCTCTCTCTCTCACACACACACACACACACACACCAAATAAATAAATAAATACAACGTAATTTAAAAACAACGTATTATTGTGATTTTGATAGATATTGCCAAATTGACCTAAGTTTATTTTTTCCTTTTGAGATATATAAGGTCTCACTATACAGCCTAGTTGGGCCACCTCAATGCTCCTGCCTCAGCCTCCCTGATGCTGGGATTACAAGCATGTGTAACCACACTTGGCTTATTAAATGAACTTCTGTGGAGGCTGTACTACACTATATGCCATCCTGTCAATGTCTTAGACGGGCCAAGGCTAGTTAAAGACAATTGCATAAGAGGTAGCATATGGATTATCCTCTAAGGTTGTTCCAAATGAAATTCCTACCTTCTGGGAGCCATTTACCCAGTGGAATACTGTTTTCCATCTTTTTATTTTTTAAATAATCCAGATCTTCCTAGATCTAGGCCAGCCTTTCTTTCTTTTTCAAATACTTTATTTTATTTTACGTACATTGGTGTTTTGCCTACACATATGTCTGTGTGATGGCGTTGGATCTCTGGAATAAAAGTTACAGATAGTTGTGAGCTGCCATTTGGTTGCTGGGAATTGAACTCAGATCCTTTGGAAGAACAGTCAGTGCTCTTAAGCACTGAGCCATCTCTCCAGCCCCTAGGCCAGCCTTTCTATATTAGTTTTCTTGTGTATACATTTGAGTGGGTGTAGGTGTGCCTGTACATTCGTGTGGAGGCCAGAGGTCAGTGTTGGATGCCTTTCTCAGTCACTCTCCGCCTTAGTTTTTGAGACAAGGTCTCTCACTGAACCTGACTGATGGGCTAGACTGCCTTGCCAGCAAACCTCAGGAGTCCTTCTGTCTCTTTGTTCCCAGCACTGGAGTTGGATGCCAGCGATCCAAACTCAGGTCCTCATATTTGAAGAGAAAGCATTTTGCCCACCAATCCATTGCCTCAGCCCTCTATAACTTAAGTTTTCTTTTTATGTAAATAACTATCAAGTTAGTAGCATGCAATAACACTGAGTTATTACCTCACAGTTCGGTGGGTACAAGTCAGCCTCTGGCTGACTAGCCTGAAACCAAGGTCTCAGCCATCACCGCCTGTGTTCTCCTCTGACGCCCAGGAACCACTTCCGAAGTCTTCTAAGTTGTTGGTAAGATTCATTTTACTTATAGATGTGGAATTTGGGTTGGGAGGATGGTTCATTGGGTAAAGTGCTTGCAACACAAACATGACAAGAATTTTAATTCCACTGCCCATGTAAATGCCCAGGTGGGCATAGTAACCTATTTACAATCTCATTCCTGGTGAAAGAGAGCTCTAGGATCCCTAGAGCAAGCTGGCTAGCTAGATTAGCAAACCCCGTGAGCCCTGGGTTCAAATGAGAGACCCTGCACCAATGTATAAGGTTCGGAGCCATCAAGGAAGACACTTAGTGTTTCAACACAGGCAAGTACACCTGCACGTATGCATGTTCACACATACACACACACACACACACCTACCTATGACATTGAGACCCCATTATTTTGCTGGCTGTTTGTGGAGACTAACAGCATTTAAGACTGCCCTGAAGCCCCCCTAGACTCATGGCCCTCTCCTCACATGGCATCAACACCTGCAAAGGACAGCAGGAGGGCCTGCTGCAGACTGCACAGAGTCCTGTATGACGTAACCTAATCAGTGGAGCAGGGTGATTATTCTATTGTAGTCACAGATGCCACCCACACAACAGCATAATACAAAATATGTATACCAAAGAACAGAAAAATTGGGGAGTCCTCTTAGAATTTGTTTATCACTCCTTAATTTATTCCCAAGCCCCTCTTTTCTCAGTCATCAGCCTGAAAGCCAGCTACTGCTGACCTGCCTGTGGTTTCTAGTTCAGGATTCCATGTCCGTCCCCCCCCCTTTCCATCCTTGTGTGCCCAGCCCCCGCCCTCCCCATTTGCTCCTTATGTAGAACATGCCTCCATTTCCGGATTACTGGCTGCACAGTCACACTCTTAAAAACTGAATTGTTTTACCAGGGGCTGTTAGCCACCTAACTCAGACAGTGGGTGTCCCTGTCTCAACTAACCCATGAAGCTTGGTCAGCCCTTCTGGGATAATAGCCAGAACCTTCACACTGGATGACATAGGACAAAAGTGAATTCATGTCTTCCAGCCACACCAATCACTCCCATTCTCCTTCCCTCATCTGCCCCTGAATATTCCATCTTGGAGGGGCCCCTGTGGTGAGTCATTAACACAAACCTCAAAATGTATTTCCCTTGGGCCTTTCAGTCCTCACACAGTCCACTTTAAAATCTGGATGACTAAATTACTCGCCAGTTCTCTCCCATCTTAAGATATATTTCCTGGTTGGGGCATATGATTCAGGGGTAGAGTGCTCGCCTAACAAGTGTGATGAAGCCCTAGGTTCAGTCCCTAGCAACTCGCGTGAGTGAGCGCGAGCGCGCGCACGCACGTGTGCACACACACACACACACACACACGCACGCACGCACACGCACACACACACACACGCACGCACACACACGCACATGTGGTCTCTAGAATCTGTTTAAGCTTCTCTCTAACCTCACCCCTATAGCTCTGGCGTCTCCTCCAACCTGCCCCCAGCAGGAGTTACATCACAGTATGTCCAGCTTTCTGACTAGACAAAACTTGTCTTCAATTTTGCAACCCCCATCTCCAATGCTAGAGATATTTTGTGGGCCATGGGGAGACCACTATCTTGCAAGCACATCTGAGATAGTTAGTGGCTGCTTTTTCTAAGAGTCACAAGCTATCCCAAAAATGCACCTAGATTGGTCTGCGGTCTTTCCCAGCTCACATTCCTCTCTGGTACAGATCACATCTCTCTCTGCTCATCTTTTAGATGAAAGACATTACAGTTAAACCTCGTGATGACACAACCCGTGCTCCAAATAAGATTTTTGGACTCCTTTATGCCTAGGTCTAAGAACCAAACTTCTTGCTACTGATGACTGAATTTTTTTCTGTTTGTTTCATGTATGCGTGCATTTTTTTTTGTACATGTGAAGCACCCCCCCCTCAGACCCCTACACCCGTGATGTTGGGAATCATAATCCATCACTCTTCCATCTTATTCACTGAAGCATGGGCTCTCAGTCAAGTCCATAGCTCGCTGATATGGCTAGTCTCTTGCTCTGCCCTTTCCATCTGCGGTTGGAATTACAGATCTGCTGCCAAATCCACCTGGCATTTACATAGATGCTGGGAATCCAAACTCTAACCCTCACGCTTGCATGCCACTGAGCCATCTCCCCAGCCAGTGACTGCAAACTTTATGCTGGGCACTGGGGGAAGATTTTTCTCTAAATCAGTCATATGTAAATGTTAACACTTCTCTATAGCAGGTTCCAGGACTGACTTTAGAGAAAGTAGCAAAGAATGTTTGTACATTCTTCTTCTGACTTGACAAAGTCCTGAAATCACCCCAAGGGAAACTTTTCCTTATAGTCTCACAGGCTTTGGGCTTTTTAGATGACATTCTACTTCTCTCTTTAAGATTTTTTTTTTTTTTACTTTGAACCAGGCATAATAGCATATGCCTTAAAATCCTAGCACGTGAGAGGAGGCAGAGGTGGGCGGGTCTTTGTGAATTTGAGGTCAGCCTGGTCTACAAGCCAGCTGGTGATACATGGTGAGACCCTGTCTCCAAACAAATAAGTCCCAGCACTTTACATTCATAATTCTAGCTTTTCATTTACTTGTAAGAAAAAATACCAAGAGTCCCATGTATCCTGTCCATGGTGGCAAGATCTTTAGTCCAATGCTATAAGCAGACTGCTCACACCACCAAAGTCAAGGTACAGGGCATCTCCATCATGCCTACGATGTAAAATTGTTCATTTTTTTAAACTGCCACACTCTTTTCCATAGTGATTGTGCCCAGCACTTTACATTCATAATTCTAGCTTTTCATTTACTTGTAAGAAAAAATACCAAGAGTCCCATGTATCCTGTCCATGGTGGCAAGATCTTTAGTCCAATGCTATAAGCAGACTGCTCACACCACCAAAGTCAAGGTACAGGGCATCTCCATCATGCCTACGATGTAAAATTGTTCATTTTTTTAAACTGCCACACTCTTTTCCATAGTGATTGTGCCATTTTACATTTCCACGAAAATTCAGGGCCTTCTAATTTCTTCACATCTTTGTCAACATTTCTTTTTAAATAGTAGCCATTCTAATAGAAGTAAGGGGGGCTCTCACATCTGTGCGTATGCATGTGTGACTTGTGTCCATGTGTGCAAGTATGTGCATGTAAGGACTAACCCAGCATGATGTCTTTTCCTTGAGCTTTTAACTTTATCTTTTCTTAAAGACACAGTCTCTCATTTGACCTGAAGCTCCATTTAGACTGGCTGACCAGTGAGCCCACAGGATCCTGTTGTCTCTACCCTCCATCACTAGAATTACAGATGTTCACAGCCATGCCTGGCTTTCACAGGTGTCCTGGGAACCCACATTCTGACCTTTTGCTTTTGCATTGAGCACTTTACCCACTGAACCACATCCCCAGCCCTGATTTTTGGTTTTGATTTGTGTTTCCTAAATGATGAGTGATACTGAGCATCTTCTTGTGTGCTACTTGGCTATTTCTGTATCTTCTCGGAGACGTGTTCTGCTTTATTTTGAATGATCATGAGTAGCATTTTATATTTAATTTTGGTGTCGATGTGTCCATGATAGTATATAGAAATACACTCAGTTGGGGGCTGGAGAGATGGCTCAGAGGTTAAGAGCACTGGCTGCCCTTCCAGAGGTCCTGAGTTCAATTCCCAGCAACCACATGGTGGCTCACAACCATCTGTAACGAGATCTGGTACCCTCTTCTGGCCTGCAGGCATACATGCACGCACAACATTGTATAAATAATAAATAATTAAAAAAAGGAATACACTCACTTTTGTTGGTTATTGTTTTAAAACAACTATAATGGGCACATTTTATTTATTTTGTGTGTGTGTACATGTATGAGTGCTCATGCCACAGTTCGAACATGGAGGTCAAAGGACAACTTGCGGAATTGGTTCTACCCTGTCACCACATAGGTCCCAGGGTTTAAACACAGGTTGTCAGGTTTGGTGCCAGCTGCCTTTACCCACTGAGTCATCTCAATGACCTGTGACTTTTATTCTTGAAACCGTTATGATGGTGGATTACACTGAAGAGTTTTAGAATCATTCCTGGAATAAAGTCTACTTTATTTGCTGCATAATTCTTTTCATAAAATTCATATATTTCATATATGCTCAATCCTATATTTTGTTGGTTATCTGTGCATGTATATGCATAATGGGCGTCGGTTTGTAGTACCTGTTTGTGCAGTCTTTGTCTAGTGTTCTCTAGACTCAGAAAATGAGTTGGAAACTGTTCCTTTTGGTTTTTTGTGGTTTTTTTGGAGGATACTATATAGAAATGGTAAGAGTTCTCCAGTGAGACACAATGGCTATCAATATTTCTTTTGGGGGGATTGGCTAAATTACAAATTCAATCCCATTGATAATTATAGAGATATTTAAATTATCTATTTTATTTTTACTTATTAAATAATATTGTTTTTGGTTTTTCAAGACAGGGTTTCTCTGTGTAACAGCCCTGGCTGTCCTGGGACTCACTTTATAGACCAGACTGGCCTCAAACTCAGAACTCAGAGATCTGCCTGCCTCTGCCTCCCAAGTGCTGGGATTAAAGGTGTGGGCATTGGTGCTTTACCACTACATACTCTGGATTCTTGAGGTATATGCTGCTGCTGTTGGGTTCAGTAGGCTCTAAATGTTGGCTGCATTCTAGTGAGTGGTGCTGTTGAATTTCTCTCTACCCTTGCTGATTTTCAGGCTAGTTGTTGAGAAGTTTATGTTGGAATTTCAAATGATGTTGTCTATTTCTCCTTTCGGTTCTGCTGGGTTTCAGTTCATATTGCTTTGATGCTCTGGTGTTTGGTGAAAATACATTTACAAATGTCATGTCCATTTTGGTGTCTTGGTGCTTTTATTGTTATATAAAGTCACTCTGATGTTGGTGATTTTTTCTCTGTAGTATATCTTATCTAGTATAATTACTCATAATTTCTTTGAATTGTTTGCTATATGTATTACTTGGGCCTTTTACTTTCTTTTTTGTTTGTTTTTTTCAAGACAGTGTTTCTCTGTGTAGCTTTGGAGCCTATCCTGGCACTCGCTCTGGAGACTAGGCTGGCCTCGAACTCACTGAGATCTACCTGCCTCTGCCTCCCGAGTGCTGGGATTAAAGGCATGCATCACCAACGCCAGGCCGGGCCTTTTACTTTCAATAGACTTTTTTTCTTCTACGAGTACATACATTCACATGCGTGCTGGTGTCTGAGGTCAGAGGCATGGAAACCTTCTGGACCTGGAGTGACAGGCAGTTGTGAGCCACCTGATAGAGATACTGGGAACTGAATTTGGGTCCTCAACAGGAGCAGTATTCGCTTTCAACTTTTGATCATTATATTTGAAGTTAGTTTCTTGTATACATAATATTACTGGGCTGTACTTCTGTATCAACTCTACCATTCTCTGCTTATAATTGGTGTATTTGGACAGTCTGTGCTTAAGGTAATTAAATCTGCTGCTTGAGTTCTTGTTTTCTGTTTGTTTTTCTTTTTTCCATTTTCTATTTTCTCTGCTTTTCTGGGTTTCCTTGATTGTTTCATTTATAGTAGTTTTCACGTGTCTCTTTGTATTTTTTTTCTTCTTGGTTTCTCCAGGAATTACATTACATCATTATATTTTATTTATTTATTGGGAGTGGGGGTGGGCATATATGCCTATGTGGTTACAGGTGTTTCTTTTCCTTCACCACATAGGTCCTGGGGTATCAAACTCAGATAATGAGACTTAGTAACAAGCACCTACATGTCTCTGGCCCAGAATTTTATCACATAAGCAGAATTTCCTCATTACAATCACCTCTTTACCATTGTGAACGACAGGTAGAAGTTTATAATACTCATTCTCCCCCATTTGTAATTAAATTCTCTTGGCTATTTCCTCTACAGGTACTGAAAACTGGGCCAAGCAGTCTACAGTATTTGCTTTAGCAGCCAGCAAAATTTCTAAGATCCAAGAGAGGGAAAGTTGTAGCCACTCTTAATTTTCCCCACTTCAGTCTTTTCCAAGAGTTTTTGTTTTTTATTATCTCCTTTCTGTTGTGTGTCCTCCCCTCTGCCCTTTATTTAGGAGGCTTGCTGGTAACAATTTCTCTTCACTTCCCAGCATGTGGGAGTATCAGCGCTTCCTCTTCTTCTTAAAGGACATTTTCACTACATTCAGAAGTCTAGATTGACAGTTCCTTCAGTTCTTGAAAAATAAGAGTCTGATCTCAGAGCGAGGCTGTTCTGCAGTTGCTTCTCTCCTGGTCCTGCTGTGTCACTCTTTCCTACTTTCCATTGTCTTTCATTTTCAAAGGTCAAGTGTGTGTGTGTGTGTGTTTTCCTTCCATCTTTTTCGAGTCTATCCTCTTTGCTTTTCACTCAACCTGTTAAGTCAATTGATCTGTCCTTTGCTAAATTTAGCACTTTCGGTCATTACTTTTCAAATGCTACCTTAGCCTTGCCTTTATCTTAAGGGAAAACAGAGACATCAACACTAGAGTTTCCGTTACTGTCCCTAAGGTCCCATCTATGTGCCTGTGTGTGTGTGTGTGTTTCAGGCCAATTTTTTTCTGTTGTTCAGGTAGATAATTTCTATTGTTCTGTCTTCTAATTCAGTAGTTCTTTCTGTCTCTCCACTCTGTTACTGAGGCTGTCCACTGAGTTTTAGATTTTGGGACCCCTCCATCTAAAATTTGCATTTGTTTCTTCATATCTTCTATTTTTGTTGACACGTTTTGTTTTATTTATTTATTTTAATTTTGGGGTGTTTTGCCCACACATAGATCTGCACACCAAGTGCATGTCTGTTGCCCTCTGTGGTCAGAAGACAATGTCGGATCCCTTGGAACCAGAGTTAACAGATGGCTGTGAGCCACCACGTAGGTGATGGGAATCCAACCCAGGTTCTCTTGAAGAACAGATGGATGGCCCTGGGTGGCTTTTAATCACAGAGCCATCTCTCCCACCCTCACATTTTATTTTTAAGTCAAACATTTTTTTCTTTTTCTGAAAATAGAGGTTTTTTTTCATATAATATATCCTTATTACAGTTTCTCTCTCTCTGCTCCTTCCAGTTCCTCCCCGGCTCCCCTCCCATCCAGCTTTACCCCCTTTCTGCCTCTCATTAGAAAACAAACAGGCTTCAATGGGATAATAATAGCATAAAACTCATACGATAAAACAAAAACAAACACATCAGAATAGGACAAAACAAACAGAAGGAAAAGAGCTCAAGAAAAGGCACAGGAAGCAAACATAGACACAGAGACCCACTCGCTCACTCACTTAATCCCATACAGCCAGGCGGTGGTGGTGCACGCCTTTAATCCCAGCACTAGAGAGCAGAGGCAGAAGGATCTCTGTGAGTTCGAGGCCAGCCTGGTCTACAGAGAGAGTTCCAGGACAGCCAGGACTATTACATAGAGAAACTCTGTCTTGAAAACAAAGAATCCCATAAAAACACAAAACCAGAAGCCCTAATATATATGCAAAGGAACTGTGAAAACATTCAGCCATTATGCTGGCCTGCCCCTGTCACCTGGCAGAATGCACTCAGGCATAGTCTGCATGCAGGTGCAAAGGACCCCTTTAAAAGACAGACCCTGCCCACTTACGCTCTCTTTCCCACTCACTCTCTTTCCCGATGTTCCCCTGGGGCAGACAGGACTTTCCCTGTCTTCCTCTTCTCTTCTGTCCTCTCTGTGTCTCTGTGTCTCTTTACCTCTTTTCTCTTTCCTTCTCCCTCCTTCCCCTTTCTAATAAAACTTCTCACTTAAGTGCTGTCTGCCTGGCGTGTTTGCCCCACCTCCCACCTCCCCGGTCACCCTCGCCTGCCGTGGAATCCGCCAAGGTCCCCCACACAAGGTTCCCTTCGAGCTTTATCATAACAAACTGTAGGATAAAAAAAGATAAATCAATAAAATATTTAAAAAGAGAAAAAAAAAGCCCTGACATGACATTTTGAGAGAAGGAGCCTCCAAAGATGCCATTGACTTCATTTTCTCTTGGCCATCTACTGCTGGACATGCAGCCTACCCTGAACAGTACTTTGTTTTCCCAATGAGACTCCCTTGGAGAAAACCAAATTTTCATTTGCAAGTGGTTATCAACTGGAGATGGCTTCTGGGTTATGAATGGGGGCACGTGTCCACTTCTCCTTTCAGTTCTAGAACCCCATCTGGTGCAGACCCATGCAGGTCCTGTGCATGCTACCTCAGTCTCTGTGAGTTCATATGTGTACCAGCCCTGTGGATTTAGAGGACCTTGTTCCCTTGCTATCCCCCATCCCCTCTGGCTCTTTTTTTTTATAATGTATTTATTTCATTTTGTGTGCACTGGTGTTTTACCTTCATATGAGCTTGTCTGTGTGAGGGTGTCAGGTCTTGGAATTACAGAGAGTTGTGAGCTGCCATGTGGTTACTGGGAATTGAGCCCTGGTCCTCTGGAAAAGCAGTCACTGCTCTTAACAGCTGAGCCATCTCTCCAGCCTTACCCACCTCCCAGCTCTTACACTCTTCCCACCTCCCTTTCCACAGGTTGCCCTGAGCCCTAAGGGGAGGGATATGATGGAGACATCCCATTTAGAGCTACGTGTTCTGGGGTGTCTCGCTCTCTGCATAATGTCTGGCTGTGGGTCTCTGTGTTTGTTCCCACCTACTTCAGGGGAAGCTTCTCTGATGGTGTCTGAACAAGGCACTGATAAATGAGTATAGCAGAATGTCATTATGAGTCGTTTTGTTGCTGTGTTCCTTAAGTAATGGCAGTAGTATTTAGTTGTACCTACGTCCCTGGGCTATCTAGTCTTGGGTTCTTGGTCACCCAAGCAGCTTCAAGTATGGGTTCCATCTCGTGGAGTGGGCCTTAAGTCAAATCAGATATTGGTTGGTTACTCCCACAAGCTTTATGCCATTTTTGCACTAGCAATTCTGCAGGCAGGATACCATTGTAGATAAAGGGTTTGTGACTGGGTTGGTGTTTACATTTCTCTTTTGATAGCAGGTAGAGTACCTTCCTGTACCAAGAACACTAGAATGTAGGAGTAAAGACTCTAGGTAGGGACCAGTTCTGTGTTCAATGAGTTGTATAGGTGTTATATTCAACATTAGGGACTTGCTGTCAGTTTGTGGAGCGTAACCTATAGTGTTGGCAACAGCCTGAGTGGTTTAGGGATTCCCATGGGATGCCTTTGGCCAATTCAATTAGATGTAACCCATTCCCAGTCCTGGAAGCATCATTTGTGACAAGATCAAATGGGGCTCTGTTTTCCCCATTATTTGACAATTTCATTTCATTAGATTGCCTACACACACACACACACACACACACACACACACACACACACACACACACACAAAGCTTCTACTGTATTAGGTTTCCATACTACCTACTGTGGAACAATCTTTTTGTACATTGTGAATATTTGTTATTCTCATTGGTTTAATAAAGGGCTAATTTGACAATAGCTAGACATGAAGAGGTTAGGTGGGAGAGTCATACTGAGAGGATGCTGTGAAGAAGAGCCAGAGTCAGAGGAAGTAAGAGATGAATATGCCATGCTGAAAAAAGGTACCACCACATGGTAGAGGGTAGATAAGAAATATGGGTTAATTTCAGATGTAAGAGCTAGCTAAAACAACTATCATCTGGTCATTTATAATTAGTTATAAGTCTCTGTATTGTTATTTGGGAGCCAGCGGTCCTGATGAAAAACTCTACCTACAACTACTCCTCATATGACCCTTAATTTTAGCTGTCTCATCTGGTATTCCTTCCCTCATCCCCCTCCTCACTTGATCCTCCCATTTTAGTTTCCCCCCTCGTCCATCCATAAGTATCTATTCGATTTGCCTTGTTAGGGAGAGCTATTTGCCACCCCAGTCCCTTACTCTATACCCAGTCATTATGGTTCTATGATTTGTAGGTTGCTTATCATTGAATACATACCATATTTATCTTTCTGGGTTTGGGTTATCTCACTCAGGGTCATTGTTTTTCTAGTCCCATCAATTTACCTGCAAATTTCATTGTGTAAATATACTGCATTTTCTTTATCCACTCATCTCTTGAGGTACATCTAGGTTGTTTTCCAACTTCTGACTAGTATGAATAGAGCAGCAATGAACATGGTTGAGCAAGTGTCTCTGTGATGGGATGAAGCATCTTTGGATATATGACCGAGTGTACGTATATCTGGTAGATTGATTCCCAGCTTCCCGGGGAACCTCCATACTGCTTTCCAGAGGGGCTGTACAAGTTTACAGTCCCATTAGCAATGGAGGAGTGTTTCCTGTGTTCCACATTCTCTCCAGCATGAGCTGTCACTTGCATTTTTGATCTTAGCCATTCTGACAGGTGTAAAATGGAATCTCACAGTAGTTTTGATTTGCATTTCCCTGATGGCTAAGGATGTTGAGCAATTTCTTAAATATTTCTCAGTCATTTGAGTTTCCTGTATTGACAATTCTGTTTAGATCTGTACCCCATTTTAAAATTATTTTTCTTGATATCTAGTGGTTTTTTTCCAGTTCTTTGCATATTTTGGAAATTAGCTTTCTTTCTTTTTTTTTTTTTTTTTTTTGGTTTTTCGAGACAGGGTTTCTCTGTGTAGCTTTGGAGCCTATCCTGGCACTCGCTGTGGAGACCAGGCTGGCCTCCAACTCACAGAGATCTGCCTGCCTCTGCCTCCCAAGTGCTGGGATTAAAGGTGGCGTGCGCCACCAACGCCCGGCGGAAATTAGCTTTCTATTGGATGTGTAGTTGGTAAAAATCCTTTCTTATTCTGTAGGCTGCCACTTTGTCTGAAAATCTGTGTCCTTTGCCATGCAGAAGCTTCTCAGTTTCATGAGGTCCCATTTATCAATTGTTGATGTTAGTGCCTACACTATTTGTGTTCTGTTCAGGAAGCTGCCTCCTGTGCCAATGCGTTCAAAACTATTCTCCACTTTCTCTTCTATCAGATTCAGTGTATCTAGTTTTATGTTGAGGTCTTGGATCCACTTGGAGTTGAGTTTTGTACAGGGCGATAAGTATGGATCTATTTGGATTCTTCTATATGCAACTGTCTAGTTTGACCAGAACCATTTGTTGAAGATGCTTTTTTCCAGTGTGTATTTCTGGCTTTTTTATAAAAAATCAGGTGCCCATAGGTGTGTGGATTTATGTGTGGGTCTTCAATTACATTCCATTGGCCAGTGTATTGGTTTTTGTTCCAATGCCATACTGTTATTGTTGTTGTTTTTTAAGTACTATAGCTCTGTAGTACAATTTGATGATCGTGATATTATTATTATTCAGTATCATTTCAGCTATCCTGGGTTTTTGGTTTTTCCATAAGAATCTGAGAATTGTCCTTTCAAGGTCTGTGAAGAATTGTGTTGGAATTTTGATGGGGATTTGCATTGGTTCTGTAGATTGCTTTTGGTAGGATTGCCATTTTTACTATGTTAATCTTAGCGATCCATCAGCATGGGAGATCTTTTCTTCTTCAATTCATTTCTTCAAGGACTTGAAGGGATTTTTTGTTTGTTTGTTTATGTATATGAGTGATTTGTTTTTATCCATACCAGAAGAGGGCACCAGATCTCATTACAAATGGTTGTGAGCCACCATGTGGTCGCTGGGAATGGAACTCAGGTCCTCTGGAAGAGCAGCCAGTCAGTGCTCTTAACCGCTGAGCCATCTCTCCAGCCTCGCAAGGACTTGAAGTTTTGTAATATCCTTTCTTCAAAGACTTGAGTTTTTGTCATACAAGTCTTTCATTTGCTTGATTACAGTTGCCCCAAGATATTTTATATTATTTGTGGCTATTGTGAAGGGTGTTGTTTCCCTGATTTCTTTCTCAGTCCATTTGTCATTTGTATATAAGAGGTATAGTGATTTTTGTGAGTTAATTCTGTATCCTGCTGCCTTGCTGAAAGTGTTTATTACCTATATAGGCATTCCTGGTGGCATTTTTGAGTCACTTATGTGTCCTGTCAAGTCATCTGCAAATAGAGATACTTTGACTTCTTCCATTCCAATATGTATCCTTTGATCTCCTTCAATTGCCTTATTGCTCAGCTAAGACCTCAAACATTATATTGAATAGGCATGGAAGGAGTCAACAACATTGTCTTGTTCCTGATTTTGGTGGAATTGCTTTGACTTTCTCTCCATTTAAGTTGATGTTGGCTAAGGGCTTGCTGTAAATTACCTTCACGATGTTGAGGTATGTTCCCTGTATCCCTAATCTCTCGGGGACTTTTATCATAAAGAGGTGTTGCATTTTATCAAATACCTTTTCTGTGCCTAATGAAATGATCATGAATTCTTTTTTATCCCCCCCTAGAATAAAACCAATCCTTCCTATTTATTTATTTATTTATTTATTTATTTATTTATTTGGGGGGAGCACAAATGCCACAGTGTGCATGTAGAAGTCAGGCAACAACTTATGAGAATTAGTTCTGCTTCCACCATGTGAATTCCAAGGATGGAACTCAGGTCATCAGACTTGGCACAAGTGCTCTTACCCACTGAGTCATTTCAATGACCACCATTTCTTGTTTTTTATGGAAATGTTGAAATAATTGAAGCCTCTCTGTGCCTGTGTCTGTGTGTCTGTCTGTGTCTGTGTGTTTGTATCTGTATGTCTGTGTGTCTGCCTGTATCTGTGTGATTGTGTCTGTGTGTCTGTGTCTATGTTTGTGTCTTTGTCCCTCTCTGTCTTCTGGATCCACATTTGTATGACTCATTTAATGGTTCAGAATCCTACTTTGTAAAACCTGGACTGGCCTGAGCTGGAAGAATACATCCTCCCCTTACCACAGATCAAAAGGATGATGCTAAGAAAGCATATTTTGTAGACAAATTTGTATTATGCTTCCCTCCACATTCATCCATAAGTTATTTCATTCAAATAACAATGTTGGTGAAAATCATTTTTCACTTCAATACCACAGCAATAGTTTCATGTATGTTCTTTAAAAAAACTTATTTATGCTTACTTTACCTGTATGAGTGTTGGCCTGCATGTACGTGTATGCACCATGTTTATACAGTGTCCAACAAGGTCAGAAGACGGCATCAGATCTCCTGGAACTGGAGTTATGAATGGTTATAAGCCCCCAAGTGGGTGCTGGCAATCGACCTTGATCTTCAGCAAGAACGATGAATGTGCTCTTAACTAATGAGCTGTCTCTCTAATCCCTCATGTATCTTCTAGTCTCTGTTAGGTTTTATGATATAGTAGTAATCATGATGTATCTTGCCTTTCCAAACATGATAATATGCTGTATATGGCCAATGTCTTCTACTAGCATATTCCTATCCACAAAATTTGCAGGTAAGTGACCTATACCTGCCTGCTGGTGGGCAGTAAATGCCCTCTTGCAGAATGATGGGGATATTTGTCTTTCTCCTGCTTCTCTTTAGCTCAGAGGGTCTCAAGTGTGAGTTGCAACCCCTTTGGGCATCAAATGACTCTTTTACAATGGTCACATATCAGACATGCTGCATATCATGTATTTACATTATGATTCATAACAGTAGCAAAATTACAGCCGTGAAGTAGCAATGAAATAATTTTATGGTTGGGGTCACCACAACATGAATGGTCACAGCATTAGGAAGGTTGAGAACCACTGCTTAAGCTGAATCCCCACCTCCTCCAGACCTAGAACTTCAGCCTTGAACAAAGGTGGAAACTTCTGGAGCCTAGCTCTTTTCTCTTTTCAATCTGCCTCTGCCTCTGCCTTGGCAAATGTCAGCATCTAATTTCTCCTCGGGCACTCACTGACTGCATTCATGGGAGGAGAAAATCACTCACAGAACAACCTCACTGTCTGAGAAAGGGGACCCCTTTAAGACAGAACAGTGATCCTGGGTGATGGCAAACAGGAAACCTGTTCTTAAGAAGGCCCCTCGTTAAATTAGGATCAGCCCCGCAATGCCAGTAAGCCACAGTGCCTACCCCCGAAGGAGCTCAAGTTTCTGGCTTCATTCCAGGTAGTGACTCTTCCAGTTCTCTTCAGGCTACCCTACCTCTGCCTAGGACAATAAAGGGTACTTGGGCTCACCATCAATAGGTCCTGTCAGACAAGCCATGTGTATCATTCCAGGTTCTGGCAGGAAACAGATGGTGCCCTCTGATTGGGTAAAATGAGAAGAGTTTAATAAAGAGACTATTTACAAAGGCAGATCAGGGTGTGTAGGCAAGAAGGAGTAGAAGGAAGCAATTACTGGAAACTTGAGAGAGAGAGAGAGAGAGAGAGAGAGAGAGAGAGAGAGAGAGAGAGATGAAGACAGCCTCCTGACAAGACTTGTGGCTTTTGGTTCAAGGCTGTAGCTGGCTAGCCCTCAAGGACGCATTTGGGGGAAGTAAATACGCTGACCTCTTTCCTCTCAGCCTCCTGCCTCCTAGTGCTGGCCAGGGTCGCCTGGAGGGCAGAGGGCACAGGAACTCTATGATAGAGTTGATTAAGGCCTTAACAGGCAGATGAAGAAAGGTGGCATGGGTCTGTAGGAACAAAAGGCAGTCACAGAACATACCAGCCAAGTTGGGAGATATACTGCTGTGGTCCTTGCCCAGAGCTGTTGCTCTCAGCACTCTTGGGGAGTCTTGTTGTTGTTATTTTTGTTTCACCTTGGCTCTCCTGGCACTCACTCTGGAGACCAGGCTGGCCACTAACTCAGAGATCCACCCGCCTCTGCCTCCCAAGTGCTGGGATTAAAGGCATGTGCCACCATGCATGGCTGGGAGTGAGTCTTTCTAGCAGGAAATGGAGGAGCCTACCTAGTATTCTTCCTAAAGTTTGCCTTCTTGAGTTTTCTCTCTCCCCCATCCCTTAGGATCTACAAAAGGCAGTTGCATTGGTTACTTCTCTGTCGCTGTGATAACATACCCTGACAAAAGCAACTTTGGGAAGGAAGGACTTATTTTGGCTCACTGAGGGTACAGTCTATGACAGTGGGGAAGGCGAGGAAATAGGAGATTGAAGCAGTGGGTCATGCTGTACCCACAGTCCGTGGGGGCGGGGAGAATAATGAATGTTAGTGCCCAGCTCCATTTCTCCTTTTTATGCAGTTCCGGACTCAAGCCTAGGGAATGGTGCTGCCACTTTTAACCTAAACAAATCCTTCACTGGCATGTTGAATTCTACATCTCATCAAGTTGACAATTGAGATGAATCATCACAGGAATATGGCCTATGGCAGAGAATACATGTTCTGGATCCCAGCCTTTGCGGGGGGGGGGGGGGGCTAGTTTCCTGCACCCGCCCTGCCAGCACTGTATCTTTTCTCCCTGCCATGCCCTGAACAGCTAGCTGCCTCTACAGATGGGTTGCCAGACACCTCTGACATGGCTAGACCACAGGATCACACTATGTCTTTTCCTCATATTCCCATGGTCACCAGAAGTCAGAACCTACTTCCCCATATCTGTGGAGACTTTGTGTAGACTAGAGGCCCCACTTATGCCCAATCCACTGCCATGCTCCACATGACCTCTGCTCTGTCTCCCTTTGGCCAGCTCACTTCCTCTTTATTCCTAGCTTGCCATGTGTGGCTCACTACAGTAGAATGATTCTCCTTTTCAAATAAAATTTGGGACAATGAATTGGCTCAGTAGGTAAAGGGGCTTGCTGCCAAGCCCCATGACCTGTATGATGATCAGGGTGACCCTCTAAATAGCACAAGAAACTAAAAATCATAAGACAAACAAATCTCACCAATCCCTGGGGTCCCTGAGTACAAAACCCCACCAATCGCCAAGCCACCCTAGAAAGCTTTGCCCCACCCCCAAGGAATCCTTTATAAACTCTGTATGCTGTTCATTTTGCTTCCGTCTCACCCCAGAGGCAGCCACATTCTTGGTTTCCTCCCTCTCAATAAATCTCTTGAATGAAGTTTGGGTGACACTTCATTCTCCTGAGGGGAGAAGAGAAGTCACAACTTTGGGGGAAGTGGAGCAGAGCAGACTAAACACTGGCTGAGCAAACTTTCCCCTAGGGGAGCAGAGCTGCTATACTCCAGGGGACCTAAACAGAGCTGTAACATTTTTGCCTGGGCAGAGTTGTTACATTGGGGAAACCTTTCCCTGGAGCAGAACTGTAAACTGCTGAGCTTATAGTGACTTCATGATATTCCTTGGCTTCTGACTGCCAGGATACCTTTCCCTCCGAGCTGCAATGCTTACAGATGCCAAACTTGATGACCTGAGTTCTATCCCCAGGGCCCACAAGATGAAAGGAGAGGATTAACTTCTGAAAGTTGTCCTCTGAGGTCCAGTTAAGTGCCATGACACACGAGTACCCATATATATATATATATATATATATATATATATATATATATATATATACACAAAAAATTTAAAAACAAACATGTAAAAGGGGGGACTAGAGAAATGGCTCAGTAGTTAAGAAAACTTGCTGTTCTTACGGAAGATGAGGGTTCACTTCCAGTTCCCAGTTCCAGTTCCAGTTCCAGGGGATCTGATCCCCTCTTCTGGCATCCATGGGCACTGAAAGCACATGGTGCACATATATGCATAAACACAAAACACTCATACATGTAAAATATAAATAAATGATTTTTTTTTGTTTTTTCGAGACAGGGTTTCTCTGTGGCTTTGGAGGCTGTCCTGGAACTAGCTCTTGCAGACCAGGCTGGTCTTGAACTTACAGAGATCCACCTGCCTCTGCCTCCCGAGTGCTGGGATTAAGGCATGCGCCACCACCACTCTGCTAAATGAATCTTTTTTTAAGTTTTAAAATTTTAACTCAAAAGACAGCTAATAAGCAGTGAGAAAATAGTTTATAACTAATTGCTGTGGAACAATCCTTTTGTACACTGTGAATATTTGTTGCTCTCATTGGTCTAATAAGCAGTTGGGCAGGTAGAAGTTAGACAAGACTTTCCGGGAAGAAGGAGGGCAGAGTTGCCAGGAGATGAGGAAAGAAGCAAGATGAACATGCCATGCTGAAAAAAAGGGTACTGTCACATGGCAGAGCATAGATAAGAAATATGGGTTAATTTAAGTTGTAAGAGCTAGTTAGTAACAAGCATAAGCCATCAGTCAAGTATTTACAATTAATAGTAAGTCTCTTTGTATTTATTGGGGAGCAGGGGTCCCAACGAAAAACCCTGTTTACAACTAATGGCTGATGGAGGATGAATGTCCATAATACTAGAACTTATATTAATATCCGTAATATTAAGTTGCTGAAAATCAAAGTTTTATATTAAAGAAAGGCTGCATTTGGTGTTTTATCCCACCTCTGATAAGAAAAAGACAAAGAATTTAAGGGGTTTCGGAGATGGCTCAGTGGATAATAGCACTGGCTGTGCAAGCATGAGGACTTGAGCCCAAATCCCCAGCACCTAGCCTTCGCTCCATACATTCAATTCAGACTCAGTCACCACTCATCTCAGGAGTTCTTTGCAGACACTGAGAAAATTATTAAAAGTCTATATGGAGAGGCACAAGGCCCCAAACAGCCAACACAATAGTGAAAGGAAAAACAAAAGTTAGAGCAGTAATGCTATCCATGTTAAAGCTGATTGCAAAGCTACAGTGATCCTGGATAGACAGGGAAGAATAAACGTAGTAGACCCACAGAATAGGAGAGCCCAGGAACAGAGCCACATAAATGCAGTAAACTGACCTGTGATAAAGGAGCAATTGGGAAAACCGAGTCATTTCCAGGTGAACTGAGTGGCTAGCCCCAGTGGAAGGGAAACCCTCACCAGCTGGGTGGCTGTGTTGCTTTGTGATGAAAGGCACACTTAATGGAGACACAGGACCTACATGTTCATTGTCAGCAGACACTTAGTGAATACTCACTGTGAGTCAAAGACCGAGCAACAGGGGAAATGCAAAAGTCAACAATGACCTCCTATCTGGTGAAGGTGCTGGCCACCAAGCCTAATGACCTGAGTTCAGTCCCTGGGCCCCACATGGTGGAAGGAGAGACCTGACTCCCATAAGTTGTCCTTTAATCTCCACACAAGAAGGAGTGCATGTGCACACACACACCAGAGAGGGGTGGGGAGTAGGACATTGACCTCTACTCTTGGATTTCACAAAAAACCGGGCCAATCAAAATGTCTGCACTAAAGGATTATTTTGCTGTGTATCCAATAACTTTATTATCCTGGCTGGTTGTGTTTGTATAATGTGTGTGTATGTATTTGTGTGCACACATTTGTGTGTTTGTGTGACTGTGGGCATGCACATGCTAAGCATTCGCGTGGAGGTCAGAGGACAATCACGGATATCAGTCCTAGCCTTTGACCTTGTTTGAGACAGGGACTCTTTGTTGCTTACTGCTGCTTATACTGGGCTAGTCCCTGAGAGGTTCTGGGGACTCTCCTGTCTGCACTCCCGCCCAGCAGGAGCGCTGAGAAAGATTACCTCACAGCTTTCTCTGAGCCATCCCTTCAGCCCCTAATCTTGGTTCTTACTGGATTCTGGAACTGTCTTGTAGGTTGTCTGGAGACTCTGACCAAGGACTGTACTTATCAATGTCAATAATAGATACAGTGAGAGGCACAATAGTACAAGCCATGTTTCAAAGAAAGCTCTGTTCCTCCCAGCAAAGCCAGCACAGTTTTATAACACCCAGAAGGACAGGCCCAGTATTGGGGGTCAGATGGCCTTTCTAGTTGACGATCTCTTTTCAGTGCCCTTCACAATGTAGATATGGAACCACCAAACTGATCACAACATGGAGTGTGGCACTATGGTACCTGTGTTGTCTGCTGGCATGTTTTGGATCTAGATCTAGACATTTCAGCTCTCAAAAAGCTGTAATGACTTCCTTATTAATGGTTATATTTTAGGATCAACCGAGACCTTTTAAATATAAAGTTCTCAGGACTAGAGAGACAGTTCAGTGGTTAAGAGCTTGTACTTCTCTTGTGGAGGAACCCCAAGTACAGTTCCAGCTCCAGGGGATCTAACTCCCTCCTCTGGCCTCTGCTGGCACCCACACACATGCACATACCTATACGCACACATATACAAAATTAAAAATAAATAAAATCTTTAAAAATAAAGATCCCCTAGCCGGGATGGGGGGTGGGGTGGGAGTGTGGGGGTGTGGGGGTGTGTGTGGCACACACCTTTTGTCCCAGCACTCCGGAGGCAGAGGCAGATGGATCTCTGTGAGTTTGAGGTCAGCCTGGTCTATAAGAGCTAGTTCCAGGACAGCCTCCAAAGCCACAGAGAAACCCTGTCTCAAAAAACCAATAAAATAAAATAAAATAAAATAAATCCCCACTAGATGTTGTGGCACACACCTTTAATCACAGCACTACAGTGGCAGAGACAGAAAGATCTCTGTCATCTCGAGTCCAGCCTGGTCTACATACATAAAGATTCCAGTCCAGTCAGAGCTACACAGTGAAACCCTGTCTCAATAAGGTAAAATAAAGCCCCCAATTAGGGCTGGAGAGATGGCTCAGGGGTTAAGAATGCTGCCTAGCCTATTCTTCCAGAGGTCCTAAGTTCAATTCCCAGCAACCACATGGTGGCTCACAACCATCTATAATGACATCTGGTGCCCCCTTCTGGTGTACAGGCACACCTACATGCAGGACACTGTATATGTAATATATAAATCTTTTTTATTTTTTAATTTTTTTTTTTGGTTTTTCGAGACAGGGTTTCTCTGTGTAGATTTGGAGGCTATCCTGGCACTCGCTCTGGAGACCAGGCTGGCCTCGAACTCACAGAGATCCGCCTGCCTCTGCCTCCCGAATGCTGGGACTAAAGGCGTGCGCCACCAACGCCCAGCTAAATCTTTTTTTTTTTAAATACCCAATTAATTGAGTGAAGAGACAGCCTCTAGAATGGGGAAAAATATTAGCTATATATATCTGACTGAGAACATCTAAGATACACAGATACACAAAGAACTAAAAAAAACTTAACGAGCAAGACATAAAAAATTAATAAATGAACAGATTAAATGAGCAACGGTTCTCAAAAGGTGAATTACTAAAGGCCAATAAACAAGTAGACATGCTCAACCTCATTAGCTTTCATAGAAATGCAAATTAGTACTATATTGAGATTCCATCTCATCCAGCAAGGACTTCAGTCATTAAGAAAACAAATAACAAATATTGATGAAGATGTGGGCAAAAGGAAACGCTTAACACTCCTAGTGGGGGTGTAAAGTAGTTCAGCTACTTTAAACATCAGTATGAAGGTTCCTCAAAGCTAAAAATAGATCTACCACATGACCCAGCTGTTCCATCCCTAGATATTTAGCCAAAGGGCTCCAAGCCAACATCACAGAGACGCTTGCTCATCAGTGTTCATCACAGCACTAGTCACAGTAGCTAAGTTATGGGAACAGCTCAGGTGTGCAGCAGCAGAGGGATGGATAAGGAAAAGGTGGTGTATGTGAACAAAGGACGTTTTTCAGCCATAGAAAACAATGAAATTACATTGTGCAAGAAAATGGATGCGACAGGACACAGTCATATTAAACAAAGTCAGTCTCAGCAGGACAACTATCATGGGCTGGGGAGCTGGCTCGGCAGTTGAGAGCACACAGTGTTTTTCCAGAGGTCCCGAGTTCTGTTCCTAGCACCCACATAGTGACTCAACTGCCTGGAACTCCAGCTCCAGGGGATCTGATGCCTCTGGCCATTGCAGGCTCACATACATATATGCAATTTAAATAAATAAAAGAATACATAGCTGGGCATTGGTGGCACATGCCTTTAATTCCAGCACTCGGGAGGCAGAGGCAGGTGGATCTCTGTGAGTTCGAGACCAGCCTGGTCTACAGAGCGAGTGCCAGGGACTGCCTCCAAAGCCACAGAGAAACCCTGTCTTGAAAAACCAAAAAACAAACCCCAAAAGAATGCATAAATAAGTAAAAGGATAAATAACATTTGTCTTCTCTCACTTGTAGGATATATATATATATATATATATATATATATATATATGAGTTTTTTGTTTTTGTTTTTGAGACAAGGTCTCACTATGTATAGGTCTGTCTGTCCTGGAACTGACAATATAGACCAGGCTGGCCACAAACTCAGAGAGTTTGCTTCTGCTTCTGCTTCTGCTTCCAGAGTGCCAGGATTAAAGGCATGTGTCACTATGCTTGGCTCTAGATTTTCTATAGATATATAAGATCATGTATGTACTTATGACATGAAAGTTAAAACACAGATGTCCAGGGGAACAAAGGGAATTAATGGTGGGAGGAGGAAAGAAATGGGGAGGAGCAGGTTATGATGGGGGTAATGTGATTCAAAATTACATACTTGTATGAAAATGTCCTTGTGTAACCGGTACCGATACAATGAAAACAGAGTAAAATAATAATAAAGAAATAAAATGAAATAAAATCCCAGACTCCCTCACTGGAGACTCTGATGCAGGAGGTCAGAGGTGAGGATATAAATTGCTATTTAGGAAAAGCTTGACCGAGAGTCTCACACAATGCCTTTGCTTAAGGCCCCGGGGGAGGCTTAAAGGATGAGTGCTGTGTGGATTTGCAATTATGTTACTCTCCTAATCAACAGGCAGCTTTCCTTGTAAGTTTATGGAAATGAGTGGTGACCTTGGAAGGCAGGGAAGGGTGGCTGTCACTTGGAAAAGCCCTGGTGAAGGACACACTCTATTCTAGTGGTCCCACAACTCTAATGAGCCAATAGACAATCCCAGCTATCCTTGGTTTGATGTTGTGGATGCCCCAAAGCTGTATTTCTTCACTTGGTTGCAAACAGGATCGAGGGAAGAGGGGTTCCCCGACCCCAACTGGGGCATGGATCTTGTGAGAAGGGTGGGGCAGATGCTAATATTCCTAAGCTAGAGGTGAAAAATCAGATATATAGTGATGAACATCCCCTGGTCACACAGTTAGTCACTGAAAGCAGGCCATAAGAGTCTCCTTGCTATGCCATCTACATCCCAACAGCCAGATGGCGTCTAAGCTGTCACAGTTTCCACAGAAAGCCAGATATGGTGTCCTACACTTGAAATCTCAGCACTCGGGATGCTGAGGCAGGAAGATCAAAAGTCCCAGGCCAACCTGGGCTACAGAGTGAGTTCTGGGCCAGCCCAGGCTATATAGTGAGACCTTGTCTAGAAAAATCAAACCAAATAAACCAACAATACCAATAACTTTATGTAGTTTATTACTTTCATCTTCTTTCCTTCTCCCCTCCCTCCCTAAATTCATCTCTCAGATCTCTTGCTGTTGGAAACGTAATGGACTTTGGGGCTTGCTCCCACAGCCTTTCAAATCCACTCCCCCGTGGTGCTGAGATTCCTATTCTCTACCAGTGGCCAGGTACAACAGGAATACTGAGGCAGGCCCATTCTTAGAAGACAGGGAAAGGCCTTGGACCAACAACTTCACTATAGGGCTCCACACTGGCCTCCTCAAACCTTCCTCAGACTGAACTGTAGTCTGTTGCTTCCACTAAACTTCCTTCTTGGTCTCTCTCCTTCCTGCAACTGACCTGCACTGAGACCTGAGCTCAAGGCCTTGAGGTCATTTCTGACTCTCTCCTGCATTTTCTCTGGAATACATTTCTTACATATCTTATCTCCTCACTTCCTTCTCGTAAGAGAAACTAATTGCATCGATGCTGGTTAGTTCTTTTGTCATTTGACACAATCTAGAATCCACTGGTTCTCAACCTGTGGATTGCGACGCCTTTGGGTTTTCCTATCAGATATCCAGCATACCGGGATATTTACACTATGATTCGTAGCAGGAGCAAAGTGACAGTTATGAAGTGGCAATGGAATAATTTTATGGTTGGGGGTCACCATAACATTAGGGACTACTCTGTTTTAAAGGATCGCAGCATCAGGAAGGTTGAGGAGCACTGCTCTAGAGAATCAGCTGGGAAGAAAGGACTCCTGCTGGGGAAATGGCTCCACCAGATTACCAGTGGACAAGCCTATGGTGCATTTTCTTGGTTAATGATTGATGCAGGAGGGTTCAGCTCACTGTGGGTGGTGCCACCCTTGGGCAAGAGGTCCTGGGTGGTATGAGAAAGCAGGCTGAGCAAGCCAGGTAAGTAGTGTTCCTTCATGGCCTCTGCTTCAGTTCCTGCCTCCAGGTTGCCGCTTTGATTTCCCTTCCTGATGGACTGTAAGCTGTAAACTGAAATAAACTCTTTCCTCCCCAAGTTGCTTGCGGCCATAGTGCTTTAACGAAACAAGAGAAGGCAAACTAGGACATCATGCTTCCTCCTCTTTCTTTTTTCTGGACTCTGCGCCAGTCAGACAGCACATATGCAGATTAATATAGTCTGGCCTTAGGCTGGGGATGTAGTTCAGTTGGTAATGTCTGTCTAGCCTGCACGAGGCCCTGGTTTTGATCCCCAGAACTACATAAACTAGACATTATGTGGCATACCTGTAATCCCAGCACTCAAAGCAGGAGGGTCAGAAGTTCAAGGCCATCTGTAACTACAGTGAGTTGGAGGCTAGCCTAAGCTATGTGAGACTTTGTCCCCTCCCCCTAAAAGTTTTATATGGGGCCTTGATAGATGGATGGAAGGGTTAAGAACCCTTGCCACTCTTGCATGGGACCTGTGTTAGGTTCCCAGGACTCACATGATGGCTCACAGCTGTCTGTGCTCCAGCTCCAGGAGCTCTAATGTCCTCTTGTGACCTCTGTGGGTTACAGACACACACGGTGCACATAGACACACACAGGCAAACACTCATGATCTGTATTCTCCATTCAAAGAAACAGGTCTAAAGGGCTCATTGAACCCCAGTATGGTAAAAGTAACCACAGGGTATGGATAAGGCATCGACATGGATAAGGGTCCAGAATAGTGGAGGCCAACCTGAGCCAACTGGCGGTGGGAATGGAGACAGTGAGAGGATGGAAATCCCTGGGGTGAGATGAGCTGGGCGGCAGAGAAGATGAAGACTTCAGACTCTTGTACTGCCTAGGCTACTATTTCTACACAAAGTATGGAGGGGAGGCCAAAATGCTGAACAAGGGGGGGTGCATATTATAAAACTTTGAATGCTTCACTGAAAGTTGGTATCTTAGCCTGGAGCCAGTGTTTCCCAGTATTGGGCTAGCTGTGCTAGCATACATAATTACCTGGCACTTGATTAAAAAAAAAAAATTCACCCACATGGAGTCACCTGCCAGAGGAGAACCGTTTGGAAACTAGATATGCATTTTTTTCTTTTCTTTCTTTCTTTTTTTGGCATAAAAATGTGGCCCTTTGTGCCCTAGACAGGGCTAAAGAGTCACCCAGAGGATTGTTTGATTTGGCACTCTCCCCTATATAGTATGGTGACTACGGCAACAGCAAATATGAGAACACAAAGGCCCACTACTCAGAGTTTGCTCTTATTTGTTCCTTTGGTTTCTGGTGACTTAAGTTTTGTTTTGTTTCAAGCCAAGCAGAACAAGGAAGCCCCCACTCAATCTTTGACCATTTGAGTCATGAGTCTTCCATGAGCCCTCTTTGGGAGCTGAGACACATGTGACCACCTTCATTTCAACAAAGGGCTTCATGTAAGCACCCAAGGTGACAGGAGAGTTAGAGGGCACAGTCCCCTACCCACAACTTGCCCCCATTAAAAGGTTTCCCTATAGCACCAGCCTTCCTGACCCCTTTCATCTCAGAACCAGCTTCCCACCATCCTGATCTTGTGAAGCCTAGAACATGTCCCATCCATGATGTGGGTGGGTGTTGTTTTTCTGTTGGCTTAGTATCCACACCTGACTCTGCTATCAGGTCTACTGACACCGTCTGGGCCCCGAGGCCCCGCAGTCAGCACCCCTCTGCTCAGACTGCAGCCTGGCAGGACTTCCTTGGCCAGCACCAGCTTGGCCACTGCTGCCAAATGTAGCTTTTAACTAAGTCTCTATCATTCTATTTACCAATAAAGGCTGAGGAGTCAGATGCTGGGGTGAGAACCTGCTAGATCAAAAAGGCAGGGAAGCAACCAGCTGACCTTCCTTTTAGACCCAGCAAGAGAAGCATCTCTCTACTGCCCCAAACCCCAAAGACCACAAATCACTGAGTCCCTTCCTACTCCTTCCCATGTGTCTCTCTATCCATATTCCTGGGCCCTCCATACTCTCTCTGGCTAATTCTTGTCAACTAGTTGCTGGCTCTGCCCCCTGATCCAAGGTTAATTTTATTAACACAGTCTCAGAGTTTCACAGTGTGATCAAATATCCCAAAACAGGTGGGGGTGGGAGATGGCAGCACTGAGTACCTGGACATGGCCATGAAAGAGCTTAGGCCCAATGGCCTTGATCTAAGGTGAAGAACCAGTAGTCTCTGACAGAGGAACTACTGACTGAAGTGGATATGAGGTGTGTTAGGCAAAGGGGAGTCACAAGGGGACAGGGTGAGCCTGAAGAATTGAGTGATCTGCAGGGGAACTCTAAAACAGACAGTTGGATAGAGCGAGTCCAGGTCACAGAGCAGTGACCTGCTCTGGATACAGGTACTAGGGACAAAAGTGGTCATTGGATGAGACAATAAAAGACAGACCTACTAGAAGGGATAGAGTAAGTTATGAGAGAGGTGTTGTATGGTGGCACATGCCTTTAATCCCAGCACCCGGGAGGCAGAGGCAGGCAGATCTCTGTGAGTTCAAGGCCAGCCTGGTCTAAATAGCAAGTTCCAGGCCAGCCAGGCTACACAGACAAACCCTGTCTCAAAAGCAAAGAAATGAGTAAGAATTTGAGCACTCAAAGACAGACAGGGAAAGAAAAGTCCTAGAATAATAAGACTGACTTGTGATACATTAGAAAGAGAATGAAAATATTATCAAAATAACTGCACTAATATTGACTTCTTACTCTTGCTATGCATTATTTTAGATTCTTTAATGCAACAATTTGCTTTTCCTTTCTCTCTCTCTCTCTCTCTCTCTCTCTCTCTCTCTCTCTCTCTCTCTCTCTCTTGGGACACAGTCTCGTGTGTCAAGGCTGGCCTCAAACTTGCTATGTAGCCAATGCTGGCCTTGAACTCCCGATCTTCCCATCTCCACCTCCGTGGTGCTAGGGTTACAAGCATGTGCCACCATGCCCAGGTCCTCATTTCTTACAGAAAGTCTCTGAGGTAACCTGCACTAGATGTTGTCCCACCTCATTGTGCCCTAACTGCTAACCTTGATGGCTTGACCCAAAGTGTGGCAGGCTAGAAGTAGGCCCAGAAACACAGAGAAGAGGGATCATGGACTGAACCCCCTGAAACTGTGAGCCCAAGTGGTTTCTGTGAGATACTTGGTCACAGCAATGAGAATATGAACTAATATAGAAACTTGGTCCCAGAAAAGTGGCTTGTTCCTGTGACTAACCCTGACCACATGGACCTAAGGCCTTTGAGGCAGGTTTCTGATATGAATTTAGCTGAGGCTGGGGAAGTGGGCCAAAGAAGGTTGGGAATGATGTCAGCAGAGCTCAGGGGGCAATACTGATGAAAGCTCAAAAGACCAGCATGCTGAAACACCAGAAGTAAAGACTGCTCATTGAGGCTTTGGATGGGAATGAGAACTCTAGGGAACTGGACCAGAAGCCATTCACATTACATTCTGACAAAGTTTGACTGCGTTCTGACCGTGTGAGGTTGAAGTTCTTTTATTAATGTTTATGCATTGCAAAAAAAAAATAGCAGGTAGCTAGCGAGATGACTCAGTTGGTAAAGTGATTGCCTTACATACACGAAAAGTTGAGTGCAATGTAAGAATTTGTGTTCTAAAAGAAGTCAGGTGTAAACCGGGTGGTGGAGGTAGAAGCGGGGGCAGGGGCAGGGGCAGGGGCAGGGGCAGGGGCAGGGGCAGAGGCAGGCAGAGGCAGAGGCAGAGCAGAGGCAGAGGCAGAGGCAGACAGGTCTCTGTGAGTTCAAGGCCAGCCTGGTCTACAGAGTGAGTTCCAGGACAGCCAAGGCTGCACAGAGAAACCCTGTCTTGAAAAACAAAACAAACAAAGCCAGATGTGGCAATTTATTCTCATAATCCCAGGGCTGGAGAGGCAGAGACAGGCAGAACCCTGGGGCTTGTTGGCCAGCAAGCCTAGCCTTGGTGAACCCCAGGTTAAGGACAGACATGTTGTCTCAAAGGAGGTGGACTGTGTTCCTAAGGATAACAATCATGGCTGTCCTCTGGCTTTCATGCACACCCACACATACAGCAGCACACTCACACACACTAATGAATTTTTTATGATATTCCATACATGTATATGATGTGCTTTGGCCATATCCCTCTCCAATAATCCTCTCTTATGGCCCTGTGTCCTCCCACGAGTACCCTTCCCCTTTAAAAAAAAAATCAGTGCCTCTTCTATTTCTTTCACAGTGTTGTTTTTTATTTTTTTATTTTGAAATCTAGGTTCCTCACAAGTGAAAGCATGCAATTTTTGTTTTTCTGAGTCTGGCTTCTGTCTGCAGCCGTGCGATCCTGACCATGCCAGAGCTCATCTCAGTCTGATTTGTTTCAGTGAGCATGACGATCTCCGAGTCCATCCATTTTCCTGCAGGTGACATGAGTCAGTTCTTCTCTATGGCTGAACAAAATCTCTCTGGGGCACGTCTTCTCATTCCCTGCCCCCCCCCCACACACACAAAATGAGTACTTGAATTCACATTAAATGTCTTAACAGAGGCAACATTCTTACAGGATCCTAAATATCAGGCAGAGATTCTCACCTTTACCCAGCAACAAAGTCCTTTCCTCCTTTTGATTAGGAAAAGAAAAACAAGCAAGCAAGCAAAACCCTTCAAATACCTATGTACAAGAAAGCGTTAGCTTAAGAAAGCCTATATTTGCCTTTCCAAATCTACTCTAATTTAGACATATCTCTTACTTGATTCTAAAGAGATCCTATGTTTTTCTGCTTGCAAAGGGAGCTCACAATGAAATTATATTCCCCAAATCACATTTTAAGAGACCATAATAAAGACAAAGTTGCATTTCAGATGGCCTCTCCCTGTGTACCCTGCAGCTTACTGAGCCACCATCTAAACACTGGAGAGCAAAGTCCCTCACAGGGTTTCCTGCTGTGTTGCTGCAATTGGAAACCTGTCAGAATATGTCACCAATCGACAAGCAATGTCCAAATGTAAGCTTTCTTAAGCTAATGGTTTTTGTAGGTAGATATTTGAAATAAAAGACTGAGTACTGAGCTGTAAAAACTGTGACCATGTAGCAAGACAAAGGAAAGGACTAAGGGTGAGGATTGGTCCCCAATGTGACAAAGCAGAAGCAGCAGGAGCCTCCGAAAGATGGAGCCTAGGTTGGCAGGAAATGAATGACTCAGGCTAGTTCTTGCAAGAAGATTGTTCTAAAAGGTTGAGCCTGGCCCCACACAGTCTTTCTGGTTTGTCATCACTTGTTCCCACAAGTGCTCCTGTCCGTGAGACAGCCAAGAGGCCTCTATCAGAGCTGAGCCAGTCACAGCACCATCCCTTGAGCCTCCCAAACTGAGAGTCAAATAAACGATGTTTTCCACATGAATAGCCTTTGCTATTTTGTTGCGGTAATGAAAAAGTGATCTACGTGAGTCATGCATTCTTCGAACATCCGACTTCCTTTTACCCTTGTAAGAACTCTGAAATGTTATTGTCTCCTGTTACAGTTTTAATATACAAAATGTCCCCAGACTCCAGTGTTAAAAGCCTTGCCCTCATCTGAGGGCAGTATTTTCAGAGGGGATGTGGAAGCCGTGGGTGGGATGGCACAGTCGGAGGTTGTGAGTACCTGGGGGAGTGCTTCTTAAAGGTATTTTGTCCTGGCCCTTCCTATCTCTCTTTGCTTCCTGGGCACCACAAGATGATCTGGGTTGCTTCCCCACTCCCCCCACCACCACACACACCCTGCCTCTTATGACCCACCAACTGGCCTTGACAGAAATAAAGATACTTTTGACCTGACTGCTGGACCAGTGAAACAATGGCCCCCATAAGAAACAGGAAATCCCCCAGGAATCTTGTCCTGAGAGAAAGAATAGCGCCAGCCAGAGGAGGAACTTGTCTCTGGATAAGAGATTTCGGTTCTAGCAGTGCACCACAGTGGTGCACCCAGAACTGGGGAGGCAGAGGCAGGCGGATCTCGGTGAGTTCAAGACCAGCCTGGTCTACACAGCTAGTTCCAGTAAAGCCAAGGCTACACAGAGAAACCCTGTCTCGAAAAACAAACAAAATGCAATAAAAAGTGTAATTGAGGATAGTGATCAAACCTTGGGGCATAGACTATGATCCCCAATTTCTACAATAAAACCGTAAGTCTTACCTCCTTTTAATTTCTCTGTGCAACAGAGGTCTAAGTAACACATCCCATTTTAGAAGAGAAAATTGAGGCATATGGAGCTAAAGAACATTCCCCAGTTCAAAATAGTAGGGATGCTGTAGTGATTTGAATGTAATTGGCCCCCATAATCTCATATGGAGTGGCGCTATTAGGAGGCATGGCTTTATTGGATTGAGTATGGCCTTGTTGGAGGAAGTGTGTCACTGTGGGGGCAGGCTTTGAGGTTTCCTGTGCTCAGGCTACCACCCAGAGTCTCAGTCAACTTCCTGTTGCCTGCAAGATGTAGGACTCTCAGCTATGTTTTCCTGCATGCTGCCACGCTCCCCACCATGATGATAATGGGCTGAACCTCTGAAACTGTAAGTGAGCCACCCCAATTAAATGTTTCCTTTATAAGAGTTGTCGTGGTCATGGTGTCTCTTCACAGCAATAGAAAGCCCTAACTAAGACAGACAGATGGCAAGGCAGGGTTCGAAGTTGCCTTAATGCTAGTTTGTGATGAGTCTTGGTTGAGCCAGAAAGAAATCATTGCCTAAGTACCAAACACATATGAGAGATTCAAACCAAGGATTGAATCTGTACTTTTAAAAATTTACACTTATTTGGGAATGAGGGTACACAGGTGCAACACTACATGTGTTGAGGGTCCATATGTGCAACAGTGCATTGTTGAGGTCAGAGGACAGCTTTCAGGAGTTGGTTCTCTTTTTCTAGGTTCCCGGAACCAAATTCAGGTTGTCAGACTTGGCAGCAAGCACCTTTACCCACTGAGCCATTTTGCTGGCCCCTGAATCTGTATGTCTTAAGATTTTTTTCACTTGATTTTAAAAAGCTAAAATCATGAATACAGTGCTAAATATTTAAATGATACATTCTTCATTTAGTTATATATTTTAATTAACTTAAAATGCACATAATGGCCGGGCGGTGATGGCACACACCTTTAATCCCAGCACTGGGAGGCAGAGGCAGGCGGATCTCTATGAATTTGAGACCAGCCTGGTCTACAAGAGCGAGTGCCAGGACAGCCTCCAAAGCTACAGCAAAACCCTGTCTCGAAAAATAAAAAACACCAAAAAACTTCAGAGATGGCTTGGTTACACTCCTGCAACACTCAGAAGTCTGAGGCAGAAGGGCTGTGAGATCGATTGTAGTCTGCATTGCTCAGAAAGACCTTGGCTGGCTTTCTTTTGTTTTGTTTTGGAGGGCTGTTTGTTTGTTTTGTGGTTTTTTTTTTTTTTTAAGGAAAAAAGTCAGTTGTTTCAATGCAATAGTAGTTAACAGTTTTTAAAGGGGAGCCAAGTTGTCCTCTGACCTCCCCAAATCAACAAATGGAATAATTTTTTAAAAGGTTCATATATTGGTGGAGTACACCTTTAATTCCAGCACTCGGGAAGCAAAGCCAGGCGGATCTCTGAGTTCGAGGCCAGCCTGATCTACAGAGCAAGTTCCAGGATAGTCTGGGCTACACATAGAAATCCTGTCATTTATTTATTTATTTATTTATTTATTGGTTTTTCAAGACAGGGTTTCTCTGTTTTGCTGTTGAGGTTGTCCTGGAACTCAATCTGTAGACCAGGCTGACGTCAAACTCACAGAGATCTACCTGCCTCTGCCTCTGCCTCCCAAGTGCTGGGATTAAAGGTGTATGCCACCAACGCCCAGCTGAGATTCTCTGTGTTACAGCTCTGGCATTCCTGAAACTTGATTTGTAGACCAGGTTGGTCTTAACCTCTCTGAGATCTGCCTGACTCTGCCTCCCCTACCGGGATTAAAGGTACAAGCCACCACCAGGCTTGTTTGTGTTTTGAGACAGGGTCTTCTGTAGCTTAGGCTGGTCTGATCTGGCTATGCAACTGAGGACCACCTTGAGCTTCTGATATTGCTAACTCCACTCCCCCCCCAAGTACTGAGATGACAGGCCTGGAAGGTTTATAGTATCCATGATTAAGAGCTGAAAGCTGAGCCGCTCAATGGTGGTCCTGACTCATCCCAGCACTGAAGAGGCAGAGGCAATGAGGTCTCTGACTTTAAGTCCAGCCTAGTCTACAGAGTGAGTTCCGGGACAACCGGAACTATACAAAGAAATCCTGTCTCAAAAAACTAGAACCAAACAAAACAAAAAATAAAAGCTGAAAGATGATAGCTGTGTACCCAAAGGCAGGCAGGCAGTCTCTGTCTCTGTCTCTGTCTCTGTCTCTGTCTCTGTCTCTGCATGTGTTTATGCAGTGCTGGGGACTGTGTGTGCTAGGCAATCACTGTAATAACTGAGCTTCATTTTCAGCCTTATGTTAGTTTTTTTAAGGTATCACTGATGAGTAAAAGCTATATATATTCAGGTGTTTAGTGTGATGTTTTGATATATGTGCACATTCTGATATGATCACCACAGCTAAGCTAATTGGCATGTCCATCATCTCCCCAGAGCAAGGTGTCATCAGAGAACCTCTGGTGGCCTTAGCTGAGGCTTAGAGGCCGACCACAAGGGCTCTTCTCCGCTCCTTTATGTTTAATCAGAATGATGGTGTTGTAAGTTAAGAAAAGTAACGTGAGAGCGAAAGATACTATGCAACAGGAGTCGAACAGAGGGGATTTTTACTAGGGAAAGGGATCATAAAAGGGGAAAGGGGAGGGGTGAGACCGGCTTCCAGGGACAGGAGCAGCAGGAGAGAGGAAAGAGAGGCAGAGAGAGGGAAAGAGACAGACACAGCGAGAGAGACAGACAGAGGGAGAAAGGGAGAGATGGCAGGTAGGCAGGGCCCTTTAAAAAGGGAACATTGTGAATGTGCACAGGAGGTGCTCTTAGTGGCTGCAGCTGAGGACATATCCTGTCAGGACCCCAAGGAGACGCCAGTACAGATGCCTGAATACTAACAGATGGTATTTTTGAGAAAGAAAGGACCTGCGTGACTCCCTCTCCTGGAGCGTGTGCATTACCATCTCACTGCTTCCAAGTAAAGCTGAGCCTGCCAGGTAGCCTGTGAGCCTTAAGTAGCCTGACAACCACTTTTTTTCTAAGATGGGTTTCTTGGCAGTTGGGCCAGAATCAGGAGAGTAAACTTTCAGGTTCTCTCCACCTTACCTGTACATTGCTACAGTTTCTAGAGAAGATGAACTCAGAGCAATATAGAGATTCAGCTGTGAGGATAGGACATCATGAGGATGCCCGAGAGGAGGCAGGTTTCTTACAAGTTTGCCTCTGGTGGCAGGGTTTTGGCCTATTCTCCCCACAACGTGTAATTTTCTCAAGAAAGTTTCCTTCTTTAGGTTCCTGTTTATGCTTTCTTATCCCCCTTCTTTCTGACCTATTTCTTGATCTTGAATGATTTGTGGTGCTGTGCCATCTATAGACTGGTGTGAGGTCTCCTAAAATATGAAATATGCCTTCACTTGGAGGAAATGCCGTAACAGAGTACAAACAGGGGCCAATGTCAGACGATAGCCCATCAGGACTCAACTGCTTTTTTGCTGTGTGTGTGGGTGTGTGTGCGTGTGTGCGTGTGTGCGTGTGTGTGTGTGTGTGTGTGTGTGTGTGTGTGTGTGTGTGTGTGTGTGTGTGTGTGTTCACATGTGTGTCCATGTGAAGTCCAGGGATTGATGACAGGTGTCTTCCTCAGTCACCACTCTCCATCTTAGGTTTTTTTTTTTAAGTTTTGATATTATGATTAGTGTAGTGTATAAGTGTGTGTGTGTGTGTGTGTGTGTGTGTGTGTGTGTGTGTGTGTGTGTGTGTTTAAGAGAAAGACCACTGTGGGTTCTGGGGATTGGACTCAGATTGTTACACTTGTACAGCAAGCACCTTTACCCCCTACTCCACCTCTTCAGCCGTCTCCCTTATCTTTTGAGGCAGGGTCCCTCACTGAATCGGCAGCTCAGTGATTTTACTAGACTGGTTGGCCAGTGAGCTCCAGGGATCTATTTGTCTCTGTCAGCTCAGCGCTGGGATTACAGGCATGTACACTATACAACACACACACAAAAGAAAGAAAGGGGGCTGGAGAGATGGCTCAGAGGTTAAGAGCACTGGCTGCTCTTTCCGAGGTCCTGAGTTCAATTCCCAGCAACCACATGGTGGCTCACAACCATCCGTTATGAGATCTGGTGCCCTCTTCTGGTGTGCAGACATACATGGAAGCAGAATGTTGTATACATAATAAATAAATAAAATCTTTAAAAAAAAAAAACTCTGTCTCGAAAAAAACAAAACAAAATGAAAAAAAACAAGAAAAATGCATCCAATTGAGTGAATACATCACTGTTCCTGATGCCATCTCAAGTGCTGTATGTTTATTGGAAGCAATGTTCTCAGCATGGATAATTATAAAATCAACATGTTGATCAAGCTGGCTGTGGTGGGGCATGCTTGCGATCTCAGCACTCAGGTGGTAGGATCAGGAATTCAAGGTCAGCCTTGAGTACACAGTGAGTTTAAAATCAACCTGAGCTACACGAAAGCCTCTCTCAGAAAAGAAAGACAGAAATGAAGACAGAAAGATTGTGTATGTGTTTGTGTGTGTGTTTGTGTGTGTGTGTGTGTGTGTGTTGCAGATGTTCTGTGTCCTACAATATAAAACATTTAGCCAGTATTTATTTATTTATGTAAAATATGTAAATAAGCACGAGTATTTTGGGTGCAAATTTCCTTTCTTTTTAAATAAATGGTAGTCATAAGTATACCAAAGAATCATTTAAAAAAATAAGTTTCCTCAGTCAGGTGGTAGTGGCTCACACCTTTCTTTAATCCCAGCATTTGAGAGGCAGGCAGATGTCTGAATTCAAGGTCAGCCTGGTCTACAAAGCGAGCTCCTAGGATAGGCTCCAAAGCTACAGAGAAACCCTGTCTTGAAAAACCAGAATAAATAAATAAGGTTTCTTACTGTTCATTATCAGTAAAATTTTCCATTTGTATACTTATTTTATATGCCTGTGTAGCTGAGGGTACATAGGAATGTATCTGGTGAAAGGGGTTGAGCATTAAAACTGTTTAAGAAGCCCTGCCTGGCAGATGGCCACCCCTCCTTGTGCTGGCTCTCTGTGTTGCTCAGCTCAGGAGAACCACAGGAATCCTCACTGTGTGCTGCTGAGTGTAAGTGTAGGGGGGTGGAGAGGTGACCTTTCTTTAAGACTTTGGCTCATTAGCACGTTCTAAAGCAGTGCTTCTCAACCTTCTTAATGCTGCGACCCTCCTTTAATACAGGTCCTCATGTTGTGGGGCACCTCCAACCATAACATTATTTTCATTGCTACTTCATCGCTGTCATTTTGCTACTGTTATGAATTATAAACATCTGTGTTTTCTGATGGTCTTAGGTGACCCTTGTGAAAGGGTTGCTCTACATCCCCCCACCCAAGGTGTCTCAACCCCCACACATTAGAACCACTGCAAAAAAAAAAAAAAAGAGGCAATGACCATAGCACTTCTTGCCCCACTTATTGTATATTTGTATCTCAAGTGGAAGGATAACATTTTCCTGAGATGAGGGTCCAAAGAGCCCCGCCCTTACTCCAAAATTCCTCTGTCCTTCACACAGACCGAACGCACCCACCACAGGAAGGAGCTGTTGCACAGGGTGGGCACATAGCTCAGTGGCAGAGAGCTTGGCCTGATACTGGGAGGCTCTGGGTCCCATTTCCAGAACCAAAAGCAAAATAAAAACAAAATTGCTGCAGAAGAGCACCTTTTTCTTGACGATCTATTCAGAACTAGCTGTTCGTGTTAAGCATGAGCCTGGGGAGCACGTATCATTGTTTGTGATCAGAGCTTTGACCTTGTTAATTGATTTTAGAATGGGGGATGAACTCAAAAGAATGGACATTATGTTGCATGGTGATTATTGGTACGAACCTGTGATTTGCTTAACAGGAGTTGGTGGAAAGTTTTGGTTTGATTCCTCATTTTCCTCTCAATGCATATATTCATATAATCATGGAAATTGCATAATATAGCTTGAATTGCATAATTATGGAGAGTCAGCTACATGTGCTAAATCCAGTGCTTTGGAACCTTCATCTCAACTCCTTTCCTAGTTGGAGCACAAAGGACATTTTTCCATTAATTTCCTTAGTCTGGGCTTCGTTTTCCATCTCCCCAGCACAAAGAGATTGATGTGTTTTCGATGAGACGCTTGTGTTTTCATTTTTAGATTCCAGGCAGTCTGGTAGCTGCAGCCTGGCATTACCTGGCTGGTGGCTTAAATTTCAGCTCATTGCAGACGGGTCTGGATTTCTAAGTCATTAGATGTGATTTCTACCCGCTACTTGCTAGCCTTGTTGTGATGTACCCCTAGCTGCACCCTGAAGAACTCGGTTTCTTTGTGGGTAGTGGCTTCCATGATAAAGCAATCTATCCTTCCCCAGGAGAGGCTCTGCATTCATTGCAGAAGGAGCTGATGAGCCAGGAGCCTACACTGCAGGGTAAACAGAGCGGGGGCTGTGCAGAGTTGTTCACCTGGCAGGGCCTCCCATTGGCGCAGAGAATTATTACTCTGGTCAGTCATTTCAAATTGAACTGCATCTGCAGAGATGAACAGAGTTCTTTAGCCTCATTTGCTGGAGATATTTTTCTGCCCTGACTGCAGTCACCATTCCTTTAGAATAGTCAATGCCAAGCGCGCGCGCACGCACACACACACACACACACACACACACACACACACACACACACACACACACGAAAAGGAATGTAAAACTGTACAGTTTAATAAAACCCCATTTATTCAGTGATTCTTGTTTTCTCTTTTCTTGTCTTCTGACTAACAGAAGGAACTGGCTGGACCTGGGGATGAGGCTCAGTAGTTAGAACACTCGTTGCGAATTCACAAAGCCCTGGATTCTACCCCCAGCATGGAAACCTGGCTTGTAATCCCAGCATTCATTCATTCAGGAGGTGGAAACAGGAGGACCAGGAATCTAAGGTTCAAGGTCCATCTGGTTTACACAAGACCCTGTCTAAAAGAGGAGGAGGAGGAGGAGGAAGAAGAAAGAGAAAAAGAAAAGAATGATATTGATTTAGTAAATTTTTTTCCCTTTGAGACAGGGTCTCACTATGTAGCTCTGGCTATCACAATCCAGTTCTATGTAATCAGGCTGGCCTCGAACTCAGAGTTCCATCTGCCTCTACCTCTTCGTCCTTAGTGCTGGGAGTAAAGGCATGCACCTCCACATATGTACCATCTGAATAGATTTGAAAACCTTCTGATGAATCTTGAAGCCAACCCTAGAAGCAGAGTGTAGAGGTCGTCCTCAGATAGTCAGGTAATCAACAAGAGATCCTCGCTGCCACGACTCCTTTTTCAACTTCTTCTGAAATTTGCGTTCATATTTCTATAAGCAGATTTCTTACAATTTTTTCCCTTTCAAGTCAATCTATTTCTGATAGAAGCTGACTTTGCTCCCTTCTGTGTGCCTGTGTGCCCTCTTCAGACACTACCTTATACATACTGACTTTTTACTTCTCTCAGCCATCATTTTGTCACAGTTGTGTGTAGCAGTCATGATCCTGGCCCCAAAACAGATGGCACACTCCAAATTGGTAATTTGAGAAGAATCAAATAAGGACTATTCATTAAATGTGGCCAAGGCCTAGGGAAGCCACTAGAGACCTGGCTGGTGAAACTTTGGGGACCCCATTGCCATGGCTAGGCCCCAAATAACCTGGAGACAGAGCCGCAGAGATGGTTGCGTGCCAAGGTGGGGGGACACGGGGTCGGGGGTGGCGGCGGGGGGGGGGGCATACTTAGATGTCCATGCTCTGCACAGCTCTCCTCCTCACCCCCTCCATACCTTTGTTACCCTACTAAGGATGGGGAGGGTCAGGGGGCGGGACCCAGAAGGCAGAGGCCCAGCAGGCTGTTGACAGACCCCACAAAGCAGGAAGACCAAGAGAACAGAGCCAGCCTGTAAGTAACTAGAGTTCACAGCTAAACACGTTCTCGTTCTTTCCTTTCTGAAATAGCTTTTATTTTCCTCGGAGTTAATAACTGTCTCTTTTTCTTTTAATGAACTTTTTCCAATTTTGGTTTCTTTCCTTTCTTTTCCTTTTTTTTTTTTTGGTGTGGGGAGGGTGGGGTTCGACACAGGGTTTCTTTGTGTAGCTTTGGAGCCTATCCTGGCACTCGCTCTGGAGACCAGGCTGGCCTCGAACTCACAGAGATCCTCCTGTCTCTGCTTCCCGAGTGCTGGGATTAAAGACATACACCACCACTGCCTGGCCAATTTTGGTTTCTTGTGTGTCAAATTTAGGTTTTTGGTTGTTACTTCTTTTCCACGGAAATTATTCATAGTCTTCTGTTCCCACCTCCTTTTCCCTCTCCTGAGGACAACCATTGCTTCTCTTTTAACAGATTCTTCTGGTACGGTGCCCACATGTGGGTAGTGGTGTCCTAACCTGTGTAGTGATGTTTAAATATAGCAAAGAGATATGCTGTTTCGATAGAGACAACCGTTCTTTCAATCTGCAAGCCTCCAACAGTGTTGCATCGTCATTTTCACTAGACCAACGTATCCAACCTTTCCATCATTGTGATTCTATAAATGTGGTTCACTGTGAACCATTCATCCCTCTTGATTATCTGTTTGCTTGCTCAGCCTGTTCTTTTTCCTGAGAATAGTTGCCCCTTTTCTTCATTTGTGTAGTTTCATATATAGTAATAATTAATCCACCTCCCAGTCTTTTATTGCTGCCCAATTCTCTCTTTCCCTCCCTTTCTCTCTCCTCCTTTTCCTTCCTTCCTCACTTCATTCCTTCCTCGCTTCTGTGCTGAGAATGGAACCCAGGGCTTCATGCATATTAAGCCTATATTGACCAATGGGCTACACCGCAGTCCGACTGTGCCTTCAGTTACTCACATGCGTCTAGCGTTCCCAAGAGTCCATTGCTTCACCGGGCTGTCTGTAGTGGTGGCACCCCAATGGTCCTGGAGTCTCCTTCACTGTCACTGGGAGTGCCTGTCACCTCCCTCTTAAGTTACAACTCCTGTTATCTGTTTTCATGTCTTTTTCTTCCTTGCTGGAGCAGCTCTGCTAACTCTTCAGAACTGGGTGCACCGGAGGTAAATTTTTTGAAATGGTTTGTCTAAAAATGCTGTTAATTAGTCTAGTTAATGGATTGTTTTACAGGCCCAGAAATTTAGGTTAGAATCCATTTTTCTTGGCATTTTTTAGATGTATTTTAATCTTTAATGGTGTGTATACGTGGTGGGGGAGGGGCAGGCACATGCGTGCAGTGCCCCCAGAGTCCAGCAGAGGGCGTCAGATGCCCTGGAACTGAAGTTTCAGGCTGCTGTGACCCACTGGATGAGAGTGCTGGGAAGCACTCAACCACTGAGCTATCAATCCTGCATGTATTTTAAGGCAGGTACTCTGCTAATTGAACTACATCTCCAGGCCTTTTGAATTTTTTTTAAGGACCTCTGGCTTGCCTAGAACAAAGATCCACCTGCTTTTGCCTCTTGAGAGCTGAAATTAAAAGCTTGTGCCCCCATGACCAGGCTCTTCTCCGTATTTTGAGAGATTTACGCAATTTTAGCTTTCAATATTCCCACTGAGTTTTTTTTTTATTATTATTTCTTCTAGCCACTCCACCCTCACCACCAGCAACCAGAGGATTTTTCCTAATTTTTAGATATTTTTATGTGGTTGGAATGTCATCTCTTATTTCTCAGAAAATATTAACTATTGAAGTTGCTACATCTCTCAGTGTAGTCTGTTTCTACCAAATTCATTTATCCTCAATGTTTTGTGCTCTGTCTTGATTTAGTGGCTTTCCCGAGGTATCTAGTAGTCTCTGCTATAAGCTTTGTAACCTAAGCACGTGATTAGAAGAGAGTCTGATGAGGGCTATTTAGGGTGGTGTTTACTGAAACCTATTTACCCACTGTACAAGGTGTTAGAATAGTTAGATTTCTGTCTAGGACTGTCAGTGCCTTAGCGATGCAGCTTTCTGGGATACCGACTGGAAAACTGGTGGGATCTTCCAATGAAGGTCATTGGGAGAAGAGGGCTAAGAGTCACTTCACCCTCAGTTACTACCTCTCTCAACAATGCTAAATCTTCCCCAGTCGAGAGGCAACACCCTTTCCGCACACGCGTCCCCTGCGAGAACACTGTGCAGCATGCGGCAGGAGTCGGGGGAGCCGTTGCCTCGCCGAGGTTGGAAATCTGGATGCCCATGGCTCCTGACAGCCACACTGCCAATGACTACCGTTTTGTCTTCTGGCTCTAATCCACCCTTCTCTGTTTGGCTTTGTGCTGGCTGGGCGGAGTCGGCCAGCCGCATTAGTTTTGCTGTGGTCCTTACTAGACTTTCCCGGTAGAGGGCAGTAGAGGGAAGCAGGCGGGATGGCAAAGGCTAGAGGGACCAGCTTTCCTCTCCAGCCTGCCGCAGCCCTGCCACGCCAAACGCTCCAGCAGCTGCGCCTCCCTGCAGCGACAGTGCAAGGCAGTTTTTCAGCTCTTGCGCCTGCCTTATCACATTCCCGTTCCAGGGACATCTGTACCTGTACCTGCAGCAGCACCCTGCTGGGGGGAAAGCCTTCGTTCCAGGCCTTTGGGATCCTCCTCTGACCTTCAAGTTTTTAATAATTCCACCCTCTTTCCTTTGTTTCCCAGCCTTGACTATAAGTTCAGCCTCCTGTGGCTACTGCCTCCATGTTACCTTCTCAGAGTTCTCTTTGTATGCTTTTAGCTACCTACCTAGCAATTTCATAACTAGTCAACTCATTAATTCAATATTAGTCAATATAGTCAATTCCTTCTGCTCAGCCTGGGAGTGTCGCTCGGTGGTAGAGCACTTGTCTGGTGTGCAACTGAGGTCCTGGGTTCAATCCGGGGCGGCCCCTGTTCTATAATTCACTGGCTTTTGTCTCCAAACTAGATTCAGACTGACCCAACAGTTTGTAATATGGCTTCTTATTTTCCAGTTTTACCTATACCCCAGTTTCATAAGTAAGGGTTGCCCCTAAATCCTGAGTCTTTCTGGAACAAAAGATATCGGCTTGCTTCTTGGTTCTTTGACTACTTTCAAAAAATAGTATTCGGCCTCTGTGGTCGGTCTATTTATTTGCCCACATGCTTTACAGCTTTCCCCCAAGTTCTGTTGCTATTTGCTCTCCCAATCTATTTGACCCTCGGGGGTTTGGCTTAAAAACAACAAAAGAAAAAAGAAAAAAGTCAGTTTACTGTTAACATAATGAAATTTGGTGGAGAGGACTTAGTACTATTATTTTCTTTTAATTAAAAGCATACAGGCACATGGTAATTCCGTGCCGGTGATTCCAGCATTGAGAAGTCAGAGGCAGTGGGGTCACTGCAAGTTTGGGGACACAGTGAGCTCAAGGCTAGACAGTACCGCATGGTGAGACTATGTATCAAAAATAAATAAAGGCAAGATAAAAATAGGGGATGGAAAGAGGGTTCAGCAGGTTAGGGTGCACTGCTCTTGCAGCGGACCAGAATTTGGGTTTCTGTATCTATGTCCAGCTCACAACCACCTTGTAGCTTCAGCTCAAAGGGATTTGGCGCCCTCTTCTGGCCTCCTGGGGTAAGCAGGCATGTGAGCACACACACGCACTCACTCGAGCATGCGCACATGCATGTGCGCGCGTGCGCGCAGACACACACACGACAGTTACACGCAAATAAAAACAAACATTTAAAAATATAAAAATAAGATAAATAATAAAGCTACGTGTGGCAGTGCATACCTGCAATCCCAACACTTGCAAGGCAGAATCAACAAGAACTTGAGTTTGAGGACAGCCTGAGCTACTCAGCAAGACCCTATCTGAAACAAACAAAACCCGAGAATCGTCAATTTTCATTTTTTAAAATGAATGACAGGGCTGGGCCTGGTGACACACACCTTAAATCCCAGCACTTGGGAGGCAGAGGCAGGTGGATCTCTCACAGTTCAAGGTCAGCCTGGTCTACACAGTGACAGCCTGGGCTATGCAGAAAAATCCTGCCTCAAAATAAATAAGTCAATGAATAAATAAATGGAATGACAGCAAACTTGGAAAATATTCCCTGACATGTCAGGACAGTGGTCTGTTCCAAGGGAAGAGAGCTGAGCTGAGGCCAGGAGGAAGTAGCTAGGGAACGTCTACTGTATTTCTGAATCATATATATTTCTCAATCATTCCGCACATGAAAGATTTCACAGTGTGTGTGTGTGTGTGTGTGTGTGTGTGTGTGTGTGTGTGTGTGTGGTGTTGTCCCAGGCAGAATCTGCTGTTTGTTGCTTTGCTTCATATGTCAGGCTAGCAGGCCATGCATGGGCTTCCAGGATTCTCCTGTCTGTCTGTCCCACCTCACAGTCAGGCCACTGCAATTACAGAAATGCACCGGGCCTACCATAGGTTCTGGGGATTGAACTTAGTTCTTCACGTTTGCATGGCAGCAATTTACCCATTGAGCCATCTTTAAAAAAAAAAAAAAGATTTGTTTATTATGTATAAAGTGTTCTGCCTTGTAATAGCCAGAAACTGGAAGCAGCCTAGATGCCCCTCAATCGAAGAATGGATAAAGAAATTGTGGTACATTTACACAATGGAGTACTACTCAGCAGAAAAAAAACAATGGAATCTTGAAATTTGCAGGAAAATGGATGGAACTCAAAGAAACCATTCTGAGCGAGGTAACCTAATCACAAAAAGACAAACATGATATGTACTCACTCATATGTGGACCTGCTTTATGATACATAGTAGTGACCGTGCTTTATCAGAGCTGTTTTTAACGATGTTGCTCAGAATGGTTTCCTCCCAGATGATGACTGAGAAGCTAATTTTAAAAAAAAAATGGTGCCAAGTACCACAAGAGTAACAGAACTGTGCTGTTTTCTGAGATTTTGTTTTTTACTTTGTTGTTTGTTTTGTTTTGTTTGTTTGTTTGTTTTTTGTTTTTTTTAAATGGAGTGTGCTGGATGTCTCTACAATTTTGTTCAAATGACTGCAGAACCTAGAAAAGCTGTTGCTGCTATTGATGCATAACATATTGCCATTATTGCTCTCTCTCTCTCTCTCTCTCTCTCTCTATATATATATATATATATATATATGTATATATATATATATATGCTAAAAAACACAAAAAAATAAACTGTTCTGCCTGCATGTACGCCTGCAGGCCAGAAGAGGGCACCAGATGGTTGTGAGCCACCATGTGGTTGCCAGAAATTGAACTCGGGACCTCTGGAAGAGCAGCCAGTGCTTTTAACTGCTGAGCCATCTCTCCACCCCTGACTGAGCCATCTTACCAAGCCCAGATTTCAGATTTTGGTTAAGCTCAATGTACAACCATATCAGTTATTTAGCTGCACAACATATAAATTTGGTTTTAGTCAAACAGAGTTTACTTTAGACTGGCCTCGAACTTGCTATTTAGCCCAGGCTGTCCTTGAACTTGCCATCTTCCCACCTTCTAAGTGCTATGATTTCAGGCATGTGCTACCATGCCTGACTAGGGTTTTTGTTTTGTTTGTGTTTGTGTTACACACATGTGTGTTATGTGTATGTTGTGTATGCATATATGTATGTGGGTAGCCATGACTATATGTACTCATGAAGACCAAAGAAAGACATTGGGTGTCTTGTTCCATCACTGTCTACCTTATTTCTTTGGAGACAGACTCTCACTGAATCTGGAGCTAGGCTAGCTGCTAACATACCCTAGCAACCCTCCTCTTTCTGCCTCCCATCACAGCACTGGGGTATCAGGCCCAGGTATTTATATGGGTGCTGGGAATTTGAACTCAGATTTTCATGTTTGCACAGAAACTGCTCTTATCCACTAAAACATTTCCCCAGCCCATTTGGGGTTTGGTTTTTCTTTTCTTTTTCTTTGGGGGGTCCAGTTTCTCTGTGGCTTTGGAGGCTGTCTTGGCACTCACTTTGTAGACCAGGCTGTCCTCTAATTCACAGAGATCTGCCTGCTTCTGCCTCTCGAGTGCTGGGATTAAAGGTGTGTGCCACCACCACCTGGTGGGGTTTGTTTTCCTTGCAAGATTTTTCTTACAGATTCATGGGAAGGCAGTCCAGGAGCAACACACCACCTCTTTGGTGTCCTGGGCACTGGGGATGCTCCCAGCTGTTTTGAGATCATGTTCATCTTTGGTCTTTGAGATTTTATATGGCTGCTTTACTTCTGAGTGTTACCTTCATGTTCTAAAAAGTTGCAAAGGGCCAGGGACAAGCCAGCAGAGAACCCCAGTGGGATGTTTTCCTGAATGATGCAAACTGCAACTTTTCTTTCTTCTCATTGGTCATAGCTCTGTTCCAGGCCTCTCCCAAATGAAGAGGTCTGGAAAGGTGACATTGTGACTGTCATCTCATTGGAGGGTCACTACTGCACTTCTCAGGCTCAGGGAGAAGCAGGGAATGCTCTGTCTTCCCCCCAAGACCGTGAAGGGGTGAAGTGGGCTGTTTTGGTTAAGCAAATGTCTGCTTTCAGCTACAAGCAAATGAAATGTCATTAAAATTAGCTTTAAATGCATGGCATTTATATGGAGGTTGGCAAGATGGCTCATGGGGTAAGGCTGCGTGCCACTGAAGCTGGATAGCCTGAGTTTGAACCCTGGAACTTACATGGTGGAATGAGAAAAACCACTCTTGCTAGTTGTCATCTGACCTCTACATGTTCACTGTGGCATACACATACACATTAATTTTAAATCCTGGCCTTTAATAATGCATATATATATATATATATATATATATATATATATATATCAGGAGACAGGGGTCCCAGACTTGAGTAAGTCAACATTATCCAGGACTGTTACTTTGGGCTTCACATTAGTGCCTCTTGATCACAAAACGGCATTGAGAGGATGGGCAGAAAACAAGAGGAACCCTTCCTGTCTTCTTTCCCATCTTACAAGTGAGCAAAATGCCTCCCAAACTCCCCATGGCACACGGCCCCTCAGATTTCCTCAACCCACTTTGGACCACACAGACAGGAGTCATGGAACCATCCTAGTTGGCTGGGGGTTGGGATGGGCTGGGAGGGTGGCGCCTTGCCTAAGAAGGTGATTCTAAAAGAAATGCGTGTGGATAGGGGACCAGCAGGGGCTGTTGGATTGAATCATTCTCATGTACTGCGACTACTTTTTAAAAAAGGGTTAGGGCATCCATGTAGCGAGAAATGGAAGCAACCCTGATGCCCAACAACAGATGAATAAAGAAAATATGGTCCATATGCACAATGGAATTTTATTCAGCCATAAAGAAAATGAAGTCATGACATCTGTAGGAAAATGAATGGAACTGGGGATCATTATGCAAGGGTAAATAGACCATACTCAGAAAGACAAATAGCTTGTGTTTTCACCCATACATGGAATCTAGATTTAAGTGTGTGTGTGTGTGTGTGTGTGTGTGTGTGTGTGTGTGTGCAGGTGCGCACATATGTAAGTCATAAAACTAGAAAGAGGGCTATGAGAGCAGAAGACAAAGTCTTAAGAGAGGGGTAAAGGGAAAAAAGAGGATAACAGAATACATGTGACACAGGAGTAGAAGGCAGCTATTGGGGGAGAAAGAGAACCAGCAGGAGGAGGTGGGAATGGGAGAGGAGATAGGGGAGGGGGAATAATAAGAACAGAGTGTGTGTGTGAAAATACCGCAATGGGGGACAAGATCTCCTGAGCAAATTGGGAGCATGGGGGAAGGGGAGAGGGAGCTAGGAGAATGAGAAGGAGAGAAGAGGAGGTGTGATGAGGACATAAGGGAGAAGGAAGTTTGTGTAGGGGGAAGAATAGAGGAGAGCAAGATAAGAGATACCATCAGAGAGGGAGCCAGTATAGGTTTAAAGAGAAATCAGGCACTAGGGAAATGTCCAGAGATCTACAAGGATGACGCCAACTAACCATCTGAGCACCAGTGGAGAGGCTACCTTAAATGCCCTCCCCTGATAATGAGATTGATGACTACCTTATATGCCATCCTAGAGCCTTCATCCAGCGGCTGATGGAAGTAGAAGCAGATACCCATAGCTAAAAATTGAACTGAACTGAAATCCAGTTGCAGAGAAGGAGGAGTGATGAGCAAAAGAGTCAAGACCAGGCTGGTGAAACCCACAGAAACAGCTGACCTGAACAAGGGGGGAGTTCTTGGCCCCCAGACTCATCACTGGGAAACCAGCAGGGGACTGATCCATATCCCATGAATGGGGGTGTCAGTGAGAAGGCCTTGGAAATCTTTGGGGCCTCTTGTAGTACATCAGTACTTATCCCTAGCATAGGAATGGACTTTGGGAGCCCATTTCACATAGAGGGATACTCCCTGAGCCAAGACACACACTGGGGTGGGTCTAGGCCCTATCCCAAAGGATATGACAGACTCTGAAGACCTCCTATGGAAGGCCTCACCCTCCCTGGGGAGCAGAAAGGGTATGGGATAGGTGGGATGTTAGTGGGGGGCAGGGGAGGAGAGGAGGGAGAGGGAACTGGGATTGACATGTAAAACAATTTTGTTTCTAATTTAAATAAAAATGGAGAAAAATAAAATCAAAAATATTTTAAAAATGCCACAATGGAATCCCATTACTTTCTATGCTAATTTTAAAACCCAAAAGGACCAGTAAAGGACTGGGGATGCTTAAACAAAGGAAAAGATGGGAAGAGCAATCCTTGGCCTCTTTTCCTGATATATATGCAACTACCCTGCTCCATTCTCTAGGTTGTGAATGATCCTTTTGTCTAACATATCCACGTTATGTGTTTTACCCACCCACTGTCGCTTAGTAGCTATTTTGTTATGAGACCTACTGCCCCAGTACCTCAGTGCTTGTGATCAAGTAAGCCTTGTATAATTGCCTAATACTAACTACATCAGAATGTCATTCACTTCATTTCACCACAAACACTGTGTCATCTCACATGATCACAAGTAGAATGGTGAGGAGCTAGGAACATGGCTCAGCTGAGAAGAGTGCTTGCAAGGAACCCTGGGATCGATGCCTAGCACTGAAAAACCAAGTGTGGTGATTACGTCTCTAATCCTAGCATTCAGAAAATGGAACCGAGAAGGTCAGATATTCAAGGTCATCCACAGCTACATATCAAGTTCGAGAACGGCCTGGTGTATGTAAGACCCTGCCTTTAAAAAAAAAAAGAGTACAGTACAATAAGATATCACCATAGGTGTTTATGCATAGGAGAGAACTATCCCACATCAGGCATCCACAAGGATCTAGTGTCATTGGCTGTTGACAACAGGGCTTAACAAGGGGTCATTTCAAACTGCCCTTTGCTGTACCCCTCTCCCTAGTCTTTTATATTGAAGAGAAGTCCTTCCTCAGGTACTAGTTACCTAGCTGCAAGAGAACAAAGACCACTGTGATATCCCGCCAATAAAAAGTTAAAATATGCCTCTAGATGAGGGAGCAGGAAGTTCTGCCCTTGTCTCTGGACTTCCATTTGTCTCCTATTAAAACTCTTCAACCCCTGACATTTTCAGAGGTGGAGATCTGAGATGAAGTGTCACGTCTTCTCTTCTTCAGGGTAGGCGTTGAACTTCTGTCTCTTGGGTCGTCAGTAGAGCCAAAAGCAGTGCAGGCCTTCATGGCTTGGGTGGCACAAGTAAGCAAACTCTACCCTGAGCTATATGATCTTCCATGTTCTCACTAGGGAACCAGAGATGGCTGAGGCAGACAGAGGGAACCCAGCTGCTCATGACCAATGAGAGACAGGTGATCATCTGGACTTCAGGGACATCCCAGCAACTGCCTGGAAACATTTGACATAAAACCAAGGCATTTTCCTTTTTTCCCCACTGAAGCTTGGGCAGTGTTTTATGTTGATAGAAGAAAAGCTCCCCCCCCCCCCCCCCCCGCCACACACACACACACACACACACACCAACAGAGTTTCTCTGTGATGTAGCCTTGGCTGACCTGGAACTCATTCTGTAGACCAGGCTGGCCTCAAACTCAGAGAGATTGGCTTGCCACTGCCTCCTGAGTGCTGGGATCAAAGGCATGTGCCACCAATGCCCAGCTAAGATGGGGGTCTTTATTAATGCTTTGTTGTTTGGTTGGATTGTTTTTGTTTTTTGTTTCTTTGGTTTGGTTTTGAGCCAAGAGGCTCCAATCTAGGTCCCAGGCTTGGAGAATACTCATTTGTTAGTTTCTGGATTCAGGGAACCAATTAGGCTGTAGTCTGGGAATGTCACATTGGAGTGCATACCAGGGGTCTTCTCTCTCCACTCACTGGATTAGTTGTTCTGCCATATGGACTGGTGAGGTGAGCTAGTTCCACTATTTGGGGACCGGGACAGCTTTGTAGACTTTCCTGGGGTTGTTTTGGGGTTCTTGGTGATGTGAGATTCGAGTTAAAGGGCTAAAATTCCCAGAAATGTGTTTGGTTGATTAAATATTACTCGTTGCACGTAGCTTTCTCTTTCACTTACGGCTGCTATTATTTCTTCACTGGGCAGAGACAGCCAAAGCAAGTAGATCTGCTTCTTTGACAAGCAGTTCTGAGAAGGCCAGAAAGGTCCTTGGCTCTGTCAGCAGTTCTGCCCTGGCTGGAAGAGTCTTGGCCAGAAGCCAGAAATATATGAGTCATAGTCATTGGTTTATGTCTTTAATACACACACACACACACACACACACACACACACACACACACACACACTCAGACGTCTCTTCTTTTGCACAGCAACCTAATCGAGCACATCAGCAAGCTCTGTTTCTCTCTCTCTCTCTCTCTCTCTCTCTCTCTCTCTCTCTCTCTCTCTCTCTCTCTCTCTCTCTCTCTCTAAATCATATGTGTGTGTTATGTCTATGCTTCCCATGTATCCCTACAGAGACCAGAAGAGGGCACCAGACCCCTCCTGGAACTGGAGCTACAGACAATTGTAAGCCACCATGTGGGTTCTGAGAATTGAACCCAGGTCCTCTGAAGGGCAGCCAGTGCTGTTACTTAACCACTGAGCCATCTCCCCAGCCCCACGGATGCAGTCACTTATGTACAGACTTTCATATTCCCAAATAATAAAGCTGTTTTGTTTTGTTTTTGTTTTTGTTAACAAACAGGGAACTAGAGCCTAGAACAATGATTTAGAGAGGAGGGAATTTAGATGAGTCATCTCCTGGACAGTAAAACTCAGGAGAAAAATAAAATGGTAAAAGCCATTTTTCAAATGCTTTCACTCTACTCCAGTTGGCATAGTGACGATGGCACAGGTCCCATGGATTTAAACAACCTCCTACTGGTCCAGAGCACTTGTCACAACTTCTGTTTGGAAATGACCTTTTTCTCCTGCCCTCTTGTGAATCTAAATTTGTTTCTCCTCTTCCAGATCATCTCCTCCTTGTCTCCTTCAAAAGTGGAAACTCTAGGGCCTGGAGAGATGGCTCAGTGGTTAAGTTTACTACCTGTTCTTCCAGAGTTGAATTCCCAGTACCCACATGGTGGCTCACAACCACCTGTAACTCCAATTCTAAAAGATCTGATGCCCACTTCTAGCCTCTGCAGCTATACACAGATACATCAGGAAAATGTCATATAAATAAAATTTAAACTTTTTGTTTGTTTGTTTTTGATGTTTGTTTTTCGAGACAGGGTTTCTCTGTGTAACAGTCCTAGCTATCCTGGAACTTGCTTTGTAGAACAGGCTGGCTTCGAACTCACAGAGATCCATCTGCCTCTACCTCCCAAATACTGTGATTAAAGGGGTGTGTCACTATGCCTGGCACTTTTTTTAATATTTATTTATTTATTATGTATACAGTGTTCTGCCTGCATGTGTCCTTGCAGGCCAGAAGAGGGCACCAGATCTCATTATAGATGGTTGTGAGCCATTATGTGGTTGCTAGGAATTGAATTTAGGAGCCCTGGAAGAGCAGCCAGTGCTTTTAACTGCTGAGCCATCTCTCCAGCCCCAATTATTTGTTTAATTTTATGTGTGTAAGTGCTTTGCCTGCACATATGTACGTGCACCACACGTGTGCCTCATGAGTTCAGTAGAAGATATTGGATGCCTTGGAACTGGAATTTTGAATGGTTTGAATCACCATGTGAGGGCTGGGAACTGAACCTGGGCACTCTGCAAGAACAGCAAGTGCTCTTAACCACTGAACCCCTATAGTAAGGAACTTTATTGGCTTTTCTGGGGAGATACATAAGAGTATGACTGTTCAATGGGAGGGTCCTAGGGGGTACTAGGGATTAGACTCTTCAGGAAGGTGAGGTTAGGTGACCCAGAGAAATCCTGGATTTTGTGTCATCTTTCTACAGACCAGGCAGAGAGAAATGGACAACTCCCCCCCCCCCGCCCCAGTTCTGTCACATTGTAAATAAATCCATTCCCTGGGTGGTTTTGTTTTCAGGGTGGGGAGTAAAGGGCATGGATAGCTGTAAACCAGAATGTTTCCTTCCTGATGCATTGTGTGACCTGGAAACCTGCGGGGGAAAGCCCCAGACATTCCCTCCCTAAACAACCCCAATCCCTTCAAAACACAGATCCCGGCAGCGGTACAGATGGCTGCAGTTTTCAGGAAGTAGGAGAGCCTTTACGAAGACGGGAAATTGAATTGAGGAAGCCTTGGATTTATGTTAACTTCAATTGGACTGTGGAATATTCCTAAATCAGTGCTTTTAAGCCCAGGGCAAGCTCTTTCTGAAGTAGCTGAGTTATGTGGCATTATAACTGCTCTTTGCCCAGCTCCTCCAGGGTTTATGTTTGATTGAGAAAAGGAGTTTCTCAGGGTGGGTGGGTGGGGATAAAGGATCAGATTGTCAAATGGCATTTTAAAACTCTTTAAAAGAGAATTTTCCCACCAGGCATTGGTGGCACACGACTGTAATCCCAGCACTCAGGAGGCAGAGGCAGGCAGATGTCTGAGTTCAAAGCCAGCCTGCTTGGTCTACAGTTCGAGTTCCAGGATAGGCAAGGATACACAGAAACAGAGAAAGAGAAATCCCCATTTGGACAGGCATCTTCCTCTACTGGGGGAAAAATAAATAGGGAAATTAAAAAAAAAGGAGAGGTTACTGTTTAAACCTACATAACTGGGCTGGAAAGATGGCTCAGAGGTTAAGAGGTTAAGGCTGAGCCGGGCGGTGGTGGTGCACGCCTTTAATCCTAGCACTCAGGAGGCAGAGGCAGGTGATCTCTGTGAGTTCGAGGCCAGCCTGGTCTACAGATCGAGTACAGGACAGGCTCCAAAGCAATACAGAGAAACCCTATCTTGAAACGCGCCCCTCCTGGAAGAGGTTAAGGCTGCTCTTCCAGAGGTCCCAGCAACCACATGGGGGCTCAAAAGCATCTATAATGAGATCTGGTGCCCTCTTCTGACCTGCGCGCATACATACAGGCAGAACACTGTATATATAATAAATTAATAAATCTTAAAAAAAAGTAAAAAAGCCTACATAGCTAGACTCATTTTTCACCTTACTGGGCCTTTTATTCTTTTACTTAGCCTTTCATTCAATGATGCTCAAGTTAAATTCTGTATTGTGTGTGTGTGTGTGTGTGTGTGTGTGTGTGTGTGTTTGAGAGAGAGAGAGAGAGAGAGAGAGAGAGAGAGAGAGAGAGAGAGACAGACTGAGGGTTGGTGAGGGTTGGTATGGGAGCTTCTGAGACATATTCCAGTGTTTGCAAATTTTCATTTTTGCATCTTAACTTTTAAAATCAAAACCTGCATCTTTCAGATTCTAATTTTCATTGAGTTTCTGCTGAGTCATGCCTTCTTTTTCTTCTTGCTTCTTCATGAATTTTCTTATTTATTTGCTTTGGTTATTTTGAGATAGTGGTCTTGAACTACTGAGCCTCCTGTCTCCAGGCTTAATTCGAAATGTCCCTCACAGGCTCTCATGTGTTTGAATACTTGGTCCCTGCTGGTGGTACTGTTCCACAGAGTTCTGAAACATAAGAGATTGAGCCTTGTTTGAGGAAGTGAATAACTGGGATTGGCCTTGAGGGAGGGAGGGAGAGCTAGAGAAGGAGGAGGGATCAGGAGAGAGGAAGAGAGAATGTGTGTAGGATTGAACTCAGGTCCACTGGAAGACCACCAAGTGCTGGACCATCTTTTCAGGCCCCAGAAGACAACTTTGGGGAATATATTCTTTCCTTCCACCATGGACTCTGAGGATCAAATTCAAGCCATTAGGCTGGTATGGCGAATGCTTCCTACCCACTGAGCCACCTTACAGGACCAATCTTGAGGCTTTGTGGCCAGCCCAGCCCACTCACTGTTTCCTGACTATAGATACAGTGTGAGCAGTAGCCTCCAGCTCCTGCTGCCATGTTTTTTTCAAAACCCACATCGCCTCAAATTGTCACCCCAAAGAAACCTTTTCTCCCTTACGTTGTTTTTTGTTCAATATTTTGTCTCAGCAACTTCAGAAGCTAGTGATTTGCCTGATAGGAGTCAGTAGCTGTGGAAACGCAGCTTTAGGCTTCACGTTGTTTAGGAGACTTTCCCAACAGGAAAAGAACCAAAAACTGTGAGGGATGGTGGCCAAGATCTATATCCCAGCAAAAGCAGGAGACTTAAAAATCTAAGACCAGCCTGGACACAGTGAGTTCCAGCAGAGTAAGACATACCAGTGTGACCCTATCTCATAACAAAAACCAAGATCTGGACATACTGCCTATAATCCCAGCAGACAGGAGGATTAAGAGTTCAAGACCAGCCTTGGCTACATGAGACCCTATCTCAGAAACAGCAAACAAACAACGCCCCTGCCACACCACACATTTACCTTCACCCCCTACCTCCACCCCCCATCCCTACCCCTCCTCCACCACAGGTGGTTGACGTGGGAACTCATTATGCAAATCAAACCGGCCTAGGACTCCTAGAGCTGAGTGCCTGTGCTTCCCCAGTGCTTGGATTCAGGGCATGAGTCACCATGCCTAGACCACAGCAAAACCCTTTTTAAATTGACATAGGAGGGCTGGAGGGAAGGCTCAGTGGTTAAGAGTACTTGCTGCTCTTGCAGAGGACCCAAGTTCAGAGCCCAGCCCCCACATGTTGATTCATAACTCCAGTTTCAGGGGATGTGAAGCCCTCTTCTCACATCTGAGTGCACCAGGAGTTCACATGGCACACAAATGCATGCAGTATACATGCAGAGAAAACATACATGCGGGAAAAGCATAAACATACAATAAAATTAAATAGAAAAATAAATGACAGTAATGGTGGCACACACTTTCAATCCCAGCACTGGGAAGACAAAAGCAGGCAGATCTGGGGGAGTTTGAGGCCAGCCTGGTCTACAGAGTGAGTTCCAGGACAGCTAGAGATACACAGAGAAACCCTGTTGTTTTTGTTTTTTGTTTTGTTTTGTTTTGTTTTTTGCTTGTTTTGGTGTTTCCCTGCATACATGTCTGGATTTCCCTGCATGTATGTCTGTGTGAGGGTTTCGTATCTCCTGGAACTGGAGTTACAGGCAGTTGTGGGAACCCGGGTCCTCTGGAAGAACAGCCAGTACTCTTAACCACTAAGCCACCTCTCCAACCCTGTTTTTGGTGTTTTGAGGCAATGTTTCTCTGATAGTCCTGGAAATCACTCTGTAGACCCGCCTGCCTCTGCCTTCTGATCGCTGGGATCAAAGGCGTGCGCCACCACCGCCTGGCCCAGAAGACCTTTACTTTTATTTATTTTATACTGAATTTATGCCTGTGCCATGATTTTTTGTTTCTTCAGTTTCTTCTGGGGTATATTTTTCTTCTGTGCACCCTCTTCTTCTGGCTTTGGAACAGTTTGTTCCTTTTCAGTGAGGATCTTCTCACTGTGGTGGGGGAGCTCATGTATGGGTTAAAGGAGCCATGAGCTCTGTAAGTTTGTGGGAGCAGCAAAAATGCAGCACTCTTTTTTGGCTACTGACCCTGTATCCAGCCTCACTATGAGTTCGAGGCCAGTGCGTTCCAGGACAGGCTCCAAAGCTACACAGAGAAATCTGGTCTTGGGAGAAAAAAACAAAACAACAACAAAAGTAAAGGTCTTCTGGTCATCTATATAAAAATAAATAATAAACAAAAATTTAATTGCTGATTTATTTTAGGCAGAGGCAGACAGGTGCCAGGATAGGCTCCAAAGCTACACAGAGAAACCCTGCCTCGAAAAAAAAAAAGATTTATTTTATGTGTTTAAGTGTTTGCCTGCATGTATGTATGTGCCTTATATGGGTGCCTGATGCCCCTGGAGGTCAGAAGAGGGTGTCAGATCCTGGAACTGTAGGTATGGATGTATGTAAGCCACCACACTGGTGCTGAAAATCAAACCTGGGCCTCTGCAAGAACAGCCAGTACTATTAATTGCTGAGCTATCTCTCCAGCCCTGAAATTGGCCATAATTTGAGGGCTACATTGGGCCAGGGAGACAGCTCAGTTGGTAAAGTGCTTGCTATACATGGGATAGGACCTGAATTTGATGCCCAGAACCCCCCCCCCACACACACACACACACAAAGCCAGGCAGGATGACATGGGCCTGGAATGCCACCACTGGGGACTGGGGAGGCAAAGACAAGACATATGCTGGTCTTCAAGGTGACCAGCTGCCTCATGCTCCTGTCTGCTGCCCAGACTTCCTTACCATGCTAAACTGCACTCTCAAACTGTGAACCAAAAGAAACCTTTTCTCCCTTAACTTGTTGCTTAAACATTTGGTTACAGCGAAATGAGACTAACTAGTACAGCCCTTATTACAGATGGATTTATTATGGACTACACAGTAAGACATTGCATGGGACCTTCCCAGTTCTGAACATAGCAGTGCAAGGGAAATCACTGGGCAGTGAGTGTGACAGACATTATAAAAGACGTGCTGGGAGACTCTGGAATGCCCTCAACAATTTTGATTACAAAAGAAAGTTGAGAAGGTGCCCGAGGGAAGAGGGTTTTGTCGAGAAGGCTATGGGCATGTTGTGGGTAGAGCTGGATGTCTCCTAACCTCAACCATCATGAATGTGTGAAGAGGACCTCTTAGATAGGTTACCGTGTTTCTTGCCTTGGGTAGAATGGGAACTTCAGGAGCCATGCAGGACACAGAGAAAGATACATGGAGGACAGCTGGCCCCTCAGTGTGCAAGTCACAAGGGAAGAGTCAAGCTAGAGCCTGCTTTCATTAACCTTTCTGGAAATATAAGATGCATATCAAAGTGGATGCAAAGAACAGGTCCTCAGTTTGATGACATTTTGTTTGTTTGTTTGTTTGTTTTTTCGAGACATGGTTTCTCTGTGGCTTTGGAGCCTGCCCTGGAACTCACTCTGTAGAACAGGCTGGCCTTGAACTCACAGAGATCCGCTTGCCTCTGCCTCCTGAGTGCTGGGATTAAAGGCGTGCGCCACCACCACTCTGCTTTTGATGACATTTTTAATCAAACATCTTTAGGAAACAAGAAAATCTACCATCAACATCTCTAGGCCCTTTTGTACACATCTGCCATTGCTAACCCCCCAACAAGGGGAACCATTATCCTAACTTATAAAAACAGAAATTAATTTTTCCTCCTTTTCTCTTCTTTCTTTTCTTTCTTTCTTGTGTGTGTGTGTGCTTATGTGTGTTAGTAAAGGAACAAACCCATGACTGTATGGATGCTGGTGTAGTGCTCTACCACCTAGTATAACAGCTGGGACTTTCTATGGACCCACAAGTATCGTGGTTAATTTTTTGTCACCTTGACACAAACTAGAGTCATCACAAGGAATTCTTAATTAAAACAAAATACCTCTGCCAGGCTGTGGTAGCACAATCCTTTATTTTTTAAAGATTTATTTATTTATTACATATAAAGTGTTCTGCCTGCATGTGCATGTGCAGGCCAGAAGAGGGCACCAGATCTCATTACACCATATGGTTGCTGGGAGTTGAACTCAGGACCTCTGGAATTGCAGCCAGTGCTTTTAACCTATGAGCCATCTGTCCAGCCCCAGTAGCACAATCTTATTAACCCTAGCACTCAGGAGGCAGAGGCAGGCAGTTCTCAGTGAGTTCGAGGCCTGCCTGGTCTACAGAGTGAGTTCCAGGACAGGTAGAGCTATACAGGGAAACCCTGTATTGAAGAAAACAAAACAAAAAACCACATCCCAACCAGATTGGCTTGTAGGCAGGCATTTTCTTGATTAACGATTGATGGGAGGGGGTGTCCAGTCCATTGTGGGCAATGCCACCCTTGGGCAGGTGGTCCTGGGTTGTATAAGAAATCAGACTGAGCAAGCCATAAGGAATAAGCCAGTAAGCAGTATTCCTCCATGGACTCTGCTTTAGTTCATGCCTCCAGGTTCCTGTCTTGAGCTTTTGTCCATTTCCTTTCATCATGGAGTGTGAGTTGAGAGTTATAAGATAAAAACAGATCTTTGTTGTGGTGTTTATCACAACAGCAGAGAAGCAAACCAGAAGACTCTCCACCTAACATATGACAAAGGAGTTTCTTACCAAGCCTGGAGCTTTCGGGTTTGGCTAGACTAGCTGACCAGCAATATGCAGGAATTCTCTTATCTCTTGCTTTCTCAGTGTTTGGATTATAGGAAAAATGCCACTGTTCCTGATTTTTTTTAAACATGGGTTTGGGGGCTGTGAAGTTCACATCCTGTTTGCATGGCAAGCACTTTACTGACTGAACCCTGTTTTTTTTATTAATTCACTTTTTATATTCCAATCCCAGTTCCCCTTCCTCCTCTCCTCCCGTTCCCCCCACTACCCCCTCTCCCCCTCCTCCCATCTGCCCCTTGGAGAGGGTAAGGCCTCCCCTAGGAAGTCTACTAAGTCTGTCCCATCATCTAGTTGAGGCAGGACCAAGGCCCCTCTCCACTCCCACACCCCTGTGTCTAGACTGGGCACGGTATCTCTCCATATAGAATGGGCTCCACTAAGTCAGTTTGTGCATTGTGGTGAGGCTAGGGCAATATATGAGGCCACTGGCAGTAGGTCCAAGAACCCTGTTTTTTTATGTAACTGGAATCTTGGATCCTTGCACTGTTTAGAGCCTGGGCTGCATTTTCTCAGCATTGGGATTTATGAGCTAGATCCATATTGCTGCATACAGCTGTCCATTGTTCATTTTCTCATCTGTTATAGCATCCCACTGTGAATATTCCATGGTTTATCCGTTCTGCTACTGACACACACTTGAGTTTGCCCTGTATCTCCCAAAGTACATATGATGGGTAAGGTAACCTTCTCCAGTGTAGAAGCATTGGTCATAATGCTTCTGGTCATAATCAAGTCATGAAGGCTCAGCCCTCAGGGATGGATTGATGCTGTTATTATGGAACTGGATTAGTTACTCTAGGAGAGCCTGTTATAAAAGTAGAGTTTGAACTGGGTGGTGGCTTTATACCCAGCACTTGGGAGGCAGAGGCAGGCAAATCTCTATGAGTTCGAGACCAGCCTGGTCTACAGAGAATTCCAGGACAGACTCCAAAGCTACAGAGAAACCCTATCTCAAAAAAAATGTTTTTCTTTGATTCTTTTAATTTATTCTGTTACATGGGTTTTGGTTAAAAGAATGGGGTGTGAGTCATATCTCTACTCCTGAATGGAGACACGGAATTTTGAGCTGTCAGGAAGATTATAGGATTACTATCTAGCAGGAGGCTTTCTGATAAAAAAAAAACAAAAAAAAAAAAACAAAGGCACCTTGCCCCCTCCCCTAAGAGTTAATCCAAATGGGGCTGTCAATCATCTGGACAGGAAGCTGCCCTCCCTGCAGGAGAACTGTCTGTTTCAGAAACTTTCAAATAGTTTAAAACCTGCCTAACTAACAACACATGATTCCGGATGGTCTCTCTGGCTATCATCATCTCCCTCCCACACTGTGAAAGTGTCCACCTTCACACGGTCCATTTTAGTGCTCACTATCAGCCTTGAGCGTGCCCCATGCAGTTCTGTGCAAACCTCTTCCGAATTCATTAGACTGGAAAGAGCAGAGGAGGCCAGTGCAGATTCCCAAACAGGAAGTGTTATGGAGACATATCTGGCCATAGGAACCCATGGCTTTTGGTAAGCACGCAGAGGGAGGGAGATTGCAGGGTCACAGTATTGTAAGCAGGAACCAAGGAACAGGGTCCTTCGAACATGACTGGCATAGCATCCATCCCAGCTCAGCATGGGTGTGAGGAGGACAGCAGGATGGGATACCTGGTTCTTAACCAATTCTCTGGCTTGGCGGTGTGACCTTGTGAAGGTCATGCCCTCCCTCTCTGAGCCTCACTTCAACGCCCCTTTCTGCCTTGAGCTGATGCTGCTTTCTTTAACATTTGTTTAATTTTTAAAATTGTGTATATGTGTGTGCTGGTTTGTGCCTGCAGAGGTCCAAAGCTGGCTATGTGAGCCACCTACCATGGGATCCAAACGCAGTTCCTCTGTAAGAGCAGTACACGGTCTTAACTGAGTGTCTTCTCTCCAGCCCCGAATTGAGTTCTAACAGCCCACATTATAAGCATTCTGAAACAACCCTTCTTATTTGTTCCTATAGCATGGTGGTCCACTGGACAACTAAGCTCCTCCCACTTGATTTTTTTTTTTTTTTTTTTTTTTTTTTTTTTTTTTTTTGGTTTTCAAGACAGGGTTTCTCTGTGTGACAGCCCTAGTTGTCCTGGAACTCTTTGTAGACCAGGATGGCCTCAAACTCACAGATAACCGCCTGCCTCTGCCTCCCAAGTGCTGGGATGAAAGGCATGCACCGCTAACACCCGGTCTCCCACTTGATTTTCTACAGAAACATCTGCCTTTAAGCATTCACTGGCACATACAAAGAGGATTAAATTGATGCCTTGAAATTCACAACATCCCCCTCCCCCAGTGTTTAATGGGTAAAGGCACTTCCTACCAGGCATAATGAGCTAAATTTGATCCCCAGGCCCCACATGGGAGAGAACTTACACCCACAAGCTGCCCTTTGTGGCATGAATGTACCCACATACACACACACATAAGAAATAAATGTACTTTGAAAAACGTAATACAATTAACATGGTAGGGGGCTGGGGAGAATCTCGCACAGTGGCTGTGCTTCCAGAGGATCGGATGGCACATGGTATCTTACAAGTGTCTGTAATTCCAGCCCAAGGAGATGTGCCATCCTCTCCTGCCCTCCATGGCTGCCAGGCACACATGTGCACAGGCACACATGCAAGCAAAACATCCATACACATTAAAATAAATAAATAAATAAATAAATAGATGCCAGGTGTTCATTTTTAAAAATTAACGTGGTGCATACATGTGCTTGTTCAAATATAGTTGTTATGCATTGTAGCAGCTTTGTGAGAAAAGCCATAGCCATTCTCGTCACACAGCTGATGTCTGCAGGCACAGAGCAAGGATCGTATAGGTATTATACATTTACTGTCTCACTGCTTTATCGGAGGATGTTCAGTAATTAGAGATTTCTGCATAGACCCCAAGATTCTTTGTCTTCCTCTGGGAACTTGTCTTATCATTTGTATTCAAAGGTTAAATATAGAAAAAGAAGAAAAAGACTCCAGACATGATGTAGTCACTGTCTGGAACGGCATTATATTTCAACAGGATATTATCACTAAGGCAAAGAGAAATGATTCCTACTGGGTAGGAAATGATTGCACAGAGCAGTGTTGTTCAAGCAATCAGAAATCACATCATGTGGTGAACGAGGAGTTTGCTATTCCATTGTTCATTTAAAATGTGGGGCTGCTGAGAGAAAAAGGCTGAAAACAGCAAGGGAGGTAGCCACAAAGACCCCCCTGCCCAGGAAATTCTGGAGTTTTCCTGAAGTACCCCATCTGACATTAGCCATGAGCAACCTTGGCTCCGTGAATTTCCTGTCTTTAGCTGCACCCTCACCCCACTCCCAAAGGGCTTTCATAGGAACTGACAAGGGAGAACTGGTGTCTTTCCAAAAGTTTGTTAAGAAATCTGTCTTAGAATTCAGAACAGATTTTTCAGTTCTCTGCCTGACTTCCATCATCAAGCAGGGCACTTGAGCCCATGTCACCAATAGGAAGTGAGAGTTTGCTATTGATGCAGTGAAGAGGATGATTACTGATGAACTCCAGCTGAGGTGCCATCTTGGAGGAACACAAACATAGTCCTCCCCCTCCCTCCCCTCCTCTCTCTGTGAAGAAGACGGGTGCCTACAGCTGGGCGGGCATCCAGAAGGCTATGAGCAGAGGCGGGGACTTCCCCAGTGCTAACAGAAAGAGGAAGGGAAGAGTGGCCCTGCAATGAGACAGGGGACAGAGAAGAGAACATTTATAGTGTCAGCTGCCACGGGGAGGAAAGTCCCTGCTCATGGGACCCTGGCAACTGGAGTGTTAATAATTGAGGCACTGTTCCAGTCAATGTACAAGTTGCTGGTTTGACATTTTCCTCGAGTCCACCGAAACCTAACCTTCTTCTCGTCTTGAAACAAATCTTCACTAGATATTTAAGGCATACACAAGGGATACAAAACAATATAGCAAACATCTGGCTTAAGATAGAAACAGGCCTGGGGGCTCAGGGCAGGCATGGTGTGCACACCTTTGATCCTAGCACTTGGGAGGCAGAGGCAGAAAGATCTCTGTGAATTTGAGGCCAGCATGGTCTACAATAGTGAATTCTAGAGCATCCAGGTCTATAGAGAGAGACCCTGTCTCAACAAACAAACAACAACAAAAACCAGAAAGAAAGAAAATAGAGTTGAGGAGATGGCACTGTTGTATATAAAATGCTTGCCATGCAAGCATGGGAACATGAGTTCAGATTCATTCCCCTCTCAACCCACATAAATCCAGGCACAGTACCTCATGTCTGTCATCTAAGAGCTCCCAAAACAAGATGAGAGGCATATAGGAGAATCCCCAGAAACTCTCAGGCCAGATAGCCTGGGATATCCACAGCAAACAGGAGACTGTGTCTCAAATAAAGTGGAAGGTAAGGACTGATACCCAAGGTTGTCCTTGAACCTCCACACATGCACTGTAACATCTGTGAGACTCTACTCACACATGTGGACAGATACACACAGACATATACATCATATACATCCACACACACAAAAGACAACAATAAAAATACAAGATAGAGAACATTTCAGATACAGTTGGAGCCACTGTCTGTGTACCCCCAAGACAAATACAAATTTTGAATGGTTTTATTATTTCCTCCATGTGAGTTTTGTTTATATATATAAACATTTGATCAATCCTACATGTATTAGTGTACTTTGGATAGCTATGATGAAATACCTAAGGCTGGTTGTTTGTAAAAGTAAATGGTTTGTTTAGCTCACAAGTCTGGAGACTGACCATTCAAACAGCACGGCACCAGCTACTGTAAGGGACCCCTCGGCTACATCACAACACATCAGAGGACATCACATTGGAAGCACGTGCAAAAGGAGAGATCATAGAGTGAAACAGTAAATGGAAAATGATTGGGGGCTTGGCCTTGTTTTTTCATAACAATTCACTCTTGCAGAGAACAAACCTACAGTCTCGTGCCATTACCTTAACCCTTTCTGAAGACAGTGCCCTGATCAACTCCTATGAAGCTTATCACTTAAAGGTTCAATCACTTCTCAGCATCGCCACACCCAGGCCCAAGCTTTCAACACATTATCACTTGGGGACACACTAAAACCATATCTAAACTATAGTACCATACAAATGATAGGCATTAGAAATCATTGAAGATATGATTTATAAGATTGTTGCATGTTTTGATAGTTTTATGAACACCAGCACATTCAATATGTCCTTCTGAAACTTGCTTTTTCTCAAAGTGCTTTTAAAAACTGTGGCAGGTGGATTTGAGACATCCATTCTAACTGCTCTATAACATTTCACCCATCTTCTGAATAGACACACACTCTGCTGCGGCCTGCAGGATGCTGGATTCTTAGTTCACAAATAAAGGGATGCCCCTTTCTAAGGACCAAATAGCTCGTGTCCTTTATCCAAGCCCTCTTCCCTGGACCTCTGGAGGAGTTACCAGTAGCTGTTGCTAGCAGCTTGATAAGATGACTTCAGAATATTATCTGACTTTGAGAGATCACTTGCCCTTGCCACAGGATGACTGTGGTGTCTAAGTGACCCAGGTCACTGAGTTCCCCACATCTTTCCCCTGGATGGTTCAAGTCAGGCTGTCAGTGGTGAATTAGTTCACCCATCAAAAGGGGCAGAGTCCTGGGAATGGGGGAGAACCACATAACACAGAGCTGTGACACTGGTCCGCGTCCTTCCTGAGCCCCAGCCCCCAATACAAGCCTAGCAAAACATCTGAGCAGACTGCAAGAGCGGTGTCACTTGGGGCCCTTCTAGAAGGGGTGTGGGATATGAAGACTTGAAGTGGGGCAGAAGCCGAGTGCTGAAATGGCTGAGTATGACATTGGCGATTACTCAGTGACAGAACAGTCATTTCTCTCTGGACTCAGTTCACTCAGGCGGGGAATCTCCTGGCTAAAGGTTCCGTCTTGGGGTTTCTGGCACTCATTTTTCTGGCCCATAACAACATTCCTTGACAGTCATCTAGCCAGTCAAGTGCTGGCACCTGCCACATTGTTTTAGCCAGATGGGTGAAGGGCTCTATTGAATTTTAAGCTGGCCAAGGTTTCTCATTTCTCAGTCTTTCCATCACTCTTTGATCTTATAAGCACTAACTGAAGAGAAAGCCCAGAAGGTTCAGGCTGACATGGGTTCTTGAGATGGCCTAGTTTAACATCTAATGGATCATTAATCTCATGAACAGATGCTGAGTAGCTAGGGTAGACCAGATTCTAGGCTGGGCACCAGAAATACACTAATATCCAAAAACAGTAATGGCACATCCCTGTGATCCTGACACCCAAGAATCGGAGGCTAGGGGACTGCTGCAAGTTCGAGATTAGTTTGAGCTCACAGAGAGTTCAAGTACAACAGGGCAATGTAGCAAAACTCTGTCTTAAAACTCCCCTAAAAACCAGAGCCAATCAGGCTGGTGGTCACGTCATTTGCCTTTAATCCCAGCATTCAGGAGACAGAGGCAGGTAGATCGCAGTGAGTCCCAGGCCAGCCAGGACTACACAGAGAAACCCTGTCTCAAAAAACAAAATCCAAACCAAACCAAACCAAAAAATAAAAAGCAACCAGGGCCAAGCATGCTGGTATACAATTTTAATTCCAGTGCTAGGGAGGCAGAGGTTGGTCAGTCTCTGTAATTTGAGGTTAGTCTTCCCTATGTATTAAGACATCATCTCAAAACAGAAGCAAACAAACAACAATAAAAAAATCAAAAACCATGGGTGCTGGAGAGATGGCTCAGTGGTTAAAAGGCCATTCTGCTTTTATAGAGGATCCAACTTCAGTTCCTAGCATCCATGTGGTGAAGCCCACAACAGCCTGTAACTCCAGCTCCAGGGGATTTGATGTTCTCTTCTGATCTCCATGGTCACCTGAACTCGTGTGCACATACCTCTAACTATGCGCACACACGTACGCACGCACGCGTGCGCACACACACACCCCTATAATATTAAAAAACAAAACAAAATAAAACCCCTTTTTCAATCTTAAAAGAAAAAGACACAGTCTGTGCCCTCCTAAAGATTCCATGACAGTGGATGGGAGCCAGAGATGACCAACGTTAATAAATCAATCACACAGATATTAAATCATAACATTATCAGTCATATTTATGCAGGCCAGAGAAGGTGTCTTAGTTACTTTCCTGTAAGACAACATGACCAAGGCAGCTTAGAGAAGAGTTTGTTTGGGGCTTACAGTTTTAGAGGGTTAGAATCCACGACCATCATGGCTGGCAGCATGGTGGCAGGCAGGCATGGTGCTGAATAGCAGCTGTGAGTTCACATCTTGAGACACAATCACCTGGCAGAGAAACAGAGGTGGGGAGGGAGGCAGAGAGAGATAGAGATTCAGAATGGCACGAGTCTTTTGAAACCAGGTCAGCCTCCTAATTCTTCCCAAACAGTTCTACCAACTGAAGCCCAAGCATTCAAATATATGGGCTTATAGGGGCCATTCGCATTCAAATCCCCTCAGAGAGCTTCCTGGAGGGTGTATGGCAGCAAACCAGGAAGAGTGAGCTTTGGATGTGATGGCAGGATGCATAAGATGGCATCTGGGGCATCTGCAGAGCAGAACAAAGGCATGTGACCAGCTCAAGCAGAACAGCAGAGGGGGCTGTACTACATGAGCCACGAAGCCCAAGGACAGCTAGTACTCCTATCTGAAAAGCAACAGGATGCCACGGAGGGCCTTCAACTAGGGCATGGAGCATGCTCAGAGAGAATGCTTGGCTGCTATATGGAGAGCAGGCTGCAGAGGTGCCCTTCAGGTGAAGGACAGTGGTGGCTTAGGCTAGGGTGGTGGGACAGAGAAGGGGACAGATGGGACATGTGCTTAAGAGACAAAATCCACACAATGCCTGGGATGGGGACAGAAAGCCGTTTTAAAGCTGGGTGTGTTGAATATAGTGTTCTGCCTGCATGTACGCCTGCAGGCCAGAAGAGGGCGCCAGATCTCATTAATGTATGGTTGTGAGCCACCATGTAGTTACTGGGAATTGAACTCAGGACCTCTGGAAGAACAGCCAATTCTCTCTCTCTCTCTCTCTCTCTCTCTCTCTCTCTCTCTCTCTTGTTTTTTTAAAGATTTTATTTATTTATTTATTTGTATACAACATTCTGCTTCCATGTATATCTGCACACCAGGAGAGGGCACCAGATCTCATAACGGATGGTTGTGAGCCATCACGTGATTGCTGGAAGAGCAGTCAATGCTCTTAACTTCTGAGCCATCTCTCTAGCCCCTCTCTCTGTTTTTTGAGACAGGGTTTCTCTGTATTGTTTTGGAGGCTGTCCTGGAACTCGCTCTGTAGACCAGGCTGGCCTCGAACTCACAGAGATCCGCCTGCCTCTGCCTCCCGAGTGCTGGGATTAAAGATGTGCTCCACCAACGCCCAGCTGATTCTCTTAACTGCTGAGCCAAATTTTTATAGTGAGGGGCCAAGTCTGCATTTGTAATATGCTCCCTTGGCAATCCCTCATCCCCTCTAGTTCAAATGTCCACACTAACAAGAAACCACTTTATTCTTAGTGATTAAATAAAGGACTAAGATGTCTTAGTCTGCTTGGGATGCTATAACAGAATACTACAGACTGGATGACTTATGGGCAGCGGAAATGTGTTGCTCACAGTTCTGCGTCTAGGAAGTCCAAAATCATGTTATCTCATGAGGATCTGCTTCTAGGTCCATAGGCAGCTGTTTGTCACTGTGTCCTCTTATGGTAGATGGGGTGCCACTCTCCCTTCTCCTCTCCACTTCCTTCCTCCTCCCCCTCTTTTTTGGATAGGGTCTTATATAGCCCATGGTGCCTCAAACTTGCTATATAGCTAAGGATGGCTTTGAACTTCTGATCCTCCTGCCTTCAGGGTGCTTGAGAGTTATAACAGGCTTACACCATCACATCCAGTTTAGCTGGTGCCAGGGGCCAAATTTAGGGCTTCCTGAATGAAATGCACTCTACCAGATGAACTCCACACTCAGCCTCCAGGATCTCTGTCATAAGGGAATTAATCTCATTCATGAAGGTTCTGCTCTCATGACCTAATTAATCACTTCCTAAACACCCACCCCTAATGCTACCACATCAAGGGTTAGGACTTCAAATGTGGATTTGGGGAGAAGGTTCACAAGTATTGAATCTATAACAAAGACTATTACATCTCTAGGTTCCTCTCAATAAAATAGATGTGCTGGATAAAACTTATGGGTTGCTATTTGGACTAAGGTTCTCCTATACTATGTCCTAAAATGCTAATCCAAGATGGAGTTACTCATGCTCAGATTTCATGTCACAAAGGACATTTATTAATAAGAGCCAACTTCCAAGAAATCAAGAGAGAAATAATAGCAAGCTCCTACAAAGCCAACAAAATTCCCTAATGCTTTTCCCTGAAGAAAGCAACTTCAAAATCACCAATCTGGCAGAGTGTGGTGGCAGAGACAGGCAGATCTCAGAGATTTTTAGGCCAACCTGGTCTACATATTGAGTTCCAGGCCAGCCAAGGCAACACAGTGAGACCCTATCTCAAAAAAACATAAGTAAATAGATGATAGATAGATAGATAATAGACAAATAAAAATGAGTTAACAAATCACTGATCTGCTTCTTGTTCCTTATTTTTGCTTTCCTTGATCCTTTGGTTTTAGCGTGCTTTGTTTTTGTGGCACTGTGGTGGAATGAACTCATGCATGCTAACCAAGTAGGCTACCAGTGAGCTGTGTCTTCCAGTTTCCTCCCTCCTTCCCTCCTTTCCCCCGTCTGAAAGAGGGTCTCACTAAGTTACTCAGACAAGCCTTAGAACTTGTGATACTTCTGCCTCCACCTCCTGAATAGCTATAATTACAGATTTCTACCATCAGACCTAACTTCTTCAGCCTTTTGTCTGTCCGCTTTCTGCCTGACTCATCAGAGCTTGTTTCCATCCTTGCAGAGCAGGGGCTGTGCAATTCAAGAAGTTCCTAATAAAAGTCAATTAGAGTGGGAGAATGTTTTTACTCTTAATTTGATTCTCTGCATCACAAAAATAATAACAAGCGAACAATTAGAAAAGATACATTGGTTTTATGTGTGGGGGGGTGTTTTGCCTGCATGTTATCTGTGTGTATACAATACATGCATGCAATGCTCATAGAAGCCAGCAGATGGCGTCAGATCTCCGGGAAATGGAGTTTCAGACAGTAGTGAACCATCATGTGGGCTGGGTGCTAGGAATCAAATTTGGGTTCTCTGCAAGAGTAGCTGGTGTTCATATCCACTAAGCCATCTCTCTAGGCCCCAAATTAAATCTTTTAAAACTCTATTGCATGCCGGGCGTTGGTGGCGCACGCCTTTAATGCCAGCACTCAGGAGGCAGAGGCAGGCGGATCTCTGTGAGTTTGAGACCAGCCTGGTCTCCAGAGCAAGTTCCAGGACAGCCTCCAAAGCCACAGAGAAACCCTGTCTCGAAAAACAAAACAACAAAACAAAACAAAAAAACTCTATTGCAAGACTGGGGGTGGGGGAGGAGGGCTGGGTGTGAAGAGAGGGAGAGGGAGAAGGGACTTGAAATAAGCTTGTTCCCTAAGTAGAACTAATAAAATAAATAAAGAAAATAAAAGAAAAAAAACTCTATTGCAGATCTGGGTGTGGTGGCATATACCTATAATCCCGTAACACAAGAGACTAAAAGCAGGAGGATCTCAGAAATAGAGGCTAGCATAGGTCACAGGGTGAGACCTTGTCTAAAGAAACAAAAAACAAACAAACAAAACCCAAAAACCAAAAAAAAAAAAAAAATTGCCAGGAGTGGTGTCGCATGTCTTTAATCCCAGCACTGAGGAGGCAGAGACAGGTGGATCTCTGTGAGTTCGAGACCAGTCTGGTCTGCAAAGTGAGTTCCAGGAGAGCCAGGGTGGTTACACAGAGAACCCTGTCTTGGGGAAAAAACAAAAGACCAAACAATAACAAACAAAAAAGAAAACCAAAGAAGCCAACAAACGAAAAGTCCACATGGTTCACTAAAATGTGATGGGCAGGTGCCTGTGATGCAGGTAAAACCAGAGCACCTGCTTTCCCTCTCTTGTTCCCTACCTGGCCTTGTGTTTTCCCAGCGGCACCCTCTGAAGTCCTCTCTGCCCCTACATTTTAACCTGTGTCTGTTTGGTTAAAATAGCCGTGTAACAGTGTCAGAATTTCACTGACCACAAGATCGGAGGCGGTGACCACCCACCTAGTTTTCCCAAGACTTTCCCATTTTAGTACCAAAAGCCTCATCTTTTAGGACAGCTGAGACCCAGGGGAAGTAGACAGTGGGCCACCTCCATCCTGTACCGTACCTGTGCAGTCATGCAGTTTGTACCACACACAGTTAGCTGCCCAAGAACTTTTGTTCTTGAAAGTCTGCTTGCATGGCTGGAAACTAGCCACTAAACACACTGAACTCATCCAACCCCTAGCCCCACTCCAGACCTATCAGATCCTAATCTTGTTAACACAAACGCCCCCAGCACACTTTTATCAAAGTTGGCTTCACCTGGGGAAGGTGTCAAAATTGGGACCCTGGAGAGGCAGGCACATCTCTGTGATCTACAAGAGCTAATTGCAGGACAGCCTCCAAAGCCACAGAGAAACGCTGTCTCAAACAAACAAAAAAAAAATACAACAACAACAAAAAAACCAAAACAAATAAACAAAAAAAAACAAATTTGGACCCTGGGTCTCACCTCTATTTAGTGCATCTCATTTACCTGGTTTGGAATGTGGCTTGGATATCTGGGTATTTTTTCCAGATCTCCCTAAGTGATGCTACTGCATAGCCCAGATTGAGAAACGCCGTTCTAAAAAACAGAGAATTCAGGAACCAGTGAGATGATGGCTCACTGTGTAAAACCAGTTGCCTTGTAAGCCTGACTACCAGAGTTTCATTTCTAAAACCTATGTAAAGGTGTAAAGGTGGAAGGTGAGAGTCAACACATACACTTAATTGAAAATAATAAAAACAAATCTTTAAAAAAATAATAAATAGTCTTGAGTGTGGTGGCACTCACCTTTAATGCCTACACTCAGAGGCAGAGGCAGGCAGGTGGACACATGAGATGTCCTTGTAAATCACACTCCACCTTGTCCTTTGAGACAGAGTCTCTCACTGAGCATGGAGCTCAAGGATTCAGGTGGCCAGCAAGAACCAGGGGTCCTCTTATCTCCCTCTCTCCAGTGCTGGGATTACAGGTGGATGCCTATGTGCCTGGCTCTTTTATGTGGATGCATAGCGAGCGCTTCCTGACTGATCCATTGCTCCAGCCCCTAGTTCCCAATATTCTTTTAGGGGAGACTCCCCAGTCAGCCAGGCTTTAGTGAAAAGTCAGTATATCCACTCACATGAGAGCTAAGGATGGGCATTCCACCATCATTCAGGTGTGGGGGAATCCAGGTGTTTAGATGATGTCATCAGAAGGGGACATCCTTTTCCCTTCCACCTAACCCTGTGGACACTTTATTCTCAGACAGTCTTGGCCATTTTTCCCATCTCTGTGACAGAAGCCCCTTAAGGGAGGAAGGAGTTGTTCCGGCTCAGTTTCTGAGAGATTTTAGTTCACCACAGTGGGGAAGGCATGGCAAGCAGAGTGACAAGGTGCCCAAAAGGTTCCAGGCTTGGGATTCAAGAGGAGCAATGCAATTTACTATAGAGGTATTAATGCCATATACAGACAGGCAGACAGCCTTATGAAGGGGGCTCCAAGGAGAGCTCAGGGCCAGGTGGATGTGTGGGAGCCCCTCCTTACACGTTTTAGAGGAAGGGAGATGGGAGCTTGATTGAAAAGTTTCTTTTTTGACTCATAGTTGGCCACTGCTGGGGTGACCAGTGAGTAGTCAACTAAAGAATGGTTAAGCGAGATAAACATCTTTCCTGGCTGGGCAGGGCGGTGATGACAATGATCTAGAAGAAGAACTTACTTTAGTTCTACAAAAATGACTATAGTTATTGGGACTGGCAGTTCAATCAAAATGGATGAACTTTGCAAAATGGCATGGCCCTGGCTAACATTACCTGTTGGAAGGCATTTGATAGCGGGTTACTTCCTGGAAGCTATTGGAGAAGCAGAAAAGCACACCAGAACCAGGGGTGGGTATAAACTTCAAGGCTCGCTCTTGGGGACCTGCTTCTACCAGCTAGGCCCCAAAACCAGTGCCACCACCTGAGAAATTAAGTGTTCAAAACACACAAGCCCATAGAAAACACTTGTCACATACAAGGCATTATAAACCAATACGGAGCCGGGAGGTGGTGGCGCACGCCTTTAGTCCCAGTACTTGGGAGGCAGAGGCAGGCGGATCTCTGTGAGGTCGAGACCAGCCTGGTCTACAAGAGCTAGTTCCAGGACAGCCTCCAAAGCCACAGAGAAACCGTCTCGAAACCTTCTCCCGCACCCCCCCCCCCAAAAGGCCATTGTAAAAGTGTGGTAGGTTGGAGAGCTGGAACTCTCCTAGCACTTTGACATTTCCATTTGCTTACCATTATGCCTGGAACTTCAATAAACCAGGTTTGGTTTGGTTTTGAGACGGTTTCACTGTGTAGCCCTAGGTGGATTGGAACTCACTATATAGACCAGGCTGGCCTTGAACTCTGCCTCCTGAGTGCTGGGATTAAAGGAGGCTACCACTGCCACTACGCCCAGAGTATTATTATTTTTTAAAGACTTGTTTTCACTATTTTTACAATGTGTCCATGTCTGCATGCTCATGTGCATGTGTGTGCAGCTGTCCACAAGAGGGCACTGGATCCCTGAAGCTGGAACTACAAGTGATGCTGAGGTGGGTTCTATGACCCAAACTCCAGTCCTCTGCAAGCGCAATATGCTCTTTTTTAAAAATTATGTAACTTTATCGTATGTACATTGGTGTGAAAGTATCAGATCCCCTGGAAGTGGAGTTACAGACAGGTGTGAGCTGTCATGTCCTGGGATTTGAATCCTAGTCCTCTGGAAGAACAGCCAGTGCTCTTAACCACTGAGCTATCTCCAGTCCCAATGCTTTTTGTTTTGTTTTGTTTTGTTTTGAGACAGGGTTCCTGTGTTTAGCTTTGGAGGCTGTCCTGGAACTCAAGAAATCCACCTGCCTCTGCCTCCTGAGTACTGGGACTAAAGGTGTGCACCACCGCCTGCAATATGTTCTCTTAATGGCTGTACTGTCTCTCTAGATCCCATATTTAGAGAGGGGGGGGCAGAGGGAGGGAGGGAGGAGGAGGAGGGAGGGAGGGAGGAGGGAGGGAGGGTATGTTTGTGTGTGTATAAATTAGAGGATAACTTACAGGAGTGGCTCCTCTCCTTCCACCATGTGAGTTTCTGAGACCAAACTCAGGTCACCAGGCTTGGCAGCAAGTGCCTTTACCCACTGAGCTGTGCTGCCAGCCCAATCCAGATACTGAGAAACTCAGTCCCATAAAGAACAGACACTACACACAACACAGACACACCCAGGAGCAAAAATGGCTAGAGAGCTGGCTCTGATCTCTTCTTTTTTCTTTTTGTTTTTTTGAGACAGGGTTTCTCTGTGTAGCTTTGGAGCCTATCCTGGCACTTGCTGTGTAGATCAGGCTGGCCTCGAACCCACAGAGATCTGTCTGCCCTTGTCTCCCAAGCACTGGGATTAAAGGTGTGTGCCAAAACAGCTAATTGACCATGAACTTTTGATTCTCCTGCCTCCACCTCCTGAGTGTCTAGATTATAGATGTGTACTGCCGTGTTTGGTTAGGGTGATGCCTTCTAAAAATGGAAGAAAGCAGAGGTGAGGGTTCTAGAACACCAGGGAAGGGAGAAGACTAGGAACATACTAGTCAGGCTGTGTGGGCCCATATCTGCACATAACAGTTGCTGTGGCAAACACCACAAGTTATTAACATAGGAGGCAAAGAAGCTCTTTCAGTATGCTAGGACTGTGTCCATCATAGAGGGAATTTCCACGCACACCACCCCCATTCACATGTTGAAGCTGTAACTTTCACTGTGACTGTATCTGGAGACCAGTCTTTAGGGAGGTGGCAAGGTGAAATGAGGCCACAGTGGGGGCAAAATTCCATAGGATTGCTGTATATGAAGAGGAAAAGATGCCTTTTCCATTGCCCTCGCCCCTCCCCTTCCTCCACTCCTCCTCCTCCTTCTTAAATAAGAAGATCGGGATTAGATGACAGAGAAGGGGTGTCTATGTGCAAGCAGGAAGAGAGGCCTGAGGAAAGCAACCCTGATGGCTCCTTGATCTTCGACTTGCAGCCTCCAGAACAGCAGGGAAGCCCCTTAGCCTGTGGGATCTATGGTAACACAAGCTGACTAATGTGCCATTACTGAACGCTAAAAACACACTGCCTATCTTCCAATACACTCTGGTATGGTTTTTCTGAAAATGATAAAGGCTTTCATGGAGTGCCCTTAGGTTAAAACACACACACACACACACACACACACACACACACACACACACACACAATCACACACACATCACACATCACACACACACACACACACACACACACAGTCACACATCACACACAAACACACACAATCACACCATATAAGATCTTTGAGATCTAGAAGGAAACTGAATTCTCAGACTAAACACCCAAAGCCCGTGCTTCACAAGGAAAATTTATACCTTATCAAAATAAAAACTTTTGTTCTGTAAACTCACATGAAGCTAAGCTAAAAGGCCTATGTGGTGGCAAACACATGTGGCCTCAGCACTCTGAAGGCTGACATAAGAGGACTGTGAGTTCTGAGCCCTTCCTGGGTGACATTATCAGACCCTGTGTCAAAGAAGCACCCCAAAGCAAAACAAAAACAACAACAAAAGACAAGCTACAGTCTGGGGCCAAACAGTTTGGAAGCAAATATTTGACACACAACTACCATCTAGAATTATTTGACATAGGGTCACATGTATCCCAGGCTCACCTTGAACTTCATCCTCCTGCCTCTACCTCCCAAGTGCCTGGATAACAGGCATGTACCAGAATATGTTTGGTTATGTACACACACAGGGGCTCTTGTTCACCATTGCACGTGCCAAGCTAGCTGGCCTGGAAGCTTCTTGGGATCCCTCTAGTTTCACTTTCTATTTGTCAGTAGGTGGACTGAGATGACAGATGCACATGACCCGAATCTGGCTTTAGGTGACTCCTGGGGGTCCAAACTCCAGTCCTCACACTGGTGTGGCCTTATCCACTGAGCCCTCTCCCCGGCCCTGGCATGTAAAACCCAGCAGTTTGAGAACAGATAACTCACTTAAAAGTAGGCAAAGGCATGGAAAGATTCTTCCCTGAAGAGGACATGCAGATGGTAAATTGATGCATGAGAAGAGGTTGAACATGATTAACTGTTAGACAAATACAAGTTAGAATCACGATGAACTTATCATCTTGGTGCTTGTGGCTCTTCCCTCATCATGTACAGTACATTAGCTGTCTGACCAGGAAGTTCACGATCAACTGACTACAGAAAACTTAGAAGGCATGGAAGCCCTTCACTCTGGGAAGGCAACTGTACCTAAGACAGGTATCTGGGGGAAACTAGCCAAAAAATATACAAGACCACACAAGATATTATCTTTGGATCTTAGCACCCCTGGTGATAGCGACAGGACAACTTAGATCATGCAAAATAATAAATAAATAAATAAATAAATAAATAAATAAACCTAAACATAGGCTTGAAAGCCATGCCATAGGAAACACAGAAGGCTAGGGAGATGGCCCAGTCAGTAAGGTTCCTGCCATCTAAGCATGAGGACCTGACTTTAAGCCTCAGGGAGCCACATGAAAGCAACACAGCAGCACACACATCTAATTCCTTCACTGTGGAGGCAGGGATAGCTGATCCTGAACCCTCACTGGCCAGCCAGTCTCGTCCCATAGGTGAGCTTCCAGATTCAGAAAGAGACCCTGTCTCAAAACAAGACCTGTAGAGTCACTCTTGTTGCTGCTACCCCGACAAAAGGAAATTTAGGGAAGACAAGGTTTGCTTTAACTTGCAGTTCCAGGTTACAGTCCATCACTGTAGTGATTCAAGACGTCGATGTGGCTGGTCACACCCACAGTCAAGAGCAGAGAGGAGGTTTGGAGAGACACTCCCACTGAGCCCCCTAGTGCTACCGTATGTGCATGGATGTAGGAGCATCTACAGGAGCATGGATAGCCTTTCAGGGACCACATCCCTGAAGAAAATTGACTTGTCAACGACAATAAATCAGGTGTGCTCATTTAGGGCCAGACGCTGCTCTCCCAGAGATACATGACTAAGGATGTCAAGGACAGCACTTAGGCTAACTTAGGAATGAAAGGGATGCATAACCAGGTTCCCAGCACTTCCCTCTCCTACACTGAAATGGTGCCCCTCCATCATTCTTCCTCACACTCGTTTACTGAAAAAGATTCTTGAACTTGCCAGGTGTTGGTGGCGCATGCCTTTGATGCCAGCACTGGGAGGCAGAGGCAGGTGGATCTCTGTGAGTCTGAGACCAGCCTGGTCTACAGAGTGAGTTCCAGGACAGGCTCCAAATGAAAAACAAAACAAAACAAAACAAAACAAACAAACAAACAAAAACAGAGTGCAAAGTGCTCAGCCTTAAATGGGTCATGCTTGTATGTATGTATGCGTGTGTGACATGATTTCTGGGGTGACATGAACAAACATCTGCTCACCTCAGAGAGGAAACCAAAGACAGACCAATGTATGGATGCTACCAAAGTCCAACTTGGTGAACCAATGAGATATCTTGGAGCTACTTACAGGAGCAGAAATGGCTCACAGCAGGATCACCAAATCTCACCCCAGCATGGGGGACAGCTCAGGAAAGCTGGAAACCTAGAGCACACTGCACAGCCTGCAGGCAGCTCAACGGGTTGGAGGGTGTCCTTTCCAAGTGCTCAGTTCATCTGAGCCCCTTCCAGGCAGCTGGGCTGGTGTCTGCTTCTGCTAGGCTACCTGGCTCTGAAGGCTGTTTCTTCCAGCTTGTTCGGCCTGAGTCTCTTCCAAGTGGCTCCGGTTGTCTGAGAGTGCCTATCAGCAGTCTTTATTGCTTATGTACTATTGGGGTTAGGCAGACTTACTGAGCTTGGTTAGTTTCAAGGACTTCCTGAAGCTATTGGGACTTGTTTACTTACTGTCTTAAGGAGGTGAAGGAGTATTCCACCTCCCCTTAGATAAACATCCTGGGTATCTTAAAATACCCTGTTGAAAAGACAGGTGGTGGCTCACTCATGTCTTTAATCCCAGCATTCGGGAGGCAGAGGCAGGTGGATTTCTGAGTTTGAGGCCAGCCTGGTTCACAAAGTGAGTTCCAGGACAGTCAGGGCTGTTACACAGAGAAACCCTGTCTCCAAACAAACAAAAGAAAATTCTCAAACGAATATACATACATACATACATACATACACACACACACACACACACACACACACACACACACACACACACATACACACACACACACACATATCAGGCATGACTCCCCCTTGAGTAAAAGCAAAGTACTTTCTGTCTAAAAGAAAGTACTCACAGTACTGGCCTGATCTTGGGCACTGTTGGGACCCAGCCCCCATGGGGTCTCTAAGAGTTGTTTTCCAGCATAACCACAGGTACCTCCTGTTTTCCTGACCTCACCCCACTAGTATCAATATCCTGTTGTGAACCCTTTGACCTGGGAGTTTTGTAAGTTTGTATATAAGGCTGCTCCACAATAAAGGAGAGGGACTTTCTCTCAGAAAAGGTCCAGGCATCTTGTGGTTCATCCAAATCTCCAGGCTTTTGCCCGATACTCAGACTTAGTTGTGGTGGCCAAGGGCAGCCACAGGGCACTCTCTAGCACCAAGGACTTAATCACTCCTTGTAACCCCACCCCCTGCTGTGTGACTCCTGGTCCACTAAGTGGCTGCCTTCCACTGTTAACCATGACTGCTTAACTCAAATAGCATGACTTTCCTCTTCCTCTGGCCTTCTGACAACTGCCAAGCTTCCCAGCTTGCCTGTCCTGTTGCTTTTCTCTTAAATTCTTCAATTAGTTAATTAACAAGAGTAAGAATTCCAAGAGGGGAATCTCAATTTCCCCAGTACCTTGTGTTACCCAGGTGGGGCACCACAAAATGTCTTGTAACTTGCTAGCTGGCCTGAAATCTTGCAGGGGACCCCCCCCCACACACACACACACTGGTATAACTGAAAGGAATCACAGAATCTGGCTTTTACTTGGGTTCCCGGGATCCAGATTGGCCCATCTCCCCGCCATGCTCAGCTTTTATGTGGCTGTTGGGAATCCAAAGGCCAGACCTGTGCTTGTGCAGCAAGCACTGTCACCCAGTGAGCCTGAGCCATCTTCCCACCTTCCTCAAAAGATACGGTTTCTCTGTATACAGGGAGAATTGCGGTCCTCCTTGAGGCTCTTAGTCTCATTAATAAAAGAAGTTAAGAATGAACTTAAACAGGAGCCCAAGGATGATTTTTATTGGAGTTAAAAAAAAATCAGGGGCTGGACAGATGGTTCAGTGGTTAAGAGCACACTGGCTGTTGTTCCAGAGAACCCGGGTTCAATTCCCAGCACCCACATGGCAGCTCACAACTGTCTGTAGCTCCAGTTCCAGGAGATCTGACAGTCTTATACAGACATTCATGCAAGCAAAACATCATTGCACATGAAATGAAAAGTGAATAAATCATTTTTTAAAAAGAAAAATTCGGGGCTGGAGAGATGATTCAGTGCTTAAGAGCACTGACGGTTCTTCCAGAGGACCAGGGTTCAATTCCCAGCACCCATATGGCAGCTCACAACTGTCTGTAACTCCAAGATCTGACACCCTCACACAGACACACATGCAGGCAAAACAACAACGTGCATAAAATAAAAACAGATAAATAAATAAAGAGAAGAAAAATTGTTAGGTCAGGTCTCAGCAGCTGCCCAGAGGAGGACAATGGAGATGAGGAGGAAACACCATTCCATTTAAGCTGGGGAGGCAGTCAAAGACAGCATGGAGAAGCAGCCACATAAGGGAAGGGAGTCTTTAGAGAAAGACTTAAAGCCTAAAGCATTGGCTGTGGTGGTGGAGAGAAAATGGTCCCCCATAGGGAGTGACACTGTTAGGTGGTGTGGCCTTGTTGGAGTAGGTGTGACCTTGTTGGGTGGGCTTTGAGGTCTCCTTTGCTCAAACTATGCTCAGAATAACATATAGTTGCTTCTGCTGCCCGTGGACCCAGATGTAGAACTCTCAGCTCCTCCTCCAGCACTGTCTGCCAAAGCGCTGCCATGCTCCCTGCCATGATGATAATGGACTGAACCTCTGAAACTCTAAGCCCCCCCAATGAAATGTTTTTCTTTATAAGAGTTGCTGTGTTTGCCGGGCGTTGGTGGCGAACGCCTTTAATCCCAGCACTCGGGAGGCAGAGGCAGAGGATCTCTGGGAGTTCAAGGCTAGTCTGGTCTACAGAGTGAGTTCCAGGACAGGCTCCACAGCTACACAGAGAAACCCTGTCTTGAAAAAACAGTAATTAAAAAGTAAAAGCCTATTTCTTAAAAATGGAGTCTGTTTTTTACTGTGGAATAAGGCAGAAGATTTGAATGCTATTAAAGTGTTCTCCAAGGAGCTTCAGATTCCCATTCCTCACAGGAAGTTCTATTGTTTCTTGCTCTGCCCGCTCTTATCACTGCATTTTATAATTGCTTGTAGACTTCCTCCTGACTGTGGTGAGCTAGTTAAAGAAGGGGTTTTGATTATTTTTTTTTCCCTTACCGTCTTAGAGTCAGCTCCCTGTGTGCTTCAATGTGAGTTGGCAGAATCCAATTCTTCAGCTCTGTGGACCCCAGGGAACTGGCACACAAATGAACCTTCCACACATTTTATTGGCTAGAATTGGGTTGTAGTATGACACACAAGCTAGCTTTGTGCTTTGTTTTATTATCAAACTTGGGGGTCACAACTTGTGCCCCAAGCCAGGCCCAGCTACTGGTCCTTAATAAACCAAGTAAAAGATCCAGATTACCTGGGTGTGGTGGTGCATGGCTTTAATCCAGAGGTAGAGGCTGTAGGATCTCTGTGAGTTCGAGGTCAACCTGGTCTACGTAATTACAGGCCTGCCAGGGCTATTACAGAGACCCTGTCTCAAAAAGAAAAGGGGTGGGGTCAGAAAAAGGAGATTCATTCAGTGTGACCACCTTGGGAAAGGGGAAGAAATCCATCTCTCTGTCCTCTGGTCTTGCCCTCCCCCATGTGCCCCCCACCCCGTTTTCCTCATGGTTACTCTCTCAGCTCCAGTCTCTCCTGCAAGATCACCTGACAAAACAGACTTTTCCTCCCTCCATTCTAGGGTCTCAGCCTTTCCTTTTCAGAGCACGAGGTTCCTAGGAAAATTTCAATTTTAGGGGTGTTTATTGTTTCAATAGCCTGCTTATCTCTTTACAATATCCTCATTCCTGCTAGGCAGGCCCGGTATAAATGGATAGGGGGATATTTCTGTGGTACACCTTCCCTCTATTTCCAGAAACCGGTCAATGGTCATTAGCTGCCCATCAATTTAGTAGCAGATTTTCAGAGTGGAAAAGGGAGACCAGCCTGTCCGTTTGATTTCAGAAACGGTGAGACTGGAGGTCGTCACGTCCCCTTCACTGGAGGAATGGTGGGAAGAAAGAAGCGTGTCATTGCAATCGGAAAGGCTGTCTCTTTGTCCTAGGAGACACAAACTAGTTTCCTGAATTGGATGCTGTAATGAAAAGAGGGGGGCGGGAGATTGAAATTTTCCCAAGCGTAGGAGGTAATTACTGGAGAAAGGTTGCGCGTCTGCATCGAGCAGGTTACACCACACGAACAAGAAAAACGTGGAGCATTTTTCTAGCTAATAATGCCCATCCAAAGGCAAAGGGTGGGAGGACCCTGCGGCCAGGCCGCCTGATGCTGCTGACAACATTCTGCTTGGACCGGATCCCGGACGCGGCTGGCAGCAGCCTTTTGCCCAAACGTGGGGGGAAGGGGCGGAGACTCGGTTAGAGCAGGAGCTTCAGCTTTTCAAACTTCAGCTTTCGCTTGCATTGCCTTTCCAAATTCCAGCTCCCTTAGGGACTTCGTCCAAGTCCTCAGGCTGGCTGTCTTTGCTACTTAGGATCAAAATAAAATTCCCTGCTTCTGTGGAATGATTTGGTAGTAGCTCTGAGAAAAACTGTCTCTGGCCCTTTAAATTTTTTCTTTCTCCTCCCCCCCCCACCCTTTTCATCATGCTTGCCTGCGACAGATGCTTGAAATTCCTCTTTGGCAAAAGGAATTCTCCTTTTCAGCCTTGGCTTTTAAATGCAAATCAGGCCTGTGTGGGGGAAGTGATTCGGTTTGTCTGAGGTTAGCCCGTTGTGCACAACAATAACACAAGATGAAAATGATGTGAATAAAGACTGTATTGGAGAATAAGGGACTGCCTTAGAGACCAGGACCAATCTGGTCTGTTGGCAGAATAACTTCTTTTGGTCACGTGCTCCCCACACTTTGTTTTTGAAAATCACTTTGAATTCTGTGTGAGTAAATGCCAAGTGTGTGCACCTGCCCTCAGAGGCCAGAAGAGGGCATCAGATCTCCTAGAAGCTGGAGCTACCTGCAGTTGTGTGCCACCCAACATGGGTGTTGGGAACTTAACACCCATGTTGGGTGGTCCTCTGCAGGAGAGGTAAACATTTTTTTTGAGGTTTTACATTTTATAAAATCAGAGCTGGCTGATCTTCAGGGGTACAGCAACAGCTCAAGGCTGGGAGAAGCTGTCTGTTGGTCCCCACTCCCGAGGGCCGGGTTAGGGGGCATTTCATGGCAACAGCTGAGGTTCCTCTCAGCTCCAGGGCAGATGCTCAAATAGGGAGAGGGATGGCCATGGTCATGAGGAGAGGGAAGCTCCTGAGGCTCAACACTGCTGGCTTCTTCTCTCCACTCCTGTTCGTTTCCAGCACAGCCTGGCTGCCTCGCTGGCCTGGGTCACAGCAAAGGCCCAAGAGCCACGGAGGGAGGTGGATGGGAACAGAGCGCCAAGGGAAGGGGCCTTTGGCCCAAGGGAGGAGAGTGGCCCTCCCCCCACAACTCCCCACTGAATCCACAGCACAGAAAACACCTCTAGTCCATCAACTCCACTGGGTCCAGGGTCCAAAGGGGCAGGCAGTTGAGACAGGCAGGGGCAATGAAGACAAGAGCAGGCTCAGAAGGGGAGGCAGCAGAGCTTTCTTCCTATCCATGGGATGAGACAGTGGGGAGGCTGGTATTGCTATTGGTGGTCAGCTCATTGAGCTCCCACCTGATATCATGGGGTAGACAGGACTGGTCCAGGTTATACTGAATCACGGCCAGTTTGCACAGTCTTCAGACTAGGGTTAAAGTCCAAGATGTATAAGTCACAATGATCTATGAGGTCAAATTCATCTCCCAGGTCTTCCTTGGGAGAGGGGCTGTACCCCCAAAGAGGATAATCTTATCACCAACAATACAGCAACACTAGCGCCGGCAGGGACATGGCCCTTTCCCCTTTTGGTTCAATCTTTTTCCAAGTAAAGGACCCAGGATTAGACTTCCAGAGATCATTGTAAGGACTCAGGCATTATGCTGGCCTGCCCCTGTCACCTGGCCGAATGCACTCAGGCAGTACCCTGGTCAGTCCAGAGTTCCATGGTTGCATAGTCTGCACACAAGGTATAAAGGACCCCTTTAATAGAAAGACCCCGCCCACTTATGTTCTCTTTCCTGCGTTCCTCTTTCTGCTATCTCTTTCCTGCTCCTCTCTCTTCCCACAGTCCTGGGGCAGACAGGACTTTCCCTGGCTCCCTCTTCTCTTCTGTCCTCTCTGTGTCTCTGTGTCTCTTTACCTCCTTTCTCTTTCCTCCCCTTCCCTCCCCTTTCTAATAAAACTTCTCACTTAAGCTCTGTCTGCCTGGCGTGCTTGTCCCTCCGCTTGAGTCATCCTTGCCAGCCATGAAATCCATGCAAGGTTCCCTTCAAGCTTTATCATAACAATCATGGAAAGTACTGGTTCAGCCTTGCATTATAGCCACCAAAGATGTACAGCTCCCCATTGTAGCCAAAGGCTGAAAGGCTCCTGAGCCCCTCAGGCGGCACCGGAGTGTGTGGACGGTCAAACCAGGCCTCAGTTCTGGCGTCAAAGACTCGAATTCCGTTGCAGTCAATCTCATTGTTGAAATGAAATGGCCCAAAGCAGTCAGCACGGCCCCCAAAGACATACATGTGATTGCCCAGCATTGTGGCTGAATGGGAATATCTACAGCGTGCAGAGTTACCCTTTGTGCAAACAAGGGTCCATGTCATGGTGCTGGTATCCAGCTTGTGAATGTCATTGGAAAAGCAGTCTCCCAGCTGTTAATATCCCCTAAAAATGAACACGATCTTGCCCAAGATACAGGCTGAATGTCCATCCCGGGTCCCAGGAACTGTCCTGACACTCGGGTGTAGACCACTTGTGAGTATCAGCATTGAAAATGTGCACATCTGATGTAGTGTCTCGTAGTCTTCACCAGAGCAGTAACCCCTCCCGAAGGAGTGAGTACACTCGGTGCCCAACAGCCACTGCAGCATGGTTCACCCTGTGTGGCCCGTGTGGCCCGCCCTCCAGATCCTCCAGATGCACTGTCCACCTTAACATTCTCCGAACCACAGGTTACAGGAACTTGTGTCTTCCCCCACCCCCGCCCCGCCCCGCCCCGCCCCGCCCCGCCCCGCCCCGCCCCGCCCCGCCAAGCCTGCTGCCTCTGCTACCCGCAGGTCCTCATGCTGCTGGCAGCCTAGAGTCTGTTGTGGCGCCAACAGATTCCTCGGTCCTCAATGAGATAAACACTGCCAGGCTCCATCCTTCTGGCAGGCAGCAGGACCCGCACCAAGCCTTCTCTCTAGCCCTCCTGAAACATTCTGACCAAGGATTACTAAGTGCAATTGCTTTGAGATAAGAACCCCCCAACACACACACATACACGCACACGCACACACTGGTTTAGAGGAGTGAGGTGGCTTGTCCAAGCTCAGAAAGGGTGCAAAAAAGGACTCAAAACCCAGGCTTCTGGGCTACTAACTTATGCCCACCTCTACCTATCTTTGCTGGGGCTGCAGCCATAAACTTCAATGTTTGTCCTGTTTTGATCCCACCAGGCTCACACTATGCTGGAACTATGCTATTCCCCCTACCTCTGTCTGTTGAGGGCTGAGATTATAGGTCACCACCCCAAGCTATAGTTCTTAGTTTTCAGCTCTCTAATCATTAACCAAGCAAGTCAGTCCCAACATATCTGCTCACCTAGCCACAGGGAAGAAACTAAACACTGGAAGGAAGCAAATGAGCCAGTGCTCAAGGCTGGAAACTCAAAGTCCTCTAGGTGTTGAAGGTGGACACTTATTTGACATTGGAAATTGGTTTCTTTTTTTTTAGGGAAAATTGTATTTTTGGTTTTTTTTTAAATGTATTTATTATACATAGTGTTCTGCCTGCATGTATCCCTGTAGGCCAGAAGAGGGCACCAGATCTCATTATGGATGATTGTGAGCCATCATGTGGTTGCCGGGAATTGAACTCAGGACCTCTTGAAGAGCAGCTGCCAGTACTCTTAACCGCTGAGCCATCTCTCCAGCCCAGGGAATTAGGTTCTTATGAATTAGTTGAAAGTGCTGGAGGCTTTAGGTTGGGCCCCCTAAGAATAGCTCCCAGAATACTCTGGGACTAACCTGCTAGGGAAGCTTTGAACATTGCTATACTCAGAAAGGGAGAAATCAGGAGGTCCCTGCTAGACCATTTGGCTGTGATTTCTGAGTTGAGAAGTGGAGTTGGGGGAGGGGGAGCACTGTTAATAGCGTGGCATTCTTTTGACAAGGCTGAGGATTACACTGGAGGGATGCCATGGCAGTTTTATGCACGTGCGCGCACACACACACACACACACACACACACACACACACACACACACAGACTGAGGGGGAGAGAGAGGGAGAGGGAGGGAGGGAGGGAGGGAGGGAGGGAGAGAAGGAGGGAGGAAAGAAGTTTATTTAAAAAAATATAAAGTGGCTAGGCGTTGGTGGCGCATGCCTTTGATCCCAGCACTTGGGAGGCAGAGGCAGGCGGATCTCTGTGAGTTCCAGGACAGCCAAGGCTACACAGAGAAACCCTGTCTCGAAAAACCAAAAACAGCAACAACAACAACAACAACAACAACAAAAAACCACCACCACCACCACCAACAACAACAACAAAAAACCAACAAAAAATAAAGTGGACTGGAGACTGGAGAGATAGATGGCTTGGTAGTTAAAAGCACTGACTGCTAACCAGAGGTCCTGAGTTCAATTTCCAGTACCCACATGATGGGCTCACAACCATCTATTATGGGGTCTGATGCCTTCTTCTGGAATGCAGGCACACATGCAGATAGAGCACTCATACATAAAATCAATGAATAAATAAAATAATGTAATGTTTTCAGAGCTGAATAACAAGGCTCGGGCTTCCCACTAGTGTCACTATAGATAACACCACTGCATGGTGGCTCATGACAACAGTTGCCTAGGTCACATTTGAAAGACTTGACGGCTATTTTTCCTGATGCCACCAACTCTTCACTTAGGCCTGTCTGATGTGTCAGAGTATCAAACCTTCTATCTTCAGCACTTGCTAACACCTCCATGTCATGAAGAGTTGTGAAGAATGATTAACCATGCTCGGACCTGCTACTTCTTTTTTTAATCTGGGTCTCAATATGCTGCTCAGGCTGGCCTTGAGCTTCCTATGTAGCCAGGTTGACTCTGGAACCTCCTGCTTCTGCCTCCCAGGTGCTTGGATTGTAAGTGTGCCTTGCCTCTTCTCCCCACCAGTATCTCTAACCCCTGTTCTCAGGGAGATAAGAGTCTCTTATCTCCCTCAAAGTCTCTTATCTCCCTCACTGCCTTGTAAAGCTCATTACTGCACTGTGGGTGGAATGGGCCTGCTTGGGTGAGAGTAAAAGCTTCAGTAGAGAGCCGTGCTACTAGCTTTGTTAACAGAGGGCCTGCTTAGCATGCACAAAACCCTGGGTTCAGTCCCCAGCACTTCATGACCTTCAAAAAGACAACCTGAGTCAGGCCGTGGTGGCGAATGCCTTTGATCCCAGCACCCAGAGGCAGAGGCAGGCGGATCAGAGAAGAACCTGCAGGGGTCAGTTCTCTCCTTCCACAATGTGGGTCCCAGGGACAGAACTCAGGTCACCAGGGTTAGTGGCAAGTTCCTTTATTCACTGATCCATCTCACTTGCCCCAAATTAGTACTTTTAAAGTCAGTTCCAAACAAGTAAAGCTGGAGGATCAATTTTGATTTCCCTCCAGTTTCATCACTGCCTTGACTTGGGTCTACGATTCAGGCATTGGTGCCTTGCTGGAGAATAGACAACCCACCCAATCACAATTACGTGGATTCATGAAGCAAAGCTTCTGAAATAAGCCAGAGAATGTCCCCATGGTCTCAAAGTTCCCTGCCATTTGCTACCAGTGGGCGATTCAGGATGTAGCATGACTGACTTCTTCCAGTGTCCTATGTGGCTGATGCTTGATGAACCAGCTACAGACAAGTGACCTTAGTGGTCAGACTATCACAGCACTGGAGTAGCCTGTGGCTAAGGATCCTTGGCAAATTCTAGGTGTCTATTTGTTAAGCAACGTTTCTTGGGATGGAATTACAACACCTAGTCTGCCTCTTGGTCCTTGTTGCTAATAGTCTTTCTTTGGGAGAGACATAAATGACTTCTACCCACTTCTAAGGTCCCATCAACAAAACCAAAGTACAGTTTCACCAAAGGTCACTCTGGGGAACAAATGAGTTTATTGCGCTTACTTTCACAGCATGGATGAGGCGTTACTGACAGGAATATGGGTGACCCCAAAGCAGCCATATTGTAAGGTGTGAACACAGCATGACTTCCCTGTGGCTTTATAGAGCCCCTAGCCTCTAGTCTTTCCCATCCTATATATTTGTAGCCCTTTCCTAAGATCTTGAGGCCACCTTCGGTGATGGGAGAATTGTGTCCTAGAAGGGATAGCTGGAGACTCAGGGGAGGGTCTAGAGACCCTCTGCACCTCGCCTTCTTTTAGGAAATGTCAACACTCTACAGACATGCTCTTGGTGGTCGCCTGCAAGCAGGCACAGCTGCTCTGATGGAGATGGTGGCCATCTGGCTTGGAGGATAGTCCTGTACAACAATCCTCCAAGCAGGAAGGAAGCCATGCCCTTTACTGAACTCTGGGTACTGGAGGCCGAGTGTGCTTCATTCAGACACAGTCCTTGGTCTTTTGAACCAGTTCAAGCCCTGAAGCAGCATCCTTTGAATTGGGCTTACATAGACATCGGTGTTTGAAGCTGTTTACAAGCTGCGGTGTGCACGTCACCATTAGGGTCCTGTAACTTAATGATCTCTATGGATGATTTGGTGGATTGAAGACTCTGGCAAGGACTAAGGATATAGCTCAGTGATAGAGTGATTGCTGAGCATGTGTGATCCCTAGTACAGAAAGATGCTGGCAAAGGGAAGGAGCTTCAGCCAGAAATGCCCCCTTGGCATTTGGGGTGAGTTTCCTTCCTGACAATGGCTACCAGACACAACTCTTTGGAAAAATAGCTCTTAGCCTGGTCCTGGACTCTGTTTAAAAAGGAGAGCCTTCCCTATCACTGCAAGCAACAGTAACAAAAGCTCACTTCATTCATGGAGCTCCTGGGACTGTCTAGGGTGCTTTCCCCATTTGTAGCTATGCAGTTTGAATGAGAATGGCCCCCATGGGCTCCTATATTTGAAAGCTTGGCACCCAGTTTGTGGAACTGTTTGCTAGGGATTGGGGGTTGACTTTGTTGGAGGAGGTGTGTCACTGGGGGCAGGCTTTGAGGTCCCACGTCTCTTGTCATTCTCACTGTGCTCTGTCTCCTGCTTGTGGATCAAGATGTGAGCTCTCAGCTGCTGCCCTGGTCCCAGGCCTGCTGCCTGCTCTGTACCACACCATGATGGCCATGGGCTCTAACCCTCGGAAACTGTTAACCCCAAATTAAATTTTCTTTTCTAAGTTGCCTTGGTCATTGTCTTAACTACCTCTCTATTGCTGTGAAGAGACATTTCGACCAAGACAATATAAGAAGAGTTTACCAGGCAGTGGTGGCACATGCTTTAATCCCAGCACTTGGGAGACAGAGACAAGTAGATCTCTGAGTTAGAGGCCATCATGGTCTACAGAGATAGTTCCAGGACAGCCAGGGTTACACAGGGAAACCCTGTCTTAGGGGAAAAAGAGTTTATTGGGGGCCTGCTTACAGTTTCAGAGGATTAGAGTACCATGGCCATCATTGCTTTCTGTTGCTGTGATTAAACACTGACTAAAACCAAGCTTTAGAGGAAAGGGATTTTTTTTTTTTGACTTACCAGTTACTCCATTAATGAGGGACGCCAGAGCAGGGGCTCAAGGCAAGTAGAAGAACCCGAAGGGAAGCAGAAACCATGGAAGAATACTACTCACTGGCTTGTTTCCTCTGGCTTATTCAGCTACCTCTTTGCATAGCACAGCCCACAAGGAGCTCAGGCCTCCTACGTCAATTGGCAATTAAGAAAATGGCCCCATAGACATAGCCAGAGGCTAATCTGATCTAGACAGTACTTCAATTGAAGTTCTTTCTTCCCAGGTAATTGAGGGTTGTATCAAGTGGATAGCTGATGTGAACCAGACCAGGATCAAGCCTCTTGCTTGTACAGCAATCGTTTTAGCGACTGAGCTACCTACTGCTCCCGCCTCACAATGGATCTGGGTCTTTGAGCCTATGGGGTGGGGAGTGCTCATTGCTGTTGAATTATTCCAGGTTGTGGTGTTGCTGCACTCTGTTTGACTGAGTTTGAGTAAATCATTGTAACCCTTGAGGCTGATCTGTCATGTGATAAACACCCAGTCTATTTGCAGGCTGTCAATAATACCCCTTTTCTTGCGAAGTCACACACATTGAGCTCATTGTTGAGGTATTCAATGGGTCTCCCATGGTGCCTAGTATCCAGAGATATCTGCTATCATGGAGTCTGACCAGTCTCCTTTAAAAAGCCATCACAAATGGTGTGATAAAGGATGGAACTCAGGGTCCCAGCTTGCCAGTACCAAATGCTCTATCCTGGAAATACATTCCTAGCTCCTCATGCTTTGCCTGCATGTATATCTGTGTGAAGGTGTCAGACACCCTGAAACTGGAGTTACAGGCAGTTGTGAGCTGCCATGTGGGTGCTGGGAATTGAACCCGGATCCTCTGGAAGAACAGCCAGTGCTCTTAACTGCTGGGCTATCTCAGAAATCCTGAAAGGACTTCTGACTCTACTTCCCTCATCATCACCATCATCCCCCCACCAAGCCTACCAGTATTAGCAAGTCAGTTTGGCCACTGAATACAATTGGCCTAGAAAAGAGATTGCCCCAGTTTTTAAAAGTTTTATGGGTCAGGTGGTGGTGATTGCCTTTAATTCCAGCATTTGGGAGGCAGAGGCAGGCAGATCTCTGTGAGCTTGAGGTCAGCTGGTCTACAGAGTGAGTTCCAGGACAGTCAAGGCTACACAGAGAAACCCTGTCTCAACATCCCGCTCCCCAAACGGTAGTCCTGTGACAGGGCAAGACAGTGCAGAGGTTCCTCCATTTTGTATTCTTGCAAAGGGCTTTTCAGGATTAACTAGAATCTGATGTCCTTAATGGAGAATTCCATGGAAACTTACCCTACTCTATTCTAGGAACCAAAGGCCAGGACTCTATTCTAGGAACCAAAGGCTAGGATGTCCTAAGCTAAGTTATCTTAGCTTTTGTTAAACCGCCTGCTTGTGCAAACCTCCCCTTCCAGCTAACTGCTTGTCTTAGCGACGTTAAACTGCTTGCTTTCAGATTACCCCAAACCTCCCCCTGCAGCTGCCCAGTGAGATATCAGTATGCGAATTTTGCCCTAAATGCTCTGTGCTACACTTGGGTCTCCAAATATCTGAGTATAGTCCCAGCCAGCTGGAATGAACTATATGAAGAATATTAACTTTCAATTAACTGTAAACTGAGTCTGAGTGGTCAACCCTGGTCGGCTCCCCATAACAGTCCAGCAAGAAGATGCTGACATTGAAGACGAATGATGCGTCATCACTCCAGGACCTTTTTAGGTTGAGCTGTGCTTAGCCCACCGCCCAAGGTGGCTTAGGTTTGCCACTGAAGATAAGGAAAAAGCATCATGCCTAGACACAGCACAGAGAGAATTCTTATTTACAAAAACTGGGGCTGCAGAGATGGCTCAGGGGTTAAGAGCACTGGCTGCTCTTTCAAAGGTCCCAGGTTCAATTCTCAGCACTCACATGGCAGCTCACAACTGCCTGTAACTCTAGAAAATCCTTTGATACCCTATCTGGCCTTTGAGGGCACCAGGCATGCATGAGGCATACATGTAGAAAAAGCATCGATACACATACATTTTCTTTTTAAAAATAATTTATTTAACTTTACTTTATGTGCATTGGTGTAAAGGTGTCAGATCTTCTGGAACTGGAGCTACAGACGGTTGTGAGCTGATATGTGAGTGCTGGGAATTGAACCTGGGTCCCCTGGAAGAGCAGCCAGTGCTCTTAACTGCTGAGCCATCTCTCCAGTCCCACATATAAATTTCTTAATTAAAAAAAAAGAGTTCAAGGCCAATTTTGGCTACCTAGAAACAAAACAAAGCAACAGCCACACACACACACACACACACACACACAAACAACACAGCAGAGAAAGTGACCCAGCTTATAAAATATCACCCTAAATAACTGCCAGCACCTTCAGATGTCTGCCTAACCCTATTTCCATGGTCATTACTTAGTCATTCCATCGAGTGGACAAAAATGCCCCTAACTGGTAATAGGAACTAACTGCCTTCAGACAAGCTCTCCAAAAATGAGGACTAGACTCAAATATTCAAACAGAGCTGGGAACCCTGAAGTGTTCCCAGAAGGCCACATTGGACACACTATTCATCTGTATTTGCTAAATGACAAGTGTCCTCATCATGCTGATGGACAGAATGGCGTACCCCTTCACCAATGGACTGCGAACCCCCTTTTTCACCCACTTCTGGTTTGTCTCCACTCCATGGCACTTGTTGTATTTTACATCTGGTACACAGCCCTGCATGCAGATCACACACACACACTGCTCATGTTTTGAATGTGTGGTCTCCAGCTTTGGAGCTCCTTTGAATCCCGTGGAGCCCTTAGGAGGTGAGGTCTGACTGGCAGAAGAAGGTCACTAGGAATGGGCCTTTGAAGGCAATACTTCTGCTTCAGGCCTTTCTCCTGGTTTTCTATCACCTTTCACATGCTCACACTTCCATAACCACAAACTGAGCCTCTCTGCCTGCCTTCCCTGCCATGGTGGACTAAAATCTCTCTGAAACCATGAGCCAAAAACACAGCAGTACACATTGATGTATGTAAGCCTACCACATCTATCTATCTATCTATCTATCTATCTATCTATCTATCTATCTATCTATAAAAAGTCTCATATAGCCTAAATTGGCTTCAAATTCACCATGTAGCTGAAGATGTCCTTGAACTTCTGATCCTCCTGTCTCCACTTCCCAAATGCTAGGATTACAAGCATGCACCAGTGCTCCCAGTTTTATGTACTGCTGGAGCTCCAACCAAGGGCATTCTTCATGCTAGGCAAGCCTTCTAGCACACTCCATTTGTAAGCATGCCACTTTTGATTTCAGCTTCCTTTTTGTCCTATCTGCTCTCTGGATTTATTTTATCGCAACTATTCATGCTAAGGGATATTTATTGGCTTTTATACAGAATTTTTGTGTATTTGTAGTTGAGGTTTCTAAGTTGTCATGTAGCAGATATATTCTCCGTGATTATGTTTCTTCTTTCCAATATAGTCCTTAAATTTCTAGCTTTTGCCAACTCGGTTTCTGCTTCCTTATATGATTTTTGGGAGGGGTTCTAGCTCCTATATCCCCAGTATTAACTCATGGTTTCTCTCTTTGCAGAAATTTATCTTCAGCTTCTTTTGTCATCTGTTGTACAGCACTGTTGTGGTTTGAATGAGAATGGCCGCCAGAAGCACATAGATTTTAATGCTCAGTCATGAGGGAGTGGTGCTATTTGAAAGGATTAGGAGGTGTGGCCTTACTGGAGGTGGTGTGTCACTAGAGGTGGGCTTTGTGGGCTCAAAAGCCCATGCCAGTGTCAGCATCTCTCTTCCTGCTACCTGTGGATCTGGTTGTGGGACTTCTCGCTACAGTTCCAGTACCATGTCTGCTTGCATGCCACCATACTTCCCACCATGTACTAAACCTCTGAAACTGTAAGCAAGCTCCAGTGAAATGCTTTCTCTTTAAAGAGTTTGTTGTTTTATCTTCAGTACAGTGGCTGCACCTTAATCTACTATTTCAGTCAGCAATTGTAACTTCACAGTTACTAGCCTGCTTCTCTAGCAGTGGCCTGGCCCTGGTGAAAATTCTGTTCCCACAGGTACCTGCCCTGTCACTGCCACTAAAGGCAGCTTTAATTAAATCTCTAATTAACACAAATGCAAACTTGGGGTTCACAGTGTGATCGAATATTTCCCAACAAGAGTTGCCTTGGTCATAGTGTTTCTTAACATCAATACAACACCAACTAAGATAAGCACTATCCTCTCACCAAAAACAGCCACCACCTCCAGCAGATTAGCTGTGCCAGCTTGCAGGAGACCACTGGGAGGTGGCCTGCAAACTGCTGACATTCCCTCGGAGAAGGAGGTATATGGAGTGTCACTGGGCCCTCACCTGAGTATCTGGCTGTGCTTCCCAGTACAAAATTCTGCCCTCACTGCCTGTGGCCTTAGGGTTTGGGGGAAGAACTAGAGTGCATAGGCTGAGGAAGGTTAGAAAAGGGCTCCACTTCTGTAGCTATGGGGAAGTCTTTTTAGTGCAACTGTTTTGGGGTTATCCACATTCTTTAATGACTGGTGCCCAAGTGATCAAAACAACATAAAATTATTATAGGTTTAAAAAATGTATATCATTATTATCTTTTCTTAATGATTTACTAATCTTTATTATTTTTTGTGCATTGGTGTTTTGCCTAAATGTATGTCTATGTGAGTGTGTCAGATTCCCTGGAACTAGAATTATAGAAATTTGTGAGCTGCCATGTTGGGGTACTGGGAATAGAACCCAGGTCCTCTGGAAGAATAGTCAGCACTCTTAACTGCTCAGTCATTTCTCCAGCCTCTATTTTGTTTTTTTTCAAGACAGAGTTTCTCCGTGTAGCCCTGGATGTCCTGGAACTTGCTTTTAAGACCAGGCTGGCCTCAGACTCAGAAATATGCCTGCCTCTGCCTCCCAAGTGCTAGGATTAAAGGTGTGTGCCAGCACACTGGGCAGTAAAAATCAATTATTAAATTTTTATTTGTTATCCATCAGTTTATAAATTGGATAGGATTTTAAATAGTTCATATATCCATAGATGAGTAGTATTTATTGTTGAGATATATTCAATATCAATTAGATCCCTATTTTTCATTTTTATAGCTGCAAGTATTGACAAAAATGACTAAATAAACAGCAATAGAAGATGTTTTGCTACAGTAGTATCACTCAAATCTTTGAGCATCTTTGTGGAAGGAAAGCAACTACGTTCAGGGAAAATACCAAACTGGGTGTTTAATAGAAATGTCTTCTCTTATAATGCAGGACCACCAAATTTCCCAATAATAGGAGGCACTTTAATTCACACTGGACTCTACAACATGTTCATTGAAAATATAAATAGTTCCAGGTACACACATGCCTTTGATCTCTGTTCTCGACTGTGGATGTGATTAATTGCTTCAAGTTCTTGCCCCAGCTCCTCCACTCCACACCCTGCATCAAAATGAAGGACTGTAACCTAGAATTGTGAGCCAAATAAACTAGTTCTTCCTTACATTGCTTTTGGTTGGGTAGTTTATCACAACAGAAAAGTAAACCACCACACCATAGCTCCTATGCTTTCCCTACCAGAGCCACAAAGGGACAGAAGTGCTTCCACGAAACGGAGTCCATCTGGGCAGTGTCAAGGAAAGCACTCCCTAGCCGTATGATGAGATAAGCTGTATGCAGACAACTTGACTGCGTGACTCTGGTCAATAACTCTGTGCCTTCTCCATAGACCTGGCTTTCTCCACAGCTCAGAGTCACTCCATGAATGCCAGCCTTCCCAATGAGCAAGATATAGAGAGGTGGCCAAGCTATGGATTGCTGTGATCCAAATTCCTAAATACTTTTATTTTTTCACCCCCCCCCCTTTTTTGGTAAATTTCGAGGCAGGGTGTCTTGTGGTGTAACCCAGGCTGACATGGAACTACTCACTATGTATCCCATGGTGCTGAGCATGACCTTAAACACCCAATCCCTCAGCCTCCATCTCCCAAGTTCTGGCATTGAGTATGTGTATGGGCCACCCTGGTGGTTTCCAAATGGCTTAAACTTAATACTCTCAGTTGATTGGGGTTGCTGTAACTGCTGTGTTCCCATTCACCTCGTTTTTTCTTGCTTTACATTAATTTATGTTGGTGTGTGCTCCTGCATGCCACAGCACACATGTGGCAGTCGGAGGACAAGTTTCAGGATTCAGTTCTATCCTCCCAGAAGCAAGGAGGTGCAGCTGAAGCCAGGACGCTCACAAGTATGAGGGCAGCATCACTGCTGCTGGACTAGGGAACTCCGCCTCTACCTGGCTCTGCAATTCTGTGGGGTTCCGGACTGACGACAGCTAGACAATTCCCTTCCTGCACACTACAAGGGCTTCATGGACTCAGCACTGTCTCAGCCATCTAACCTAGAGGTCTGTTAAACTTCAGCTTCAGTTACCACGGGGCTGGAAGCCCACCTACTATTTCCAGTATGGCCTTGCCAGCTGGACCTGGATAGGATGTTGTCATGTCCAAATAGGAGGCAGTAAGAAGGGGAAAGCCTTTGAGTTCTCAGGGTAGTAGGGAAAGCCCTGGTTAGGTTATATCAGTAGCGAGTATGGGCTTGTGGTCTTGAGGCCCTGGACAGTAGTAAGTTCTGCATACAGTTCAGCACCCTCTCCCATAAGGAGAGCAGCAGTTCCCTTGTGTCTGAGGCCCACCAGCCCCTTTGCTTCTCTTACCTCAATACCTCCCTCTGTCCCTGCATAAAAGCCTTCTCTGTTTGAAATAGTCACCACACAGGGTATTGGTGCTGTTTTGAGACGGGCACATGGATCCCAGGCTGGCCTCCTCCCTATGTTACCTAGGATGACCTTGAGCTTCCCTCCATTTTCTGAGTACCCCAATTCTGTGGTGCTGAGGAGAGTGTCATACATGCAAGGCAAGCATTTCATTGACTGAGGTACAGCCCCAGCCCCACTATACACATTGTTTTTGGTTTGTTTTTACTATAAATCAACATCATTATTCCCCAGCAACCTTTTTAACCTCTCTAAATCATATCTGAAAATATGTTTCAGACCACAGTGACATGGGATACAAAGATGAATGCCTTGGCCTCTGGTGGTTTAGAAAAGACAACTAGAAATGTCCTGAGATAACTAATGTAAACTGACCAGAGATAAATTTTATAAAACCAGAAATTTAAAAAATCCATCATATGTTTTCTTAACAATCTAGGGCCAGACATGGTGATACACACTTTTTTTTTCAAGACAGAGTTTCTCTGTGTAACAGCCCTGGCTGTCCTAGAACTCACTTTGTAGACCAGGCAGGCCTCAGATTCAGAGAAGTCTGCCTGCCTCTGCCTCCTGAGTGCTGGGACTAAAGGCATGAGCTACCATGCCCAGCTGGTGTACACTCTTGATTCCAGCACTCAGGAGGCAGAGTTCAAGGCCAGCCAGGGCTGTAGCTAAGTATAGTGAGAAACTGTTTCAAAACCAAACCCACTAACAGTCATGTGATACACTAACAAGAGTCCTACATAATTATAGATGCAAAAGTCACTGGGAAAAGGAAATGAGCAAGCCTGGATCCAAGACAGCTGGGATTACTGAAATCAGATAGAGGGCTGGGGCACAGTTGGGTTGGTAAGGTGTTGGCCATGCATGCATGAAGACCTGAGTTCAATAGAAAAAAATCTACAAGTGGTGTTTCTAATTGTAGTGCTCTTGGACGTGGAGACAGGCACTACAGTGAGCAGGCCTAGCCTAATGAGGTGAGCGCCTGGTCAATGAGAGACCTTGTCCCAAAACAGAAACAAAGGATGGCACCTGAGGAAAAATCCCATCTAAGACCGTCCTTTAGCCTGATTGTTTCAAGGACTTGAGGTCTGACTCCTCTCACTCCCACGGCTCCCCATGTTCAGGTCTAGGCTTGCTGGAGTTGAGCTGCTGTCTGAGGGTGTCTGCTGAGCTGAGAATCATGAGAGAAGGGGGGTGGGGCCTCTGTCTAGAATGTGCTGGGGGGAAGTTACTTTTGTCATGCTGGTACCCATCTATCCAGAACAAGGTAAGTTTGTTTCTATCCAGGGATCCATCATTTAAGGAGAAGAAGGGAAGGAAAATGGACACTGTATGAATGAAGGAAGTTTGCTGGGGCCCTGTACATGTTAGCAAGACAGCAAAGCCTGGAGAGATGGCTCAGTGCAGTGGGCCAAGTGACCCTTTCACAAGGGTCGCATATCAGATATTTACATTATGATTCACAACAGTAGCAAAACTACGAAGTGGCAAGGAAAATGATTTTATAGTTGGGGTCACCACAGCATGAGGAACTGTATTAAAGGGTCGCAGCACTAGGAAGGTTGAGATCCACTGCTCAGTGGGTAAAGTACTTGCTCTGCAAACATGAGGATCTGAGTTCAGAACCCACATGAAAGCCTGGTGTGGTGACCTACCTCTGTAATCCCAGCCCTGGGGACTGCAGACTGGTGGCTCTGGGAAAACTAAAAGCTCCAAGTTCGGTGAGAGTGTATTTCCAGAACTTAAGATGGAGAATGATTGAGGAAAACCTCTGATATGGACCTCTGGCATTCACACACTACATGTGAATACACACACACACACACACACACACACACACACACACACACACACACACACACCTGCATGCCACACACACAAAATAAATAATAACTGTGACAGATCAAAGCAACTGGGTACAGAGCTGAGTCAGAGTGAGCAAAGCTATGACTATGTCACTGTGTTCTTCCCAATGTCTTAGAGGCTGTGCTTAGCAGAACAGGACAGTTGACTTTCCTGGGCTGCCTGAGAGTCACCCACAAATCCCAACCCCTGGTGTAGTGGATATTTAACTCCTAAGCCATCATCTCTTCTGCTTGTTATCTGGAATGAGAAGTCTTTCCAGATAAGTTCACTTGCTACTTACTAATCCCAGGACCAATGTTAACACAGCCAATTGTAGCTGTTATGTCCAGTCCACAAGACCTCTAGAGAGACCACCAGGGAGCTGTCTCCCTGAATGCAAGCACAAGGTTTCCTTATTAAATTCAAGCCTGGGCGTGGACCTCATCCCCCAGACTGGTGCAGCAGCCGCAGGAGGAGGCCTTGAGTCCCATAAGCGAGGGGTTTATAAAGGCAGAGACCACAGAATAAGACTAGGGGTACAGGTTCGAAGCTGATTGGCTGCAGAGTCCAGGGGGATTGGGGACTTTCCAGGGGTTTCTCTTTTGTACCATTGGTGCCTATAAAAGTTGTTTCTCAACTTTTCGGGTTGGTTGCCCTGGGGTCAGAGCCATTTGTCTCCCCTTCCTGCCTGTCGGGGCCGTTTGTAATTATCTCCTCTTCCTGCTTGTTAGGGTCGTTTGTAGTTATCTCCCCTTCCTGCCTGTCAGCTTTTCTGGGGGGATGGTGTAAGCCATCTGTACAGGTCATGGGGTCAGGTTCTCACATAGTGCTGTTTTCGGCCTTTTTTCTCTAGGATGGCTCTGGTTTGGCCTTTCAGTAGCCCTAGTGCAAATGAAGAGTTTTCAATGGCTGGCTGCAGTGGGACTTGTTTTAGTTAGTGTTTCTATTGCTGTTATAAAAGACCCTGATCAAAAGCAGCTTGGGAAGGAAAGGAATTCTAGGCAGGAACCTAGAGGCAGGACCTAAAGCAGAGACTATGGAGACATGCTGCTCACTGGCTTGCCTCTCCTGGCTTGCTGAGTTTGTTTTCTTATATACCCCAGGATCACCTGCCTAGGGGTAGCCATCACCCACAACATACTGGGCCCTCCCATATCATTCATTAATCAAGCAAATACCTCACACCCTTGCCTACAGCCTGATCTTATGGAGGCATGTTCTCAATTGCCAGGTCCCCTGTTGGTATCCACCAGAGAAAACTGCTCAGACATGGGTTCAAACCAATAGAAAGTCTTTATTGGCTGGCTGGATACTACACTGGGTGTTTGGGATCCCAGTGCTGTCTTGAGCCTTTCTCAGGGTGAGCTTTTAAGCACAAAAACCACATCCTGGGTTGACATACTTCAGTTAACAAGAACAGTTAGCCAGAAGCGGAACTACAGAAGCTAAAAAGCAAGGTTAGTGCATTTAGAGACTTTCCCAGAACTATGGACTTTGACGGATTAGGCCTTTGTTCTCCTTTTGACTGGTGGTGCTGTCCATGTGCTGAGTTCTATGGCCTGAATGGTACTTCCATTAGTTGTGTTAGGGTCTGGGGGTCTGTAACACTTCCTCTCAGATAACTCTAACGTGCGTCCCGTTGACAAAAATCTAGCAGTACAGGAATAAAAGGAGAGTAAGACACAGGAGATGAGGATCCATTTCTCCGGAGAGGAGGGAGGCAGTGAGTGGCCTTGGGGAAGTTTGGAGAAGGGGAAGCCAGAAACCAAAGCCAAGCCCACTTTTGTTTGTTTTGAGACAGGGTCTCACTGTGTAGCCTAGGCTGGCTTTGAGCTCACAGAGATCCACCTGCTTCTGCCTCCAGAGTGCTGGGATTAAAGATATGTGCTACCACGAACTACTTCTTGCCTAGGACTGGTTCTGGAATGTGGTGGAGTGGCCAATGGACTAGAAATTCTGTAGAATCAATGCCTTCAGCAGCAGCCCTAATTAATGAGAGGCAGAGACTGGGTCACAAACTTTGAATGTGGGGCAGTCATACTAGCCATATCCTATCATCCAGAGAAATCTGAGTCTGAAATTGGAGCCTCTGTCTGCTAGCACTTAGGCATTTGTGGTGGTCTGATGCCTTGTCAGCCTGCAAGTAGGGTGAGACCTCAAAATTTTCATCACTCTCCATATTTAAAACATTAAAAAACGGAGACCCCTGTGGTGACATGTGCCTGTAATCTCAGCACTTGGGAAGTAGACGCTGGAGGACAAGGAATTCAAGGTCATCTTTAGCTACATAGCGACACATGTTGAGTTCCAGGCCAGCCCGTGTTACCTGAGACCTTGTCTCAAAAACAAACACAAAACAAAAATAAAATCTCATAAAATATTACATGTGTACACAATCTATATACATGTCTTTTCTGGAATTCTCCAATAAGTTATCAATATATTTATTTTTTTGTTATATGCATATGTCTGTGTGAGAGTATGTCAGATGTGTACAGGCCAGAAGAGGGGATCAGAGCCCTGGAGCTGGAGTTACAGATGGATGAAAGCTATTTTGACATAGGTGCTGGGAATTGGACTGTGGTCCTCTGAAAGACCAGCAAGCACTCCTTTTTTTTTCAGACGGGGTTTCTCTGTAGCTTTGGAGGCTGTCCAGGAACTTGCTCAGTAGACCAGACTGATCTGGAACTCACAGAGATCTGCTTGCCTTTGCCTCCCAAGTGCTGGGACTAAAGGCCTGTGCCACGACCACCAGGCCAGCAAGCACTCTTAATCACTGAGCCATCTCTCTAGCCCCTAGCATTTTATTTTATTTAAAGATTTAAAAATGACATGGATTTACTAGTTGTGTATGTACATGTATGCGAGGGCACATGTACCTAGGAGGGCAGAAGGGGCAGAGAGAAGGGAGAGAAAGTCTGAGGGAGGCCTGAGATGTGAGGCTCCTGCAGGCAAGGGAACCAGCACTCCAGTGAATCCCCTGGCCTCCCTCATGCGCTCTTACCAATGGATGCCCTTTCTCTTTCTTCCCATTCGTTTCCCAAGTGGTAGACTCACTTAATGATGTGAAATGGTTTAGAGCCCCTGGAGAATGGAGTGAAAATGATGAATACAGCATGTGGTACATTTTTCGAAGCAATAAATTGCAAGAATAAGCAGCCCTCAAATACTCAATAGGAAGCACACAGAATATTTAATTTTAAAAAGCATTCTGCTAATAAGTGGAAACGAATAAAAGGCAGGGTCAAATTAAGATGCAAAATAGCAGCAACACACAAGAAAAATCTTTGAGGGCTGGAGAAACCAGTGAGGAGCCTTAAAGACAAATAGCATGGAACCTGACTCAAAATGTTTTCTCTCATATGCATAACAAAGTATGCTGTTCATGTTCAAGTTTCCTGCAAGCTGGAATGAGGAGAGCAAATTAAATGTTAAATAATGATGCTTTTAGAAGGCATTTGCAGCTTTAAAAAATAGAGATTAAAATGAACTACTGTTTTGGCATGACCTTTTGTGTATATAGGTGGATGAGTGCTTGCATGGGTGCAGGTATGTGGGAGTGCACGTCCATGTGTACATGTGGTGACCAGAGGCCAACCTTGGCTGCCATTCCGTAAGAGCCATCTACTTATTTTTTTACATTTACTGATCTGATAATGTAGGGGTGTTGCTTACATGCTACAGCACAGGTGTGAATGAAGGTCAGAGGACAACTAGAGGGTTCCATTCTTTCTCTCTCTCTCTATCTCTGTCTCTCTCTCTCTCTTGTTTTTTTTTTTTTTGAGACAAGGTTTCCCTGGCTGTCCTGGAACTTGCTCTTGTAGACCAGGCTGGCCTCAAACTCACAGAGATCTGCCAGGATCCAAGGTGTGCTCCATTCTCTCCTTCCAACATGTGGGTTTTGGCGCTCCAGCTCAGGTCACCAGGCTTGCAGGCAATCATCTACTGACCCATCTTGCAAACCTCCCCATTGTGTGATAAGACAGAGTCTCTGCCTCCTCCAGCCTGGAACTGTAAACTCATACCACCATGCCTGGCAGTTTTAACAGGGGTTCTAGGTATGGGACTCATGTTTTAATGCTTTTATGACAAACGCTTTATCAAATGAACCATCTCCCCAGCCCCTGGCATGACCTTTTAACTTAAAGGTCTTGTTACTCCTGGCTGGAAACTCTTCCTTTTCCTTTTTTTTCAAGACAGGGGGGTTTCTCTGTGTAACAGCACCAGCTGTCCTGGAACTCACTCCGTAGCCCAGGCTAGCCTCAGACTCAGAAATTCACCTGCCTCTGTCTCCCAAGTGCTGGGATTAAAGGCGGGTGCCACCACACCCTGCTTTCTTTTTCAGTTTGACCAAAAAGTAAAAAAGAAGAGATCAGAGCCAGCTCTCTAGTTCCCACCATTTTTGTTTCTGGGTGTGTCTGTGTTTTGTGTTGTGTCTGTTCTTTATGGGACTGAGTTTCTTAGTGTCTGATTTGGGCTGGTAGCAGGCTCAGTGGGTAAAGACCAGCCTGGTCTACAGAGTGAGCTGCAGAACAGTCAGGGCTGAAACCCTGTCTTGGAAAAAAACAGAAACAAAAACAAAACCAACCACCTAAGCAAACAGACAAAGAGAAATTTTCTCTGAATGGCTCTGTATATAGCAGGCATCAAGCTAAAAAAGGTCGCACTATATTCCAAGGCTGAGGGGGAGCATCAGCAAAGAGACAAAAGGGAAGCTTACAAGAACCAGCAATGAAAGGGAATTCAGAAAGAAACAGGAAGAGGTCCACAACCCAAGCCCCACTTCCCTCGGAGTAGTAGAACTCAATGACACAGTACAACCTAAACCTGGAGAGTGAAGGCAGCCTAATGACAACATCTTGGCAGTTCATCCTAGTTGCAGGAGAAAGCCATGGCTCTCAAACCTTAAATCCAAAGCAGGGGTTTGGTGTAATGGTTAGCAATTGGGAATTCCATTGCATAGCTCCTCATGAGTGCTCTATCCAGGCATCATCTTGAGAGAGGGCTTGTTGCTTGAGACCGAGCTACTGTAGGGACCTGAAAAAAAACAACAGTTCCAAGTCAAGGAGCCTGGGAATACCATGTGTGGTGATTACTACTGTCAATTGACAGGAGCTAGAATCACCTAGAGCACAGGTCTCTGGGCATGCGGGTGAGGGATTATCTAGATTGGGTTAATGGATGTAGGAAGACCCACTCTAGAGGTAGGTACTATCACTGCACAAGCTGGGGTCCTGGATTAGATAAAGAAGAGAAAGCCAGCTTCTCTCTGCTTCCTGACTGTAGATACAGCATGAACAACTTCCTCAAGCTCCTGTTGCCATGACTTCCCCAACCAGATGGACTATATCCACATGAGCTGAAATAGAGCCTTCTTCCTTTCAGTTTGCTTCTTGTCCTGATATTTTGTAAACTAATTAAAGTACCCTGCCACGGTGTCCAAGAGAGGCACTGGCAGTCATGGGTTGGGGAGGGTTAGACCTGGAGCTGCTGAGATGTTTAAGCACTAGGGAAGGTGGTGGGTGAGAAGCCCCCTTATGTGTGGTGAGGGCAGAGGCCCCATTGTGGCTGACTGCAGGCGATGAACACTTATTGTGGGAGGCTGTCTCCCTGTCACCATGTGTGGTAGGTAAGGTCTTAGCACTGAAGTCAAGGCAGGATGACTCCCTGGCTTCTCCCCTTCAGGACAAACCTCCAAACCTGGCTCTCTGTGGTTTTAAGTAGTTTTCCCTTTAAATGGTATGAGTGATTGCACCCTCAAGAGAAGGCCACTCACTAAGACCACTGCATAAAAGAGAGATCTATCTCAACAACAGCACAAATGTCATCAGAGACAAGAAAAAACAAGATATTATGACATTTCCAAAAGTCTAATTCTCTAGTAACTGAATTCAAAGACATTAGAGTGGATGGAATGCTGGACAAATAATTCAAAGGCTAGAAAAAAATGGCTGTAGTCTAGAAAGGCTATAAAAATACTAAGTCAGATCAGTAATGAACAGAGAAGAGATTAAAGCAGTAATAATAATAGCAGCCTCCTGTCAAGGAAAAGCAGCAGACCTGATAGGGTCACTGTTGAATGCATCAAACACTAAAGAACTAATCCAATGTTTCTCAGACTGTTTTATAAGACAGAAAAGTAGACATTGCTTCTAGGGGCTTCCCGTACAGCTGTGTCGCCTAGCATGCAGGACACCCTGGGTTCTATCCCCAGTACTAGTGGGGTAGAGGGAAGAGGATCCGAGTTTCTATTACATAAGTGAATTGGACAGCCTGGGCTACATGAGATCTTGTCTCAACAAGACAAGACTAAACAAAACAAAAAGAACAGAATGCTTCCGAGAGAAACAAAGGGAACCTCAGGGGGAATGGAGTCAGTGAAACTATTTCCACTTTCAAATGATGTGATCCATTTTTGTTATTTTATTTGTTCATTTATCTATAACTGTTTTGCCTACAAGTATGTCTATGTACCACAAGCATGCCTGGTATCAGTGGAAGCCAGAAGAGGGTGGAGTTACATATGGTTGTGAGCCATCATGTGGGTGCTGGGAATTGAGCCCAGGTTCCATGGAAGAGCAGCCAATGCTCTTAACTGCTGAACCATCTCTCTAGCCCCTATGATCCATTTTTGAAGGACTATAGATTCCCCCGGAAGATCGATCTGATAAACACATATGATCTGATAAACATTTTGAGCAAAACTGAAGGATACAGTAGACTGGATATGTAGTTCATTCCTGGAATGCTTACCTCACATGCACAGGGCCCTGAGTTTAATCCCTAACACTGCAAAATAAAATCAAAGAATAGAAGGATACAAAAGCAAAGTACAAAATTTTTATGTACCAGTAATGACCCCTCTGAAAAAGAAATACAGAAAACACTTTTCACAATGATTTTAAAACAAACAAACAAACAAACAAACAACAAAACCTGACCAAGACCTCTATAATGAAATCAATGAAACACTGAGGAAAGAAATTAAGAAGACATAGAGAGCCGGGTGAGACAGCCTTTAATCCCAGTACCCAGAAGGCAAGGATAGGCAGATTTCTGTGAGTTTTTTTTTAAGATTTTATTTATTATGTATACAACATTCTGCTTCCATGTATATCTGCACACCAGAAGAGGGCACCAGATCTCATAAGGGATGGTTGTGAGCCATCATGTGGTTGCTGGGAACTGAACTCAGGACCTCTGGAAGAGCAGTCAGTGCTCTTAACCTCCGAGTCATCTCTCCAGCCCCCGATTTCTGTGAGTTTTAAGACAGCCAGGGCTACATACAGAGACTTTGTCTCACTGTCCCCCCCCCCCAGTGAAGAAGATGTTATACAGTAGAAACATCCCATGTTGGGGCTAGTGATATGGTTCATCAGGTAAAGGCTCCTGTCATCTCATCTGACAACCTGAGTTCCATTCCCAGGACCCGTATGGTGGGAGGAGAAAATTGAATCCCTCAAGTTATCCTCTGACATTTACAGGATCCACAGACATGCACAAACACACACAAAAGAAATGCATAAAACAGAATAAGAGACAAACAAATAAAAACTATCGAAAGAGGGCTGGAGAGATGGCCCAGGAATTAGGAGCACTAGCTGTTCTTCCCAGAGTTCCTGGCTTCCAAAAGCTGGGAATAGCATCTGCACAGTGACACACAACTGTCTGTAACTCCAGTCCGAGAGGAGCATGCTAACTCTTCTGGTATCTGTGGGCACCAAGTGTGTGGTGCATAGACAGATATGCAGGCAAAACATCCATACACACAAAAACAAATAAAAGAATGGGAGAATATCTTTAGCCATTCTTTTCCTGACAGTGGACCAATATCCAGGCTATATAGAGGTAAAAACTTACTTTGAGTACTTAATGAACAGATAACCCAGTCAATATATGGTCAGTTGTCAAAAGAAATAAAAAGAAAAAACATAAGAAATGCTCAACATTCTTAGCCATCAAGGAAAAGTCAACTGAAACTATAGAGAGATTGTGTTCTAGCTCGCCATAGTCAAGATGGCTATCTTCAAGACAACAATAAATGTCTCTCTTGTTCCTGCCTCTTCCCTCTCTTTTCGTCCTGTCCTGCATGAGGTGTGGTGGTTTGCCCTACTCTCTGCCATGATGCCCTGCCTAAATAAATCTTTTTTCCTTCCACATCACCAGCACCATTACATTGAGGACTAGTGTTTCAAATTTTAGAGGGAAAACATTCAAATTATAACAGTAAATATGCGGTTTTTATTTTTATATGCATTTATACTTTTGTTTATTTTAGATTTTATTGGTGTTTTGCCTGTGTGTATGTCTGTGTGAGGGTGTCAGGTCACCTAGAACTGGAGCTACAGACAGCTGTGAGCTGCCATGTGGATGCTGTGAATTGAACCCAGGTCTTCTGTAAGAGCAGTCAGTGCTCTCAACCACTGAGCCATCTCTCCAGTCCCGAGATGTTTTTATTATTCTTTAAATATCTTTAAAAGACTGTGATAAGATAGAGATATAAAGTATAAATCATTAGAGTAACAAAAACAGCTATAGCTTATATTGGAGAGAGAGAGAGATCATAGGCTAGTTGTGTTGGTACATGCCTGTAATCCCAGGACTTGGGAGACTGAAGTAGAAAATGGTAAGTTTGAGGCCAACCTGAACTACATAGCAAGTTCAAGACCAGCTTGAACCAAACAAAACAGAACACAAGGGCTGTTGAGATGGCTCAGCAAGTAAGGGTTCTTGCCATCAAGCCTGACAACCTGAGCTCAATTCCAGGACTCCAAATTGTTGAAGGAGAGAACTCACTTCCATAAGTTGTTCTCTGACTTATACACACATTTCATGGCACATGGGTGTGCACTCCCTCCCCATGCACACACAAAATAAGTAAACATAATAAATTTATAGACCAAGGCAAAAACATAACCCAAAACAAAAACAATTCAGTTTTGGAAAGTGTCAACTGAGTGTTGCTTTCAGGTAGTTGTTTTTTCCCCAGCACTAACTGCATGGGGGTTTGTGTTCCAAGCTGAGAAACACACAACCTGACGCAGAGGATGGCTTCTCCCAGACTGAGGGACACAGTCCAATGGAGAAGAGAAGGGTCCAGTCATCCAGAAACAGAACCACTTGAGCACGGGCCATGGCAGCTTTGGGCACAGTCAATCAGAATATTATCAAGTACGTCATTGCAGGTCTCAGGAACACACACACCAAATGGCTTTTAATGCAGTCGACAAGGTCAGCTTTGCTGCATGGTATCAGGTCAGCGTCCAGCTGTGCTGGAGCAAGAGGCTTAGCAGGAGGTGGTGACGCCCCAGCAGCCAGTTCAAGGACAAGCACTAGGAATAGGCCCTTGGGAAGTACTACACGGCCCTCAAGGAGCTCCTCTGGGAACAAGCACTTGGGGTCGGTGGCAAATTGGACAGAGAGGTCAAAGGCATAAAGAAGGGGAGGTATGACAAAAATACAACCTACTACATCTTCACACAATGCACCATGGAGCCTTCTGGGCCCTCCACATGGACAGTGATTTCACTCTGCTGGCTGGGAAGCATCTGGTCACTATTACAGACCATGGCTTCTTTGGCATCTCAAAAGGAAAAATAACCCCCAAAAGAAAAATTCCAGGTGAAGGAAAATTGTACAATGAAAAGCAGGGAAATTTGTAGTGAATTGGTGCCACATTTAAAGATTATGATTGAACAGGTATTAGGTGAGGTCAAGGACTGTGCCTTAAGGACAAAAGAGCAGAATTGGGGGAGGTCTTTTCAAGAGAAGTTTTTATACAGAGTTACAGTTCAGGCACATTCTATTGTAAAAACTAGTCATGCAGTGGCATATTTAAAACAAAAGCAACTAAAACCTTTACTGATGGTGCATTTATTAATCAAGTAGAGTATGGCACCCATAATATACCCTGAAAAAAGGGGGATATTTCTAAAATCAGTTTGTCTCACCAAACTGTAGCCAGGAGAATTGAAGAAACTACAAATGCTATCAAAAGAAATATGGAAAACAGTCATTAATTTTAAATCTTATGCTTTACTAATGGATGGGAGTACTGATGCTACAGCTGGATTTGCCTTTTTATTAGTGTTACTGCTGATAAATATGCCACTGGAGAAATTACTTCTTTAAGGCTGGCATGATGGCTCAGTGGGTAAAGGCACTTACTCCCAAGCCTGATGACCTAAGATCCATCCCTGGCATCCTCATACTGCAAGGAGAGAACAAGAACAGACTGTCACAAGTTGTCCTCCGACTCCACCTACACACCATGGCTCACCCTCGTGTGCGCCCCCATTAATAAATTATAAGCAATTTAAAAATGGCTTCTGAGCCGAGGTGGTGGTGGCACATGCCTTTAATCCCAGCATTCAGTAGGCAGAGGCAGGCGGATCTCTGTGAGTTCGAGACCAGTCTGGTCTACAAGAGCTAGATCCAGGACAGCCTCCAAAGCCAAAGAGAAACCCTGTCTCAAAAAAACAAAAACAAAAAACAAAAAAACAAAAAGTTGCCCTGGTCATGGTGTCTCTTCACAGCAATAGAAAATTAAGACAGCTTCTTTAAGCTGGACATGATAGTGCACACCTTTAATCTAAGCATTTGGGAGGCAGAGACAGGCAGATCTCCGAATTTAAGGCCAGTGTGGCCTACATAGCAAGTTCTAGGACAATCAGGACAAGACAGAAAGGCCCTGTCTAAAAAACAAAACAAACAAGTTCCTTTTTCCTTTTTTTGTTTTGTTTTGTTTTGTTTTATGAGACAGGGTTTCTCTGTGTAACAGATCTAGCTGTCCTAGGACTAGCTATGTAGAACAGGTTGGCCTTGAACTCACAGAGATCTGCCTGCCTCTGCCTCCAAAGTGCTAGGATTAAGGGCGTGTGCCACCACCACCATCTGGCTAAGACTTCTTTAGTGCCATTAAAAGATACAACTAATCAATAAATTTATACAAAGCTATAAAAGTTAAAATGATTTTCTGTAGGGAGAACTTTCTGTCCCACCAGCCTGCTCCCAAATAACCACACAGATACTTATTATTAATTATAAATGCTTGGCTGGTAGCTTAGGCTTGTTACTAACTAGCGCCTAGAACTTAAATTAACCCACATTCTTATCTACGTTCTACCATGTGGTTCAGTACCTTTCCTCAGCATAGCATGCTCATCTTGCTTCTCCCCCATCTCCTGGTGACTCCACCCTTTTTCATCACAGTGCTCTCTTCCTGTCCACAAGTCCCGCCTAACCTCTTCCTGCCTAGCTACTGGCCATTTAGCTCTTTATTAAAGCATTGAGAGCCACACACCTTCATAGTGTACATAAAGATTATTCCATAACAATTTTCTTTGTCCATTGTCCACATATATTGTATAATGACTAATGGTATGTTAGTGATAAAATGGACTTGTAAAATTAACAGAAGACAATGTAAATGCCATCTAAATCCACGTGCAATGTAGTATCATTGCATCCTTGATTAAAAAATTTCAAAAGCATTAAAAATGGATAATACCATGTAAATAGATAACAGGTCTAGATTTCATAAGGGCCAAGGGACTGAATTATCACCAGCTGTAGGGATTCCTAAAAGTGTTGATACTGACTATGTTGACAGCATTTGCCTTTCAGAAGTAAGCTGGCTAAGTCCAAGCCAAATGCTGAAATGCCCTTAGATCTGTGACATGTTACCAATTTGTTTATGGTAGTGAGGGCAAACATTGTGCCAGAACCTGATGATGAAAACTAGTTTATAATTTTAGCATTTTAGTTGATTTAACTGCTCATTTATATGAGTTAAATGAGACTTCAAGATGGAAACCAATTTGCCAGTACAATGCTTTAAATCATAAAAGCATTCCTAGTAAACTAAAATTACCGACAGTTTTCTCCAGTTTAACATGTTAGCTAAACACAATCCTATGAGCAGTGAAAACTACACAGCCTTGCATCTTGATTTGATAGCAGAATTCAGATACAGAATTTAAAGGTATCATGTGAAACAATCAATATTTTGTGACTCTATTTTCAGTTATTATGTTACTTCCCTTTTATTTTCTTCCTTCCTTCAGTTTTGAGACAAGGCCTCACTATATTGTCTTGTGTACGACTTGATGAAGTTTTGAGTGAATGTGTATTGTTACATGAGCATGGCCATATCAGGGACCCCAATGCCTCAGATTCATAGGAATGCCAAAGCCTTCCCCAAGTGAGGTTCAGAGGAATGGGATGGCAAAGCTTTTTCCTGGTGATGTTCAGAGGGAGCTAAAACCAGTGGATACAGAAACTACCATAGCCTCCTCCTGGATGTTTATACTTTGTCCATGGAGACTAGCTAAAGTCTCCTCCTTGCACTGAAATGCCCTGAGATTCTGAGATGCTCTCTATCCCAGTGAGCACAGACCACCTGATCCCAGATTTTCTGTATGTGCATCTGTTGCTTTTTCAGTGACTGTCATTTCTTCATTCCCATGTTGCCCCAGTCAGGTTTCTATGACCAATCTGCAATGGACACAGCAGCTATGTATATTAGGCTGGCCTTGTATTCAGAGATTCATCTGTCTGTGTTTCCTGAGTACTGGGATTATGGCTGGGCATCACCATGTCTTTCTTATTACCCTTTTTTCTTTAACAACACACAAACACACAGACACACAGACACACAGACACACAGACACACAGGCACACAGGCACACAGGCACACACACACACACACACACACACACGCACACACACACACACACGCACGCACGCACGCACGCACGCACATGCACACGCACGCACGCACGCACACACGCGTGCACACACACACACACATCTCTAATTGTTTCTATTCATTTGTGTGTATATATTAAGATTAGCATTGTTCATTTTATAATCTCTGATTATAACCCAGTGTCACTGAATTCAATCTAGCTGTCCTTTCCTGTGTTTTTGTAACATTCCTCTGACATAAAGAAATCTGACATAAAGAAATATATATATCAGCTTTATTCATAATAGCTATCGACTGGAAGTGACGAGGATATTTTCATGAGCTGAAGGGAGAAGGAAGCAATGGAATTTTTGTTCGTTTGTTTGTTGTTTGTTTTGTTTTTTGAGACAGGGTTTCTCTGTGTAGTTTTGGAGCCTATCCTGGCACTCACTCTGTAGACCAGGCTGGCCTTGAACTCACAGAGATCCACCTGCCTCTGCCTCCTGAGTGCTGGGATTAAAGGTGTGTGCCACCACCAATTGGCAGAGTTTTGCTATGTAGATATGATGCACATGTTGAAGTGGCATCTAAATATTTGGTTTTGTTGTTGTTTTTCGAGACAGGGTTTCTCTGTGTAGCTTTAGAGCCTATTCTGGCACTCCTGAGTTCAAGGCCAGCTGGTCTACAGAGTGAGTTTCAGGACAGCCAAGGCTACACTGAGAAACCCTGTCTCAAAAAAAATCTGAGGGTTGCAAGAGGAAATGAATGATTGTAATTGATTTTGTTTTCACTCCCTTGCTTTAATTAGTGGAGTAAGTTGGCAGAAAATCAGTGAAGCCATAGAACACTTCAACAATGTAAACAACACATTTGACCCTTTGATAGTTATAAAACACTCCATCCAACAATAGCAAAATAGAGAACATTTGCCAAGGCTGAGCACTTTATGAGTCATAAAATCAGTTTCAATAAGTACAAACTCCTATAATCCCAGCAGGCAGGGGCAGGATTACAGCAAGTTAAAGACTAGCGTGGTCCTGGCTTAATATAAACAAACAAATAAGAAACAAAACAAAACTAAAAAGATAAAATTAATATAAAATGATCTAGACTCTGATGACACCCTATGGAAGGCTTCACCATCCAGGGGGAGCAGAAAGGATATGTGATAGGTACAGTTTTAGTTCGGGGGGGTGGTAGGGGAGGAGGGCAGGGAGAAGGGAACTGGGATTGTCATATAAAACAATCTTGTTTCTAATTCAAATAAAAAAATCTGAAAAAAAGAATCTGAAATTTAAAAAAATTCAAAAACCATTTAGAATAGCATCAAAACTAGGATAAGCTTAGCAATAAAAATGACAAAGATATTAAAGACTGTACATTAACACCTGCAGAGATCACTTTGATAAGTGAGATCTAAAAGTGGAGAGAGATACTATACTCTTAGGTCAGAAGACTTGCTATAACATACCACTTCTTTCTAAATTGATCTATACATTATTTTATTTTATATGTGTGGGTTTTTTTTTTTACCTGCACATATGCCTGTGCACCAGAGGTATGCCTGGTATGCACAGAGGACAGAAGAAGGTGTCAGATCCCCCGGAACTAGAGTAACACAGGGTTATGAGCCCCCATGGCTGGGAATCAATTCAGCAGCCAATGCTCTGAACTGCTGAGCCATCTCTCCCACCCTTATATACTATTTAAACATTTTACAATTACATTCATTTATTGATTTGTCCGTGTGTGTGTGTGTGTGTGTGTGTGTGTGTGTGTGTGTGTGTGTGTGTAATATTAAGGGCCATGGCATGTGTGTGTGAGAGACAGAGAGGACAACTTTCTGGAGTGGGTTCTCTTCTTCGACCATGTGAGATCTGGGAACTGAACTCAGGTTATGAGACTAGGTGACATGTGCCTTGACCTGCTAAACCATTTCAGTGGCCTTGTTGTTTTTTTGATTTGTTTTGTTTTGTTGAGACAGGGTTTCTCTGTATTGCTTTGGAGCCTGTCCTGGAACTCGCTCTGTAGACCACCAGACTGGCCTGGAATTCACAGAGATCCTCCTGCCTCTGTTTCACGACTGCTGGGATTAAAGTCGTTCGTCACCAATGCCTGGCTCAATGGCCTTGCTGTTATTCTTTTTGCTTTTGCCAGATACATTAAAATTGAAACTTAAACATTTCTGTATTTATTGCTGTGTGTATATGTGTGTGTGTGTGTGTAAGAGTGCTCAAGCATACTATAGTTCATGTGTGGGGGTCAGAATTACTTTCGTGAGTCAGTTCTCTCCTTCCAGGATGTGGGTCCCAGGGATCAAATTCAAATTATTAGGCTTGGCAGCAAGCACCTTTACCCACAGAGCCATGTCAACAACCCTGATCTCTATATTAAATGCAATCTCTCAATCAAAATTCCAGCAAGCTTTCCAGCAGAAACTGACAAGTGGTTCTGAATTTCAAACAGAAGTGAAAAGGACCTAGAATGGCCAAAATAGAAGACTAAAGCTACTCGATTTCAAACACTTACTGTAAAGCTACAGTAGGCATGCAATGTAAGATTGATATTAAAATACCATTACATAGGTATAATAGATTAGTGGCCAGAAATAGACCTATACATGTGTGAACATATGATTTTTTTTACAAAGACACAAGATAAACGAGTGGAGAAAGGATAATATTTGAATTGATCTGTCTGGTGCCTATGGTCTAATGTGAGGGCTAACATTATGTTTTAAGTTTAAATTACTGTGCTTAAGAGATCTATAAAACAAAAACATGCCTCTAACCTGTGAGCCCCATGTGCCCAAGGACAGATAACTTCCTGGAATGCTGGGGGCTATTGTTCATGTACAAGCTTGGCTGTCCCAACTGCACAGGATATGTGCTTGATCAAATGTCGGCAGGAAGTACGTCAGGATGTATGCTTGCCTCTGAATGGATGAATACTAGACGTAAGTATTCTTGTGGGTTTTTTACTTCATAAGCCCCTGAATAATGTAATTTGGTGCCATATTTTGAGCATTTGTCTCAGGTATGGGCCTGTCTGGCACCCATGGTCCTGGCAAGTATTTAATAAAGCATGCTTCAAATTGGTCCAAGAATTGAGGTAGTGGTCTTATTCTTGTCTGTGGGGATTAATATTATATTTGTTGGAACACATCAATTTATGCCAATAACAGTTCTCCAACTTATTGGCTCTATGACTTTCAGTAAAGTTTTTAAGTCTCTGTGACATGTTTTTGTCATCTTTAAATTAGGGATACCTATTTCCCAAGTACAACTTAAATATGCTGGTGTTAGGACACAGTCCAAGTAAAATAAGATTGTTTCTAATTTAAATAAAATTTATAAAAAGAATTTTAAAACAATAAATATTGTCATCTTGAAGAGATGAAGAAAAAAAAAAAAAAGAATCCCAGCACTCGGGAGGCAGAGGCAGATGGATCTCTGTGAGTTCGAGACCAGACTGGTCTACAAGAGCTAGTTCCAGGACAGCCTCCAAAGCCACAGAGAAACCCTGCCTCGAAACCACCCCCACAAAAGAATACAGTCTAAGAACGTAGTCATGTGTCAGGCACTGGTGGTTCACGCCATTAATCCCAGCACCCAGGAGGCAGAGTCAGGTGGATATCTGTCAGTTTTAGTCCAGTCTGGTCAACACAGAGTTCAAATGAATCAGAAAGTCAGTGACCTATCAAATCATTTCATCTCTGTCACAAGTGAGATCAAAGATGTCCCTTTTCCTGGGATGCAGAAATCTAGACACCCTTTCAAAATTATGGCCTCTAGCTATTCTGTTTACAAATTATTCCTTGTAGTAACTCTATTAGTTAAAAAATTGCAACTTTGTGTGAACAAAGAATGGATTCATTTGTAACTTTTGGAAGGTTGTGATAGTAACTTTTTGTTTTCGAATGGGAAAGCATGTGCTAATTTTGTGTTACGTTACAAAGAGCAAAAAAGTATTTGTTACAGTAATGTCCAGGTCATCAGCTGAGCAACAGGCACTGAGGCTTAAAGCAGTGTGTGCAGGTATGTCTGAGCGTTTTGCCTGCAGATATGTCTGTGCACTACATTCAGACAGTGCCTTAGAGGCCAGAAGGGGGTGTCAAATGCCCTGAGACTGGAGGTACAGAAGGTCCTGAGATGTCATGTAGCTGCAGGGGATCAAACCCTGGAAGAGCAATCTGTCCTCTTAACCACTGAGCCATCTCTCCAGCCCTGAACTTTTTTTTCATACTTTAAAAATTTTTATTTAACATTTTCCCATTTATTTTACATACCAATCAGTTTCCCCTCCCTCCACTCCTCCCATTCCCTCCCCTCCTTCGGGTCTCATCTACCTCCCCTCCCCATCCGCTCCTCCTCTGTCTCCATTCAGAAAGGAGCAGGCTTCCCATGAGCTTGAACAAAGCATGGTACATCAAGTTGAGACAGGACCAAGCTCCTCCCCCTGCATAAAGGCTGGGCAAGGTAATCCACCATGGGGAACAGGTTCCCAAAAGCCAGCTAAGCGCCAGGTCCTGATCTCACAGCTAGGAGCCTTACAAACAGACCAAGCTACCCAACTGTCACACTCATGCAGAGGGCCTAGGTTGGTCCCATGCAGGCTCCATTAACAGTTGGTCCAGAGTCCATGAGCTCCCATGAGCTCAGGCCAATTGTTTCTGTGGGTTCCCCATCATGATCTTGACCCCCTCCTTGGCCCCTAAATTTCTCTCCCTCTCCCTCTCTCGCCCCCCCTATCTCTGTCTCTGAGACAGGGTTTTTCTGTATAACTCTGGCTATTCTGGAACTCTATGTACACCAGGCTAGTCTCAAACTCAGAGATTCACCTGCTTCTGCCTCCTGAGTGTTGGGATTAATGGTGCACACCACCTGGCTAATTTATCTGCTTTAAATTGCTTTCCTCATCAGAACACAATCTTCTATAGTGGGAATTATTGCCTGTTATGTTTTCTGTTGTGTCTCCAAGTTTAGAGCCATCCCTGACACTGAATAGGAGCTTAATAATATATTACCCATATAATAATAATATTATTATTATTAGAAGGAGTTCAGGCTGGTCTTGAAGTTGCTATGTAGCAAAAGCTAAGCACTTACTACAGATCCTCCTGCTTCTCCCTCCCAAGTGCTATGGTTATAGGCATGTACAACTACACTCAGCTCAACAGTAAGTTATTTATGGTATGAGCATGTGTGCATGCGAGTGTGTGTGTGCACGTACACAGAGGCCATAGGTCAAACTCGTACATCCTCAGGAATGCCATCCACCTCCTTTGAGACACTAATCAAGCAAGAATGGCTAGCATTGTCCTGTCTTCATCTATCCAGAGCTGGGCTACAACTATACACCGGCATGATGGTCATTTAAAAAAATTAGTTTTGTTTAATGTGTATTGGTGTTTTATCTACATGTATGTCTGTGTGGGAGTGTTAGGTCCCCTGGAGCTGGAGTTACAGACAGTTGTGAGCCGCCATGTGGGTGCTGGGAACTGAACCCAGATTCTCTGAAGAGCAGTCAGTGTTCTTAACTGCTGAGGCATCTCTCCAGCCCCAATGATGGACATTTTTAAAGGGTCTCTAGGGATTGAACTCAGGTCTTCATGTTATCTCCACAGACTTTCAGTACGGATTTTAAATGGATCATGTTGCCTACTCTAATTGTATTCCAACAGGGAATTGTGGTTTGTATATTATGTTAAGGACCCCATGTCAGTCTTCCCAACAAATTACTCCTTCCACATCCTTCAATTGAAGGTTCTCAATACTATCAATAGACAAAATGTTAAATAATGACAGATAATATCATCCTCTGGGGCTGGAGATTTAGTTCAGTGGTAGAGTACTTGCCTAGCAAGTGCAAGGCCCTGGTTTGGATCTCCAGCACTGCATAAACAGGGTATGGTGTAATCTCAGCCCCCATAAACTGGAGGGAGAAGGAGGTTCAGTTCCAAGTTATCCTTGGCTACTACATAGTGAGTTTCAGGCCAGCCTGGGTTACTGTCTCGACAAGGGGGGCGGGGAACAACAGCAACAACAATAATATGGAGGAATGTTGAAAAATATCCAAAATTCAAACATTTTGCTTTTTTAAAAAATGAAAATTCATGCCAGGCATAGTGGTGTATGCTTTTAATCCCAGTACTTGGGAGGCAGAGGCAGGTGGATCTCTGTGAGTTTGAAGTCAGTCTGATCTACATAGTGAGTTTTCAGGATAGCCAGAGCTACATAGTGAGACCTTACCTTGAAAAACACCAAAAAAATTGAGAATTTATAACAAAAAAATGTGCCAGGTTTTTAAAATGCTAATGAAAATCAAACCTATATATTTATCTTTCACACATTATTTTAAATGTCAATAATTTAGTTTAGAAGGTATTTATCAAGGGTCAGCAAGATGGATCAGGATGTAAAGGAACTTGCTGCCAAGCCTGATGACTTGAGTTTACTCCCTGGGACCCACATGGTGGAAGGAGAGAACTAACTCCCACAAGTGTCCTCTGAGCTCCACAGATGCACTTACACACACACACACACACACACACACACACACACACACACACATAAGTAAATAAGTATTCACCAAAAGCCTGCAGATTGATTTTACTGTAAAGTTTATTAACTTCATAAAAGCACATAAAATGTGGGTGTGTGTTCATATGTGAAGGCATGCATGTACCATGGCATGCATGTGGAGGTTAGGTCAAGACAGCCTTAGCTGGTTGTAGTGGCACACGCCTTTAATTCCAGCACTCAGGAGGCAGAAGCAGGTGAATCTCTGTGGGTTCCAGGACAACCTGGTCTACATAGAGAGTACCAGGACAGGCTCCAAAGCTACATGGAGAAATCATGTCTTGGAAAACAAACAAACAAACAAACAAACAAACAAATCCAACCAAACACGACAGCCTTGGGAATTGGCGTGCTATCTAGTCCTTGCATTTCTGGGAGAGCTCTTTCTGCCTTCTATATGGACACAGATATGCTGGGATTGTACACATGCATCACTGTGCCTAGCTTGTACTTGGGTTCCATAGCTCTAAATTCAAGTCATCATGCTTGCAGACTTGTGCAGCAAGCACTTTTACCCAAGCAGAGCCAGGTAGATCTCTGTGAATTCAAGGTCAGTCTAGTCTATTTAGAGAGTTCCAGGACAGTCAGAATTACACAGTGACACCCTGTCTCAAATTTTTAAAAAAAGTAGGGGTGAAGCTCAATGATAGAGTGATTAGCAAGTACAAGGCCCTAGAGCTCATTTCCAGAAAACTAAATATGAGTAAACATGGACAAGCATTAAGAGCTATGTTACCTACAGTGCCAGCATTTATGCAGAAAGATACTTAGGGCAGCAATAGGGCATTTTGTGAACCTAGGACAACAGCCAATATATACTGACAGAAAGCATGGAAAGCCCAGTAAGAATAAGAGCCAAGACTGTAAGGGATACCAAACTCCAGTGGCAATGGTCCATAGAATATCAAAAGAACGCTACACCAGAGCCAGGCAGTGGTGGTGCATGCCTTTAATAGAATTAACGCAGTTCGAGGCCAACCTGGTCTACAGAGCTAGTTCCAGAACAGCCAGAGCTGTTACACAGAGAAACCCTGTCTGAAAAGAAAGAAAGAAAGGAAGAAAGAAAGAAAGAAAGAAAGAAAGAAAGAAAGAAAGAAAGCTACAAGAGCCTGGGTCTTAGAATCATTCAGCTGAAACATTTGGGGATAAAGATCTACACACTGAGCAGTACTGCTAACAAGACTGAACAGGACAGTGACAATAGAGGGATAAACAGATCCAGGGTAACTAGGCTAGGGGAACAGTCTGGGCCTCTTGCAATAAGACAGAACCCTTGCTTGGTGTGCCACCAGCATCAAGTAGGCATTTACCAAAAGGGCTCACAACTGAAACACATAACTTCCATAGCTCTGAAGCATGTTTCAAGGACACAAGGGCCATCAAAAGAAGACCTAGGTCTCTAAGACTGAGTGGGAGAACAGGATCCCAGCTTTGATCTTTGCGAGTCAATAAACACAGCTTGCCTAGTCTCCTTTGTACTCAGCAACCCCTTCTACCTTTTAGTTCTGATTCTGAGTCCCTATGCTTCCTTAGCTACTTGTTTTCAGTTGCCTTTTGAAAAATGCAGATGCTCATACAGCAGAGCTGTACATTATCACTCTCCTACTAGCATGGCTGTAGATAACACCTCTGGCATGTGAGTCATGATGATAATGGTTGCCTAGGTTACGCTTCAGAGACTTGCAGGCTGGCTTTCTTCTCCCTCCCTCCCTCCCTTCCTTCCTTCCCTTCCTTCCCTTCCTTCCCTTTCTTTCTTTCTTTCTTTCTTTCTTTCTTTCTTTCTTTCTTTCTTTCTTTCTTTTCTTACACACGAGAACCTGTTGATCCTTCTTTTGGGTTTGAACAGGTATCTTGATGGGTGATCTTTTGACATTAAGAGGCTAAAAACTCCATTCGTAGACCATGTTAGGACTGCCATTTTCTGAACACACAGTCCATGAGGAGACAAAGGGACTGAGTATATGTGTACAGGCCACTTATTACTTCACCACTAACCACCCTCCTTTCCCCTCCAACCACCCTGTTTCTTTACCCTGTAACTATCCCCAAATGGGAGGAAGACCCAAGGCTTGGGTCTCCACATCCTACTTGGCAACCTTGCAGATGTGTTCTTTGTCTTCTGTGAACTCATTATTTCTGTGACTGGTACAAAACAAAAAGAGCTTGATTTGGCACCAAAAAAATAAGCCACTATATTTCTGGACATTTCACAACAACAATAGGAGACATATTCTAGCCATGAAGTTTAAAAATTCATTTCTATCTTCTAAACTCTTACAAAATTAAACTTACTTGACAATGGAAAACAAAAGAGAACAAAGGTCAAATGTCACATGGACATTTCTTGTTTCCTTTGTTTCCTTGTAAAATGGTTGTTCTGTATTTATTTTATAATGCAAGTACAAATGAAAATATAAAAAGGCTGTTATGGCTTAAAATTTTGTTACAGATAAAATATGCAGTGTGGAAAAACTGGAAAGACATAGCTTCATCTTTGACCAGCAGAGTTTAAAAAAATCTCTCCATTTTCCTTCAGCATCATGGAATACACTGCCCAGGCAGTCCAGAGGAATAAAGACTTTCATATGGACAGAAGATCAAGTGCACCAGTTAGGTCACCATACTCACAGTATATAAGAAAGTATACATGGAGGGAAAAGTGAAAGGTTAACTTACCAAGAATGTATTCATAAGAACACATGTATGGAGAGAAAATAAAAGCCAAACAAATGACACAAAGAGAATCCAAACCAATATTCTCTCTGGAGCTTTTAACCTGTATCCTGTGTGCATATAGGAGATAAAGGGCTACCAACATGCACCAATACAGGGTAGGAAGCCTGCATTGTATTCATTTCTTTTTTGTTTATTTTTGATATAAGAATTCCCTAAAAAGTCCTGGCTGTCATGAAACTCACTTTATAGACCAGGCTGGCCTTGATCTCAGAGATCCGCCTGCCTCTGCCTCCCAGTGCTGGGATTAAGGTATGGGCCATTACACCAAGCTGTATTCATTTCTTAAACATATATTTAAAATCATGCATTAAGTTGGGCATGGTGGTTCCAGCCTTTAATCCCAGCACTTAGAAGGCAGAAACAGGAGTATCTGTGAATATGAGACCAGCTAAATCCACATAGTAAGTTGAAGGCCAAGGCTACAAGGTGAGACCCTGTCTCAATACATATCTATATATCTAGATATGCTGAGTGGGAATAAACATTAAAATATAAGGCCAGTGAGATAGCTCAGTAGGAAAAGATACTGACCCCCAACCCTGATAACCTGAGGTCCATCCCTGCGACCCACATGGTGTTTCCAAGAACCAGCTTCCTGAAGTTGTCCTCTGATCTTCAAATGATTGCTATAGCATGCACATACCCATATACATACACAAATATACACACTACATTTATGTTTAAAAAATAGTGTGTGATGCTTTGAATGAGAATGATCCCCATACGCTCATATATTTGAATGCTTAGTTACCTGGTAGTGGCACTATTTGAAAGGATTAGCAAGTGTAGCCTTGTTGGAATACATGTGGCCTTTTTGGAGAAGTGTGTCACTAGGGGTGGACTTTGAGGTTTCAGAAGCCCCAGCCAGATCCAGGTACTCCTGTGTTCCCTACCTCCCCCCTTCCCTCCCTTCCTTCCTCCCTCCCTCCCTCCCTCCCTCCCCTCCCTCCCTCCCTCCTCCCTCCTCCCTCTCTGTCTGTGTCTGTCTCTGTCTCTCTCAGCTTGCAGATTAGGATGTAGAACTCTCAGCTACTGCTCCAGCACCATATCTGCCTGCTGCCATGACGATAACAGACTAAACCTTTGAAACTGTAAGACAGACGAGGCATTGGTGGCACATGCCTTTAATCCCAGCACTCAGGAGGCACAGGCAGGCAGATTTCTGTGAGGTTGAGGCCACCTGGTCTACATAGCAGGTTTCAGGACAGCCAGGGCTGTTCAGGACAGTGAGACCCTGTCTTAAATAAGTAAAGTCACTAGTAGCACTTGGTCATTTCAATAGATAAAGGGAAACATATGACACTCATGTTTTATAGGATTTTATTTTTATGTATGTGTTTATATTAGTTACTTTGTTTTCAAGGGTTTGTTGTTTTGAGACAGGGTCTTTGATTTTTCAAAGCCTTCCTCCAGTGATGTACTTCCTCCAATAATGCCACAATCCCAGAACTCTGGAGGCAGAGGCAGGCAGATCTCTGTGAGTTCGAGGCTAGCCTGGTCTCCAGAGCAGTGCCAGGATAGGCTCCAAAGCTACACGGAGAAACCCTGTCTCGAAAAACCAAAAAAAAAAAAAAAAAAAAAAAAAGGCCACACCTCCTAAACCTCCCAAGCAGCACCATCAATTGGGGACTAGGTGTTCAATGATCTGAGCCTATGGGGACATTCTCATTTAAAACACCAACCTGTATGTCTAGGTAAATGTATGCCACAAATGTGCCAGTACCCAAGGAGACCAGGATAGGATGCTGGATCCCCTGGAGCTAGAGTTATAGGCAATTGTGAGCTTCTCAACATGGGTACTTTATCCTCCTGAAGAGTAGGAGGCACTCAGTAAATTGCTTACATTGCAAACTCAAGGACCTGAATTTAATCCTCAGAATCCACATAAAAAAGCTTCAAGTGACAGGCAAACATTGGTGGAGCTGGTGGAATCATGTGGAAGAGGAGGAGGAAGGACTATAGGAGCCAGAGGGGTCAAGGACAACACAAGAAAACTAACACAATAAATAAAAGACCCAGAGACTTACATTGGTGTTTAAGCTTCAAGCAGCTGGCCACTAGGTTTTACCTCTACCGCAGGCTAAAAGGGGATCCTGGCTCCACCAAACCCTTTCCTTAACATGGCTGGAGAATCCTGAGACTGAATGCCTTCCTATCCTCAATGTGGCTGGGGAATGAATGCCTTCCTATCCTCAGTGTGGCTGCAGAATGAATGCCTTCCTATCCTCAATGTGGCTCGAGAATGAATACCAACTCTGAGACCCTGTTCTACCTAAAATACCTCTCAAGAGTCCTGAGATTGAAGGCATGTGATCCCAAGTGCTGAGATCATCTTTGTGTGAGCTGTTTTTCTTTAGGACTGGATCAATTTCGTGTAGCTCAATGTGGCCTTGAAGTAACAGAGATCCATCTACCTCTTAATCCTGAGTCCTGGGGTTAAAGGTGGGTGCCTGGCTTCTATGGCTTGTGGCTGACTTTGCTTTCTGAATCCTCAGCCAAGCTTTAATAAATCATAAATAATATGTCACCATAGTAAACGGCCCACAGAATCAACTAACCTGGGCTCAAAAGGCTCACAGAGACTGAACTGACAACAGGGAGCCTGCATGGGACTTAGGCCTTCTGCATATGAATTACAGTTGTATAGCTTGGTCTTCTTGTGGGACTCCTAATAGAGGGGGCTGTTTATGACTCTTGTTGCCTGTTTTTGAGACCCTGTTCTTCATACTGGGTAACCTTGCCCAGCCTTAGTACATGGAGAGTTGCCTACTCTCTCTGCATGTCATGTTTGCTTGATATCCATGGGAGGCCTGTCCTTTTCTGAAACAGAGGAGTAGATAGGGGGAGGGGAAGTAAGGGGAGGAGAGGGGAGAGAGAGGAAATAGTGGTTGGGATGTAAAAAATTAATAAAAATAAACAAAACAAAAAATCTGGGAGTGGTCAGACAGGATGGTGCACACCTTTAACTCAAGCACTCAGGAGGCAGAGAGTTTGGGCCGGCCTGGTCTATATATAGATGGTAAGACCCTATCTAAACAAAACAAAGCACAAAAAAGCTAGGCATGGTAGCTCATGCTTGTGATTCCAATGCTGGGGAGGCAGAGACAGACAAACCCCCAAGCTCACTGGCCAGCCGCTATGTCCTAAGCAGGGAGACCCAGGTGTTGGTGAGACGAGATAGCTCATTTGGTAAAGGCTCGACAAACTGAGTGTGATCCCAGTACCACTTCAAGGAAGGAGAAAACCAACTCTAACTTCCATATACACGGTGGCACACCTATATCCTCAATAAATACATTTTTTGGGGGGGTTGGGGTTCGAGACAGGATTTCTCTGTGTAGCTTTGGAGCCTGTCCTGGAACTCACTCTGTAGACCAGGCTGGCCTTGAACTCACAGAAATTCACTGGCTTTGCCTCCTGAGTGCTGGGATTAAAGGCAAACACTACCACCAACCAGTAAATAAATAAATGAATAAGTAAATAAATGTAAAAAATGTAAAACAAACCAACAAAACAAGGTGGGTGGCTCTTGAGGAATGTAACTCGTGACCTATTCACCTGCACAGACAGAAACAAATATCCAGTTACTCTTAAAACCCTAGAAGCTAGAAGTCCAAAGTTAAGGTGTCAACACAGCCTTTCTCTGTCTGTCTGTCTGTCTGTCTCTCTGTATCTCTAAAGACTTTTCATTTATAGGGAAGGGGCAAGGTCTCACTATATAGCTCACTGGCCTTGCACTTATTATGTAACCCAGAACTCCTGATCCCTCAGCACCAGTTTCTGAAATTCTGGGATTACAGATATGTAACAATATGCCCACCTCTTTGGGGAAACCTTGGTAAGAATCTTTGTTGGCCTCTTGAGGCTTCAGGCAACTCCTACATTCTTTGGTATTCTATGTGTGCCACACAGCTCACTGTCTCCATGACTACACAGCCTCCTTCCTTCTCTGTGTCTCTGTATCCTAATCTCCCTCTTCTTTCCCTTATAAAGACACCAGTCTGGGCTGGAGACATGGCTCAGCAGGCCAGTAAAGGCACTGTTGCTAAGCCTGATGACCTGGGTTCAATCCCCAGGACCCTCATGTTGGAAGGAGAAAACCAACTTCTACAGGTTGTCTTCTGGCCTCCATGTGTGCTGTGGCACCAGTGATCGACAGTCCCCCTCCCTCTCTCTCAACTGATATGTTTCCCTCTTCCTAGTGATCAATCTTGCTCTCTCTCATACACACACACACACACACACACACACACACACACTAATTAAAAATGTTTAAAAAGATAACAACCATTGGAGTAGGTCCCATCCTATTCAACTATGACCTCATCTTAACTGAACTACATCTATAAAAACATATTTCCAAATGTGGTACTCACGAGGTCCCGGATATAAAGACATATATATTTTGAGGAGATATCATGTGATTTTCTACTGCTGTACAAAGAAACATCATAAACTTAGCAAGTAAAACAGCACATCACTAGGTCACAAGTCCAGACAGGCTCTCAGATGGTTCCCCTGCTTCAGATTTCACAAGGCTGAAATTTATTTGTTGGCTCTCGTCTAGCCAGTTTGGGGTAGTCTTTACTTCTTTGCCCATTTAGGTTCTTGGCAGAATTCACTTCCATACAGTTTTAGTTCTTAAATCCTGAATTCCTTGCTCGTTGTCACCAGAGGCCATGCTTAGCTTCTAGAGGCTATTCAGATCCTTGTACACACAGCTCTATCTTCAAGTAAACAATAACATGTTCTCATATTTCAAACCTGACTTTCCTTTCTGTTTAACACACATATACACACAAACCAAACAAACAAATAAGAACTGGCTCATGGCTTGGCATGGTGGCTTACACAAGCAATCTCTACATTTGAGAAGCTGAGGCAAAAGTATTTCCACAAATTTGAGGACAGTATGGACTAAGTGAGACTGTCTCAAAAAATCAAAGTTTAAAAAACCAAAACCAAAACAAACAAAACCAAAGAAGGGTTATAGAGAGATGGCTGTTCCAGAAAAGCTGGGTTCAATTCCCAGCACTCATATGGCATCTCACAATTGTCTGTAACTTAACAGGTATCCAATGTCCTCTTTTGGCCTGTGAAAGTACCAGGCATACCCTTGGTTCATAGACATATAGGCAAAACACCCATGCACATAAACAACACAGCCAAAGAAGCCTTCTATGACTAGGGTGGGCCCACATGGATATTCTCCCTATATGAAATTATATCATCACAGGAGAGATACCATAGTCATAGTAGCTTTCATCATATCTACATGTTTTGAATGCTCTAAGAAGACACCTTTGACAACCACCTAAAAGATTCTGCCTGCCACAGCCTCTCCTCTGGTCCCCAACAGCTCATGCTTCTGACTGGAAACCATATTTACCCCTTTCCAAATTTCCCAGGAGGCTTGTCCTATTTCTATTTGTCCTCAAAGCCCCAATTCTCATCTAAATCTCATCAGCTCCAAAGTCCAAAATCTCATCAAGTCATTTAGAGCAGTGTGGCCAAGATGCCTCATATCGTTTCTCCCCATTTGTGGACCTATGCAGCTAAAAGAACAAAATATCCATCCATCCCCAGAACACAGTGATACCTGAGGCAGAGGCTAAGAGTTCTGGATGTCCTAGTTAATTTAAAGGAGAAAATGTAGGGCAAAAAAGAAGACATCAGTGCAGGGTGTGGTGGTGTACACCTATAATCTCAGTACTAGGGAGGTAGCGGCAGGATTCTGAGTTCCAGGGCAGCCTGGGTTATATGAGATCCTGTCTAACCCATACATATTACACTCATAAGAGACACTAGGCTGAAGTAGTCAAAACCCAGCTGAGAAATTCCTTTAGGAGCTAAGACTTGGGAACAGTACCTCCTGGCTCCCAGTTTTGCCCTCAGGCCTTCCCATACCTCCTTTTGAGTCATGCTTTTTTTCATGAAAGTGTTTATAGCCTGAGTAATCTTTTTATGTATACGTGCATACACATGTGTGGGGGACACAGATGTGTGTGCTTGGAGGCCTGAGATCAACCTTAGGTATCATCCTTAGGATGGCTATCCACCTTGTTTTTTAAGAGAGGATTTGTCACGGGGTGCAGTGAACCCCGGGGATCTTTTGTCTTTGCCTCCCCAGCACTGGTATACAAGAGTATACCACCATGTTCTGGAGTTTTTACATGGGTTCTGGGAGTCAAACTCAAGTCCTCATGTTTGTGTGACAAGCATTTACAAACTGAGCCATCTCCCCAGCCCTACAGTCATTTCTCTTAAATAACTTGCTTGAAATTCACAGTTGTGTTTTTCAATCCTCATGACAATGCACAAACCTTAAAATACCTCCAATTCCCCCTTCAGTTTTACATGTTAGCATTTTCTTCTCTTTTTCTTTCTTTCTTTCTTTCTTTCTTTTTTTTTTTTGAGATAGGGTTTCTCTATGCAGCAGCCCTGGCTGTCCTGGAACTCACTCTGTAGACCAGGCTGGCCACAGACTCACAGAGATCCACCTGCCTTTGCCTCCTGAGTGCTGGGATTAAAAGTGTGCACCACCCCCCCCAGCTCATTTTGTTTGAATATACTCAAATTAATCATTATCGTATTTTTTTTTTTTACGAACTCTTCCCCATATAGTCCAGGTTAACCTTGAATTTAAAATCCCCCTGCCTCAGCCTCCCTAGTACTATAATCACAGGCATGTGTCATGGGAATTTGGTTCATTTGTCTACTCACAGGTAATCAAGATCACGTCCAGATTTTTTTAGTGGCTAATGCCAATAGATTTATCTATATTTTTGTTGATTTTTAAATTGCATTTATTTCAGTGTGTGTATGTACATGTGGAAGTCAGAGGCTGTGGCGCTTTGGATTGGAATGGCCCCCATAGGTGCATAGATTTGAATGCTTGGTTCCAGGGGATGATACTACTTGAGAGGGATTAGATGTGGCCTTGTTGGAGTAGGTGTGACCTTGTTGGAGGAAGTGTGTCACTAAGGGTGGGCTTTGTTGTTTCAAAAGTCCAAACCAGTCCCAGGGGCTTTCTCTTCCTGCTGTCCTGGGATCCAAATGTAGAACTCAGAGATACCATGTGCTGCCATACTCTTTACCATGATGACAATGGACTGACCCTCTGAAACTGTAAGCCAGCCCAGTTAAATGCTTTCTATCATAAGAGCTGCCATGGTCATGGTGTCTCTTCACACCAATAGAGCACTGACTAAGACAGGCAACAAATTGCTGGAGTAGGTTCTCTCCTTCTACCAAGTGGGTCCTGAGGATCAGACTGTTGAGTCAGGCTGCTGAATCATCTTGCTGTCCCCTACATTTATTGATTTCTTTCCCAAATGTTTTCTAGTGTATTTGCTTTGCACTGCTGCTCACCCCCCACCCCATCCCCGCCCCCAATACTGTCCTTCCAGGACTCAAAACATTTTTCTTTCTTTCTTTGTTTTTTTGAGACAGGTTTTCTCTGTGTAACAGCCCTGGCTGTCCTGAAACTCACTCTGTAGACCAGGCTGGCCTCAAACTCACAAAGGTCCAGCTGCCTCTGCCTCCTGAGTGCTGGGACTACAGGGGTGCGCCACAACTTCTCGGCAAAATATTTATTTTGAAGCAAATCCTTAAGAGATCCTTAAGTAATACAGGAAATGTCATGCTACATTTACAAAGTGTCAGTACTAAGCTGCTGACTCAAATCCAAAGTGATATTTAGATGTAAAATGAAATTTTAGTTGCTGTAGAAGACATGAGAATGATAAGCTCATTCAGTCTTTGTCTGAAAATGTCTTCATTCGTCTTTCTTTTCAATACAAAATTTAGTCTCATGATGTGGCAGCTATGAAAATATGCCACTCTTGCTCCAAGGAACATAAATGACAGATGGCCTCAGCCTGTTGTATTCTGAATCTATCAAGGCAGCAGTGCAGACACAGTCCTTCACAGAGGCTGCTGATAGCAGCCAGTGACTAAGCATGGCATGGTTATACCAAGGCACATGCACATCTGCAGGGTGTGTATTTCCTCCAATGGGGATTTTGGGCCTGAGACTGCCTTGTCAGTCTCACAAACCTTTCGCAGAACCGCATTGCAGTGTAAGACTCATTGGAATCTTCCCCAGGCATCAGAACTGCAGAGTCTGAAGGCTTCTCCCTGTTTACTCTTACAGACATCTCCCCATCAGTCCTGCAGGGCCAATACCATCCTGACTTTTGCTTCATAGGGCCCAGACTAATACACTTTTTAAATAACTTAAACCAACATAAAGTGCATACAATAGAAGTCTCAGATCCATCCCTGCCCACATCCACCACTTCCACACACATACAAATGCATTGCTTTTTATCTACCTATTTTTTTATATCTTTTTGATTTGCTATGGAAATAAAATAAGTATGAGGCTCACCGTTTTATTTTTTATTTGAGATACAACCTTTGCCTGCAACTGCCACTCTTACTGCCTCAGCCTCATTAAGTGCTGGGATTTCAGGTACCCACAACCATACTGCACATTCTTTTCCTTTCTTACATAGAAGGAACATACTATAAATACTTCTAATTATTATTATTATTATTATTATTATTATTATTATTATTATTGGGGGTTTGAGACAGGGTCTCTCTGTGTAACAACCCTGGCTGTCCTGGAACATGTTCTGTAGACCAGGCTGGCCTTGAACTCAGAGATCCGCCTTCCTCTGCCTCCTGAGTACTGGGATTAAAGGTGTGAAAAACCACACCCTTCTTCTCTTAGTTTTACATATTTTATCTTTTAAGTCTCAAACTTGTTTATATGTTTCATCTTTGCATTATTCCATGTCACAGCATTCAGGAAAGCTGCCTTAATCTATTTTAGTGTATTTACTTCTTTTTTGTTGTATCTAATCTGCTTTGCAACATATCCAGTGAATTACTTTTCAGTGCCTGTCTTTTACATTTACTCATACATCATGTATGAGTGTTTTAACTGCTTGCATGCAGAGGTCAGAAGAGGGCATCAGCTTCTCTTGGAACTGGAGTTGCTGTTGGTTGAGCCACCATGTGGGTACTAGGAACTGAACCAGACCCTCTTTAAGAACAACACATGGCCGGGTGTTGGTGGCACATGCCTTTAATCCCAGCACTCCGGAGGCAGAGGCAGGCAGATCTCTGTGAGTTCGAGGCCAGCCTGGTCTCCAGAGCGAGTGCCAGGATGGGCTCCAAAGCTACACAGAGAAACCCTGCCTCGAAACCCCCCCCCCAAAAAAAAACCAAAAAGAAAAAAACAACACGTTCTTAATGGCTCAGCCATCCCTGCAGCACCCAAAGTACTTGTATTTTTAAAATCTGTATATTTGTGTTTTTTCCTCCAGTCTAGATTTTATTTTAAAATTATTATTATTTTAAAAATTGTATGTGTGGGTATATGCATGTGTGGCTGGTGACCATGGATGCCAGAAGAGGGTGTCTGGCATCCTGGAGCTGGAATTATAGGCAGTTGTGAGCAGCTTGCTGTTGTGAAATAATCTTTTTGTATACTCTGAAGATTTGTCACTCATATTGGTTTAATAAAAATCTGAACGGTCAATAGCTAGGCAGGATTTTCAGAACAACAGGATGCTGGGAAGAAGAGCAGAGATGAGGAGAGATGCCAGGAGCTGCAGAGGAAGCAGCATGGGCAGGACAGAATAAAGGTAACCAAGCCATGTAAAAGAACAGATTAAGCCGGATGGTGATGGTGGCACACACCTTTTAATCCTAGCACTTGTGAGGCAGAGGCAGGTGAGTTTGAGACCAGTCTGGTCTACAGAGCTAGGTCCAGGACAGGCTCCAAGCCTACACAGAGAAACCCTGTCTTGAAAAAAAAAAGGAACAAAGAACATAGATTAAAATATATAGGTTAATTTAACTTATAAGAACTAGGACTGAGTAGGGTGTTAGTGGTGGCACATGCCTTTAATCCCAGCACTTGGGAGGCAGAGGCAGTCGGATCTCTGTGAATTCGAGGTCAGCTTGGTCTACAGAGTGAGGTCCAGGACATTCTCCAAAGCAATAATGAGAAACCCCGTCTCAAGAAAAAAAAAACAAAAAAAAACCCAAACCCAAACCAAACCAAAGAACTAGGGCTGGAGAGATAGCTCAGCGATTAAGAGTACTGGCTGCTCTTCCAAAGGACCCCCATTCAATTCCAAGCACCCACATGGCAGTTTATAACTGTCTGTAATTGCAGTTCCAGGGGATCTCAGACCCTCATATAGACACACAATCAGGCAAAACCCCAATGTACATTGGGAACTGATAGGTAGGACAGAAAAATCTGCCTACAGCTTGCCATGGGGCTTAGAGCCCAACATGGGTCTTTTACAAGAGCAGTAAGTACTCTTAATTAACATTGAATCCTCTCTAGTCCTAGCTTTTAATTTTTTTAAGTGTGTGTGTGTTTGTGTGTGTGCGCTTTCAGGAGTCAGTTCTCTCCTTCTGCCATGTGTGTCCTAGGGATTGAACTCAGGCCATTAGCTTTGGAAGTAAGCGTTTTTTACCTACTAAACATTTGGCCAACCAGTGCTTTTTATGGGGTATATGTGTCTTATTCTTCTTTTAGGTTTTATAATTCCTCAAATCGAACTCATTTCACATTCTTTCAATTCTTAGTCTACTGTCTCTACTGTAGGAGTGGGTGTGGGCTCTTATGCTTTCACTCATTATGTCTGCAAATTTATGCTGGTAGTGGATTGCTTTTCTGTCAGCTTCTGAAAAATTGTAAGTTTGACAGTGGCAGGGTGTCATTTTTCAAGTGTGAATTCAATCCAACCTGGACACTTTGCATTTATTTAGTTTTGTCAGGAGTATCAATTAGGGTACAATAAGGAAACAGAATTCATACCAGTAATTTGAACACAGTTTATGTAAAGAATTATTAATTAAAGATAGTCACTGAAAGGATGGGGATCGAGGGAGATGCTCTAGTCAGTAAAACGTATTTGAAAGTTTAAAGAGCTAGGTTCAGATCCCCAGAGCCCCTCTAAAATGCGGATGGTGGTGGTGTGTATTTGTAGGCCCCATGACAGTGAGATAAGAGGCTGATACAGGCTGACCCCACACACCACTGGTCAAGCAGCCTCACCTACTTGGAAAAGTTCTAACCCCAATGAGAGACCCTGCCTCAAAAGAAAAAAGAACGTGGAATCTTCTGAGAGCATGACTTCTGTATTAGTTTATTTATTTATTTATTTATTTAATTTATTGTTTTTCGAGACAGGGTTTCTCTGTGTAGCTTTAGAGCCTATCCTGGCAGACGCTCTGGAGACCAGGCTGGCCTCAAACTCACAGAGATCCGCCTGCCTCTGCCTCCCGAGTGCTGGGATTAAAGGCGTGCACCACCAATGCCAGGCCCTAGTTAGGGTTTTTTATTGCTGTGAAGAGACACCATGAGCACAGCAACTCTTTTTTTTTTTTCTTTTTTTCCCACAGCAACTCTTATAAAGTAAACATTTTCAGGGGGAATGGGTGGATGACAGGGAGAGGGAACTGGGATTGGTATGTAAAATAAGATTGGTTTTAATTTAAATAAAAATCAATTTTAAAATCAAACAAAAAAGAAAGGAAAAAGAAAACAACTAATTGGGGTACTTTGCTTACAATTTCAGATGTTCAGTCTATTATCATTAGGATGGGGAGCATGGCAGTATGCAGGCAGACACAGTACTGGAGAGGTAGCTGAGAGTCCTACATCTTGCAGCAACAGAAACTTGACTGAGACACTGGGCAGTATCCTGAGCATAGGAAACCTCAAAGCCTGATCCCACAGTGACACATTCCAACAAGCCCATTCTCACTCCAACAAAGCCACACCTCCTAACACTGCCACTCCCCATGTAATTATGGGGGTCAGTTACATTCAAACTACTACGGCATCCAAATGTGTTTTCTGACACACATGCACACACCTGCATGCACCTCCTCACCTCCCCAGCACAACCACCTACAAAGGATGACTGACATAAGACTGAAAGAGTAGAATTGCATTGTAAGCAGCAGCTACCTCTAGAGTTGAAGGGATGGATCCAAGGAAGGCCAATACAGGGACACTGCTCTGCCCCATCCAGGCTAACAGTCACAGTGTTTGGTAGTATAGCTAGTGGCTGGTTGGACAGTAGAAAAGTTCAAGGTGTAGCAGGGTAAAGCTGGTTAAGGCTAGAGTAAGGGAGCTGCTTGCCAGGGTACTAGTGACTTGCTGGCACTAGGCAGCTAGAGCTGATGATCAGGAGCTTAGGTGCATGCCACCAAGTCTTCTGTACATTTCTAACAAGGATGTTACCTTCTGGGATGTTGGCAATTGCTGAATGGGGTGTTGGTGTTATTACGTCTTCTACATACCACTTGGACCGTAGATGCCAGGAAAAGGAAACAAGGCAAACTAGAAAAACAAGTTCCTGCCACTGTTGGGCTGTGTACTGTTCCTCCAGCACCCTCACCTCGAGGCCTGGCAACTGCTTACAATGTCAATATCATAAATCAGGAAAAAAAAAAAAAGGGCCAACTAGGACCCGTGAGACACAAACTGATGACTGGCATAACCTGTTATCAAGGGTGAATCCATTGGATGGGGTAGACTTAATACTGACTTTACAGCTTGGGATGACCAAACAACATGGGTAGTATACATTAGAAGAGGCAAGTTTTGGAGATTTTGAATATTGACTTTTTAGGGAAGATTCCTTTCCCTTTAAGCTTCTCGTATACCAATGATGGCCTGTAAAGGAGGTTCTTCCTGTTTGTAGCATCATTATATACATAATTACCTACCATACATAATATGGATTTAAAAGGACTTATATTTTGGAGATGGGGATGTGTGTAAGCGTTACAGTGGATCGGATGGACAGGGATTCTGGCACTCCGGAATCAAAGAATACTGAATGTTACATTGTAACAGTATTCTGGCAATCGCGAGCCAAGGAATACCACAGGTCACAGTAAGCGTAGCAGCTTACAGCCAGCCCTGCTTGGGGGAAAGGCTTCCTCAGTGTATCAGCTCTGCTCTGGCAGAAGAGGGTTTCCCCAGCTCCAGGGAAAGGCTTCCTGATGGTAGCAGCTCTGCTCCTGCAGGAGAGGGTTTCCCCAGTGAAGTTGTTACAGTTGGGCTCCGGGTCCCCTGGAGAGCAGATTGTAACAACTTTGCTTCCCTAGGGGAAGTCCCCAGGGGGAAAAGTGTTACAGACCTGCTCCACTCTGCCCAGGTCAAACCTGCTCCAGGGAAAGGTCTTCACCCAAACCTCATTCAAGAGATTTATTGGGAGGGAAGAATCCAGGAGAGTGGCTACCTCTGCCAGGGTGGAAGGAGGCAGCTGGACAGCCACATGCTGTACAGACTCAGCGTTTATATAGGGGCTTCTTAGGGGGTGGAGCCTTTCCAGGGAGATTTCCAGGGTGGGGATTGGTCAGATTTCAATCCTTGAGCTCAGACAGGCTAGATCTCCCACTTAAGGACTGGTTGGTTTTCTGCTCAGGTTTAGGGTCAGATTTGGCTCTGGTTTCAGGGCCAAAGTGTGGTGGTGGTGGTGGTGGTGGTGGTGGTGGTGGTGGTGGTGGTGGTGGTGCTGCTGCTGCTGCTGCTGCTGCGCTGCTGCTGCTGCTGCTGCTGCTGCTGCTTCTTCTTCTTCTTCTTCTTCTTCTTCTTCTTCTTCTTCTTCTTCTTCTTCTTCTTCTTCTTCTTCTTCGGTTTTTCGAGACAGGGTTTCTCTGTGTAGCTTTGGAGCCTATCCTGGCACTCGCTCTGGAGACCAGGCGGGTCTCGAACTCACAGAGATCCGCCTGTCTCTGCCTCCCGAGTGCTGGGATTAAAGGCGTGCACCACCAACGCCCAGCTCAAAGTGTACTTCTTTCACTGGTCCTTTTTAGCCTTTTGGCTCTAATTTTAGGGCCAGAGTGTATTTCTTTCACTGGCTCTGATTCCAGGGACAAAGGGTGTTTCTTTGGCACTGGTTTCAGGGTCAGGGTGCATTTCTTTGGTTCTGGTTGCTGGACTAAAGTATGTCTGTGTGAGGGTGTCAGGTCTTGGAGTTGAGGCAGTTGTTAGCTGATATGTGGGTTCTGGGAACTGAAGCTGAGTCTTCTGGAAGAGCAGTCAGTGCTTTTAACTGCTGAGCCATCTCTCCAGCCTGATAAAATAATTTTTAAAAATAACAGGATATCTCAAAAAACCAAACATAAAGAAATGTAACACACCTTAAAATAATATTCCACAACACCTAGGTATGTTTTAATTGCTGCAACTCTTCTTTGAGAAGCCCATACCCATGTTCTTGGCTATTATTTTATCTTTCCTTCTAAGCACCTTTCTTTCTTTTAAACTAACATTAAAATACCTTGGGCTGGCCGGCGTTGGTGGCGCATGCCTTTAATCCCAGCACTTGGGAGGCAGAGGCAGTTGGATCTTGGTGAGTTCAAGGTCAACCTGGTCTATAGAACTAGTTCTAGAACAGCCAGGGCTACATAGAGAAACCCTGTCTTGAAAAGCTAAACTAAAAAAAAGTACTCAGTGTTTAAAAGTATAAACTATTTTTGCAAGTGTTATTTGAAGATATATTATGGTAACATTAGACTAAATCAAGCAGGGAGAAAAAAGAAAACAGTACTGGCAAGATGAATAAAGGTATTCTGCTAAGCCTGATAACCACAGTTTGATTCCTGAGACACACATAATGGAAGGAAAGAAGTAACTCCACGTTGTCATCCGACCTTCACATGATTGCTGTGACAGGCACATACTCTGTCACACATGATAAACAAGTTTAATAAAATTAAAATATCTTAGGCCTCTGAGATGGCCAACCTGATAGCCTCGGTTTGAGCCCTAGTACCCACAAACCTAAGATTGCTGAGGTTGGACGTAGAATTAGAGAAAGGAGACAGTCAATACTGCTGTATGCTTATGAAAGAGAAAGAAAAGTAGCAGGAAGCCTGACCCCACCCAGTAGCACTGCCAGTACCTATGGCCTGTGAGGGTGGCCCAGGTGAGAAGAGCACTTCTAAGGATCTTTTTTAAAATTTATACTTTTAAATAATTTATTTAAGTTTATTTTATTTGCATTGGTGTGAAGGTATAAGGTCCCCTGGAACTGGAGTTTCAGACAGGTGGGAGCTGCCATGTGGGTGCTGGGAATTGAACCCAGGTCCTCTGGAAGAGCAGTCAGTGCTCTTAACCAATCAGCCATCTCTCCAGCCCCCTAAGGATCTTTTTTTTTTTTTTTTTTTTTTGGTTTTTCGAGACAGGGTTTTTCTGTGGCTTTGGAGGCTGTCCTGGAAGTAGTTCTTGTAGACCAGGTTGGTCTCAAACTCACAGAGATCTAGCTGCCTCTGCCTCCCCAAGTGCTGGGATTAAAGGTGTGTGCCACCAACTCCTGGTTCTCTAAGGATTTTTAAATATTGGTTTGGGAAACAGTTATTGGAGAAATGAAAGCAAGCACTGTATTAGTTACTTTTCTTGTTGCTGCAATGAAATACTTAATGAGAGCAATTCAAGGAAAGAAGGGTTAATTTCTGGCTCACAGTTTGAGAATACAGTCTATCTTGGTGGAGAAGGCATGACAGCAGGTCACACTGCAGCTGCAGTGTGGAAGCAGAGGGTGACAAACACTGGTGCTCAGTTTGCTTTCTTGTTTGGGACCCCACCTTATGCAACGGTGCTGCCCACATTTAAGGAGGGACTTCTCACCTCAAACAAACCTAAAATTCCCTCACAGACATTCCCAGAAGCTCATCTCCTAGGTGACTCTAGACCCTGTCAGGTTGATGGTCGACATTGACCATCACAAGCAGTTATATGCCAACCACTGTTGTAAGCACTTTATATGTATTATTTTGTTGAAAATCGAATACAATAACTCCTTAACTTTAAGATAATAAAAAGTGTGCTTATTCCTGTTTTACTTTTGAGATTGAAGTACAGGGTATGCAAACAACTTGCTCAAATGAATCGGATTTAAACCCAAACAATCTGACTGGTAATCTTTTTCTTTTTTAAAAACTAGTATTCTAGTCAGGCAGTGGTGGCACACACCTTTAATCCCAGCACTCAGGAGGCAGAGGCAGGCGGATCTCTGTGAGTTCGAGACCAGCCTGGTCTATAAGAACTAGTTCCAGGACAGCCTCCAAAGTCACAGAGAAACCCTGTCTCAAAAAATCAACCAACCAACCAAACAAACAAAAACAAACTAGTATTCTATAAGTGATGTACAGGCACACACATCATGGTGCACATGTAGAGGTCAGTTGGTTCTTCCCCACTTCTATGTGGGTTGCAGGGATCAAACTCAGGCCATTAGGCTTGTATAGCAAGTGCTTGACCCATCAGATCTTTTTCTTGTGTGTTTTGCTGCAGTATGGCAGAGCATAAATGAATGAATGAATGAATGAATGAATGAATGAATGAGCTAAGTGAACCTCTGAATTCCACAGCAGAGGGTGAGTAAAGTAGGGCAGAGAAGAGGCTAGTTAGATGCAAGGTACTATTCCAAGCTTTTTTTTTTTTTCCGAGACCAGGTTTCTCTGTGTAGCTTTGGAGCCTGTCTTGGAACTCGTTTTGTAGACCAGGCTGGCCTCAATCACAGAGATCTGCCTGCCTCTGCCTCCCAAGTGCTGGGAGTAAAGAAAGGCATATGCTACCACCACCTGGTACAATTCCAACCTTAATTCACCCACTTTTAGCCATCTAGTACTAAAGCAGTACAGCACAGTGTTGAGTGAATAGATTTTTGGCACCAGACAGAGCTGAGCTGAATTTACTCTAGGCAGCTGTGTGCTCTTGAATAATGGAACCTTTCTAAGTATTCGTTTCAGCAGCCTTACAATGGGGTCAGTAGTAGCTATGCTCTTGAGTACGCACAGGCATAAGCAACTGCACATACACATGTGCATACAGCACACATGCAGCATACTCGCATACAAAGCACCTAAAGGAAACATTTTGAAGACTGGCTATCCTATGTAAAGTCTTCCAGCTGCCGCCACTTCAGATGGCAATGAGCCTTGGAGCTCCCGGATCAAATCCATTTGTGGAGACTAGAGAACACCTCAATGAAGAGATACTGTTTGAGCATGGTTGTGATGAACAACAGAATGTTTGCTATTGGCTGGTAAGGTGGCTTAGCAGATAAAGGTGCCTGCTGCCAAGTCTGATAACTTGAATGTGATTCCTCAACACACATGATGGAAGGAGAGAAACAACTCCCTCAAGATTTTTGTTCTCTGACCTCACATGCATACCATGCATTGAATATATGCATATATGCATTGAATAAAAAAGGGGGGTCTAGTACAGCTGAGCTGGCAGCATGAGCAAATGCAAGGAAATGGGGGCTTAAATTGGGTCCAACCACAGAGGGCACTAAAAGAAGTATTAGTAAACAAAGCTTCAATGGCCTGTGTGATTTATAATTTGGGAAAATAAATGGAATCAGGATTTTGAAGTCCCCATGACAGAAGAATTTGAATTTGTGACAGGGCAAGACAGTTCCTCCATCTGTATTCTTGCTGAGGCCATTTCAGGTTTAACTAGAATTTGATATCTATGATATAGAATCCCATGGAAAATTACCCAACCCTATTCTAGGAACCTGAGGTAAAAATGCCCCAGTTAACTTAGCTTAGCTTTCATTAAATTACCTGCTTGTGCAAATTTTCCCTTCCAGCTAACCAGCTTATTTTAGTTTTTATTAAATTGCCTGCTTGTGCAAACTTTTCCCTCCAGCTAACAGCTTATCTTAGTTTCTATTAAACTGTTTGCTTGTGCAAACTTTTCCCTTTAGCTAATAGCTTATCTTACCTTAAGTAAAACTGCTTACTTGTGCAAACCTCCCCTTGCAGCTGCTGAGTGAGATAACAAATATGTGGTTTTTGCCTTTAAAAGCCCTTTGGCCTAAATGCTCGGGACTATATTTGAGTCCCCAAATACCTGAGTTTAGTTCCAGCTGGCTGGAATAAAGACTTTTAATTGGTTATAAACTGTGTCTGAGTGGTCATCTCTGGTAGGTTCCCTGCAACAATTTCCTTCATTTTGCTGTTCCATGTTCTGCTTTAAAAAATAGTTACATGTGCGCTCACTGTCATTTAGCCTTCATTTCCTAGCCTCCTTGAGTGCCTTTTGCTGACGGGAAACTACCAGGAGAAACTTGTTGGGAGGGTTTCTGGGAAAGTTTTGTTTTATAATGAAAGGACAGATTCCTGATACCATTTTTTCCCCTCTACTTCATGCCACGTGTAGGGTGGCAACCATCTTTTGATCATGAGGTTATGAAGCAGAGGACTCCGGTACAGTTGAGATACTGAGCCAAATCCCCAGCAGCCAAGAGTTTCAAACACCTTGATATCTGAGAAAAGCAAAGGCCTGTACTCTAAGCATCCAGGTTTTCTAGACTTGGGACCCAGATCACTCCTAACTGATTCAATGGGAATACTTTGGCTTTTTAGAATAAAAACAGAAAAAGATGGTCATGGTCATGCATGCCTGTAATCTCAGCACTCCAGAGGTAATGGCAAGAGGACCACAAGTTCAAGATCATTATTAGCTATACAGCAAATTCAAGGCCAGCCTGAGTTACAAGTCTATGTCTCAAAAATTTAATTCAAAAAATAAAGTAGTGTTTCACTCAGGCTGGGATTCCTTGATTTTTTACTTTTTTGAATTCAGAACTCACACTGTTAATGACTGAGACACGATCTAGTATTTGGCTTGTTGATAGCCTAGGACTAGGCATGTGTATAAACTGGTATAAGTACATACCAGGGACAGATTGGCTAAGGATCAGTGCTATGACTCATCAAAACAGGACAGAGCATAGTCTCCTCAATCCATTCATTTGTTCTATCTGTAAACATGTTCTGTCGTCAAAATTTAATGCTGTGACATTAAATCATGACCTGCAATGTCAGATTGATTGAATGCAACATCCATAAAGAGGAGCTAACTGGCCTTTATAGACATTCAGCAGGACAGGCTCGTACTTTTTTTTTTTTTTTTTTTTTTACCAAATATAAGGCAATTTTGTCTAACTTTTCTGCAGGTAGGTGGAGATTCCAAGGGCTGATAAACGTTGGACCCAATGTCAGGTTTCAAGGTCCAATTTCATTCCCCCATTCTTGGCTTTCTTGGTGGCACAAGCCTTTAATAATCTTTGACAACATTAAGGGGAACTAATTTATGCAGCCTTCATAAATATCAAAGCAAAACTCAAGTATATAAGACAGAAATGGATGTTCATACCTGTAATCTCAGCACTTGGGAAGTGGAAGCAGGAGGAGTAATGCAAAAGCAAGGCCAGTCTGGGCTACTCTTCAGTCCAATCTGGACTCTATAATAGAACCTGTCTCTATCCCAAGCCTGAACAATGCAATTATAAAACTCAGGTTATAATTTATATTTTTATCTGGGATATTATTTCTCTCTAAGCTTTACTTTTAGCTTGGGTTTTTGAGTTTCCTTCAATTTTGACTCATTCCATATTGTTCAAAAAACTGTAGAAAACAAAGAATTGGGCATGGTGGTTTTAGTTTGCAGTTTCTGATTCAAGATTCCACATATATTCCTTGTAGAGTCCAAGGAATCCACAGTTGCATTTGGTAGTTCAGAGCCAATCTGAGCCCTTTGCGTTCAGCCTTGCTTTGAGCCTATTATAAAACTGATTCATTTAAATTTTATCACCACCCCAACACTCCTCTAAACTCCACAATCATCTTTTCTTTCCCTTCATTTGGCAGCATATGGCATGATTCCCATTGTGTGGTCTGCATTTATGTATCTCTGTGTGTGCAGGTATTCATGCAGGTCAGAAGAGGGGTTTGTATCCCCTGGAGCTGAAATAACAGATGATTGTGAGCCACCTCTTGTGGGTGATGGGAACTGAACTGCAGTCCTCTGGAAGAGCAGCAAGTGCTCTTAACTACTGAGCCATTTCTTCAGACCCATCCCCATAAGCTTTAATCTGAAAGATAATTTCAACAGGTACTGTAGAAAAACAAGTTTCTCAGTCATCCTGGGAGCAGCAGTCACTTAAAGGTGCTGGTTCTTTTGTTACTTTCTAGCTGTAGCGATCCCTTGGGAGAATGGTTATTTTTGGTTACCTGTTCGGTTGGCTTTATCTGTGTATCATTTATCTGTGTATCATTTCAGCCTAATGAATGGCTAGGCAAATTTGCACTTTCTCACTCTGAGCTGATTTTTACTTTCTCAGTCCTTTCTTTTGTCCAAGAGCCATGAAATTCAGTTCCCAGGACATTATTTTATGAACGCCAGAGCTGCACTACTGAAATCCACTCACTTTGGAGTCAAATTTTCATATTCCTTTCCTTGGGAGAGGAACTGTAATTTATATAACAATAACTGGATAGTGACATTTGTGAGTTAAGATAACACATTTGAACACTATAACACAGACAAATGTTAACATGTTTTGGTACAAAAGTAAACTTTGTAGTACAATTTTAAAAGAAGTCAAGTGTAGCTGTAGGTGGTGGCGCACGCCTTTAATCCCAGCACTTGGGAATGCAGAGGCAGGTGGATCTCTCGGAGTTTGAGGCCAGCCTGATCTATAGAGTGAGTTCCAGGACAGGCTCCAAAGCTACAAGAAACCCTGTCTCAAAACAAACAAACAAACAAACAAACAAAAAACCCAAAAAACAAAACAACAACAACAAAAAACCTCAAGTGAATCTAAATTAAACTGAAACAGGCTGTCTTCACTATTTTGAGAAGTTCAGAGGCTGGTATGGGAGTAGTAGCTAACTTAGCCTAGTTTTTCAAAGAAATTTCCTTATTCCGTATAGAGTACTTGGTGTTAAGCTACTTGCTAAACCAGCTGGTCTATCACAAAACATCTGTACTAAAGGCAGCTGGGTGGACAGCGAATACAAACTCAACCAGGTGCTTACTTACATTTGAGATAAAAATCAAAAGCAAATTGCAGGCAGGTGCACTGTTGGCCCCAAGAAGAGATAAGAGCTGCAAAGGCTATCATTAAGAAGGTGGCCAAGCAGGGCGTGGCAGTGCACGGCTTTAGTCCCAGCACTCCAGAAGTAGAGGCAGCTGGATCTCTTTTGGGTTCAAGGTCAGCCTGGTCTGCAGATCGAGTTCCAGGATAGCCACGGCTATTACACAGAGAAATCCTGCCTCCTAACCGTGACTGTATAGCCCTGGCTGGCCTAGAATTCACTAGGTAGATCAGGCTGTGCTTCAACTCACAAAGATCTGCTTGCCTTTTATTCCCTTAGTGCTAGGATTAAAGGTATGTGCTACAGTTTTAATGGGCTCAACAATTTAATCCTTTGCCTGACAAAAAGGGACCATTTCTTGTGTCATGAGTGCATGTAATCTATCCACATCTGGCTGTAGCCCAGTCATCCTGTGCTTTAAGGACATCTTATAACCCTGGGTCCAAGGAGCCTCCAATCTCCCTGAGTATTAGTGTTGTGCTAGCAGCGGCTAGCAATGACCTTCTCTTCGTAGCTAGCAGGATAGTCTTCCTATAATCTTTTTTTACAGAGGACAAAGTGTCTGGTTTTCAATTGTGAAGAGGTTTTCTTTTTCTTTGGGGGGTAGGGTTTCTTGTCCTCAGCACCATTGACTTGGGACCAAATAATTCTTTGTTGTAGAAGGGCTGTTCTGTGCACCCCAGGAGTTTCCCAGTGTTGCTTCTACCAACCCCATCCCCATACCTGACAACTCAAAGTGTCTCCAGAGGTTGTAGAATGTTCCCTAGAGAGCAAATGAGCTGCAGCTTGACACCACTGCTTCAGAGGATGTGCTGGAAAGTCTACTCCCGCCTGTGAATAAGAGGGAAGGTGATTTGGGTCAGTGAAGAGTTGAGTAAAATGTAACTTTTCCTTCTTTAAAATTGAGACAAGGTCTTACTATATAGGCCTGGCTGGCTTCCAACTTGCAAATCCACCTGCTTCTCTCTCCCAAGTTCTGTGAATTAATGTGTGTGCTACTATACCTGGCATTCCCTCCTAACCCCCCACCTACAGGGTTTGTCTTGGTAACAGGCCTAGCTGTCCTGGAACTAGCTCTGTAGACCAGGCTGGCCTTGATCTGCTGGCCTCTGCCTTCTGAGTACTGGGATTAAATGCATGCATCACCACACCTGGCTAATAATTAGATTATACTGTGAGACCTTGGACATATAAAAAAGTTGTGTACTGTATATAATACACAATGGACTAATAATTCAATGTAGGCAAAGAATGAAATGTCATCTGCAACAGCATGGATGGATGGATCTAGACGACATTATATCCAGTCAAAAAAGGCAGGCACACAAAGCCAGTATCTCACTCATCTCCCTTTAATTGGAATCTTAAAATTCCAATTCATTGAGACAACATTAAATATTTTTTATTAGAGGCTGAGGGCAGGGAAAGGGAAAATGTTACTGAAAAGAGACAGTGTCTCAGGCAGCAATATGCAATGTGGAAATTTTAGTTAATATATCTATGATAGTTAATAGCATCTCCTATAGTTAAGAGTGGATTTTAGCCGGGCGTTGGTAGCTCACACCTTTAATCCCAGCACTCGGGAGGCAGAGGCAGGCGGATCTCTGTGAGTTCAAGACCAGTATGGTACAGAGAGAGTTCCAGTACAGCCTCCAAAACAATACAGAGAAACCCTGTCTCGTAACCCCACCCGCCAAAAAAAGAGTGGATTTTAATTGGACATAGGGATGCACACCTATAATCCCAGTTACTTGGGAGGCTGAGGCAGAGGATCACAAGTTGGGTATCAGCCTAAAATACATGGCAAATTCCAGTTAAAGTCTCCGTCATTTAAGAACCCAACGCAACAAGAAATGGCTGGGGATATAATGGCAGCTTGCTAGCTTACTATAGATAGGCAAGGGTGCGGCAGGGGATGGTGTATTAACTGTTTTCATCCCAAACAATAATGCAGGATAGATGATAGCTACGTTAATGAATCTGATTTGTTCATTTGGCAGTGTATCCATGCACTGCAATTTAACACTGTACCCCATAAATATACGATTTATCAATCTGAAGAGTAAGGTAGTGCAGGAGCTTGTGGTTCCTACTATGAGCTCAAGAGCCAAAAGGCCAACCCCGACAACACAGTGAGACCAAGAATCAAAGAGTACTGCATTCGTACAAGTGGAGAACAAAGAGAATTGTCTAACCTTGCGATGAGCATGAGCATCTGTTACACCTGCGGGAGATGAAGCTGCAAAACGTTGATTAGGTGGGGTCTGAGAAACAGACGCTTTTAATAGTGAATTTCTCCGTGAGTTGTGCATAAGAATCGCTAGGTAACTATTTAAAAACAACAACAACAACAACAACAACAACAAAAAAAAAAAAACTCGAAGCCCAGACATCACGCAAGAACACTTGCATCTGAATCTATGGATATGGAACCCATAGACTTCTTTTTCTTTCTTAGAGGCTTGTACCTGATTCCAAACAGGAGCCAAGATTAGAAAACACATACAAAATATGTGGACTTTTGGAGGAAAAGAGGCGATACGGAAAGATGAAGTAAAAACCCATGCAGGACTGGGCGGCTACTGCAAGGGCAGGGACAAAAGCCAAGAGTACCAGCGAAGAATTTAAGGACTGCATGTGTTTCACAGAAGGGCTCTGGGTGACAGCAAGGAGCTTGGAGCACTCGAGACTGCATTCAAATGACGTTATTGTGCCGCTGCTCCTGTCCCGTTCCATTTTCTCGCTCATTTTCCCACAGTTGACACACACAAAAAAATGACGGTCACGTTCTCTCCCACGCGTCGCGCCAGAGGCGCCTATGGGCGGAGCGCGCGTGGGAGAGTCACGGTGCGCGGTCACCGCCGGTCCCCGGAGAGGAGCTCGCCATAGCGTTAGGGTCCCGAGAGTATACACGGGAGAAGGGCGGCTTCTCCACCAAGCCTTCTCAGCCCACCGCCCAGCTGCGGATGCCTAGGCGGGGGTGGGAGGAGGGTGGGGGGGAAAGGAGCGCCCGGGGACTGCTGACGTTACCGTGACGCGGCCCCACCGGCTGGCGGCACGGCTTCCGGCGGCGCGCGTGCCCCCCTTTTCCGTTTTCCCGCCCACGCGCCGCCTCGCCCCGCCCCCCTCTCACACACCCCTCCCTTTGCCCCCCACCACAGCACAGAGCGGGGAACAGTCACAGGTTGCCAGTGGAAAGGGCCTCCCGCGGGTTCCCCTTCCGTTCTGCCTGGCGACTTCCGCTCCAGGCCGAGCAACATGGACGCTTCAGCCCACCGGCCGGGTGGCCGCTGAGCAGTCGCTGAAGCCAGCTCCCTTGAGCGGTGGCCGGCCGGTCTCTCCGCCCTCCCGTCCGGCGCTTGTGTCCCTGTGGCCGGCCGGCCCGGCCCTTCATGGGGGCGGGCCTCCGCAGCCCCGGCTTGGCTTCCTGTTCAGAGGCGGCCTGGCGCTAGGCGGCGGCCACTCAACCCGCACCCGCCTCGGTGCAGTCACCGAGCCCGGGAGGGGAGGCTCCAGGGCCGCATCTCGGGCGGTTGTGCCAAGCCGGGCTGTGAGTCGCCATGGCCCCAGTGCAGCTGGAGAACCACCAGCTGATCCCTCCGGGCGGCGGCAGCGGCTCCGCGTCTGCCCCGGCTCCCCGCCTCCGGCTGCCGCAGTAGCGGCAGCAGCTGCGGCCGCGGCTAGCCCTGGTTACCGGCTTAGCACGCTCATCGAATTTCTGCTGCACCGGGCCTACTCGGAGCTTCTGGTGTTGACGGACTTGTAAGTGTCGCGAACGCATACCTGCTTCCCGGCTCCCCACTTGCCCTTCCCGCCCTGTGAGCGGATAGAGGCTTGAGCCTGCCGTTTACTGAGCGCGGCTGTTTAGTGTAGGGTTTTGGTATTCATGGGGTTCAGGTTCTGGGGACATGGGGGAGGTTAGTAGTATTGGGGATCTGGTTGGCGATGAAAGCACTGAGGCTGGTTGGTTGCGCATGTTACTCTTGTGCTGATTGTCTTTAGGATTTTTGTCTTGAGTTCTCAGCAGAACTCTATTGATTTCTTGGTGGAATCTTTTTAAAACCCTAAGGCGGAGAGTTAAACATTCAGGACTACGTAAAATTCTCACTGAACGCGATTCTCAAAGAAGGGAAATGCTTTTACAGCCTTTTGACAGTATGTTTTAAATGTACATTGCAATTGTTTCTCTTTGGACTCAGGAGATAGATTTTGTTTAAAATCTTACATTCTGAGTCCTGAGACATTTGAAAGCGTTTGAAGTCTCTCTGAATGTAGTGAAAGTAAAATACTTTTAACTAACGAGCCTGCTGATTTCAGTCACCTAGTTACCTACGAAATGCCTTGAGGCGTGATTAGGGTGTTAATCCCTTCAGAATACAAGCAGAATACACTGATGGTTCAGGGTGCGAAGAGGCTCAGTGTGCAAAGAAAACGCATTGTGAAATTTTGGAACTCTGTTTTACATCTTCTAGCTGAGGTTGATAAAAGTTTTCATCTTTTACCTACCTATTGTGAGGCTCCATCAGGTTTCCACGAAAATACATGAGTATGCCGGCATTAGGAAGTATTTGTGATACTTTGTTACTGGAGAATTAAATACTTGGTTGTCCATGACTAAAAGACTTAGAGACAGCTTCATATACTCTTGTAAAACATTCCCTTTCATTTTTGATGTAATATTTATTGAATGAGACAAAGCTTAACCTTCGCAAAAGAGGTCTTTTTGAGACAGGGTCGTCTTCTAACCTTCAGTTCTGGTTCAGCCTCTTTCGTGCTGGTATTACTAGTGTGGATCAACACACTTGACTGAGATTTTTTTCTTTCAGCGCAAAATCCTCTATTTTCTAAGTGTTAGGATTAGAGGTGTGTGGCTCCTCCCCTCCCCACAGCTTCTGACAGGGAGAGAACTAGGTGTCACCTTTAGGAGGTTTTCTTTCTTTTTTTTTTTTGAGACAGGGTTTCTCTGGCTTTGGAGGCTGTCCTGGCACTAGCTCAGGGTGGTCTTGAACTCAACAGAGATCCGCCTGCCTCTGCCTCCTGAGTGCTGGGAAGTTCTTGTAGTAATACACTATTCTGGGCGGTGGTGGCTCACACCTTTGATCCCAGCACTCTGAAGACAGGTGGGCGGATCTCTTTGTGTTTCAGGCCTTGGTCTACAGAGTGCCAGGACAGCTAGGGTATATGGTGAAATCCTGTCTCGAAAAACCAGAAAAAAAAACTTACAAGAAGTTTCATATATGTCTTGTGCATAGCTGTGGAAAAAGACTATGATCATGGATCGAGTGATTTGGTTTTCTATAGAGGAGTTGTATAAATTTATTGAATTGTGTTCTATTTGTAAGTTTTTGGACCGGTTTATGGAGAGGCATCTGTTTTATTACTGTGGAATAATTTTGTGTGATGATTCCTACACGTATCTCAAGCATAGACCTCAGCTGAATTCCACATTCTGTGTCCAGATCCATGCATTTCGATATCTAACCCAGGAGCTGGGGTTGGTGGTAGATTTATGGCTAGGACCTTAGCATTTGGGAAGCTAAAATAAGCTTTAGTCAAGTCTCAAGCTACGTAGTGAGACCCTATTTCAAAAAATACCCCACAGACAGATGTAGTGGTACATGGCTTTAATTTCAGCATAGGCAGGTCAATCTACAGTCTAGGACAGTGAGTGTTACACAGTAAAACCCTGTCTCAAACCAACAAATCCCTTCCCACCTCCCAACACACACAAAGAAACCACACAGAGACACACACAAAAAAAAAACACATAGAAAAAAGTTTTTAGGATAACTTCATTAGACTAACATTTGTGGTCTAAACCAGAATACCTTTGAACAGGAAAAAAGATGCTATAATATAAATACAGTAGTGAACACTTGTAGCCCCAACACTATGGAGGTCAAGGCAGGAGGATCAGAAATTAAAGAACAGCCTGTAGGCAACTTAGGGAGTTTGCTGTCAGCTTGGACTGCTTGGTATTATGTATCAATAATAATGCCCAGTGGGCTGGAAATGTAGACTAAGGGGTAGAGCATTTGCCAGTTCCTGACTCTGGCTCACCAAGCACCAAAAAAAAAAAAAAAAAAGCAACAGCAAGCATACATGGGGACTGTGCTGTCCAAACCATGATGGTCATTTCACTTTTACTTTTATTTTTTTTTATTTTCGAGACAGGGTTTCTCTGTATTGCTTTGGAGCCTGTCCTGTAACTTGCTCTGTGGACCAGGCTGGCTTAGAACTCACGAAGATCTGCCTGCCTCTGCCTCCTGAGTGCTGGGATTAAAGGCGTGCTCCACCACCACCCAGGCTGTCACTTTTACTTTTAAGGCCCTGAGAGAACTGTCTTATGTACTCTACGTTTTTAATTTATATGCTCATAGTCTCCTTCTGTTCCATCTACCTGTCGTAACCTTGATGTTTCTTGGTAGTTCTTGGCACAATTTACAATTGGATGATGCCTCTGCTCTTTTTCTGGAAATACATGTGGTTTTCCTTCTCATTTCCTTTAGCTCTAATCTCACATATATTTTAGATCAAAGACTTTCTCCAAGAACTCTACACCTTCTGTCCTCCTCCTTTGGTGTTTTTTCCCTATAATGCTTACTTCTTGAGACATCATTAACATACTCTGCCTCCCCCATGGAATAGAAAATCCAGGAGAACAAGGGTTTTAATTTGTTTTGGTTTCCCAGTGACAAGAACAATGTCTGGCATGTATTTGGGGCTTAACCAAATTTAGTACATGAATGAATGCATTTTCAGAAATACTTCTTTAAACCATGGGTAGTTAAGGGAAAAGCAACTTTTTATTTGTTTATTTGGAGGCACAGTTTCTCTGTAATAGTTCTATCTGTCCTTGAACTCACAAAGATCTGCCTTCTCTGACCCCCATACTCTGGGATTAAAGGTGTGCACCACCTCCGCCCTGCTGAACTGTTGTTGTTATTATTAATTTTTTTCAGACAGGGTTTCTCTGTGTAACCCTGACTGCCCTGGAACTAACTGTGTAGACCAGGCTGGCTTTGAACTCACAGAGATTCCCCTGCTGGGAATTAAAACCACCCCTGGCACCATTGCTATTCTTGGTATTTAAATAAACAACCCCATGACAAAATACCAATGCACATAAAATAAAATTAAAATTAAAAAAAAAGAAGAGCAAGACTGTCTCAAAAACAAAACCAAGAAGTTTTATTTGTCACATAACAAATTGAAAAAGGGGTTGAAATTACAGCCAGTTGTTGCTAGGAATTAAACCCCGGTCCTCTGGAAGAAGTCAGTGCTCTTAACCACTGAGCCATCTCTCCAGCCCTACTCTTGCTCTTCTATAGTCAAGGTTGGCATGGAACTTTGAATCCTCCTGCCAGAATTAATGTGTTAATGTACTTTAATGTAAAAGTCTTGAGGAACATGGTACTTAGTTTTTCAACATCTGGTTCTGTTTGAAACATGTAAGATAAAAAAACAGCTTTGAATGCAATGGTGGCAAATACATTCAGGAGGCAGAGGTAGGCGGATCTCTGTGAGTTTGAGGCCAGCCTGGTCTCCAGAGCGAGTGCTCCAAAGGCTCCAAAGCTACACAGAGAAACCCTGTCTCGAAAAGCCAAAAAAAAAACCAAACAAACAAACAAAAAAACAAAACAAAAAAACAAAAAATAAGATAATAACCTGGAAAAAAGTGATTATTTCTTTGATGCTACCTATATTCCTTGGTTTAGTTGTTTGGTTTTTTTGTTGTTGTTGTTCGAGACAGGGTTTCTCTGTGGCTTTGGAGGCTGTCCTGGAACTAGCTCTTATAGACCAGACTGGCCTTGAATTTAGAGATCTGCCTGCCTTTGCCTTCCAAGGACTGGGATTAAAGGCGTGTGCCACCACCATCCTGCCTGGTTTTAGTTTTTTAGACCAAGTCACTAGGGAGGTTTAGAGTATTAGTGGCTACCTCTCCATTACCAATATCAAATGTCCTATTTGTAGACTTAGACACACACACACACACACACACACACACACACACACACACACACACACACACACACACACCAAAGCAAATAAAAAAACAAAAAAACCCCAAACCCCCCAAAACCAAACCAAACCAAAGCAAAAAAAAGCCAGCTTCAATAATTTAGATGATTTGTTTTGAGCCCCATTTTTCTAGATTGTTTTTCTTCTGCTTCTTCACCTCTAACACATGCTTATACTTTTTGCCTTTACTTCTTAGGGACATGCTCTTTGCTTTTTAACCTCTTTGCTAGGATTACAGCCAATAGACTTTTACTGAAGTATGGAATAAATATGTTCTGTGCCATCTTGCAAACATTTGCATCTTAGGGCTTTCCCCCATGTGGTAGATTTCCATAAAGGATTTTAATTTATTAATTTTTATTTTATATGCATTGGTGTTTTGCCATGGTGTCAGGTCCTCTGGAACTGGAATTACAGACAGTTGTGAGCTGCCATGTGGGTGCTGGGAATTGAACCCAGATTCTCTGAAAGAGCAGTCAGTGCTCTTAACCACTGAGCCATCTCTCCAGCCCCCCATAAAGGATTTTAAAATAGTAGTGTAAGCATTGGGATAAAAGGGAGGCAGGCAGCAAATCCTGTCCTTTGTTCTAGAAATGGTAGAATTTCTGGTGTTCTCTGGGGGCAGGTAGGAGCTGGAACAATGGTTCCTGTTTTCCTATTCTACCCCTAAGCTCTACTGTCTCCCCATCCCCCTAATCCTCAATTTTCTCTCTCTGGAGAAGGGTTCTCAGGGAGTACTCTGAGGAGCTTTTTTCATGTAGAGGAATTTACCAGGGGCTGCTTTTATTTGTAATCTTTGCGACAGGCTCTTACTCTGTTTCCCAGGCTGGTCTTGTGGCAGTCCTTCTTTCTGTCTCAGCCTCCCAAGTGCTTGTGAGTACAGTTTGTGCTGCCATACCTGGTTCTTATTTGCAGGCTTCTAATAGGCCTTCAGTTTCTATTTGACTTTCTGGTATACCGGCCTTTCCAGCCCATACTTAGTTTAAACTCCCACCTGCACCTTGACCTCTGTCTTGGTTTTCCTGAACCTTACCTCTCCCCTAGGGATTGAGCCCAGGCATGTGCTATGCAGGTGCTCTACCACTGAATTATATACCCCAGCTCTCTACCTAGTTCCTCTGTCACTCTGATCATATCTGTAGCTTCCAGCGATCCCAATGTCTTCCTTGAGAATAAGACAGAACTTACTTTAATGGTTTCCCTTCCTTGTACCTTTCTCTGTTTATGAAGCACATTGTGTGTGTGTGTGTGTGTGTGTGTGTGTGTGTGTGTGTGTGTGTGTGTGTGAGAGAGAGAGAGAGAGGAGAGAGAGAGAGAGAGAGAGAGAGAGAGAGAGAGAAAGAGAGAGAGACCATTAAGCAGCTGGGGTGCATTCTTCAGGATCTGATTATTGCTGGGCAGGCTTGAGGGTTCAGGACATCGAGTCTTACACCATGAGCTACAGGTTACTGGAATGTGGAGGTTCAGAAGGCTGATTAGGACCTTTCCAAGCTTTGGAAGTAGTATAATTTATTAAGGAGAAAGTTGACAGAGGTTGCTGGCAATCAGTACTGGAGAACTAGCAAAAAGAAATCAAGAACACTACTGGTTCTATTTATAAATAATATAAATCTTTCATTTAACCACTGTGCAATGTCATAATTGCCATAAAACATTGATTGCACCCTTAGCTTTCAGATTCACCTACTATAACATAACATAATGGGATTACTGCTAAGAATCAAAGTGTTCAGAGAGGTTTGGGTTCAGAGAGGCTGATAACTAAGCAATATTCCTACACCTGTAGCCATTTTGGTCTTAAAAGATACTTTTTCTGACTCTGATACTATGTGCTGATTTGAGACTTGGGATGCTCATTCATTTATTTTCTAGAGACAGGGTGTCTGTGTAGTCCTGGCTGTCCTGGAACTCACTATGTAGACCAGGCTGGCCTCAAACTGAAACAGATTCTCCTGCTTTTGCCTCCTGAGTGCTGGGATCAAAAGGTGTGGAACCACCCACATCCCAGGACTTGAGCTTTTTAAATGTTTGAAGTTTACACAGTATCTTCTGAATCATTTTGAGTGGAAAGAAATGTTGCTTTCTCAGTTTCTACTTTACAGCCATATTGTTGCTAATTTATCAGTGCAGGGAGTTAGCAGCCACTTGAGCCTATAGTTACTGTTTGCTCAGTTTTTCTGAAAGTGTGAAGATACAAAATAGAGTCAGAGTACAGGCAATTACCACATTTTGACCAAGGCATCCATATATTTAATCCATTTCTTTTTTTCTTCTTAGATTGCCAAGGAAATCCGATGTGGAAAGGTGAGTATGAAAAAAATCTTAAATCTTTCTCACTGATTTTTCCCCCTTCTAATCTGTTAGTATAGGTATGGATGAGTCTGTTGATGGTGTAGGGCTGTGGATTAGGAACCTAGACCCAAGGAAACCTAGAACTGTGTATTCAATCAGCATTCAGGAGCACCAGGGAATGCCTTCTTCTTCTTCCTCCTCCTCCTCCTCCTCCTCCTCTCCTCCTCCTCCTCCTCCTCCTTCTCCTTCTCCTCCTTCTCCTTCTCCTCCTTCTCTTTCTCCTCCTCCTCCTCCTTCTCCTCCTCCTCCTTCTCCTCCTCCTCCTCCTCTTCTCCTTCTTCTTCTTCCTTCTTCTGGTTTTTTGAGACAGGGTTTCCCTGTGGCTTTGGAGGCTGTCCTGGAACTAGCTCTTGTAGACCAGGCTGGTCTCAAACTCACAGAGATCCCCCTGTCTTTGCCTCCCGAGTGCTGGGATTAAAAGCCTGAGCTGCCACCGCCACCACCACCAGCAGCTGGTCAGTTTTAAGAGAAGGAAACAAGCTAGGTTTGTTCTGCCTATTGTGGGGTAGGGATAGGAAAGAACACTGGGCTTTTGGAGAATTAACTCATTCACCTTATCAGTTGAGACATTATGGTGTCAGAAAACCACATTACAGTAGTTTGCAGAGAAGGACATCTTTTTGATAGAGAAGCATATTAAGGGGAAAAAATGCTAGACAAACCTAGTTATTTGTTGGTAAGAGAGGGACAGCACCAATGTACTAAGTCCTAAGGTAGGTGGTGTTCAGGTGGTTGTGTGGTGCTGGGTGTTGAACCAGTTAGAGCCTTATGTTCTGAGCTACAATCCCCCCCATCAGGATCTTATTGTACTTTTAACACATGTGTTGTGTCTCAGTCTTGCTTGTTTTCTTTTATAATCCTTGACAGACACTGACAAAGAGCCATAAGTGCGCCCTTGGCTTTTCTTTTTGTGTTTCCGGTAATCATGGTGTTGACTGTTCTTAAGGAAGCCTTTCAGGTTGTGTGTGGTTTTCATGCACTCTCAATAGCACCTTGACTTTGACGTATTCAGTCAGCATTAGACTTCAGCAAAAACGTACATGGATGCATTGCATCATGGTGATGTTATTGGCAAGATGCAGAGACGTTGGTTGGATTTGTAGGTCATTGAAAAGTCACATTAAAATTAATAAATTTGACTGTGTTTGGAGGTAGGTTGGTATTCTGGGTCTTGCCGTTAGTACTGGCATGTTGATGCTTTCTTCTCTTCAGTGTCTTAAACAATGAAAGGTATGATTGTCAGTTGTGTAGTGGTTCTGAAGAGGTCTAGCTAACATATAGAAGGCAGAGAGTTTTTGATGAAGTTCTTAAAGCTTTATGAGATGATAAAAATATTGGTGATTGCTGAGTGAGAAAGCATAGAAGTGAGTACAGTATAAAAATAGATATGGACAGACCTACATATTGTGTTTAATTTGGCTAAGGTAATGAACTTTGCCATTGAAATTCATCCAAATAAAGAGCTTCATAGCAAAGTTCCTTGTTAAGGTTTTTTTTTTTCCAGTTATGCTGTTAAAAGTTGGGAAATAGCCCTTGATTTTGTAGGAAGCGCATAGTTCAAAGCTCTGGTAAAGAATATATTTCAACTCCTCTAACCAAAATGATAACTAGTTACCAGTATTTTCAGTTATGAAATTTATACTTCATAGCTCCTAAATTGGTCCCCTCTGTGACTCATTTCACTTCTTCTACCTCATATCCATGAAAATAGTATGTTATAGGAATAATTTATTATAATAAAAAATTAGTTTCAAAATGTAATCATTGTTGCCGGCCTTGGTGGCGCATGCCTTTAATCCCAGCACTCGGGAGGCAGAAGCAGGCGGATCTCTGTGAGTTTGAGACCAGTCTGGTCTACAGAGTGAGTTCCAGGACAGCCTCCAAAGCCACAGAGAAACCCTGTAAAAAAAAAATGTAATCATTGTGGAAAAACTCCTATTGGATTTATTGCTCTGTGGTAAAAGGTACAGACAGGCAGGATACAAAAATGAGATGAAATTAATATTTATATAAATACTTTAGGATAATTTAGTTGTTCTTAAACACACATGAAACAAATTGTGAAATATAATGTGCTGGTTCAGATGATGATTATTTTATTTTACAGGAAAATAGAAATTGTGCAGTTTGCTAGCCGGACACGGCAACTCTTCGTTCGATTATTAGCTTTAGTAAAATGGGCTAATGATGCTGGCAAAGTAGAAAAGTGTGCGGTGAGTTAACCTTTTGATTTTTACTTATAAAATAACTTGAATGCTGGACATGCCTGTGATCTTAGCACCTAGGAAGCTGTGTAAAAGGAGTCATGAGTTCTGGGTTAGTGAGAGTACATGGCAACATGCTATTTTGAAACAAACAAAATAACTTTAAATGTTTTGCATAAGTTAGAATTTTAGCTTTAACTCCTGTTGATTAAGTGTTATTACCATTGTCAATAATTCTTCCTTTATGAAGTTCCACAATGCATTTCTGCTCAAGCCTGGTATTTATTTTTGGACTTGACCAAAAGGAAGAGGAGATACCTGGAAGACCTTACATGAGGAGACTTTAATATATCTTTTTCATATCCATGTTATTGCTTTGAGTTTAGCAATCCTAGTCCATTCATCCTGTCCACCACCCTTCCTGACTGATTTCCCTGCCTCTTTATTTTGAGGCAGCATTTCACTGTGCAATCTAGGCTAGCCTTGTATTTGCTATGTTGCCTAAGCTGAAGTCAAACTTGTGATCTTTGTGCTTCAGTGTCTTGAGTGCTGGATTACAGGTATGCACCACCATGCCTGGCTTCCACTAGAGTTTCAACATCCATTTCCCTGTTCACTGGTGATGTTGAGTATGTGTTCATTGGACATTTGTATTTCTTCCTTAGAGAAATGTCCATTCGCTGCTCAAAGTCTTAACAATTATTAACCATATTGATAGTTGGTGTGTAAACATGTTTTTTCTTTTCTTTGAGACAGGGTTTCTCTGTGTAGCTTTGGAGTATAAATATGTTTTAAAAAGCATACTGATTACTTGGTATCTATGAGATTATTAATAAGTTGCTCAAAACTAAAGCATTAGTATTTGATTTTTAGTGTATCTTGACTTCTGCAACTGTTTCATTACACAGTACTGCAGACTAGATAAACTGATGTCTCAATTAATCTCCTATCTTCCCAGAGGGAAGGTCTCTGATTTTCCTTTTCTTTAACTTGGTCTTATGAACATTTTTACCTGTGAGGGATAAGATTTTTTTTTGAGACAGGGCTTCTCTGTACAGCCCTGGCTGTCCCAGAACTCTATCAATAGACTAGGCAGGCCTCAAACTTAACTGAGATCCGCCTGCTATTGTCTCCCAAGTGCTGGGATTAAAGGTGTACAACACCTCAACCTAGTTAAGTGACAAGATGTTTTCTGTGTTTGTTTTTTGGTTTTTCAAGACAGGGTTTGTCTTCCTAGTAGAGATCCACCTGCCTTTTCCTGAGTACTGGGATTAAAGGCAAGTGCCACCACCGCCTGGAGCAACAAGATTCTTCTGTCTTTTTTTTTTTTTTTAATGTGCATTGGTGTTTTGCCATGGTTGTCAGGTTCCCTGGAAGTGGAGTTACAGAGAGTTGTAAGCTGCCATTTGGGTGCTGGGAGTTGAACCTGGGTCCTCTGGAACAGCAGCCAGTGCTCTTCACTGCTGAGCCATCTCTCCAGCCCCAATAAGATTTTTAAAATGTCCTAAATCTGAGTTAAACCAGTTTAGCAGTTGAGACTGTGTTTTAGTACTATCATGGCTATGAATAAGAAGTTAGTGTTGGTGGCATTGATAGAACATGGCACTAGTTATAAAAGGTAGCATTTCTTTTGTGTTAAGCTGTATAGTGGGAACAAATAAAAAGCCTGGACAGCAGTGGTGGCACACACCTTTAATCTTAGCCCTTGGGAGGCAGAGGCAGGCAGATCTCCATTTTCTGGTTTTAGCTTTTCTAATATTAAGCTCTGTTTCTTTGAAACAAGGTCTTCACTTGTGAATCAACTTTTCTCACCTCTAAGGTGATAGTAATTTTAGAGTTGTAGAAATTAGATAATAAAATAGCTAGAAGAGGAAAAAGATACAGATCACTGTCTTTGTATGATGCTCTATTACATTAATTCTGGGTGACAGGGTTTAAGTTGTCCATCAGAAGCTTGTTTGAAGGACATGAGAGAAAGGAATACTAGGTATTGATGTAAAACAGAATTAAAGGTTTAAAGGAGATAGTTTTTTAGCCTACTCTCTCTACTCTACTCACTACTGCACTGCATAGAGAACTGGTAGAAAGAATTTCTGTATTGTGCAGAAAGTACTGCCAGTATGTACTGAGTGTTTACTATGTTCTGAAGGCTAGAAATGTATTTAATTCTCAGAACAACTTCATGAGGTTGGGAATCATTACCTCCATTTTACTGTTGAAAACCTTAGGTTTAGAAAGGTTAACATTTTTGCCCAAGCAGACAGGGCTAGTAAATTACAGATTTAAAATTTAGATCAAGGCAGTCAAGGAGTCCATGATTTTTTTTGTTTTTTTTGTTTTTTTTTGTTTTTGTTTTTGTTTTGTTTCATTGTTTTTTTTTTTTTTTGAGTCCATGATTTTAACTACTTCATTGACACCTAGTACTAGAAGTCTGTCAGAGTAAAAACATTTTACTTTATTCTCTTCCTAAAATTTGATATTATGTATGAGTGATGTCAAAAGTGGAGAAATGAAAAAATACTATTTTAATGTCATAGAGATAGATACTTCTTCAAATAAATATGAAACTACCTATTTTGATATCTTTTGAAACTTGCTTTGGAGTATATAAATGATATTTAAGAAAACAATTTTTAAGGCAGCTTATTTACTCTTTGCTTTAAAGATGATCTCAAGCTTTTTAGATCAGCAAGCTATCTTGTTTGTGGACACTGCTGATCGCTTGGCCTCATTAGCTAGAGATGCACTGGTCCACGCACGCCTGCCTAGTTTTGCTATCCCATATGCCATTGATGTGCTGACTACTGGCTCTTATCCACGGCTTCCAACCTGTATCAGGGTAAGTGGTTTGCTCCTCTCTGTACTCATAAAAGCTGAAGGCTTTGGGTTTGGATTATGTAGCATAGGAAAAATCCATATTTTAAAAGCTAGTTTATGTAGTTTTTTTTTTTTTTTAATCTAGAAGTAAAAGTGTGGTAGCTTGAAATAAATTGGGGTCATGATATGAGTAGATATCGATCTGGGGAATCTGTTCTTTCCTCTTTTTTCTCCTTCATTTTCTCCCCCTTTCCTGTCCTTGTTGGGAGTAAGCAGATGTACAAATATCATTTAGCTTCTATTTGAAGTATGAAAATAATTGCGTAGTGGTAGCATTTTGGAAGTGCATTCAAAATGTATTATGGTAGATTGAATGATTTTGTGCTATTGTATTCTGTACATTTAGGAAATGGAGGAACTCATTAGTAATATTAACTTGTTATAAAGAACATGGTTTTACCAAGGTTACAGAATTATACTCAAATGCAGAGTCTCTATTATTGGATGTAGACAACAGAAATAGGTATTGTCCTCTTGAGTAAAGTAAGAACATGTATAAAGACAAGTGCAAGTAAACAATTTCATCTTTTGCATATTATTTTAAAGATTCTTTTTTTTTGTAGGATAAAATTATTCCTCCAGACCCAATTACCAAAATTGAGAAACAAGCCACACTTCATCAGCTTAATCAGATTCTTAGACATAGGCTTGTAACAACAGATCTTCCTCCACAGCTAGCAAATCTTACAGTGGGTATGTACCTAAAATTTTTTTTTGTAAGAATATTTTCTTGTGCTGATCAGTGGTGGCGCATGCCTTTAATCCCAGCACTTGAGAGGCAGAGGAAGGTGGATCTCTGTGAGTTTGAGACCAGCCTGGTCTACAGAACTAGTTCCAGGACACCTAGGGCTGCTACACAGAGAAACCCTGTCTCAAACAAACAAACAAAATAAAAGAGAGAGAGAGAATATTTTCTTGGCCTGGCTGGGCAGTGGTGGTGCATGTCTTTAATCCCAGCACTCAGGAGGCAGAGGCAGGCTGGTCTTTGTGAGTTGGAGGCCAGCCTGGTCCACAGAGCTAGTTCCAGAACAGCCAAGGCTACATAAAGATACCCTGTCTTGAAAAAAGAATATTCTTGGCCTTTAGAGATGGCTCAGAGGTTAATAACACTGGCTGCCCTTCCAGAGGTCTTGAGTTCAATTCCTGCCAACCTCATGGTGGCTCACAACCATCTGTAATGAGATCTGGTGCCCTCTTCTGTCATGTAGGCGAACATGCAGGCAGAACACTGCATACATAATAAATCTTAAAAAAAAAATATTTTCTTAAATGTCCTTTTCTTGAAAGAACAGGTAAATAAAGTTTTAAGTTTTATGGTATTTGAATCTATGATTTGCTATCCATAATTGTTCTGTTTTTAGTACCTAAAAATAATGTGCTGATAATTGCAGTGGGGGTGGGGAGTGAGTGTGATTACCTGAGGTTGGAAGAGAAAAGAGGCCCCAAAGTTAAGCCTGGAAAACATGCTGTGCTGTTGATTTGTATGTAGGAAGAGTTGCCTTTGGTTTCTTCCTTTCTTTCTTTCCTTTTTAAAGATTTTATTTATTTATTATGTATATAATATTCTGCTTCCATGTACATCTACACACCAGAAGAGGGTACCAGGTCTCATAACGGATGGTTATGAGCTACCATGTGGTTGCTGGGAATTGAACTTAGGACCTCTGGAAGAGCAGCAGTTGGTGCTCTTAAACTCTGAGCCATCTCTCCAGCCTGCCTTTGGTTTCTTAATGACCTAGACATTGGCTACTGTCTGTGTCTGAACTATTGACTTGGTTCAACACTTAGGACAAAACTTATAGTCCATGTAAAATGTCTTATAAATGAAACTGAAACTTGGAGATTATCCAGAAGCTTATTGTTTTAAAGCAGTGTCCTCTTCTTCCTCTTCTAAAAGCAAATGGCCGTGTGAAGTTCCGAGTTGAAGGAGAATTTGAAGCAACTTTGACAGTAATGGGTGATGATCCAGAAGTTCCATGGCGCCTTCTCAAACTTGAAATTCTAGTTGAAGATAAGGAAACAGGAGGTAAATCATCATAGTACTGGTTTTGGTATTCTTTTTTCCCCCTTAAACATCCATCCATCCATCCATCCATCCATCCATCCATCCATCCATCATTTATGGTCTTGGCATTCTTATTGAAGTATTCCTGCAGAAAACTGTGTAGCAAATTATTCTGTAATTTGAAGCAAACTTTTGATAAGCATAATTACCTACTGATTGGGGAAATTTCAGTGTTTCTTAATGTATAATATTCTATAGTTTTCTCAGGATAATCCCAGGTCCCCTTTTTTAAATTTTACATTCATTTTTAGTATATACTTCCTTGGTTAATGCTATAACAGTGACTTCTCTTTTTTAATTAACTGCCTTCTTTTCTTCTGCCGATGGTAGATGGCCGAGCTTTGGTTCATAGCATGCAAATCGACTTTATCCATCAATTGGTGCAGTCTAGGCTTTTTGCTGATGAGAAACCTCTCCAGGACATGTACAACTGTTTACGTATCCTTCTGAAATTTGAGACATGTACTGTAAGGATTTTGTTTCCCTCTTTCCATTATATTTTCTGTTTACCCTTTGTCCTGAAATGTTGTAGTCTGGCCTCTCCTTCCCATCCCTCACTTTTTTTGGGTAGAAATAGACATGTAGAGCCAGTCAGTGTGAACATTAATGATACATGTATAATAAGACAGGTTTTAAATTTTATCCCTGACTTTGCAGGCAACTCCTAAAATTGATTACTTTGAAATAGTATTGTTTGCTGGCCAAGTTTGTACATGCCTATAATCCCAGCATCTGAGAGGCAAGGCTGTGTAGTTAGTAACAAAGCCAGCTTGCATTACATAATGAGAACATGTTCCAAAAAGGTACCATTTTGGTCTGAAAATGTATTGATCAATTTGTATTTTCTAAACAGTGATGAATAAAGGGATAAACCTGGATCTAGTTTTGTTTATTTAGGTCAAAATTATCAGCCCTTTTTCTAAAATTATGTCACATTACTACTACTTATGATTTGTCATTTGAGAATATAATTTTAGAAAACCACAAATTTTGTCTTATTTAGGATGAGTCATTAGACAAAAATGATTCCAAAAAATTTCTTCATTGCCAGCTTTTTGGGCATAGATTCCTTGTTAGATGACATTTGCCTGTGCTTATTTGCTGCTTATTTAACATGTTATATTGGATTTTCTTAACATAAATCAGATTGTTTCTGCTTATCACTTCAATTAGAAGTGCTACATTCCCAGACTCTGATGTTAATCCGAGAGAGGTGGGGCGACCTTGTACAGGTGGAAAGGTATCATGCTGGAAAGTGCCTCTCTCTCTCAGTTTGGAAGTAAGTAAAATTGGTTCTGGTAGGTCTGAGTTGGGGGGCGGGTTTCTTTCCCTCATATAAGTGATTTATTACATATGAATAGCTATGTGCCCAGAGTAATGTAATTTAACTTAGTTACATTCCAATATCATGTAGACCACATGAGACATCCATAATTGCTACATTTTTTAGAGTATTCCACTTTAGATTTGTAGGCATATATTTTTTTTAAGTTAGATTCACTTACTGTGGGCTCATGCCAGATTGTTCAAAGACTGTTAAGTTTAGACCAGGTTTTTGGGTTGTGCTGGTGATCAAACCCAGTGCCTTATGAGCACTCTGCCAATAGAGCTATATCCCTGGTCCCCAAAGGTTAGATTGTTGAGTTACCACTTTTTAAAACATACTTGCTCATCACAGTTTCCCATTTTAAATTGTAACTTTGAAAACTGATTTGTACTAAATTGGTATGAGGCTACTTACCTTTAATTCTTGTTTGAACTTGACTTCTGAGTTTCTGTAGAAAATCAGGCAGACTACCTATAAGGTGATTTCTGTTTAAGTTTTGTGGTTTTGTTTTGTTTCTTCTTTTTGCATATGTGAGTGCTTGTATTTTATTTTAAAATCACGATTGTTTTAAAAATGTAATAGAGCAAATGCTGAATTGGATTATGGAATAACTGTCTTCTCAGTCTTAATGTATTCCCTGCACAAACACACACTGAGGGCCTGCTATGGTCCAGGTTCTGACTCAGCATAATGCATGTTTCTGTTTGACTAGAAAAGTTAAAAAGCTGTGTTTATATGTCATTCTCCCCCTGCCCTCTTTCAGTCAACAGGTTCTGGGGAGAAAAACAGGCACAGCATCTGTTCACAAAGTTACAATTAAAATCGATGAGAATGATGTCTCCAAGCCTTTACAGATTTTTCATGATCCTCCTTTGCCAGCTTCTGATTCTAAATTAGTAGAAAGAGCTATGAAGGTAAAGGATTCTCAGTGTATTTTAATACTGATTTTATCAAATATAATTTCGCACATATAAAACTTTTAGCACAAATTTTTTTAAATATGTAATCATTTCTAAAACCTTGTATGAAACTTTTTTAGGTCAATTTCATACTTCTGTATTTGTTTGTCTTTTTAACATCTGATACTATATAAAATAATTTTTTTTTCAAGACAAGGGTTTCTCTGTGGCTTTGGAGGCTGTCCTGGAACTAGCTCTGTAGACCAGGCTGGTCTCGAATTCACAGAGATCCACTTGCCTCTGCCTCCCAAGTGCTGGGATTAAAGGCGTGCGCCACCAACGCCCGGCTTATAAAATAATTTTTAATATCTTTCAGTTTAAGTATGTAGGACAATGCTGTGGATTGCATCTAAGCATACACTCTTTTTCTTTTTCCTTTTTTTTTTTCAAGACAGGGTTTCTCTGTATTGTTTTAGAGCCTGTCCTGGAACTAGCTCTGTAGACCAGGCTGGTCTCAAATTCACAGAGATCCACTTGCCTCTGCCTCCCAAGTGCTGGGATTAAAGGCGTGCGCCACCAACGCCTGGCTTATAAAATAATTTTTAATATCTTTCAGTTTAAGTATGTAGGACAATGCTGTGGATTGCATCTAAGCATACACTCTTTTTCTTTTTCCTTTTTTTTTCAAGACAGGGTTTCTCTGTATTGTTTTAGAGCCTGTCCTGGTACTCGCTCTGTAGACCAGGCTGGCCTCTGCCTCCCAAGTGCTGGGATTAAAGGCATACATATACTCTTAGGCTGAATTATTCCTCTAGGCTCGTTTAAGTTTTGTATTTTAAATCAGACCATTTTATTTTTTAAGCTCTGGCATCTGAGAACAGTACTACTGATATATGTGTGTGTGTGTGTATATATATATATATTTTTTTTTTTTTTTTGAGGCAGAATCTCACTATGTAGTCATGGCAGGCCTGGAACTTGTTATGTAGACCAGGATGGCCTCAACTCACATAGATCAAGCTGCCTGTTCTGTCTCCCAAGTGCAAGGAAGGGTCTCATGTCACCCAGGCTGGCCTCAATCTTGTTATGTTTCTGAAGATGACCTGTGAATTTCTGATCTCCTCTCGATAGCTCCTGAGTGCTGGGATTACAGGCATATGCCACCACACACAGTATATGATATGCTAGGGAATCAAATCCAGAGCTTCCTGCATGCTGAGCACGTGGCCAACTGAACTATATACCCCCAGACTCCTGTACTTAGCAAAACACAAATTTTAGTTTTGAAGTTTCTAATGTCATACAAAATAATTAAAAACTCAGAATCATTTAAGTTATATTTTTACTTTATTTAAGTTTGTTTATACTGGTTAATCTCCAATATTGACATCTTAAGGCACAGTTGTGTGCACTTAACACTTTTATAGTCTAAATGCTTCAATTGTGCATTTGCTTTTGTTTTTGCTATTTATGCAGATTGACCACTTATCAATAGAAAAGCTCCTGATTGACAGTGTACATGCAAGAGCCCATCAGAAGCTGCAGGAAATGAAGGCCATTCTTAGAAGCTTCAATGCTAATGAAAACTGTAAGTGTTTTCAATTGATGCTCTTACTTTTCTTTTATTTAAGAGTTTTTCTTATATGATTTCCCGTGATGTATGGTTTTGTTGAAGAGGCTGGACCTTTATTGAATTTAACCTGAAATCTACCATACCTGTCCTAATTTCTTTCATTCCATGTGGTTCTCCATTTACTGTCCAAATGCTGGGATTAAAGGTGTGTACCACTCACTACTGCTAGGCAAATATGGAAAACTTCACAAATTGTCATCCTTTCACAGGGACCATGCTACTCTTCCCTGTATGGTTCCAGTTTTAGTGTATGTGTAATTTTTGTTTCGTTTTTCTAGACAGGGTTTTACTGCGAAGCCCTGGCTGTCCTGGAACATGCTCTGTAGTTCAGGCTGGCCTGAAACTCAGAGATCTGTCCCTATCCCTCTCCATGTGCTGGGATTGAAGGCATGTACCGCCATGCCTGGCTGATTTCTTGATAGTAGACATTTTAACTATAGTGAAATGCAATCTCAGGGCAGTTTTGATTTGCATTTTATTAAGAGCCAAAAATGTTGAGCATTTCATGTATTCATTGGCCCCCTGCTTTTTTTTTTGAAAACTGTTCAATTTGCTCATTTATAGTTTGGATGATTTTTCCATATTTAATTTTTTGAGTTCTTTATAGATTCTAGATACTAATTTCCAGATATATAGCTGGCAAAGATTTTCTTTTATTCTATAATCTCTATCTCTTTACTCTGGTAATTGTTTACTGTGCAGAAGACTTAATTCTACATAATCTCATTTATCAATTCTTGTTGGTATTTCCTAATGTATTGGAGTCCTTTGACTTTGTGTACATATTAAAATGTTTCAAAGTTTCTCTTCTTTTTAAATTTTAGGTTTTAAAATGCTTGGAATTTAAGTTTTAGAGACTTGCTAATAGAGATCTAATTTCATTCTTCTGTACTTGGATGTTAAATTTTTCCAGCATCATTTTGTTGATTTTTTTTTTCTTTTCAAAAACCCCACTGTGCATTTTTGGTACTGTTGTAAAAAAAATCAGATGGGCATAGTTTCCTGCGTTTGTTTCTCGGGTCTGTATTCTATTCCATTAGCCTACAGGTCTGTTTTTTTCACAGTACCATGTTATTTTGTTACTATAGCTCAGTTGTGTAGTTTGAAATAGGCTTTGTGATGCCTCCAGCATCGTGTTTGTGTGGGTGCAGGCCCCAGGACAGTTTGGACCTTGTTCTTTTGGAATGCTGTTTTACTGTAGTGTTTTGAGTCAAGATCTCTCACTGACCGTTTGCTACATAGACTAATGTGAACTCCAGGAATCTGCCCATCCCCACCTTCCTAGCACTGCAGTGACACCACCATACACAGCCTCTTTCTTACATGGGTTTTGGAAATCAGATTCTGGTCTGAGCCATCTTTCCCTACTCTCCTCTGATTGTTGTGTATTGTTTTTAGACAGGGCATCTCTATAATCCTGGTTGCTCTGGTATTTGCTATGTTTAGGGCTGGCTTGTCTCACCCTTCTGCAATCACAGGCATGTGTCATATCTGCTTCAACATTGATTTTTCTGTTCAGGATTGCTTTGGCTGTTTGTGCCTTTTCTGCTTCTATATAGGTTTTAGGATTATTTACTTAATTCTTACATTTTTGGTTGTGAGCCTAGCATTTCATAGTTGAGCCATCCATCTAGCCCTACTATGAAGAATGACTTTGGATTTTTTTTTTTGTTGTTTTTTTTTTGATACAGGGTTTCCCTGTGGCTTTGGAGGCTGTCCTGGAACTAGCTCTTGTAGAACAGGCTGGTCTCGAACTCACAGAGATCCGCCTGCTTCTGCCTCCCGAGTGCTGGGATTAAAGGCGTGTGCCACCAACGCCCGGCTGACTTTGGAATTTTTAGGGAGATCAATTTGAAACCAATCATTTTCAGTAATACAACCTATAGTTGAATGTTTTTCTCTGTCACGCTGGTTGCCCTGGACCAGTTTCTCTCTCAATTCCTGGTCCCTGTAGTCACTTATGAAAAAATTACTCAGAGGCTAATACTAAATATAATTGTTTGGTCAATGGCTCAGGCTTAGTACTGGCTAGAGCTCTCTTATAAATTAAACCATTTTTAATAATCTGTGTTTCACCACGGGGCTGTGGCTTAACGGTAATGTTCTGGCATCTTACCTCTTTGACCTCACCTTCTTTCTTTCTCTATCTCTGTTTGGATTTCCCGCCTAGGTATGTTCTTCTTGGCTATTTGCCAAAACAGCTTTATTCATCAACCAATAAAAGCAACACATTTTTGCAGTGTACAGAAGGACATCCCACAACAACCATTTTGCAGAATTAGTTCTGCTGATGTATGAGCATGTTATTCTATCTTTTAGTGTGTTGGTAGATTGATAGATATAGGTTCTTACTCTACAATACAGACTATGCTGAAATGTACTGTGTAGCCTAAGCTGGCCTTGAATTTGTAGGAGTCCTACTGCTTTAGCTTTCAAAGTGCTGGTATTTTAAATGTGTGGCACCACATGTAAAATAAGGTCTGGGGATCACACCCAGGGTTTTGTACATGTTAGGTGGCAAATACTACCAACATAGCCACATCTCCAGCTCTTCCCTGAGACTTTTTTTGAAGGAATGTTGAACTTCATTGGAAGCCAGCTTATCTATTGAGAATGTCATATGGCTTCTGTTACTAGTCTGTGTTGTATTATGTTTAATAATTTGCATTTATTGAACTATTCTTGCACCCCTGAAATGAAAACAACCAGCTTGATCCCGGAGCATTATCTTTTTTTCCCTTCTAAAGTTAACAATCTTTTATTATTGAATTTGGACAGAGTTAGTTCTGTCAACTACAAAAACAGCATCTCCTGAGGCCCAGGCTTGAGGTGCAATTCTCAGAAAGCATTTAAAACGTAAGCATCTGCTTAAGGACTGTACAACAACAAGACATCCTCCAGTGTTGCAGAAGAAAAAATGACTATTTTATTCCATAACAAGCAGCATCATGAGATGGATCTCCCAGCACCACAAAACAGCAAAAATAGCAACCTTAAAAAATGTTAACTCCACATAGACCTAGAAGAAAATATCCCCTCATTTCTAAACAAAATGAGATAATATCCTCTCTTTTTTTTGACTCAACTTCTCCATTTCCTAAAGGAGAGAGCCAGAGAACAGGATGAAAAGAAATTGTTTTCCTGCCTGTCTATGAAGCCTTTACTACCACCAGAAGGCAGATCTCTAATTTCTAAGGTAGATTTCCAGAAACTTGCAAACTACTCTCAAGCTATCAACAGGGAGGACCTGAGGGCTCCTTGAAAGAGGTCTTTTGAATAATAAACGCCATAGATACCTTATAACGTATAGGTCTAACCTAACTGTATCTTGTAAAAACAAGTAGCCACAGGCACCAAACAGAGCTGGCCAAAAAGGTACAGGACCTCACTTCTTAACCGACCTCATGTCTTGCAAGAAGTGGTTATGGTTTGGGTCCAGCCATCCCTCTGTTGGTTGGGGTTCTCACACTGTCTTGCTTGGAGAGCTCAAGTACAGATACTGTGAAAGGAGATTAGGTTTCACAGAGCTGCCATCCCTGTAGCCTGTTTCCTGGATGCTTTGTAGAAGCTTTCTCCATCTAGATGGCTTTTTCAGAGCAGAAAATTTCAGTGACTTCATAACAGTTGCTCAAAGCCACTGCTGGAAACAGCCTTCTCTGTGTGTCAGGGAGTCAAAGCTCCTTCTGGTGATAGGCTTTTCTTGTCAAACTTGGAGTCTATATCCAAAGAATCAGGGGTATACCGACAATAGAGAGGGATGAACCATCTGTAGAACATGGTGCCATTACTTATTGATGGCATTGGCAAACACTCCTCTACTCCCCAGCATAAGAGTTCCAGAGTAGCATGTTTTGAGAAAAACCTGAAAAGGTTCTAATTTAAGCAGGACACAACCACATACGTGAACTGCTTCCAACTCCTTACCTAATAGGAATTGACTTGATGGGCCCATACAGTGAGGACAGTGTCATAAAGGGACATATGCTTTGGCCCATGAAAACATCTCCATGACTAGGATGAACAAAACACAAAACCATCTCTGTTTGTTGACGGCTCTTTTTTTTTTTTTTTTGAGATAGGGTTTCTCTGTGGCTTTGGAGGCTGTCCTGGAACTAGCTCTTGTAGACCAGGCTGGTCTGGAACTCACAGAGATCCACCTGCCTCTGCCTCACGAGTGCTGGGATTAAAGGCATGCGCCACCAACGCCCGGCATGCAATAGAGTTTTAAAAGATTTAATTTGGGGCCTAGAGAGATGGCTTAGTGGATATGAACACCGGCTACTCTTGCAGAGAACCCAAATTTGATTCCTAGCACCCAGCCCACATGATGGTTCACAACTGTCTGAAACTCCATTTCCCGGAGATCTGACACCATCTGCTGGCTTCTATGAGCATTGCATGCATGTATTGTATACACACAGATAACATGCAGGCAAAACACCCCCACACACATAAAACCAAGTATCTTTTCTAATTGTTTGTTCGCTTGTTATTATTTTTGTGATGCAGAGAATCAAATTAAGAGTAAAAACATTCTCCCACTCTAATTGACTTTTATTAGAAACTTCTTGAATTGCACAGCTCCTGCTCTGCAAGGATGGAAATAAGCTCTTGAAAAACTTTTCTAAACTTTGCTGAGGTGGAACTTGACTCCGAATGCAAAAAAGCAGAGCCTGTGTGCTTGAGCGTGCCCGTGGTTGAGTTCATGATAGGGTCCCTGTCCCAAAGTGATGATCTTCCCATCTCTTAAATCACACACTGGGTCTTGGTGTGGTAGTGGATGAACCTATATTTTTCTTTCTTCCATTACATATTCTGTTACCTTTAGAATATGGATTGCCGAACTTTTTGAGGTATTTCCTACAGCTTTCTCTTCAAAGCCGGAGGACACATTATAGGTCATAAGCTTGAGAAGAGCTGCAGCCTTGTTCCTTCTGATTCAGACCAGCTAGTTACTTGCAGCACAGTGGCTTGATATGTGTGGCAAGGGAGGGAGATGTTCTGGGTCCTGTTGACAGGGCTAATTACTGCAACACAATTGCCTTCATCAACAGCTCATGTGTTGCTACCCTTGTTGGCTGGCTCAGGGCTGTAGGCAGGTCAATTTCTGGTCAGCCTTGCAGTGAAATAGGGACTCTTCTGGCTGATAGTCCTGGAATCACACATGATTTTTTTTTTAAGATTTTATTTATGTGTACAACATTCTGCTTCCATGTATATCTGCACACCAGAAGAGGGCACCAGATCTCATAACGGATGGCTGTGAGCCACCATGTGGTTGCTGGGAATTGAACTCAGGACCTCTGGAAGAGCAGTCAGTGCTCTTAACCTCTGAGCCATCTATCCAGCCCCCACACATGATCTTTTAAATGTGTTGCTGAATTTGGTTTGCAAGTATTTCATTGAGAATTTTTGCACTATGTTTATCAGAAAAACTGATCTGTGTTCTTCCTTGTCTGGTTTGGTATCAGGGTAATACTTACTTCATAGAATAAGTCTGGTAATGTTCTCTCACTTTCTATCTTTATGGAATAGTTTGAAGAGTTTTTGGTATTCTTTTTTTAAAAGGTCCAGTACAATTTAGCAGTGATTAATCCATCTGATCTTGGACTTTTTAACCTGAAAACTATTACTTAGTCTCATTGCTCTTTATAGATCTGTTTAAATGTTTTCTAATCTCTTGATTTTATTTTAGTAGGTCATATATAAGAACCTACTTATTTCTTCTTTGGTTTTTTTGAATATAGGTTTTCAAAGTATTCTCTAATCGGCCTCTGGATTTCATTGGTATCTACTGTAATGTCTAATTTTATTGATTTGATTTTTCTCCTTTTTAGCCTGGCCTAAAAGTTCATTGATTTTTGTTTGTCCCAAAGAACCAAATTTATGTTTCATTGATTCTTTGTATTGTTTTCATGTCCATCTTGCTATTTTCTGCCCTGATCTAGATTAGGTTGTTGTAAAAGCAATTGGTGTTTTGTACTGTTGAAATTTGCCATTTAATACTGGAATATATTAGTATACTATACATCTTTTTTTTTCCAAGACAGAGTTTTTTTTATTTGTGTGTGTCTGTCTGTGTGTGTGTGTGTGTGTGTGTGTGTGTGTGTGTGTAGCCCTGTCCATCCTGGAACTCTCTCTGTAGACCAGACTGGCCTCAAACTCACAGAGATCCATCTGCCTCTACTTCCTGAGTGCTGGGATTAAAGGCGTTTTGTGTGCCATCACCATCAGGCTGTATCATTTCTTTATTATAGTTTTTTGTTTGTGTGCATTGTGTGAGGAGGCATGAATGATAAAGCATATTTGTGTAGTTCAGATGACAACTAATAGAAGTTAGTTTTCTTCTCCCCTGTAGGTCCTAGGGATTGAACTTGGGTCTTCAGGATTAGTGGTGGGTGCTTTTATCTGCCTAGTCATCTCACTAGCCCTGTCATAATCATTTCAATACACACTTCTTGTTTCATGTTTTTTATAATGTCAAAATTTGGTGTTTACATACTGTGGGAATGTTAAAACAAAACAAATTGTAGTGGTTTTCTTACTTGGGTTCAGAATAGTTTGTAAAGTATTGGAACTGACTTGCAACATCAACAATGCATTTGCCGCTGCAAGTAAACATAGTAGAGATTTAAGGTTAGCAAAGGAAACAGAGCCTTGAAGATAGTGGCTGGCCATCAGAAACTGACAAGGACCAATTAAGAGGAATCATGGAAGCTGATCCTCTTATAAATACATGAAAAGTTGCCAAAAATCTCAGCATAGACAACTTTGTGCTCATTTGGGATTTGAACTACATTGGAAGGACAAAAAAGCTCAGTAAGTGAATGGATTATAACTAGACCCAAAATCATCAGAGTTGTTGAGCTGTCATCTTCTTGTTCTATACAGTAGCAATAACCCATTTTGATGTGTGACTAACAATGAACAGCTCAGTGTTTGGACTGAAGAAAAGCTCCAAAGCACCCTGCCAAGCCAAACTTGTACTCAGAGAAGGTAATGATCACTGTTTGGTTTGTAGCCAGCCTGGCCAACTATAGTTTCCTAAATCCTGGTGGAATTATTGCATCTGATAAGTATACTCAGAAAATCAAAAAGCTGCGCAGAAAACTGCAACACCTATAGCCCACATTCATCAACAGAAGGGCACAATTCTTCTCCAGGACAACATCTAATTGCATGTCATGCAACTAATGTAGAAAAGTTGAACATAGTGCTGGAGAGGTAAGTCAGCTGTTAAGGGCTTTTGCTGTTCTTCCAGAAGACTTAAGTTGTTTCTAGAATTTACATTGGGTGACTCAGAACCTCCTGTAACTTGGGCTCTGCTGGATCCAGTGCCTTCTTCATTCTCCAAGGACACCCACATGCACATTGGTTTTTAAGTTTTTAAAAGTTGAATGAATTGTGCTACAAAGTTTCTTTATCTAACCTACCACATTCACTGACCTCTCACCAGCTGACTACCACTTCTTCAAGCATCTTGACATCTTTTTGAAGGAAAAATGCTTCCATAGCTATCAGATGCAGAAAATGATTTCCAGTTGTTTGTCAAACTCAGAAGCATGCATTTTTAAACTTCAGGAGTAAAACTTCTCAGGGTAAAAATGTGTTTTAATGGTTCCTATTTTGATTAATTTAAGATTAATTTAAAATGTGTTTGAGCTTAGTTATAATGTAAAAATCATGGTCCCAAACAGCAATTGCCTTTTAAAAAATTTATTATTATTTGGTGGTAGGGTCTCACTGTGTAGTCCTGGCTATCCTGGAACTCAAGTAAAGGTGCCACCATACCCAGCTTACAATTGCTTTTGTGCCAACCTAATAAATAGTTCTTTCTATCTATTGACTATGAGTTCAGCTTATACTAGTTTTTTAAGACCTTGTGTACACCATTGATGCTTGAGATCTCTGGTTTGTAGTTTAGTACTCTCTTTAGAACTGACTTATTGTACCTCTGAGATCCTCATGAATTGTGGCTTCATTTTCATTTGACCTAAGGAATTTTACAATTTCCTACTTGATTTCTTCAGTTGCCTACTAATCATTAAGAGTATATAGTCTGGTATTGATAGCCTATATTGTTTTTATGGTTTTTCTTGGAATTGTTTTCTAGTTTCAGTTTTAGGACTTGATAAAATATAAGAAATTATTTTGATTATAAGCCAGGAGTGGTGGCACATACCTGTAATCTTAGCACTCAGGAGGCAGAAGCAGGTGGATCTCTGAGTTTTCAGCCAGCCTGGTTTACCTAGCAAGTTCCAGGCCAGCCAGAGCTATATAGTAAGACTCTGTCTTCAAAAGCTTTTTTTTTTTTTGACCTCAACCTGCAATTTGTCTTGCCTGCAAGATGTGCTGAGATAAAGGTGGCGCAGAACTTGTGGCCAGCCAGTGACTGTTCCAACTTGAGACCCGTGCCTGAATAATTATGGTCAGGAGCCAGAGCAAGCCTGGATAACCTGGAGATCTAGGATACTCGACTGGGGAAAAAAAAAAAAACAAACAGAAAAACTGCCATCAGTGAGACTTCATCAGCAAGTTGATAGGAGCAGATGCAGAGCCAAACATTAGGGAAGCTTGTGAAATCCCAAGGAAGAAGGGGGAGGAAGGATTGTAGGAGCCAAAGAAGTCAAGAATATAACCCACAGATTCAACTAACCTGGGCTCATGGGGACTCACAGAGCCTGGAGGGACAATCAGGGACCTTCTGTGTGTCTGATCTAGGTCAAGAAGTGTGGGTTCTTCAGAGGCACATTTTTATCAGCTTGCACATGAAAATTACCTTCCATGCCTTCTGGAACTTTGGCAATGTTCTTCAGTATCATGGTCTTCCCAATTGTATCCTATAGTAGTGAGGTTCCTATATGTCTCCACCATCACATCTTTGTATAGATTCTAATGGGAAGGATCCAGCAAACCCACTCTTCCAGAGTGAAAAGTCAACATGTACATCATCATAGGTCACTGCATTCATGTCCTGGTTTTTCAGCTCACCCATGCTCTCTGCTCAGCTTCCTGCAGCATACAAAACCACTAGCACAAGCGAAGTGTCTCTTGATAAACCAAAAAGTACATCATAGATCAAATGGTTTATCAAGACAGGGTTTCTCTGTGTAACAGCCCTAGCTGTTCTGGAACTAGCAGAGATCCACCTGTCCCTGTCTCCCAAGTGCTGGGATTAAAGGCGTGTACCACCAATGCCCGGCTATGGTGTGCTTTTTAACTTTGAGGTTTCTTGACTTACTTTGGTGTGGATAATTTTTCTGTTGATGAAAATGGAGTATTAAAGTCACAGGTTTGTGTCTTTGTGTTCAGTAGTGTTAATGAAATTGGATATACCATACAGCAGTGGTGGCACACATGTCTTTAATCCCAGTTCAAGCCGGTGGATCTCTGAGTTTGAGGCCAGCCTGGTCTACAGAGTTTCAGGGCACGCAGAGGAAACCTGTGAAGAAAAAACAAAAACCTGTGAAGAAAAAACAAAAAAAGAGAAGAAAAAAGAAAGTAATTGTATATACCAATGCTTAGTGTAGAGATAATTATAAAATCATTTTATCTTGACACATTGTTTCCTTTACTGATATGTATTAACCTTTAGTTTTCTGAGTAATTTTTGCTTGTCTTAATATATCTGATTTTGTATTGATTTTTAAAATTGGTAACTGATGCACTCATCTTGGTAGCAGTTATCTAATGTAGGACTTGAAATGTACCATTCATTCTTTGCTTTCCTGATTCTCAGGGCTTCTGCTGATAGGTCTATCTGAGATTAATTCTTATGAGTTTGACTTTGATTTGTCATTTTTGTCTTGCATTTTGTCTTTATTGCCATCTAGCCTTCATTGTACATTTTCATACATAGATACAATGTAAATTGGTCATACTCAATCTCTTGTTACCCTCCTTTCTTGCTCCCATTTCTGATCTCTTCCCAACTAGTCCTCCTACTTTTTTTTTGTATATGTGAACAAGTGAATTTAACTAAAGTTAAAGTACATGGGTGACTCTCCAGTGGCTATCTATGCACATTAATGAAATTGTCCCTTATTTTCCCAGTCATCACTAACTGTCTATAGAACCTCTTAAAATTTTTAATAGTTTCCATTTTTAGAGCTGGGCATTTAACTATTAAACATGTAGAGAGGGTCTTCCTGGGTCATGTATGTTTGGTCTCAAAATGCCCTTTGTGCTTAGATGTTCTTTTCTTTCCAGAAAAATAAGATTCCTCATATAGTTGTATTGAACAGGTTTTCTGTGTCGTTAGTATTTAATTTCAGATGCTTGTATGCAATGGAATTTTTATTTTAGTTAGTTAATATTTTAAAGAATGGCTAATGTAGCCCATATGGTTCTTGAACTCCTAATTGTCCTGACTTCACATTTCAAAATCTAGGATCACAAGTATGTGCCAGTATGCCTCACACTATCCTATGGATTCATTCTTTATTTTGTTTCCTTTCCTTTGTCTTTTCTTTTTTCCTGCCTTCTTTTTTTGGCTTGCTGCTAGGAATTGAACCTAGAACCTCACAAGTGCTCTGCCACTAAGCCTATCCCCCGACTCATCCCATGGATTTTTTTTTAAGTTGTTAAGCTAAGTTTGTGTTTCTTTTAATCAGTGAATGTTTTGCCTGCATGTATGTATATGTATGTCTAGTGTCTAGTGCCCAGGGAGGTCAGAAGAGGGTGTTGGATACCCAGGAACTGGTTGGTATAAAAACCGTGATGTGGGTGATGGCAACTGAACCCATGTCCTTTACTTTTTATTTTATTTTTATTTTTTGGTTTTTTGAGACAGGGTTTCTCTGTGTAGCTTTGGAGCCTATCTTGGCACTCACTTTGGAGACCAGGCTGGCCTCGAACTCAGAGATCCACCTGCCTCTGCCTCCCGAGTGTTGGGATTAAAGGCATGCGCCACCAACGCCTGGCCCCATGTCCTTTATAAGAGCAATAAGTACTTTTAACTACTCAGTGATCTCTCTGAATTCCCTTATTCCCTGAATTCTTTCTTATTTTTATTTCATTCCTTAGATTCTTAATTTGGCTTTTGGTCATGCTAGTTTATGCTAGCATGCTAGACTAAAGGCGTACACCACTACCATCCGGCTAAAGGTGTCTGGCACTGAAGTCCATTCTTTGATATGTTAGTGCTGTTGCTCTCAATCAGTTTGCTTTTCTTCTGATTCCTAACTAGAATAGCCTGAAGCGAGTAATTTAGAGATTAGAGCATTTCACGGAAGGCCCAGGAGAAGACATAGCTTCAGGGCTTTGGAACACCACAGATAGGAGTGTATGCTTTCATGGGGGTGGAGTTGCCTCAGGGGGAGCCACGTGCAGGGAAGACTAAAATAGTGCAGGGCAGGGAGATATGATATGACCAGTTCTCAGTGTTGTCTTGAGTCTTGGGTGTCTCTACCCACTAGATCTGAATTGGCTTTGTCAGGTGGGAGCAGTATACTACAAACTACTGTTTTTATTTTGTTTTCTTTCTTTAAGACAGGGTTTCTCTGTCTAGTGCTGGCTGTCCTGACACTCTATAGACTAGGCTGACTTCCAACTCAGAGATCCGCCTGCCTCTGTGATTAAAGGCGTGTGCCACCATCACCCACCTTGAATAACCATTTTTAATTGTGCACAGCTTTCATATTTCTCCTCATTTTCTCAAAAATAAGACTCCACCAAAAATAGGTATCAGCAGTCATAGAATATATTAAAAAATATGTATCAAAGTTATTTTCTGTTGGATGTATAGCTTCTGATGCCTGTCTACACAAAATTATTCAACTTTGATAGTTAGATTAAAATTATAATTGTTATAAAACTACAAATTGCCAGTTGTACTTTATTATAGTTTAAAAATGATTTTGCTTGCTGGGCATTGGTAGCGCATGCCTTTAATCCCAGCACTCAGGAAGCAGAGGCAGGTGGATCTCTGTGAGTTGGAGATCAGCCTGGTCTACAAGAGCTAGTTCCAAGATAGCCACCAAAGCCATAGAGAAACCCTGTCTGGAAAAAAACAAACAAACAAACAAAGAATATATTTCTCTGTGCCCAGTTACAAATTATAACTGCATAGAAATGTTTTAAAAATCAGTAGCCTCTATCAGTTGATGTCTTAGTAGTAGGGTATGGACTTAGCATGATTTAAGGATCTAGGTTCTATATTCAATGCCGCATAAATACACACATGGTCAGCAGCCCTGCTTCATAAACTGTAAATATTTTTATTATACTGTGTAATTTAACACAGTCAAAAACACTATTTTTTGAACTAATGTGTTGCATTGGTTTTGAATCATAAAATATTATAAAGCTTTTTAAGTCTCCAGCTTTTTACCTTATTAATTTCATTTATATTTTATTTATATAGATAGTACCAGTGGTATCTTCACCCATTTTAAATATTACAAATTCATAAGAGGTGGTAGACCATTTCTGTGATTCATAAAGAGCCCAAGTTTGAGCATGGTGGTTCAGGCCTTTAATCCCTGAAGAAGAAGATTGCTGAGATCAAGGCCAACCTGGACTGCATAGTGTGAGGCTACTGAGTTAGGCCTGGCCTTTCTCAGTCTATAAGATTCGATGAGACTGTACATGTTCAATTTGGGATGGCCACAGATGACATTTTTTTATTAATTATTTGTTTGGGGCCAAAGGTTAAATACAGTGATTGAGCATGCCAACATGTTACCAGTTGAGTGTACATGGAATCCCTTCACAAACTTGCCATTTTCTTTGCTCCTAATGGCTGGTGGTGTGGAGGAGTGTGGGAGGAGTTTTCCTGTCTCTGACTGCCTGCTCCCAAATAAGCAATACAACCCAGAGGCATAATAGAAATTATAAATGCTCGGCTGATAGCTTAGGCTTGTTACTACCACTTCTGTAAGCCTTGTCACTACCTCTTAGTATGTTCTGTCATATGCCTCATGACTTGTTACCTCATTTTCTACACATTCTGCTTCCTTGTCGTTGGCTGCAGTCTCCCCTGCTTCTCTGATCTTTCAGGTTCTTACCCTTGTATCTGACTCCTGATTATTTTATTGATAAATAATAATTAGATGTCAATAAAAGCTTCACCTGGTGTCCCATGTTGGGTACCATATGTAGGCGGAGTTTCCCTGTCCTGACCACCTGCTCCTAAATAATCAACACAATATGGAGACTTAATATGAATTATAAATGCTTGACCAATAGCTCAGGCTTTTGACTACCTTTTACATTTAAATTAACTCATAGTTCTTATCTATGCTTTGTCTTGTGGCTCATGGTTTGTTACCTCATTTTGTATGCATGCTGCTTTCTCAGTGACTGGCTGGGGTCTCCTCTGACTACAGCCTTCTTCCCATCATTCTCCTAGTTTGGTTGTTCCATGTATAATTTCCTGCCTGGCTACCAGCCAATCAGGGTTTCTCTGTAAATTTGGTCCCTGTCCTAGAACTTGCTCTGTAGACCAGGCTGGCCTCAAATTCACAGAGATCTGCCTCCCAAGTGCTGGTATTAAAGGTGTGTGCCACCACCACCCGGCCCAATCATTTTTTTATTAAACCAATCAGAATGACAAATCTTCACTCATATAAAGGAATGTTCCACAGCAGAGAAGCTAATGTTCTTATTTGACAAAATAATACCGAGGAGTGATACCTGTTGGAAGGCAGGCGTTTTGAGGCGTGTCGTTGGGCAAGACATTTCTTTTGCCATTCCCAACCTGAATGGTATTTACTGTGCTTTGAATTCCTGGGTTTTATTATTATGCTTTATTGAGGGTTTAACGGACAAGTTAATAGAAGTACCACAAAACTCTTAGACTAAGTATATTGTCAGCTTTACAGGTTTGAACGTGGCAACTGTCTATGTTCTCATCTCATCTGGGATTTGAAAATGAGGCATACAAAAAAAATTCCATGTAATGATGAATAGTTTTTAAGGGCTTCTTGAAAAACATGAG